>NC_091617.1:15968837-16593837 GCF_027580195.1 Bos mutus
TTCTTACAAGAAAGAAAGAAAGGTTCTACAAGATGGCAGAGTAGATGGACATGAACTCATCTTCTCCTGTAAGAACTCCAAAACTACAACTCATTGTTGAACAATCATCGAAAGGAGAAGATTGGATCATGCCAAAAAAAGATACCCCACATCCAAGGGCAAAGAAGAAGTTCCAGAAAGATGGTAGGAGGGGCAAAATCACATTTAGAATCAAAGCCTATACCCACAAGAGACGCTCAGAGGGCTCAAACAAAACCTTGTGTGCACCAGGAGATCCCACAGAGACTGAGCCAGACTTGCCTTTGAGGGTTTGAGTATCTCTTGTGGAGGTGCAAGTCAGCAGTGGCGTTCCACAGAGGCAGGGACTCTGGGTGCAGCAGACGTGGGTTTGACATAAGCCCTCTTGGAGGGCTTATGTCACCATTAACCCCATAATAGAGCCACCAGAACTTACACAGGACTGGGGAAACAGACTCCTGGAGGGCACAAACAAAACCTTGTGTACACCAGGACCCAGGAGAAAAGAGCAGTAACTCCACAAGAGACTGATCCAGACTTGCCGACTACTGAAAATGTGTGACTGTATGGATCACAACAAACTGGAAAATTCTTAAAGAGATGAGAATACCAGACCACCTGACTTCCCTCCTGAGATATCTGTATGCAGATCAAGAAACAACAGTTAAAATCAGACATGGAACAACAGACTGGTTCCAAATTGGGAAAGGAGTACGTCAAGGTTGCATATTGTCACCCAGCTTTTTTAACTTATATGCAGAGTACATCATGTGAAATGCTGGGCTGGATAAAATCAAGCTGGAATCAAGGTTTCTGGGAGAAATATCCATAACCTCAGATACACAGATGACACCACCCTTCTGGCAGAAAGGGAAGAAAAACTAAAGAGACTTTTGATGAAAGTGACACTGGAGAGTGAAAAAGTTGTCCTAAAGCTCAGCATTCAGAAAACTAATATCACGTCATCTGGTCCTGTCACTTCATGGCAAATAGATGGGGAAATAATGGAAACAGTGAGAGACTTTATTTTGGGGGGCTCCATGATCACTGCATATGGTGACTGCAGCAGTGAAACTAAAAGATGCTTGCTCCTTGGAAGAAAAACTATGACCAATCGAGACAACATGTTAAAAAAAGCAGAGACATTACTTTGCAAACAAAAGTCCATCTAGTCAAGGATATGGTTTCTCCAGTCATTGTGTATGGATGTGAGAGTTGGACTATAAAGAAAGCTGAGTGCCAAAGAATTGATACTTTTGAACTGTGGTGTTGGAGAAGACTCCTGAGAGTCCCTTGGACTGCAAGGAGAGCAAAGAAGTCAATCCTAAAGGAAATCAGTCCTGAATATTCATTGGAAGGACTGATGCTGAATTTGAAACTCCAGTACTTTGGCTACCTGATGTGACGAACTGATATTTCAAAAGACCCTGATGCTGAAAAAAATTGTAGGTGGGAGGAGAAGGGGACTGCAGAGGATGAGATGGTTGGATGGCATCATAGACTCCATGGAATGAGTTTGAGAAACCTCCGGGAGTTGGTGATGGACAGGGAAGCCTGGCGTGCTGCAGTCCACGTCGTCACAAATTGTTGGACACAACTGAACATCTGAACTGGACTGAACTGAACTGAATCCAATCATCCCATCTTCTGCCACTGATTTCTTAGTACATCAAAATTTTTGCTGTTCAGTTGCCACGTCTTCTCTGACTCTTCGTGACCTCGTGGACTGCAACATCCCAGGCTTTCCTGTCCCTCATTATCATTTTGAGTTTGCCCAAGTTTTTGTCCATTGGATGGGGGATACCATTCAACCATCTCATGCTCTGTTGCCCTCTTCTAGTTCTGCAATCAAGCTTTCCCAATTTCAGGTTTTTTTTTTTTTTTCCCCAATGAATCAATTTTCATATTAAATTAATATAATTCCATGTTTTTCTTTCCCCATTATTTCTTTCAACCTATTTATTGTGCCTTTGTTCCATGCTAAACAAATTCCTTGGTGCCAAAAATAAAAAAAAAAAAAAACAGCTTTTTACTTTATGAATGGAATATTTAAATATTTAATAGAATGGATACTCAAACCATGAATTGTGATACAATATCCTAAATTTTTAATCAGAAATAAACACAAAGTGTAATGGAAACATAGTGAAGGAAAGAACTGAGTCTGCTGTAGAAGAAGAACAGAGAAGGCTAAAGCAAGTCAATGTGAGACAGCAAAATCACAACTTTGTGCCACTCCTATTCCAGTGTTCACCTTGCTGCCTCAGACATGCAGTCTCAGACCAGTTCCCAACATGTTCTCTCCACAGATGAATCTGACATACAAGGTATGATGTCTTTACTACCTTTTATAGAGAGAGGCATGAGAAATATGGATTGAAAGCACTAAGATGCCATAATAACTGCAGGTTGATTGTACCAGTCATTATGAGAAATTTCAGTGAGTAATGGGGAGGACTTGTGAAAATTGCTTGGAAATTTGCAAAATACATCATTATTATTGAACAATTCAAATATAGGAAATAAATATCAGTGGTTAATGTCTTATAAGCAATAAGACATGAGATAAACTTTTTTGAATGAGGCAGTGGGATGTGGTTTTATCAGGAATCATGGTAGACAACAATAGTCAAGAATATCAAGACCAGTGTGATATAGATAGAAAAGGAAAAATGGCCCCTTGAAATTGTATAACACTTTAATTTACTGTGAATTCATCAGTGATGGCTAAATATATATAAAGATTTTTAAGGTAATCTATATCTTATTTTTTATTATGTAAGATTACTAGACAAATAGACAATTTGGAGTGAAGAAAGAGGAATTGAAATATGTACCACATTTTAGGATATACATTTATTTGTCCTTAGCAAATGAATAATATATAGCAAACAATTGCTTCATCAGTTTTATAGCATTTTAATACTTTTTAATAAATAATTTTCTTTTTTTTTTTTTTTTTTTTGTTGTTGTTGTTGTTGTCACCCTGCTTATTTTTTTTTTAATTTTATTTTATTTTTAAACTTTACATAATTGTATTAGTTTTGCCAAACATCAAAATGAATCCATCACAGGTATACATGTGCTCCCCATCCTGAACCCTCCTCCCTCCTCCCTCCCCATACCATCCCTCTGGGTCGTCCCAGTGCACTAGCCCCAAGCATCCAGTATCGTGCATTGAACCTGGACTGGCATCTGGTTTCATACATAATATTTTACATGTTTCAATGCCGTTCTCCCAAATCTTCCCACCCTCTCCCTCTCCCACAGAGTCCATAAGACTGTTCCATACATCAGCGTCACTTTTGCTGTCTCGTACACAGGGTTATTGTTATCATCTTTCTTGTTGAATGGAAATATAAGATGGTTAAGAAGTCAAAGGGATGCTAATGCGAACCTTCTGCTTATATTATAAGAGCAGGCAGAAGAACGCAAAATACATTTAAAGCAAATCTGTGTTTTACTTCCATTATTTTATTTCTACTCAGAGAGTTGATTTGTAAATTTAGAAAGAGAATCTTGTAAAACAAATGTTCCTGCAGAAAAAAAATATATAAAATCTTCGGCTATCTTGTAGAACTGATTTATTGTAACCCAAGAGGTCCAGACTGAGAATCAGGAGTTTGAGTTTGAATTTGCATGCAATCACTAATTAGTTACATCACTTGTATTCAGTTACCATGATTAGAAAAGTAAGAATTCTGAATTAAATTACTTTTTTTTCTTATTTTTTTATGTAAATGCTATGATTTTCAGAGTTTACGATCTGAGCACTATTTGCATTCTGAAAGTGTTTCAGAAGACTGAAAAGATTCTGAGACACAGAGGAGTAAATCTCAAATAATTGATTTCAGAAACCATAACAGGCTGCAGAGTATAAATTTTTTGGTAGTTGGCCTTCCTGGTGCCCATAAAATAGCATCATATAGATGGTTTCAGAGTCCTGCCTTCTTATTAAGGTCATTCCTAATAATAAGATGAAGCATGGATCATAAGTTAGCAAAAGCAGTTGGCAGTTGGAATTCATTTTCAGGGACATATTTAAATAGAAATCTCTCCTCAGATCAATCTAGTAATGCAGTTATTATTGTCTAAAACCTGTTATTAATAAAGAGTGAAATAATTTCCCCATTATGACAGAAAGGGAAATTAAATACTAAGAATCTACTACAAAGAATCATATATCAAAAACAAAAACAAAAAACAGGAATATCTAGATCCATTATCTCTCTTCAATATTAACAGAAGGATCAATCTTAACAGATAAAATTTATGTTTGTTTTGCTTGAATCTCTCAAACTTTTACACTCTTTTCTTACCAGAAACAATTACTATCAGTAATTTTACATATAGCTATTCAGTCTTTATTTTTAAATTAAATTATAAAATGCCTATAAGAAAATTCAGACACAAATGGAAATTTAATCCATGATATAGTAAGTCTTACATATTAGAGGGAGCAAAACAGACTCTACATTAAATCACACTATTAGGATCCTATTATTTGGTGATGGTGGTTTATGAAACCCCATAGACTATAGCCTGCCAGCTTCCTCTGACCATGAGATTTCCAAGTCAAGAATACTGAAGTGGTTGTCATTTCCTCCTCCAGGGAATCTTCTAGACCCAGGGATTGAACCCAGGTCCCCTGCATTGAAAGCAGATTCTTTACTCTCTGAACCTCCAGGAAAGTCCTAATGTCTAATAGTCACTAATTCAAACTACATTATAATCATGTATCTGAAACACAAAGCTTTAAAACTGTTTAAAGGAAAAGAGTAAAAAACTAAATAATATTGTTAATTTCTGTATTTGGAAATAATTAATTAGACAATTGATGGGAGACAAAATTCAACATAAATATTGATAAAGGTGGTCCATAGAAAATTTAAAACTCCATACAGCTTCCAACATTGTTTTTTAGGAATATTTTAAAAACTCACATCTGTTGGCTAAAAAATATAGTCACAACCTAAAAGTAGAGTTATTTTATTTGGTAGGAATGCTTAGAACTCCAAGCCAGGAGACAGCATATCTCAGTAGCTCTGAGAAAACTGCTCCAAGGAGGCAGGAGGGGGAGTCAGGTTATATACAAGTTTGCAAAAAGGGATCAGGCAGTCTGAATATCAAAGATCAGATATCAAGTTAAGGAATTTAGCATTCTATGTAGGGGAAGGTATAAGCCTCTGGACTCACTGAATTCATTCTTTTCATATGCACCTCAGCTATCTAGGGCCAAATCTTGTTTTTTTTTTTTGTTCACCTTAAGGAGTGGCAGATGGCTTCTTCTTGCATTAGCCAACTCCTCTGCAATCACCATGGGGGTGGAAGCATCTGTTGGACCACAGTTTTTGGAGCCCTCATTCACATTTAGTGACCAAAAATCACTGATGGTTGTGACATTTCTTGTTTATTGATATGACAAGCGATATTTTCATTTAACACATCTACTGAAAAGATATGATAGCAAGTCATATAACCCTGTATTCTTTGAATACTAATAATATATATATATATATATATATATATATATATATATATATATATGGGGAAAAAGCTTCTTTTTTTATGTATTAGAAAGTTACTATAGTGAAATTCCTTAATTTCACAGTTCTAGCTTCCTCATTAACAAAGTGAGTCTAATAACATCAAGTTACCAATTCTTGTGAGGATTCTATGAGATAACTTTACAGTGCTCCATACATTTTGGTTCTCTCTCAACCTGTTGTGTGCAAAGTACTGTTCGAGTAGAAATTGTTAGGCAGTTACTGTAGGGACTCTGAGACCTTGGCCTGTTTCGATAAACATCCTGCTCCATTAACCTAAAGCTTTACACATTGTCCCAAATTCCTTGTTCTCAGAGGAATGTGTCCTTGGTCTGATAAATTATCAGCACTCCAATGTCTTAGGTAGTTAGAATAGGGAAAAGGAGTCCAAAATACTGGTGGCTAAAAGACAAAGAAGGGAAAAGCCAAAATAGAACAAAGGAAAGTCCAAGGACTGGAGTGAGGACCTTAGGTAAAACAAACAGCCCTCCTGGCTAGCCCAATTTACATAGGGCAGGCTCAGGGGTAGAAGAAAAAACATATAAAAAGAGGAGCCAAAATTGGGCTAGGGGCTTCTCTTCTCTCTGTCTTTTGGGTTGACCCACCCTCAGGCCTCGAGGATGTGTTTTCCTTTGCTTTCTAAATAAAACTGAACTGTAGCACTGGTCCATCTGTCACTTCAAATTTTTGCTGTGGTGAGACAGAAATAAGGAAATTATGAACTCTCTCCCAACATATACATGAAAGGGTAGTAATTAACTTCTGTTCCATATGCCTGATGGAAAAATAACTGTTGATCATTAATCTTTAACCCTTACATCTAGTCCATTGTAAAATGCCTGGGGGGGTAATGAGAAAAGGCTGCAGGATGGTGAATTAATGTCTAAGAAAACTAAGCATCTGAGAATCAAAAGAATCCATAAAGATGTCAAGTTAAACACTGTGACCTTTAAGCTGATTCGTTAGAAATGGCATACGTTAAAAGTAAGACAACCTGATGTGAAGATATGACTAATTGGAAAAGACCTGATCCTGGGAATGATTGAAGGCAGGAGGAGAAGGGATGACAGAGGATGAGATGGCTGGATGGCATCACTGACTCAATGGACATGATTTGAGCAAGCTCTGGGAGCTAGTAATGGAGAGAAGCCTGGAGTGCTGCAGTCCATAGAGTCAAACATGACTAAGCAACTGAACTGAACTGAACTGAAAAGTAAGTGCAAGTGTAGTCAGACACACTCAGTTGTGTCTGATTCTTTGCGACCTCTTGGACTATACAGGCCAAGGAGTTCTCCAGGCCAGAATACTGGATTGGGCAGTTTTTCCCTTCTCCAGGGGATCTTCCCAACCCAGGGATCAAACCCAGGTCTCCCACATTGCAGGCGGATTCTTTAGAGGTGAGCCAAAAGGGAAGCCCAAGAATACTGGAGTGGGTAGCCTATCCTTTCTCCAGTAAATCTTCCTGACCCACGATTCAAACCAGGGTCTCCTGCATTGCAGGGGGATTCTGAGCTATCAGGGAAGCCCTAAAAAGTAAGAACCAATCAAAAGTGTACAAATCCCATCACTTCATGGTGAATAGAATGGAGAAACAATGGAAACAGTGACAGACTTTACTTTCTTGGGCTCCAAAATCACCTCAAATGGTGACTGCAGCCACAAAATTAAAAGACGCTTCCTCTTTGGAAGAAAAGCTATGAGTAACTAGACAGCATATTAAAAAGTAGAGACATTACTTTACCAACAAAGGTCCGTCTAGTCAAAGCTATGTTTTTTCCAGTAGTTATGTATGGATGTGAGAATCGGACCATAAAGAAGGCTGAACACTGAACAATTGATGCTTTTGAACTGTGGTGTTGGAGAACTCTTGAGAGTCCCTTGGACTTCAAAGTAATCAAACCAGTCAATCCGAAAGGAAATCATTCCTGAATATTCATTGGAAGGACTGATGCTGAAGCTGAAGCTCCAATACTTTGGCCACCTGTTGGGAAGAGCTGACTCATCATCTATGATGCTGGGAAAGATTGAAGGCAGAAGGAGAAGTCAGATGACAGAGGGCATGACAATTGCATGGCATTTCTGATTCAGTAGACACAAGTTTGAGCAAGCTCCAGGAGATGGTAAAGGACAAGGAAGCCTGGTTGTCTGCAGTTCATGGAGTCACAAGGATTCACATGCGACTTGGCTACTGAACAACAAAGGATATAAAGGGTTAACTCCTTCAGACTTTCTTATATCCTCTTTATTTTTCTGCCACTCACTGAAGGACTCATGAAGTTATTTAAAACCTTCCAATTTTTCTATTATAAACCTTTGAAACAAATTGTTATACTACAGAAATGCACATTAAGATAATATTAATTATATAACAATAGGAAAGAAAACATTCCAGCAACAAGGGATAAATCTCTCTCCCTCTCATTCTTCATGTGTCCATAATCCATCAATCATTTATCTATTATCTATCTACCTACCATCTAACTACCTCTATCCACATCTACCCATATATACATATAATTGTATAATTATTTTCCTTTAACTTAAAATTTTATCTGTTCTTTCTGAAATTTATAAATTTCTGTAAAGAATTTGTAACTGCTGCTGTTGCTGCACATTAACTTTTATTGTCTATAACACTAATGCATACACTACATACAAATGTATACTTTAAAAAAAAAAAAAACAACTTATGAAACATGGAATCAGAAAACTTCGATGCAAATCTCATATCATCTGTCGTACTTTGAAAAGTTTCCCTAGCCTTTTTAACCTACAGTTTCCTTATTGGAAAAATTGGGATAATGATCTCACCTAATTTGAATAATTAAAAATTAAGTAAAAAACTAAAGGGTCTCTTGATGAAAGTGAAAGAGGAGAGTGAAAAAGTTGGCTTAAAGCCTAACATTCAGAAAACTAAGATCATGGCATCCAGTCCCATCATTTCATGGGAAATAGATGGGGAAACAGTGGAAACAGTGTCTGACTTTATTTTTCTGGGCTCCAAAATCACTGCAGATGGTGAGATGATTGCAGCCATGAAATTAAAAGACTCCTTGGAAGGAAAGTTATGACCAACCTAGACAGCATATCAAAAAGCAGAGACATCACTTTGTCAACAAAGGTCCATCTAGTCAAGGCTATGATTTTTCCAGTAGTCATATATGGATGTGAGAGTTGGACTATAGAGAAAGCTGAGTGCTGAAGAATTGATGCTTTTGAACTGTGGTGTTGGAGAAGACTCTTGAGAGTCCCTTGGACTGCAAGGAAATCCAACCAGTCCATGCTACAGGAGATCAGTCCTAGGTGTTCACTGGAAGGACTGATGTTCAAGCTGAAACTCCAATACTTTGGCCATCTGATGTGAAGAACTGACTCATTGGAAAAGACCCTGATGCTGGGAAAGATTGAGGCGCGAGGAGAAGGGAATGATGACGACAGAGGATGAGATGGTTGGATGGTATCACTGACTCAATGGACATGGGTTTGGTGGACTCTGGGAGTTGGTGATTAACAGGGAGGCCTGGTGTGCTGTGGTTCATGGGGTTGCAAAGAGTCAGACATGACTGAGCGACTGAACTGAACTGAAATGAATGCATCACAAAATGCATCATCATGTAGGTTTTGAAGGTATTATTTCCATGTCACATCATAAATCCAAACATATATCTCATAAAACAAAGAATTACATGAGTGTCATGAACATTTTATCTCCTCAAAAATTATTTCATTTTATCAACTCAAGATATCCCAAAGGCTTGGCCATAATCTTGACTCCAACACTAAGTTAAAGCTAAAGTGCTATAGAGATGGGAGAGCAAGAGTTCAAAACAGGAAAATTGCTGGATTGTTCCAAATCCAAATCAAGTCACAGAAGGCTACAATCAATGGTTTGTTTGAGACATCAATCAGATCAGATCAGATCAGTCGTTCAGTCGTGTCCAACTCTTTGGGACCCCAAGAATCGCAGCATGCCAGGCCTCCCTGTCCAACACCAACTCCCGGAATTCACTCAGACTCACGTCCATCGAGTCAGCAATGCCATCCAGCCATCTCATCCTCTGTCGTCCCCTTCTCCTCCTGCCCCCAATCCCTCCCAGCATCAGAGTCTTTTCCAATGAGTCATCTCTTCGCATGAGGTGGCCAAAGTCCTGGAGTTTCAGCCTTAGCATCATTCCTTCCAAAGAAATCCCAGGGCTGATCTCCTTCAGAATGGACTGGTTGGATCTCCTTGCAGTCCAAGGGACTCTCAAGAGTCTTCTCCAACACCACAGTTCAAAAGCATCAATTCTTTGGCACTCAGCCTTCTTCACAGTCCAACTCTCACATCCATACATGACCACAGGAAAAACCATAGCCTTGACTAGACGAACCTTTGCTTGGCAAAGTAATGTCTCTGCTTTTGAATATGCTTACCAATGTATAAAATAGGTAAACCAACATGTATACATAACTACCAGATTAAGTAACTGGACACTCAAACTATATGCCAAGGCATTCTAGTATATCACAGAGAGTCACAGGATATTTAAAATTTTGGGGAGAATGTACAGATGTGAGAGTTGGACCATAAAGAAGGCTGAGCACCAAAGAATTGATGCTTTCCCAACTGTCATGTGAGAGAAGACTCTTGAGTTCCTTGAACAGCAAGGAGATCAAACCAGTCAACCATAAGTGAAATCAACCCTCAGCTGATGCTGAAACTGAAGCTCCAATACTCTGGCCATCTGATGTGAAGAGCTGATTGACTGGAAAACACCCTCATGCTGGGAAAGATTGATGGCAGGAGGAGAAGGCGGTGACACAGGATGAGATGATTGAGTGGCGTCACCAACTCAAAGGACATGAGTTTGAGCAAGCTCTAGGAGACAGTGAAGGGCAGGGAAGTCTGGCTTGCATCTACAGTGTCATAAAGAATTGAACACCATATAGTGACTGAATAACAGGGACATTTGTCAGAAATGATGTACACTATAGTGTTTAAATTACCTAATGTAATTTTACCTTTCAGTTCAGTTCAGTTCAGTCCAGTCACTCAGTCATGTCCGACTCCTTGCAATCCCATGAATCACAGCATGCCAGGCCTCCCTGTCCATCACCAACTCCCAGAATTCACTCAGACTCACGTCCATCGAGTCAGTGATGCCATCCAGCCACCTCATCCTCTATTGTCCCCTTCTCCTCCTGCCCCCAATCCCTCCCAGCATCAAAGTCTTTTCCAATGAGTCAACTCTTCGCATGAGGTGGCCAAAGTCCTGGAGTTTCAGCTTTAGCATCATTCCTTCCAAAGAAATCCCAGGGCTGATCTCCTTCAGAATGGACTGGTTGGATCTCCTTGCAGTCCAAGGGACTCGCAAGAGTCTTCTCCAACACCACAGTTCAAAACATCAATTCTTTGGCAATCAGCCTTCTTCACAGTCCAACTCTCACATCCATACATGACCACAGGAAAAACCATAGCCTTGACTAGACGAACCTTTGTTGGCAAAGTAATGTTTCTGCTTTTGAATATGCAATCTAGGTTGGACATAACTTTTCTTCCAAGGAGTAAGCGTCTTTTAATTTCGTGGCTTCAGTCACCATCTGCAGAGATTTTGGAGCCCCCAAAAATAAAGTCTGACAGTGTTTCCACTTTCCCCATCTATTTCCCACTAAGTGATGGGACTGGATGCCATGATCTTAGTTTTCTGAATGTTGAGCTTTAAGCCAAATTTTTCACTCTCCACTTTCACTTTCATCAAGAGGCTTTTTAGTTCCTCTTCACTTTCTGCCATAAGGGAGGTGTCATCTGCATATCTGAGGTTACAGGCAAGGTTACTATTTACACACAAATCAAATAATTTTTTTCTTACATTTTTTTTCTGACTCATTCTCTACTCCCCCGTTTCTTAGATTTTTCCTTAAAATAGAACCAAATAGACTACATGTGACTCCACCTGTGATAAAAGTCACACCAGTTGCCTGTAGTTCTTCAGATTAAAATGTTATCATTATAGAGGATACTGTCAAAGTATAATTTTTTTTTTTTACAGAATCTCACTTCACTTGGTCAGATTTATCCTATGGTAATGTGTTTCTTTGCTCTTGGGTTATTTAAAAAGATCAAAATCAGACTAAAACTATGCTTTTTACTTTTCATTTTTTCTCTATTGTACCCCATTAAGGTCTAACTCTCTCTCATCAAAATCTGGATGTCTTTTCCAATTTCTTTTGAAATTAACTTTTTCTGTCATCTTCTTTATCATAGATCAGTGCTCCCACTCTCCAATTCCAATTTCAATTCAGTAGTTTCTCTCAAAAAGTTCTCCCTTTATATGTATTTTTCTAAAGATACAGTTTAGCTTATTAAAAAATAGCTCATTTTAAAATATTTTACCTGCATTTCTTATTCCATTTACTTTTCTCATATATTATGTTGTTACTGCATTATGATCCTAATGAAAAATAATGATAATGCCTATAGTATTTCTTCACAATTATTGCATGAAATAGCCCAAGACTTTTCCTAAATTATCTTTTTAACCACGCTCAATCACTGCACACTCAAGAAACCTCTCTTAAATTCTGTAGATACTGTATCTGCTCAATTTGTTAAAAATCTAACCCATTCTCTGGATACATACCTACTTTGTGATTTGTTTTCTCCTCCAGTTATGATAGGTGATCACCATGCAGTTTCTTATATATCATACTCTAGTATTTCTTCAAACAAAATCTATTTGCAAAAGGATATTGGATGAACTACTAATTTATTCATGTCTAGTTATCATCTTGACACATACACAGCTTGCTCTCAATCCTTGTACACCAGGCACTTAGTATTAGACTCATATATATAGACTTTTCTTTCTTCTTGTTAAAAATCTATCACTGTAAATGCTTATTCAGAACATCTGGTATGGGGTCTAGGATTCCTCGGTGAAGTATTTTGGACACATTTTGATGTGCATTCAACTATCAACAGTATCTAGCTCTGTTCCTGAAGAGATAAGAAAGTCTTCTTCAGGATCAATACAAAGAAATAGAGGAAAACAATAGACTGGAAAAGACTAGAGATCTCTTCAATAAAATTAGAAATAGCAAGGAAACTTTCATGTAAGATGGGCAAAATAAAAGATATAAATGGTATGGAACTTAAGCCTAATCCTAACCCTAGCCCTAAGAAACAGAAGATATTAAGAAGACGTGGCAAGAATACACAGAAGAACTATACAAAAAAGATCCTATTGATCCAGATAATCATGATGGTGTGATCACTCACTTTGGGCCAGACATCCTGGAATGTGAAGCCAAGTGGGCCTTAGGAATCATCACTATGAACACAGCTAGGGGAGGTGATAGAATTCCAGTTGAGCTATTTCAAATCCTAAAAGATGATGTTGTGAAAGTGCTGGACTCAACATGCCAGCAAATTTGGAAAACTCAGCAGTTGCCACAGGACTGGAATAGGTCAGTTTTCATTCCAATCCCAAAGAAAGGCAATGCCAAAGAATGATCAAACTACCACACAATTGCACTCACCCCATGTGCTAGTAAAGTAATGCTCAAAATTCTCCAAGTCAGACTTCAACAGTATGTAAACCATGAATTCCAGATGTTCAAGCTGGATTTAGAAAAGGCAGAGAAACCAGAGATCAAGTTGCCAACATCCACTGGATCACTGAAAAAACATCTACTTCTACTTTATTGACTAAGCCAAAGCCTTTGACTGTATGGATCACAATAAACTGGAAAATTCCAAAAGAGATGGGAATACTAGACCACCTGACCTGCCTCTTGAGAAACCTGTGTGCAGGTCAGGAAGCAACAGTTAGAACTGGAAATGGAACAGCAGAATGACTCCAAATAGGAAAAGGAGTACATCAAGGCTGTATATTGTCACCCTGCTTATTTAAATTATATGCAGAGTACATCATAAGAAATGCTGGTCTGGATGAAGCAAAAGCTGGGATCAAGATTGCCAGGAGAAATATCAATAACCTCAGAAATGCAGATGACACCACCCTTATGGCAGAAAGTGAAGAAGAACTAAAGAGCCTCTTGATGAAAATGAAAGAGGAGAGTGAAAAAGTTGGCTTAAAGCTCAACATTCAGAAAGCTAAGATCATGGCATCCAGTCCCATCATTTCATGGCACACAGATGGGGAAACAGTGGAAACAATGACAGACTTTATTTGGGGGAGCTCCAAAATCACTGCAGATGGTGACTGCAGCCATGAAATTAAGAGACTCTTGCTCATTGGAAGAATTATGACCAACCTAGACAGCATATTAAAAAGTAGAGACATTACTTTGCCAGCAAAGGCCCATCTAGTCAAAGCTATGGTTTTTCAAGTAGTCATGTATGGATGTGAGAGCTGGACTATAAAAAAAGCTGAGCACTGAAGAATTCATGCTTTTGAACTGTGGTGTTGGAGAAGACTCTTGAGAGTCCGTTGGAGTGCAAGGAGATCCAACCAGTCCATCCTGAAGGAAATCAGTCCTGAATGTTCATTGGAAGGGGTGATGCTGAATCTGAAACTCCAATACTTTGGCCACTTGATGAAAAGAGCCGACTCATTTGAAAAGACCCTGATGCTGGTAAAGATTGAAGGTGGGAAGAGAAGGGGTTGACAGAGGATGAGATGGTTGGATGGCATCACCGACTCAATGGACATGAGTTTGAGTAAACTCTGGGAGTTGGTGATGGACAGGGAGGCCTGGCATGCTGCAGCCCAAGGGGTCACACAGAGTTGGACATGACTGAACTTCTGAACTGAACTGAGAGTCTAAGTAGTCCACCAATAAGGATTAAAATAATCACCAAAAAAAACAGTTAGAGAAAATACAATGAAAAACAAACACAGAATAGGTACAGTGATAGGAAATCATGATATGACATTTGTAGACTAACATGGTAAAGGTAGAGAAAAGCTAATCGCACATTTATTCTGTTCTTTCTTACATACACAATTTCTGATTTCATATTTTCAAGGAGATAACAAGTTAGCATTAATTCCAACCACAAAAAAACTTTACTTTTTTAATATAATTCCTAATCAACTGAACTTATTATCCAAAGTGCAGTATATAAAATCAAGAATGTGGCAGAATTTTTAACTGTATTCAATAGTACTTTAATTAATTCTCAGTTGCCACACATGGAAGTTTTTGTCATTATTACCTCAGGGGACTGTTCATAACAGGAACCTGAATTGCATTAAAATGTGTTTAGTAACTAATGCTTTAAACACACCAAAGAATAGCAACTTATTTACATCATACTCTGTTATCTATGTTTAGACACAACTCTGCAGTAACTGAGATGTCACTCTTGCTGCTGCAAGCTGAGAGTAACAGTATTACTCTTTAAGAGAATAATATAAGCATATAAAGATAAAAGTATGACTACTGCTGCTGCTGCTAAGTTGCTTCAGTCGTGTCCGACTCTGTGCAACCCCATAGATGGCAGCCCACCAGGCTCCCCCGTCCCTGGGATTCTCCAGGCAAGAACACTGGAGTGGGTTGCCATTTCCTTCTCCAATGCATGAAAGTGAAAAGTGAAAGGGACGTTGCTCAGTCGTGTCCGACTCTTAGCGACCCCATGGACTGCAGCCCACCAGGCTCCTCTGTCCATGGGATTTTCCAGGCAAGAGTACTGGAGTGGGTTGCCATTGACTAATAGCAGCTAACTCTCTTCCTTACATAATACTAATAGTACCACTAATAATCCATAGAAGACTAAAGGTAAAAGAGAGGCATAAAGATGTACATTTAGGATAACATGCTTATATCCTCAAGGTTCCAATTTATTTAGTAGAAATCCACCAATACTTAATATTTGAAATATTTTTATACATTTACAAATTGATGAGCAGTATTTGGAAATGATAATATTAAGCATTTAAAGATATGTCAATAGAAATCCTAAACAGAATTCTGCATTTCATCACAATGGATAAGGATGATCGTTTTATTATACAAGAGTTTTGTAACACATATCACCTATTTATACAAGAGCAAGTCTAATAATATATTTTTTAAACATTGACAAAATAAATTATTTTACTTGAGATAAGACTCACAGAATTCATCAAGTTTGATTAAGAGAACAGAGTCAACTAACAGTACAATATGAACTGTAATACATAAAACAAACTTGTTAGCCACAAAACTGTTAACTCATGTTTGGTTTCTTAGGGATTAATACATTTCAAAGCATGCTTTGCCTTAGAAGATATGATCAAATATATCTTCAATAACAAGTTTATACCACAGATAATGTGAATGCATGTAAAAGACAATAATTTAAGGCAAACCCCATGGTAATTCTATGCTATTTTATTTTATAAATTAAATCAACAAATGGCTTTATCTAAAAATGTGAAGGTTCTGTGTATTCCTATATTCCCGTTTATTTTCAGCTGGAATTTTAATGAATTTGAATAAGTATGGGGAGACATAGAAGTTTAAAATCCCCTGGAAATTTTATAGTAAAAGGCTGTTTGTATCTCTTGTTAATTATTTTCTGTGGCTACTGCCAACTGTTCAGAAGGGTGATTGGGCAGACAGGAGTCTTGAGGACTCTTGTTTGCCACAGAGGTATACAGTACCAGCCAGACTGTTAAGGGAAGAGCAAGAGAGTCTGAAAAAAACTGTCACTGATCCAAACTCTTCATCAATACAGGTCTTGGTGGGATTGCACTAAGCAATTTCTTAAAAACGGCAAGGAACTATTACTTATCAAATATGATAAAAAGAGCTAAGCATTTCCAGTGAGAAAGGAGTATATTTCTCACCTGAGACATCAATTCTTTTTTTCTTAGAATATTTCTAAGAAAATGATCTGTATACTGGATGGATGGTTCTCCAGAGACTATCAATTACTACAGAAAGAAATATATGAAAGAGGTCAGTACTGGGGAAATAAGAAAACTTCCATTCAGTTTAAACTCATATTTTAGTAGTAACAAACTTCATCATAAACAGGAAGAAAATTCTCTTCTCATAATTTATTAAATTTGCACTCCTGTTAATGTATCCCCAGTTTATCAGTGGAGTATAGGATAAATGATACTATCTGATGTTTCTAAGATATGAAACTTTGAGAATTGCTTTACTGCTGTGAGGTACAGAGTCTTACATGCACAGCATAGATAAATAACTTTTCTCAGAAGGCTATTGGATACAAATTTACAAGCATATGTATTTCTCATAGAATATAAATATGTAACTATTAGATTTCCTTATGCAAGTCCCTCCTGGAAATGATTTTTAGTCTGGAAGCCCCACCATTAGTCTAACAGAGATGCTGATTCACTGTTGTCTGTAGTTTCAATTAAAACCACCAGATGATAGGAGCACCTTGGTATACATGCAGCAGATGAATCAACTTAATTACTAAGAGCTTTTAATGTAGACTGTCATATAAATAATGGGAAATACACCAAATTTCAAGCCATGAAACAGTGATTATTAATGCCTTGGGAGTTTATATTTCAATCTATCATTAATAGGATTCAAAGAAACCAGAGACACAAAATTGATGGGCAGGGAATAAGCACTTAAATGCTGTTAGAGCACTCATGACCTAGTGCTAAGACTCTCTTGCCAGGATAAGCTGGTCACAGAACAGGTTAGTTTCACACTAGGTCACCTGCCAACCTCAAGAAAATGTCTGTGCAAGGAGGTACACTGCAAAATGCCACAAAAGTCCCAGTCTAGCAGTACATCACTCTTGGGCATTCAATGATTACAAAAGACCCAAAGCTTAGCTAAGCTAAAGGCTTAGCACAAGTTTCAAAGGACTAGTGTACTACTTTCTGGAACACCTGCTTATGACTAAGACCTATGGTGTAGAAGCTTCAGATAGCTATAAAAATAGTAAAGTCTTACTAAAATAGCCTAGAATCATAATAGCCACTATGGGAATGTTCCAGTTAGACAAGACTGTTCATTTAAGAAGTGCATTTAAAAGCAAGGGCTTCCAAATCAAACAAACGGAATGGGAAATCTATTTAACTGGTATGCAGAAGCTGCCAACAAGCTTCAGGATTCCACAAGAGCTTCATTGCATGATTCATTGCAAAAGGTTAATAAAAAATTAAAGACAGGTCTTAAAGCAAAAGACTCTAAAAATGACGTGATTATTCCTACTCTTCTCTGTTCTCTAAGGTACCTGCATGTTTAGCCAGGAATGATTAAGGGAGTTTTATAGGTATTAATACTAAAATATTTTATATTTATTAAATCCTTACAAATAAGGATTTCTTATTTGTAAGAAAGTAAGGAAGACTTACAAAGACTTCCTTTGTAAGGAAGTCTAATAGCCTCAAACATTGAGCAGGGCTGACATCTATACTAGACTTGATGTGTTAACTCTTGTCTCATTAACAAGTTTTTACATAAAGTTTTAAAACTCGCATTGCTAATACTTTTTCTTTGAAAGTTAAATTGACAAGTTTTATACTGGTTATACAAGTTATACAACAAAAATACTTCACTAACTTAAAAGAGAGATAAAGTTACACTGTTTTTCGACTTTTGCTTTTTATTGAATGTGTTATTTTAACGTTCTCATGTTGGTACATACAGATTTTACAAATAATTTCTAGTTTTCTGATCTTTGTGTGTATATGTGTGCTCAATTGTGTCCTACTCTTTTGTGACCCCATAAACTGTAGTGCACCAGGCCCCTCTGTTCATGGAATTTTGCAGGCAAGAATACTGGAGCGGGTTGCCATTTCAGAGGATTTTCCTGACCCAGAGATCGAACTGATATCTCCTGTGTACCCTGCATTGGCAGGAAGATTCTTTACCACTGAGCCCCCTGGGAAGGCCTTTCTGATTTTTATCCCAAACCTAATCTTCTAAGGGAACAATTTATAGTGATTTCAAACTGTCTATTCCTTAAACCATATCCAATGTCATCAAGAAGGTGCATTCAGTGAATCCAGGACTTATTTCCTAGGTATTTCTTTCTCTAAAATAGCACTTCCATGTTTTTCTCAGACAAGCCATTTCAGCATGGTGTTGTTTGTTCTTTAATCTGCTGCTTTGATTTTAAAGCTGTAACAAATGTGTGTGGCATGAAAGGATATTTTGAAACATTAACAATTTATCCTTCTCCAGTAGTTTTTTTTCCTAATCTTCATTAGGCCATTCTGAGCTTCTCAGGTATAGCTTGGATTTTACTCTTCAGAGGTTTAGAATCTCTCAGAAGAAGAAAAAAAAATTTTTTTACAAAAGATGTGGAAGGTAAATGATCAATAAGACCAAAGGCTCCCTGTATGCTCTCTTCCCACTTACCAGCCTCTCCATACCATAGGGGAAAAGGATTGATTTAGCGAAGTAGTGGATTGCAGAAAGGGGAAAGATACGACAAATGGACATGTGGCGTTAGAAAGATGGTAGTTTCCTGAACCCCATCCTGCTCTGAGTGATCACAGTAAATCCCATGTCCTCCAGAGGGGTAGGGGCTATTGAAAAGTTAACAGATTAAAACAAAAACCAAAACAAAACAAAAAAAACAGTGCAATGGAGACCAAAGCTACACTGGCCCTGAAAAGAGCCCTAAGAAAAATGGGAATAGTGATTTTAGGCAAATTAAGATTTCAATACTCCAGTAAAATAAGGACTTGAAAGAGTAATACATTTTTTAAGACAAAGAAAATTATGCTTCTTACTCTCTAAGCCTTAGGACTAACTCTCTTCCTATTATACAAGTAAATTAATCTGCTTCTTCTAAGTGAACTTGAATTCAACTATGTTATTTGTATCATTTATTTAAGTTGTATAAGCCTAAGTATTATGCCATTTTGACTATAGCTCAATCTGCTCATGGAAGCATGGTTAATTAGCAAGTTTATAAATAAGCAGGAATGGCAGCTTTGTAAGAGGCACTACAGTATTGAAAGAGTTGTAGAGTAAGCAGAAAAATAACGCTGAAGATCCATGGATTCAGACCAT
Source organism: Bos mutus (assembly GCF_027580195.1). Taxonomy (NCBI): domain Eukaryota; kingdom Metazoa; phylum Chordata; class Mammalia; order Artiodactyla; family Bovidae; genus Bos; species Bos mutus. The sequence goes on from NC_091617.1 coordinate 15,988,346, forward strand.
AGCAAAAGAACGTTCTTTTTTTTCCTACTGAAAAAAACGTTCTTCTTTTTTTCTAGGAAACTGGATTTTAGTGTCAATAAATACAACAGCCTAATTTTTTAACTTTTTCTAGGTTTGATTTTGAATATTAGTAATGGGACTATCCTATGTCTTAATTTTATAAAACAACTATTTTTTTAATACTTAAGACATATAACATGCTTAAACCAGATACAAAATTTTCTATTTTGTACAACTTCTATTTACAAACTCTCTCATTAAAATGATGATGAAGATGATAATGATAATAACACCTCCTAGACAGTTATCTGAAAGTGAAAGTTGCTTGGTTGTGTCTGACTATTTGTGACCCCATGGACTGTATAGTCTATGGAATTCTCCAGGCTAGAATACTGGAGTGGGTAGTCGTTCCTTCTCCACGGGCTGTTCCCAACCCAGGGATAGAACCCAGGTCTCCCACATTGCTATCTAGTCAATTATTAATATTAAGCAAGCAACTTATTAAATATGTCTTATATTTTGATTTATTGGTAAGTTTCATAAAGTAGAATGATTAACTTTTATAAGTCAATGAATGGTCCACTTCTTTTAAGCCTAAATTCCCATCATCCACTTGTACTGCTCTGTCTCATCACTTTGGGACACATGGAACTTTCAAAACAGAAAGTTCATGCTGTTTCTATGTCATAACAAAGTTCATTGTACCTGAACCAGGAATCTCATATCTTTTCTCCATATCCATGAATCTTTGGTAGGCTGCTGCTGCTGTTGCTAAGTCGCTTCAGTTGTGTCCGACTCTGTGCGATCTCAGAGATGGCAGCCCACCAGGCTCCCCCGTCCCTGGGATTCTCCAGGCAAGAACACTGGAGTGGGTTGCCATTTCCTTCTCTTTGGTAGGCTAACTTTGAGCATAACTCTCAGATGCTTAAAACTTCTTGACATCGCATACATCATAGTTCATCTAATACAAATACCATTATTTTTCCCTGAGGAAAGACTCTACTCATCCATCTGTCTATATATTCTCAGGTGAAAAAATTCTACCCAGCTAAACAGAAAACATACACCTCATCTGGGTATTTAGAATATTATTTAACATAGAGATTAAATTAATGATAGAATTATGACTCAATTTGAACTATTAAAATCAGGTTTAAGACTTCTATTTAAATATTTTTGCAAGTATATACTCTTCTATATTAGGTCTTTATTCATCGTGGATATTGTGAGGCATCTTAATGCTTTATGCATTTATTTCTTTATAAAATAGGGAAACTCAGTTTCTACTTCATGGAATAATTGCAAAGATGAAATGAGTTAATTCATGTAGATTTCATACAATATTGCCTGGCACACTGAAAGCACTCAATGACTGAATATTACAATTATAAGTGTACTTCTGAGAATGTAAGCCAAGAGTTGTTGGCAACCACCATGGTACCACATGGGTCTTTTTTTTTTTTTCTTAGTTTTTTTAATATAAATTTATTTATTTTAATTGGAGGCTAATTAGTTTACAATATTGTATTGGTTTTGCCATACATTAACATGAATCCAGAAGAGAAGAGAATTAGAGAAGAACATGTCCTGGGGAAATTATTTGAATCTCAGATTTCACTTCTGCTTGAAGCTCATGGATTCTGAGTTACATATACCAATAAATTCCATCCACTTTTTTTCAAAGTACTTTTGGCTTAGATTTTCTGTCACTTGAATTTTAAAAATTTCAGTATTTAGGCACAAAATAAAAATAACCATTCTAACAATTCAGGATAAACTGAGTAAGAGCAGGATGAATAAATATAAGAACCCCTGTATCCTGGTCTGGAATAGTGAAACAGGTGTAACTTCTTTGATTTGCATTTTAGCAGTTATATCATCTATCTTTCAGGGCTTTCCCAGATGGCCCTGGTGGTAAAGAACCTGCCTGCCGATGAAGGAGACATAGGAGATCCGAGTTCAAACCCTGTATCGGGAAGATCCTCTGGAGGCGGGCATGGCAACCCAACTCCAGTATTCTCACCTGGAGAATCCCATGGACAAAGGGGCCTGGCAGGCCACAGTACATAGGGTCACAAAAAGTCTAATACAACTGCAGCAACATCGCACACACCCATCATCTGCCTTTCACCGAGCAAACAACTCTAAAATTGAAGTTCATTGAAATGACATATTTCTTATTAACATTATAGATAGATGATCAAAAATGAGCTTTAATTCAGTTTAGCTCTAAATTGTGTCAGATTGTCTCCATTCCAAGATTCAACCTGAAGAGCACATGTGTATTGTGGTGAAGGGAAAGAGGAGGGTGAGTTGAACTATGTAATTCCAGTGATATCTTCTGCTCTAATTTGACATAAAACATAACTATGGCATAAAGCTTAATGACTCAAATCTCATGGGCTAAAGCAAGTCACAGACTGAGATGTCATCAACTAGACAGAAGAGTATAATTATTCACCAAAAGCACAAGTGAGCCATTTACAGGTAGTGGTGTGTACAATCCTCTAGAGTGGTAAAGGGAATGAAAGTCTGGCTCAATAATATCAGAAACATTAAAGTACTTGTTACAGAAAAGATTTGGGGTGTACTGTTTCATTCACTTTCAGTCAATAACATTATATTAGAAAGATATGATATCAGACTTAAGCTACTTTATTTAGAAGCAGATGGATCTTGTGGGAATTCCTTTCTACCTACTGCCCATGATCTGAAATGGATGGGAGAATAATTTTCTAGATGGAACTTAGTTTGATCTGTAGTAGGGAAGTAAAACTGGAAGATAGATTGAAACCTAGAAGAATTTTTTCCTTTCTTTTTTGTACATTGAAGCTTCTCTTTTAAACAGTTTCTATATTGTAAAAGGAACACATTTCCCTGTTTTTAAGAGGTAGCTATGAGGCAAGGGCCTTGAGAAGGAAATTGCAATCCACCCTATTATTCTTGCTAGGAAAATCCTATGGACAGAGGAGCCTTACAGGTTACAGTCTATGGAAATGCAAAGAGTCAGACATGAGTGAGCAACTGAGCACACGAGGCAAGGGCCAGACTGAACTTGTTTCCAGAGTCATTTTTTTTTTTATGAATTATCCTAAGGTAGAAGCCAGATAAGACCCTGTAGAATGATCAGTCTAATAGCTTGTGGTTATTGGGCATTTAATGTTTGTAAGGCCGTGTACTGTTCTAAACGTATGATATACATTAAATAATATATTTAATACTGCCTATGGTTTTTCCTGTGGTCATGTATGCATGTGAGAGTTGGACTGTGAAGAAGGCTGAGTGCCGAAGAATGGATGCTTTTGAACTGTGTGGTGTTGGAGAAGACTCTTGAGAGTTTCTTGGACAGCAAGGAGGTCCAACCAGTCCATTCTGAAGGAGATCAGCCCTGGGATTTCTTCGGAAGGAATGATGCTAAAGCTGAAGCTCCAGTACTTTGGCTACCTCATGCGAAGAGTTGATTTATTGGAAAAGACTCTGATGCTGGGAGGGATTGGGGGCAGGAGGAGAAGGGGACGACAGAGGATGAGATGGCTGGATGGCACCACTGACTCGATGGACGTGAGTCTGGGTGAACTCCAGGAGTTGGTGATAGACAGGGAGGCCTGGCATGCTGCGATTCATGGGGTCGCAGCGTCGGACACGACTGAGCGACTGAACTGAACTGAACTCCATAAGTTAGGTACTACTAAAATCCTCATTGTGTGGAGAAAGAAAATTTGGTACAGCTGATTTAAGTAACGTGTTCAAATGTACTCAGCTAGTAAATGGTGGAGCCAAAGTGGCCTAAAATGATCTCCCTTATTCTACCCTTTCCAATGATCTATATTAAAAACAGTAGCCAGAATCAAAAGCTTTTAGAATATTGTTACCATATTATTAGTATGCAGCTTCACATTTCACTCTAGCAGCTTCATATTTCTCTCTGATTAAAAACCAATGCCATTTGAATGGTTCCCAAACCATACATATTCTAGACCTCCATTAAGTCACTGTCTTTTCTTTCAACTTCTTACTCTTTCCTCTGCTCCAGCCTCTTGACAGTCAGGAAAACTTGTTCCTCATATCCTTGGTAATTTCTGCTTCTATTGTCTGAAATATGCTTTAGTCAGTCACTTGGGTTATTTTTAGAAATCTATGTATAGAGTGAAATGAGGATTATATTAGCAGTGTGGAATAAGCAAAAGGATGGTTTTTAGTGGATAAAACTTCTTTAAAACACACACACACACACACACAAAAACTGGACTTGAATGTTAAAAGATATGGGACGGAGTTTGCTGACAGCTATTGGGCTACTATGTGGATCTGAGAATAAATCATCTTGAAGAAGAGTAGAGCCAAGAGTTAGAGAGGATATAAGATTATAATATGACCTCCAGTTTTTAAAGCATCAAAAACTAGTGAATAAGGATTTAATTTGTATTTGAATGTAAGTAATATAGGCTGGATTTATATTTCTTTCATAAGTAAAAAGTTAACAAAAAGAAATTCAAAAAATAAAGTATTTTATAAATATTTCATTTATATGTTGTCTTCAATGTTGACATTAAAATTTAAGATGAACATAAAAGTTAACACTGGATAAAATATGTATCATTTCTATCAGAAAGGAAAAGTAGATTCAGCTTCATTTGATAGTTAAAACAAATACAATTTCTTCATTACCCAAGTCAATTCAAGATAAAGATTTGTTGTTGCTATTGTTCAGTTGCTAAGTCCTACCTGGCTCTGTGACCCCATGGACTGCAGTGCAGGAGGCCTCCCTTGTCTTTCACCACTCCCAGAGTTTGCTCAGATTCACATCCATTGAGTCCTTCATGTTATCTAACCATTTCATTCTCAGCCAGCCCCTTCTTTTACCTTTAGTCTTTCCCAGCATCAGGGTGTTTTCCAATGAATCAGCTCTTTGCCCTAGATGGCCAAAATCTTGGAGCTTTATGTTCAGCATCAGTCTTTCCAGTAAATGTTCAGGCTTGATTTCCTTTTGGATTGATTGGTTTGATCTCCTTGCAGTCCAAGGAACTATGATGAGTCTTCTCTAGCACCAAAATTCAAAAGCATCAGCTCTTCATCACTCAGCCTTCTTCATGGTTCAACCCTCACATCCGTACATGACTACTGGAAAAACAATAGCTTTGACTATACAGACAATTGTCAGCAAAATGATGGCTCTGGTTTTTAATAAGCTGTCTAGGTTTGTCATCACTTTCTTTCTAAAGAGCAAGTGTCTTTTAATTTCATGGATGCAGTCACCGGCCACAGTGATTTTAGAATTCAAGAAAATAAAATCTGCTACTGCTTCCACTTTTTCCCTTCTATTTGCCATGAAGTGATGGAACTGGATGCCATGATCTTAGTTTTTTGAATGTTGCATTTTAAGCCAGCTTTTTCACTCTCTTCTTCATCCTCATCAGGAGGCTTTTTAGTTCCTCTTCATTTTCTGCCATTAGAGTGATATCATCTGCATATCTATGGGTATTGATATTTCTTCTGGCAATCATGATTCAAGTTTGTGATCCATCCAGCTCAGCATTTTGCATGATTTATTCTTCATAGAAGTTAATTAAGCAAGGTGACCATATACAGCCTTGACATACTCCTTTCCCAACTTGAAACCAGTCCATTGTTCCATGTCCCTAACTGTTGCTTCTTGACCCACATACAGTTTCTCAGGACACAGGTAAGGTGGTCTAGTATTCCCATCTCTTAAAGAATTTTCCACAGTTTGTTCTGATCCACGTGGTCAAAGGTTTTAACACAGTCAGTGAAGCAGGAGTAGATGTTTTTTTCTGGAATTCTTTTAGTTTCTCTATGATGCAACAGAGTTGGCAATTTGATCTCTGGTTCCTCTGCCTTTTCTAAATCCAGGTTGTACATCTGGAGGTTCTTGGTTCACATATTGCTGAAACCTAGCTTGAAGGATTTAGAACATAAACTTGCTAGCATGTGAAATGAGCACAATTGCATGGTAGCTTGAACATTCTTTAGCATTGCCTTTCTTTGGGATTGAAATGAAAACTGATCTTTTCCAGTTCTGTGGCCACTGCTGAGTTTTCCAAATTTGCTGGCATATTGAGTGCAGTACTTTAACAGCATCATCTTTTAGGCTTTTAAATAGCTCAGCTGAAATTCTGTCACCTCCCCTAGCTTTCCTTGTAGTAATTTTTCTTGAGGACCACTGACTTCACATTCCAGCATATCTGGCTCTAGGTGAGTGACTGCATCATTGTGGTTGCCTGGGTCATTTCTTCTCTGTATTCCTGCCACCTCTTCTTAATATCTTCTGCTGCTGTTAGGTCCTTACTATTTCTGTACTTTATTGTGACCAGTCTTTAATGAAATATTCACTTGGTATCTCCAATTTTCTTGAAGAGATCTCTAGTCTTTTCTATTCTATTATTTTCCTCTATTTCTTTCCATTTTTAATTCAAGAAGGCCTTCTTATCTCTCCTCACTACTCTCTGGAACTCTGCAATCATTGGGTATATCTTTTCCTTTCTCTCTTGCCTTTTACTTGTCCTCTCTTAGCTATTTGTAAAATCTCAACCACTTTGCCTTCTTGTATTTCTTTTTCTTTGGGATAGTTTTGGTCACTGCTTCCTATACAATGTTACAAACTTCTGCCCATAGTTCTTCAGGCACTTTGTCTATCAGATTTAGTCCCTTGCATCTATTCATCACCTCTACTATCAGAAGAGATTTGATGAGGTCATATCTGAATGGCCTAGTGGTTCCCCCTACTTTCTTCAAAAAAAGCTTGAATTTTGAAATAAGGGGCAGATGATCTGAGCTACACTTAGCTCCAGGTCTTGTTTTTGCTGATTGCATAGAACTTCTCCATCTTTGGCTGAAAAGAACATAATCAGCCTGCTTCCCATATTGACCATCTGATGATGTCCATGTGTAGAGTCAACTCTTAGACTGTTGGAAGAGGGTGTTTGCTATGACCTGTGTGTTTTCTTGACAAAACTCTGTTAACCTTTTCCCTGCTTCATTTTGTACTCCCAGGCCAAACTTGCCTGTTATTTTAAGTGTCTCCCGACTTCCTACATTCACATTCCAATCCCCTTTGATGAAAAGGTTATCATCATTTGTTGTTAGTTCTATAAGGTCATGTTTTTCTTCACAAAACCAGTCAACTACTGTTTTCCATTCAGAATTTCAGTTTTCAAAAATAGAAAAATGGGAAAACTAAACATCATACAATTAATGGATGCAAAAAGAGAACAAAAAATAATAGTGATAATAAAGAAAAATTTGGAAGTTATTTTTTGAAAAAATATATACCAAGAGAAAACCTCATTCAAGAGTATTCAATATCAAATTGAAAACACACTTAAATAATATAAGAAATACTAAAAGGAAAAAAGTTGCCAATTAAGAAGAGATTCAAGTAATATATTAAATATATCCTAATATTCTAAAATAACACTATGTTCTCAATCTTGGAAAATACAATTTTCCAAAATTGACTATTTAAAATTGTCTACATACCTGAAAAATTTAAGGAAAATAAAACTTAAGTTCATGATTTTCCCACAGTAGGGGCACAGTAAGGGCACTACCCCAAGGAAATTTAAGCATTGAGTATTAGCAACTCTATAAGCATATATTATATATTTTATATTGTCTACCTTACCAAATGGAAAAACAGGGCAATCTTTTGGGCAAACATATAATATATGTTATATTAATAACATATAAGGACTTAGAAAATTTAAACCTGTCACATTAAAATGTAAATGTCTTAGATAGTAATACTCCCTAAATAAAATCCACATGACTAAATTATATGTCTATATATGTGTATATAATACAAATTCAACATGTGTGCATGCATGTGTCTATATATGTGTGTATGTGCCATATATCTTATTAGAATTATTCCCCCAAAATGGCCTTTCATTATCAAAATATCTTTTAACATAATTCACTGCATAAGTTACAGGAGAAAATAATTACAGCCTCAATAGATACAAAATTACACTTTATATTATTTTACTCCATAATAATATAATTTCAGATCACTTTAAAGGATTTTTAAGCATTTTATAATGGATAAGTAATAAATTCTACAAAAAGTCTGTAGGAAAACATTAGAAACATTTTCTCTACAAGTATGTATGGAAAAATGGTTACTCTAAAGCACTTTATTCAAAAGTATAACATAGCCTTTAGGTAGTACAAAAGGAAAGCAATCAAAAGCCAAACAATTGAAAGAAATGAAGCAAAATCATTCTTGTGGGCAATTCTTAAAATGTATAGAGATAGCTAAGATGTATACAGATATACTGAGAGACTCCATAGAAAATATTGAAAATAAGATGAACATTATCAGATCAATTATGTAAAATTCAAAACCAAACCATGTTCCATTTTGTGGATGCATTTTGAGCTGTACTTTTCATTGTCAACCTGGTACCACACCACTTTTTTTAAACCTGGAAACTACATTTCCCAGAACCACGTTCTTAATAGGTCCTGTTAAACTTGAGGAATGAAAGGAGCTCACTGATTTAGAAACTGGAAGTGAAGTAGTAACTGGTAGTTTCAATTGTCGAGACATCAATTCCCAGTGACCACCACAGGACCAGCAACCTCTCAGGCTGTCCTTCTTCTAGATCTTTCCCAAGATTTGCAAGCTTTCCAATACCATTCTCACTCCAGTGCTTCAGGCTAACTTTGTTCATAATTTATATTAAAAAGACTTTATTTTTAGAGTAGAGCACTTTTAGGTTCACTGCAAAATCAAAGGGAAGGTAAAATCAAAGGAAAGGTACAGAGAATGATTATCTCACCAATTCTCTGGTTTTGGCTCTTTCCACCTGGCTGGCTATCCTGTTTCCTGTATGAAACCCCACTCACATACCACCAGCTGGTGATTCTGATATTCTAACTGATACACATATGTCAGTCAGTCATGTCTGACTGTTTGCCATCCCATGGACTTTAGCCTGCCAGGCTCCTCCATCCATGGGGTTTTCCAGGCAAGAATACTGGAGTGGTTTGCCATTTCCTTCTCCAGGGGATTTTCCCAATCCAGGGATTGAACCCGGATCTCCTACACTGCAGGCAGACTCTTTACCGTCTGAGCCACCAGGGAAGCAAGGAGTGAAAGTGAAAGTTGCTCAGATCTGTCTGGCTCTTTGAGACTTCATGGACTATACAGTCCATGGGATTCTCCAGGTCAGAATACTGAAGTGGGAAGCTTTTCCTTTCTCCAGGGAATCTTTCCAACCCAGGGATTGAAGCCAGTTCTCCTGCATTGCAGGCAGATTCTTTATCAGCTGAGCCACAAGGGAAGAACATAAATACACAGTGAAATTTAAATAAGTGGTCTGGAAAGATAAATAGCATCATCCAAACAAGGCTAATTGGAGGAGGAAGGACAGGGAACAGGATCAGCATGGGATGCAAAGGCCACTCCCAACTGTGTTGCTTTTGTTATATTTACTCAGAAATACACTCTGAAGCAAGTATAGCAAATGAACTAACACTTGGTAAACCTCTATTATATTTGGTAGATTAGTGTGTGTTAACATATTTTTTGTATCCCTCCAGATTTTTAAAATATTTCCTTAAAATAGAGCTTGTAAACTAATCATTTCACCTGAGCTCCTTTCCAATAGTTCCTTCCAAATCATCAGATTTCTTGTTGAACATACTCAATTATGGCCAGAAAAAATATAATTATACTGATGAATACGATAGATATAAAGCACTGAAATTATCGTCGTCTCGTCTGACATTAGGTGTCTAGACACTTTGCTATTAAAATGATATATTATTACTGTAAGAGGATTTCCTGAATGAACTTGATTTCCATTTCAAATTCAAATTTTTAGTCAACCATAAAATATTACAGCAATGTTTGCTAAATCATTTCACTGAAGTGCTACTTTAAACTATCTTTGAGGAAACGAAATTTGAAACTTCGTGGAGAGAGGGAACGAGCACATCCCCATCACTTTTCCAAATGAATATCACTAGGTTCCTTCATCATGTTCAGTTTATAGCCCGAATGATGAAGAGACCTCTTCAAATGCTGATCTGAGCTATTTTTGCTACAGATACCCAATATTCTATTCACAACAGAAAGAACATGGACATTAGTTATATGAAGTTCGATTGTAGTTTTCAGAAAAGAATAAAACATTTTTTTATGAGTTTTATCATTAGTATGGTTTTACTGGGATAAGAAGCATTAACATGGAGCAAGGGCATCAAAAGCTATTTGAAACACATGCCTGCCTATGTATACTGCCTATGCCCTTTCTATGCTTACTAACACCCTTACCCATGCGTGCATGTGTGCTGTCGCTTCAGTTGTGTCTGACTCTTTGCAACCCTATGGACTGTAGCCTGCTAGGCTCTTCTGTCCCTGGGATTCTACAGGCAAAAATACTGGAGTGAATTGCCATGCCCTCCTCCAGGGGATCTTTCTGACACAAGAATCAAACCTACGTCTCTTACATCTATCTGCTTTGGCAGATGGGTTCTTTATGACTAGAGCCACCTGGAAAGCCCAACACTCTACTGACCATCCTGCTATTTCTCCTAATAATTAGCGTCTCTATAACTTAGGTCCCCAAACAAATGATACATTATTTTGTCACCTAAGGTTTCAAATTTCCAACATCCATTGGATCATAGAAAAAGGAAGAGAGTTCCAGAAAACATCTATTTCTGCTTTACTGACTATGCCAAAGCTGTTGCAGAGAAGGCAATGGCAACCCAATCCAGAACTCTTGCCTGGAAAATCCCATGGACGGAGGAGCCTAGTAGGCTGCAGTCCATGGGGATTCGGAGAGTCGGACATGACTGAGCGACTTCACTTTCACTTTTCACTTTCATGCATTGGAGAAGGAAATGGCAACCCACTCCTGTGTTCTTGCCTGGAGAATCCCAGGGACGGGGGAGCCTGGTGGGCTGCCACCTATGGGGTCGCACAGAGTCAGATACGACTGAAGCGACTTAGCAGCAGCAGCAGCAGCAAAGCAAAGTCTTTGACTGTGGACCACAATAATCTGTGGAAAATTCTGAATGAGATGGGAATACTAGACCACCTGACCTGCTTCTTGAGAAACCTGTATACAGGTCAGGAAGCAACAGTTAGAACTGGACATGGAACAACAGACTGGTTCCAAATAGGAAAAGGAGTATGTCAAGGCTGTATATTGTCATCCTGCTTATTTAACTTATATGCAGAGTACATCATGAGAAACACTGGGCTGGAGGAAGCACAAGCTGGAATCAAGATTGCCAGGAAAAATATCAATAACCTCAGATATGCAGATAACAGCCTTATGGCAGAAAGTGAAGAAGAAATAAAGAGCTTCTTGATGAAAGTGAAAGAGGAGACTGAAAAAGTTGGCTTAAAGCTCAACATTCAGAAAACTAAGATCATGGCATCTTGTCCCATCACTTCATGGCAAATAGATGGGGAAACAGTGGAACCAGTGGCAGACTTTATTTTTTGGGGGGCTCCAAAATCACTGCAGATGGTGATTGCAGCCATGAAATTAAAAGATGTTTACTCCTTGGAAGGAAAGTTATGACCAAACTAGATAGCAGATTAAAAAGCAGAGACATTACTTTGCCAACAAAAGTCCATCTAGTCAAGGCTATGGTTTTTCCAGTAGTCATGTATGGATGTGAGAGTTGGACTATAAAGAAATCTGAGCAGTGAAGAATTGATGCTTTTGAACTGTAGTGTTGGAGAAGACTCTTGAGAGTCCCTTGGACTGCAAAGAGATCCAACCAGTCAGTCCTAAAGGAGACCAGTCCTGGGTGTTCTTTGGAAGGACTGATGTTGAAGTTGAAACTCCAATACTTTGGCCACCTGATGGCCAAAGTCATCAGCGAAGAGCTGACTCATTTGAAAAGACCGTGATTCTGGGAAAGATTGAGGGCAAGAGGATAAGGGGATGACAGAGGATGAGATGGTTGGATGGCATCACCGATTCAATGGACCTGAGTTTGGGTGGACCCCGGGAGTTGGTGATGGACAGGGAGGCCTGGCATGCTGGAGTTCATGGGGTCTCAAAGAGTCAGACAGGACTGAGCAACTGAACTGAACTGACTGAAAATTTCAAATAAATTTCATCTCATGTTTAAATGCTGCCAGATGAATGACTTGAAACACCCTGAGGGCTGTTTAAGAGTTTTCAGGCATTAGTCATGTATTAACCCCATCCTATGAATCACAGTTGTGGTATGTTCACAACCACATCTCATGGGAGCACACCTGGGTACCTCAAAGCTATTCTTAAATGTACCTTTATTAAATACCTTGAAGACCAAATAGAACTTGCTTTCTCTGGTGCTTTGGGATTAGGAAGTAAAGTACTCATTTCTCCCCAGAAATGCTTCCAGATATTTATTTTGGTGATTGTCAGAATGGGACAATGAGAGCCATATTTTAGTCCCTGAGAAAATCTGAGAGTGAATTTTGACCCTTTCCCCTCTCTGCCCTCTCCCCCAAACCAACACAATTAAGAGTCAATGAGCTGGCATGAGACCACTAAAGTTGTTCTGAGTCTTTCAAAATTCAAACAGCTTAGATGTTACTCCAGGGTGCAGCTGCTTCATAGAATAATTTCACTTCAGAGCCTGAATATTGGAAGCAGTGTGTGTTCATGTGCCAGTTAGTTGCTCAGTTGTATCCCACACTTTGCGACCTCATGGACTATAGCCCACCAGGTTCCTCTGTCCATGGGATTTCAGAGGCAAGAATGCTGGAGTGGGTTGCCATTTCCTCCTCCAGGGACTCTTCCTGACCCAGGGATTGAACCCGAGTCTCCTGCACTGGCAGGTGGATTCTTTACTGCTGAGCCACCTGGGAAGCCCATTGGAAGCAACAGGACCATTCAAAAGGAAAATCTTATGGTTGAAGGGTGTCTAAGAAAATTGCTTCTCTAGGACATCAACAAGATTAAGTAGGATCTTGAAAGAGCTGAAGGTGATTATGGGGAAATAGTGCTCGGAGTTGAGAAAAAAAATTATCTTCCAGTAAATGAGATCCAGTCTCTGACTTTGGGGGATACTCACTGTGCATGCCCTAAATGTTCCTGTCATAGTACCATGCAGATAGTTTTAGGCATTTTACAGACATAGTCATTCATTTAAAATTTATTTTCTTTCATATCCATGCATTTGGGATAGAAGCCTGTTGAAAAAAAAAACCCTGAATTAGTAAGTAAATTAGTAAATAAACAAACATAAATACTCCCCCAGTGCAATATGAGAGTGTGTGAATGGATCATGCATAAAGAAAGAAGGTTAGCCAGGTTCCTTTAAGTCTTAAAAAGTGAAAACCTCATTGTATTGCTTCTTAATGAATTTAATTTGAATATTATGTGGAAGAAGCTACCGAATACATTTGCTAGTTTAATTTCTGGAGAAGGCAATGGCACCCCACTCCAGTACTCTTGCCTAGAAAATCCCATGGATGGAGGAGCCTGGCGGGCTACAGTCCGTGGAGTCACTAAGAGTCAGACACAACTGAAGGACTTCACTTTCACTTTTTACTTTAATGCATTGGAGAAGGAAATGGCAACCCACTCCAATGTTCTTGCCTGGAGAATCCCAGGGAGGCGGAAGCCTGGTGGGCTGCCATCTATGGGGTCATACAGAGTCAGACACAACTGAAGCGACTTAGCAGCAGCAGCAACAGCAGTTTAATTTCAGTTGTCTTGATAACTTTTTGACTGATGGTTGTATAAGATGCCTGAAGAATCAGGAATAGGTCTAACTGGCAACAAAGTTTAAGGTATTTAATGCAGAGTAGCTTGTTAGGATTAGATTGGACAGAATCAAATTCTACACTTAATAATCAAATTAATTGCCTCCCTCCCTTTTTTAACTGTTGCACTAACTACTTATTCTGTGGAGATGAAAGATACTTGAAACATCTGACTTACCAATTTGTGAGACTTTTTATTTCTTGGACTTGTCCATTAGTACATTTTGTGAAATAATTTGTGACAATTAACTTCTGTAATAAATGTCTCCAGTATAAATAATCATTCATTTCCTCCCACTCACTCACTAAACGGGTGACTGCTGTAGGTCAGGAAACATTATCTCCTATATTGTAAGAGCCCTACAATTTCTTTCACATGTAAGTAATTTACTGCCAATATTGCATTCTTACTATGAACACCACTGCTCTTGTCAGTTCTGCAACTGATATTGCTACCACTATTATTACCATTGTTGTCATTGTTGTTATATTATTTCCTGAGTGAAGTATTAGAATTGCTCAAACAGACATTTGTTTTGATGACAAATTAAAATTATAATGAAATAATCATGGTCAGTAATACAAAAAATGACAGCCACTGAGTATCTAGTCTCATTCTGTTCCTGCACCAATGAGAACTTGAATTTTCCCTGAAATTTATCAAATCCAAGTACATCACCAGGTGTTTTGGAACATCTGTCAGCTGCAACTTTATGATCTCAAGGTCTCCCCCTTGTAACTATGAGAACATTTCAGACCCCAACCAATCCTTGCTTAACAAGCAGCCTTGCTTCTTGCCAGCTCCAATTATCATTCTTGACAAACAACTTTTGTAATTGACTGTGACCTTCGTGTTTTTGTCTTTGTAAGTTTCCTTTATTTTGTAGTCTGGCAGAACACAATTCAAGTGCTTCTTGAATCTCTTTCTCAGGATATATGCTTAACGAATTCAAAATTAACATCTCTTTATTCCAGTCAGATCCTCATTTCTAAAATTTTAGTCAACAGTTTATTTGTTTTGTCTTTGGTTTTATTTTGGTTTTGTTTGTTTTAAAAGGAAAGACACAAATGTTTCTTGTAATGTGTATTGTCAAATTATTTCTCTTTGAGAGTGACCAAATTTTGGTACACATTATCTATGAGACTCTACTTGTTAGACTGATTCAGAAGATACATATGAAAAAGAAAAGTCTAAGGCTTCTTGCCATAAATGAATAATGACGGAAGATGGAGAGATTGTCTGGTCTCCTAGAGCGAGCCGTTAAGAGAAGCAATGCGTATTTTTTCTTATATAGCTTTCTCTTTACAAAAGCATATTCTCTCTCTCTTATGTAATGTAATAGAGAATGTGTAATAGACAATTGAATTATATAACTTTTATGAAAACCAATACATAGTTTACATAACTATTATCATGTTTTATTTTGTAAACTAACTTGACTAAAATCTTGGCATTCAAAAAGCTAAATACTCTGGAACATATACATGTAATTACTACTTCTACCCTAGTGAAAGCCTAGATATACTAAAGTACTTCCAGTTCCTAGGCCTGTTTTGAAATATCTGTGAGGCAGTAAGTATCATACTTCTCAGTTTCCTATGATTTCCCTCATTTATAATCTCTTCATCTAAGTCACATTTTGTTACTTGGTCTTTTCAGCACTTCCTTCTTTTTTCTCATATCTAAGATGAGTTGAGAAGATTACAGTGTAGAAAACCAGGAATTGTAAGTATAAAGGCTTTATTAGACAAAAGAAGTAGTATCATTGACAAGGCTTAAAACTGTGAGTAAGACTCAGAGTCACTGAAAGGGGAAGAGAATGTGTGAGGTTTATCAGAGCACCTTCTGAAGGATGGCCAACTGTGCATGCCCTGTGGATTTTAACTTGCAGTGATGAGCAATCATATAATGATTTTAAGCTTTTGAGTGGGATGACTATCACATTTGAGTTAGAGGAAGATAAATTTGAATGCAAAATAAAGACCACAGAGAAGCTTTGCTAAAGTAACTTAAAAGAGAAAATAGTGGCTTTAAATAAAATATTTTGATATAGATGTCAGATAAAGAACTATTAAAATTGTTAGGTACCCATTGCCTTCCTCTAGCTTCCCCAGGATGCAGAGCCTGGGTAACAACTGTGTGCAGCTACTCTACAGTTAGCAGAATCCTAGGGTTCAAGATTGAAGGTTTAATAAAAGAAGAAAGGAGAGAAAGGAAGAGAGTCAAGAAGAGAGTACTTTAATAATCAGGTTGTGTGCTGGTGCTGACAGAGAGACTATGAGGGAAGAAGATGAATTTGTATCCAGAATAAGTAGGGGCTCCAGCGAGCATGTATTGCTGCCTTTTCAGAGCAGGAAGGAATTTAAGATAGGTGACACGGCACTGAGCACACAACCAGTCTTTTGGGGGTGAAGTCATCCTGAGAGACCATCATTGGTCTCTGCTAAGGGCAAGGTGGCTATGCAGCAGTAACAATTAGCTAGATCAGCCTGCAATTGTTAATACAGATATTATGATCCACGGATTTCATTGTTTACATAATTTTGTTGTTCACGGGCTACTGCTCAAACTTGGGTGGTGTGAGAGAAAAGGCTTACAGAAAACCATAGTATTAGTCATTCTGGAATGCTCTAACTCAGAAAACAAAGATCCACATGCTGTATGCCCACTCCCATGTGTCTACACATATGTCTCTCCCTCAGAACTCTAAATCTTTACCTTCCAGAGTTCTCTTTTGTTGACTTTCTAAATCCAGATCAACCAATCAGACTTTTTACCTCTGCCCTAAATTTCATGTATATCCATACTTCCAAGTACTTCTAATCCATAGAAAGTGACAAGAAGGTGACCTCACATAGATTTGCCCACTGGAATAATGCCCCTTATAACTGTGCATTAGAACCACGACTTTATAGTAGAGAGCTGTAGTGAGGCAATAGTTTCTTTTCACAGAATACACATTGCAATAATTCAACTGTGAATGAGTGGAGATGTATCCAACTCCATCAGTTGGTCATAAGGAACTCCCATCAACTTAGAGCATGTGTTGAAAGAAATTCATTTGTATGAAGAGACAGTTAACATGGGCATCAGAGTTACCCTGGCAAAGAATAGTCCTAACTAGGAACCATAGGATCCTGTCTAAATTCACTTCTTATTGCTTTATTGCAAAGAATAGTATCTAGGCTGTTTTGGGTTCTCAGTTCTCAAGTATTAAATTTATTTTACCTTCCTATATCCTCTGAGTCTTTTGATTTTATTCTCACTACTATGTCAAAGAAGCAACAACATTTATTCCTAAGTTATTGTAGTTGAGTGCAGGATTTAAGTAGCCAGATTAATAGGTTATTAGGATATTTTACAATGGAAATAAACTCTCAAAAATAATTAAGTTGTTTCCTACTAAACCATATTTTCTGACCCTTGGATGAATACACTCAAAATCTATGCCTAAATATTGTCCAATAATTCCTGAAAGCAAAAATTAACTAGGTTCTTTCCTTCCTTTAATGTGTACACTATTTCCTTATTTCTTCCTTATGAAAGAGAGATTTTATTTCCCTGTTGGCTGTGCTTAATCTGATGCTTGTAATTGTCTTAGCATCAGTGAAAGGAGGTGGGGAAAATTATTTTATGGAAATGAGCTTCATCTCTGTAAGCATCTGACTCAAGTTAGGCCATTTCAAAGGGAGGTTGTTTTCCTCTAATAAGAGGGTGGGAGCAGCTTCTGCTGAAATAATGAGTTCAGTGGAATTCAGGAATTCAGATTTATCAGACTTGACCATCCATATGCCTCATCACAAATTTCAGAGTTCTACTCTTCCCATCAAAACCCTAATTGACAGATGAGACTTGTTGAAGTTTCACACTTAATTATGCTATACATAGTCTAAACCCTTACAATTAGGCTCTGTCCCGAGACTGTAGCTTCTGAAAAAATTTATAGAAGCTACTTACAGTATGCCATGAGGTAATATTTGATCCCCAGGTACTGGAGAGAGTGTCCTAATATATAATTATATAATCATATAATTGCCATAGCCCTGTGCAACCTTAACATCACAAACACCACACATCCTAATGGCCTAGATTCCACCTGTAACTCATTCGAAGCATTATGAATGCTTTTTGTACTACTGAGTCCCAGGAGTTATGATAAATACCAGCAATGTGGTCTTTATCAGAACTCTGAGCACTGAAGCTCTTTGCTCTTAATCTGAGGGTCTGCTTTCCAAGGCCAAGATATTGTTGTTCTGTCCCTAAGTCGTGTCCGACTCTTTGTGACCCCATGGATGGCAGCACGCCAGGCTCCTCTGTTCTTCACTATCTCCTGGAGTTTGCTCAAATTCATAGCCATTGAATCAGTGATGCTATCTAAACATCTCATTCTCTGCTGCCCCTTTTCTATTTACCTTCAATCTTTCCCAGCATCAGGATATTTTCCAATGAGTTAGCTCTTCACTTCAGGTGGCCAAACTGTTGGAGCTTCAGTTTCAGCATCAGTCCTTCCAATTAAAATTTAGGGTTGATTTCCTTTAGGATCAATTGGTTATAAGGCTGTGAAAGTGAAAGTTAAAGTGTTAGTCATTCAGTCATGTCCTACTCTTTGTGACTTCATGGACTGTAGCCGCCAGATTCCTCTGTCCATGGAATTCTCCAGGCAAGAATACTGGAGTAAGTTGTATTTCCTTCTACAGGGGATCTTCCCAACCCAGGGATCGAACCTGGGTGTCCTGCATTTCAGGAAGAATTTTTTACTGTATGGATGTGAAAGTTAGTCTATAAAGAAAGCTGAGGGCCAAAGAATTGATGCTTTTGAACTGTGGTGTTGGAGAAGACTCTTGAGAGTCCCTTGGACTGCAAGGAGATCCAACCAGTCCATCCTAAAGGAGATCAGTCCTGGGTGTTCATTGGAAGGACTGGTGCTAAAGCTGAAACTCCAGTACTTTGGCCACCTGATGCAAAGAGCTGACTCATTTGAAAAGACCCTAATGCTGGGAAAGATTGAAGGCAGGAGAAGAAGGGGACAACAGAGGATGAGATGGTTGGATGGCATCACCAACTCAATGAACATGAGTTTGGGTAACTCTGGAGTTGGTGATGGACAGGGAGGCCTGGCGTGCTGCAGTACATGGGGTCTCAAAGAGTCAGATATGACTGAGTGACTGAACTGAAGTGAACTGAGTACCAGGGAAGCCTTCATAAGGCCGTATTTGTTATCCATTTTATGAGCATGGGTTCTCCAGAAAGTAGAGCCTGAGAAAATTGTATATGTGCCAGTATATTGTTTGGCAAAGCAATCTTGATATGAGTGGAGGAAAATGGAGAGAGGGAACAATAAAACACCAAATAATACACTGGTATTATGTTTTCAATTGGCCACTGCATGATATAAAATAAAACTGATGACACTCAACACTTTCTTATAAGATGCTGTATAAAGTATGAAACTTGAACTAGATCAAAGAAGAATTAAATGAATGGAGAGATATTTCATGCCTGTGGATAGGAAGGCTCAATATAGTCCCACAATCAGTTGTTCCTAACTTGATCTATAGACATAATGCACTCCTAATAAAAATCTCAGCAAGTTACTTTTATGGATAATACTGGAGAAAATCTAGATGACCTTGGTTATGACTTTTTAGAGAAATATCCTAAAAGTAAGTTGAGATATTTTGCCCCTTTATCAAAGGTAAACTTTATTGGATAGTTGTCCTTGGTATCTGCAGTGGATAATTTGTTCCTGGGCCCCCCATGGGCACCAAAATTCATGTATGCTCATGTCCCTGATATAAAATAACATATATCAGTCATCTGTATCTGGGTTTGGCATATGTAGATATGGAGGACTGACTGTATTAAGAAAAACATGTATTCCGTTGATTTCTTAGTCAGGGCTGCTATTACAAAATACCACAAACCTAAGTGGCTTATAAATGACACAAATTTATTTCTCATAGTTTTGACATCTGAAAGTTTAAAATCAATGTGTCGACATGGTCAACAACATGGTCGTTCAAGCTGCAGACTTCTCATTGTATTCTTACTAGCCAGAAAGGGCTAGGGAACTCCATGGGGCCTCTTTTAATGGGTACTAATCTCAATCATGCTGCTGCTGCTAAGTCACTTCAGTCGTGTCTGACTCTGTGCGACCCCATAGGCGGCAGCCCACCAGGCTCCTCCGTCCCTGGGATTCTCCAGGCAAGAACACTGGAGTGGGTTGCCATTTCCTTCTCCAATGCATGAAAGTGAAAAGTAAAAGTGAAGTCGCTCAGTCGTGTCCGACTCTTAGCGACCCCATGGACTGCAGCCTACCAGGCTCCTCCATCCATGGGATTTTCCAGGCAAGAGTACTGGAGTGGGGTGCCATTGCCTACTCCGAATCTCAATCATGAGGGTCCCCTTAATGACCTATTTATCCCCCAGAGTACCCACCTCTTATTGCCATTACCTTGGGGATTAAAACTGAGGAAATACAAACATCCAGACCATAGTAGTTCACCCCCATCCCCCAAGTTCTTTTTGCATGCAAAGTATATTCATTGTATGTAAATTGTCCCCAAAGCCTTAACTGGTCCAAGCCTCATCCAAATATCATCTAGATCAGATATGGGTGAGACTCAAGATATGACTCATCTTAAGGCAAACTGCTCTCCCACTGCGAACCTGTGAAATTGAATATGTTGTGTCCTTCCTAAACACAATCATGGGCCAGGGAGAAGATATACATCCTCATTGCAAAAAATAAAATAAATAAAGAAAGAAAGAGTAAAAAGTCTAAGGGAAGTCTAAAATCTAATGGGCAAACCACACTAAACCCCAAGACTTGAGGGCAATCCTCCTTGGCTCAATGCCCTGCCTTCTGGACACAGTGGGCAGGAGTTGGACCTCCCCATCCCCACAGTTTTGCTGAGTGCAGTCCACTCCTCAACTCTCACAGGTTAGGGTGGAATTTCTACAGCTATCCAGAATAGAATCACGACCTTGTTGCTCTACTAGTCTGGGGTTGAGGTATGGCCCCATTCCCAAGCCTCCACTAGTATTATTCTAGTGGGGACTCTTGGTAGTGGTGCCACACCTGCAGCAGGTCTCTGTCTCAGTTGTGTGTTAGTGGCTCCAGGTGGCTCCAACTTTTGAAATCTAGGTGGAGATAGCCAGGTCCCACACACCTTTTGCTTAATATAGCACAAGACACACCAGGACTCACTGAATTTGTGGTGCTGGAATTCAGGGAATGGAGTCCACAATGTGAGCAAGCATCAAATAGAGGCAAACCCCTCCTTCAAAATCTTTGTGCCCATAAATGTCTGCACTCCAGGCTTGTGATAGGAAGGGCAGCCAGTGATTTCTGAAATGCCTTGGGGGCTCATTTCTCCATTATTTTGGACAATAGGTCCAGGCTTCTGTTTACACCACTGAACAGTCTTGCCGACTCTTTTGAGGTAACTCTTCTAGCTACTGTGAAGATGGCTGATCCAGAGTCTTATCAAGTTTGGCCACACCTTCATGTTCACTCCCAAACAAGCTTCTATTTTTTTGGTTTAGAAATATTTATTTTTATATATTTTTGCATTGCTTTTATTGGAGTATAGTTGATTTACAATGTTTTGTTAAAGTGTACAGCAAAGTGAATCAGTTACACACATACATATATCTACATTTTTTAAAAGATTCTTTTCCCAAACAATTTTTTTAAAATTATTTTCAGTATGGATAGGACAAGAATTTCCCAAAATTTGAAGTTCTGTTTCCTTTGTGATTAATAATTTAATCTTAAAATTGTTTCTCTTCTCAAATTGCTGAAAGTATTCAGGAGAAACCAGCTGTTCCTTCCACATTTTGCTGTGGTATTTCTTCAGCCAAATAGCCAAGTTCATCTCTCACAAGTTCTACCTACAATAAAATGCTAGGTCATGAACACAGTTTGGTCAAGCACTTAGACACTTTAGAGTAAAGAATCACCTCTCGTCCAATTTTCATAAATAAGTCCCTCATTTCTGTCTGAGATCTCATAAGAATGGTGTTTACAGTTCATATTTCTACCAACATCCTACACACAACCATTTAAGTATTCTCTAAAACTAAGGTTTTCTCTATAGCTCTCCTTCTGATCACTCATGAGAACTTCTTTTAATGGTCCATTCATGTCAACATAGACTTTTTCTAGCATGCGTTTCAAAACTCTCCCAGTATTTACTCATTATCTACTTTTCAAACCACTTCCACAGTTTTGGGTATTTATTTCAGCACAACTTCCACTTCTCAGTGAGAGTGAAAATGTTAGTTACTCAGTAGTATCCAGCTCTTTGTGACCCCATGGAGCCTCCAGGCTCCTCTGTCTATGGGATTCTCCAGGCAAGAATAATGGAGTGGGTTGCCATTCTCATTTCCAAGGGATCTTCCCAACCCAGGGATTGAACTCGGGTCTTCCACATTGCAGGCAGATGCTTTACCATCTGAGCCACCAGGGAAGCCACTTCTCAATACCAATATCTTTATTAGTCAATGCTTTTCAGACTAACAGGATGATTAGGATATACAGAGATGTATAAGGAGAGATTTATTATGGGGATTGGCTCAAGCAACTATGGAGTCTGAGATATGCTACACCATGCCATCTGCAAGCTGGCTAACCAGCTGATTATATACATATGCACATAATATGTGTTTGTGTTTATTATGCATGTATCATTTATGTATTATTAAATTTCACTTATTTATTTAATATCTGTATTGAATTATTATTAAATTCCTAGTCTTCAGTTTTTTTTTTTTTTTGATTGATGGCTAAACATAGAACCATAGCACTTTTTATTGTTGAAGCACTTATTGTTTGAATCACAGAAGGTGACTGCATTTCCAGAAACTCTGTTGAGAGAAAGACTGAAATTTTCACTGAGGAAAAATAATGGCACTACAGATTCTATTGTGAGATTATCAGAAATCTTCATATATTGCCCAAGACCATATTCTTTGGTATCATGAGATAAAGCATATAAAGAAAATAAGATAAATTGAAGTTGGTCCTCAGAAAATAACCATTTTAGTTCCTTGTTACATAAAAATGTAGTTTGATGAACTCAATACTTAGGTAAGAACAGCAGTCTTTTCTTATGAACAAGTGCAGTATATACTTCCAAAGATAAATTTCAAGGGAATTAATCTTCAAACCAAAGTATCCATAATTTTTTTTAAAGATATGACCAACCTAGATAGCACATTAAAAAGCAGAGACATTACTTTGCAAACAAAGGTCCGTCTAGTCAAGGCTATGGTTTTTCCAGTGGTCATGTATGGATGTGAGAGTTGGACTGTAAAGAAAGCTGAGTGCCGAAGAATTGAAGAATTGATGCTTTTGAATTGTGGTGTTGGAGAAGACTCTTGAGAGTCCCATGGACTGCAAGGAGATCCAACCAGTCCATTCTAAAGGAGATCAGTCCTGGGTGTTCTTTGGATGAAATGATGCTAAAGTTGAAACTCCAGTACTTTGGCCACCTCATGCGAAGAGTTGACTCATTGGAAAAGATTCTGATGCTGGGAGGGATTGGGGGCAGGAGGAGAAGGGGATGACAGAGGATGAGATGGCTGGATGGCATCACTGACTTGATGGATGTGAGTCTGAGTGAACTCCAGGAGTTGGTGATGGACAGAGAGGCCTGGCGTGCTGCAATTCATGGGGTCGCAAAGAGTTGGACACGATTGAGCAACTGAACTGAACTGATCCTTTACACTGTATCATTTTCTATAAACTTTTTTTTGTGTGTCTTAAAAGATGGCAACTTTATACATTACTCACTTTTAAGTAAAAAACTAAGCCATCTTATATAATAATTTGCCCCAAAATATTTTCTATGTTGACATCAAGTTTTTATCATGAAGTCACAAATTGCTATATTCTATTACAAATTACTGACTTTACCTAGCTCCTATGATAAGCTCATTCTTTCTCAATGTGAGAATTAGGAACAACAGTCTAATTGGAGGCAGAAAGATATTTGTGAATGAGACCTTGAGATGCCATATGTGACTCTAACACTCATGTTTTTCAGTTATTGAATGCTCTTATATATATCCGTTCAGAGACATTAAGCAAAAAAAAAAAAAAAAAAAAAATCTCTGGAAGGTTGTTTTAATTCCTTTTCCAACATAAAAAGTAATTGAAATTATCAGGTCTTTAACAAAAAATCTAAGTAGAGTTTTAGTAGAAATCTACATTGTTTTTCTGTAGTATTTGCCTAGAATACAAACTAAATAAAAATATTGAGAGCTCGTTTTTCAAAATGTATCATAAAATACTCATAGCCACATTGTACATATGAATCCATTTCACCTGTTCTCCCAGGTATTTCATTTCATAAATCATCTCTTCTCGCCTTTTCCATTTAACTACTTGGAACTGTTATATAGAATGAAATGAACTATATTGTCATACTTTCTGGTATTTATAACTTAAATCTTAGAACAAAAGTTATTTAATAGAAGAAAATATAAGTAAAATTTATCCATTTTAAAGACATTTCTAAAATGTATAATGAGTTATGTCTAGACTAAATATTATATTTAAAGACAAGATGGCTTTCAAATGTTCCAACAGTTGTTCTTAAATTTTTAACATTCCAAAACTTAAATCTTGACCTTCCTTTATGACCCAGGTAATTTTTCTTTACCTTTACTTTGGTTTGTATATTTATGCTTGGCTCTCATTTGAACTCCCTCATGCCCATAATTGATTCATGAAGACTCCAGGGAGAAGTGCACTTACTTTTAAATAATACTGATTTAGGAAAAGTCACAACATTATAAGGCAATTCCAATAATTTTATTCCCTTGCTTTCATGTAGAAATCCATAGAGAAGTTCTCACAAAGTTGCCAAATTTGACCAATTTTTTTTTTTTTTTTTTAACTGACTCACCAAATAAAAGTCACAGAACTCCTGGCTGATCATTTAAGTTTAAAGGACCAGGACTATATATGCAACATCCCCATAGATACATCTGATTTCTTTGCTCTGGATCCATCAGGAAAATATGGCACTCTTGGCAAATCCACTCATCTGTAGACTTATAAATTGCACTGGGTACATTTTTATTCTGAAGAAACTAAGACAGTTTATACATTGGCTAAGCCAGGAGCACTGCTTAGGGAATTTAACTGTTTCTCTCAGACTATAACTGGCCATCTGTTATTGAAAAGAAGACTTTAGAGCCTGAGTCATCTACTCAGGCTAAGGCTATTGATAAAATCGCTTGACTAAATACTCAGTTTTCCATTTCTTTTTTTAAAGATGAATAATGTATGAGGAAGGAAGAACAGGTTTTATCACTTCTTAGCATCGATATTACATGTCTATAAAGTTATTCAATCATAGTACAATATCTACATTTCAAATCTGTGTCTGTCAACGTGTGTGCGTAAAGATGTTGCTGCAGTGACTGGAGTTTATTTTTTAATACTTTTTATGATTTATTTGCTCAGTTTTAAATAGTTTGAACAAAAACCAACTGAAAAAAAATATTTAGCAAGTCATTTAAGAAAATAAATATTTGGGACAGTTTGCCCTGAATTTTGGTTCAGGCTCAAAGGATAAATGTTTCATGATTAAACATTTTGGAATAGATACATTTTTTTTTTAATTACCCAATTTACTCTATGAGAATCTGAAACTCCTAGCTCTTTCCTTTGTGATGAAAAAGAGTCTTTTATGAAAACCTGTCCACATAAGGGTGTCTATCAGATTAAAGTTGGGTAGCTAACTTTGCTTTTTGAAAATGAAAAGCATAAAAGTAGTAGAAATAAATTAGATTATCAAAAATAAATTTTCAAACCATTCACATCTTCACTAAAAGGTTTTTGATGAGTAACTATAATGATATAAAACACCATTTTTAATACTTAACAAGTACCAAGAAAGGAATTAAAATATTTTATATAAAATTGTGATTTAATTATCATTATAAATTTTATTATTATTATTTAAAATCTGAAAAATACAGTTTACTGATTTTCCTTCTTCTAACATGAGAGTGTGAGTATACATGTGAACAGTAGTCTCCTAGATGTTCCATGTAAATAAATGGATATTTTGCCTCAGTTTATAGATAATATGTCTAACATCTATGAGAGTGCTCAAAAAACTAATAACTTTAATCAACTTATCTGAAAATATCAATGAAAAGAAAACTGAATATTTACATTATTGGATATTACATTTAACTATACCTAAAAGTAATGCTTATATCATTGTCTTCAATGAAATCATTCTGTGCAACTGTAGAGCAGCCACTGGCCACCCACACTGGCATTTTCCACACGTAGGAAGTCCTCCCACATTTACCATGAGGCAATGGTAAAGGGAATAAATAGGAACATGAAGGTGGATGATGACATCTCATATTGGCTGTCCAGAAAAATAATATATAACAAGCATAAAGAACTTATGAAAATGTTGTTTCAGACAGATTGAAAGCATGAAATGATCTGACATACTTCTTATAACTGCATATGACAAATTAGTCCACCAGACTTAATAAAATGCTTTATCAACTTGAATTAAAACTACTACATTTAGACTTCAAGTATTTTGTTTGTTTGTTTTATTTATTCTGGCTATGCTGGGTCATCATTGCTGTACTCAGGCTTTCTCTAGTTGCAGTGCTCAGGCTTCTCAGTGTGGTGACTTCTCTTAACGTGTAACACATGCTTTAGGGCCCATGGGCTCAGTAGTTGTGGCATACAAGCTTAGTTGCTCTGCATCATGTGAGGTCTTCCTGGACCAGGGAATCACACCAGAGACCCCTGCATTGTGAGGCAAATTCTTAACCACTGGTCCACCAGGGAAGCCTTCAAGTACTTTTAAAGAGGGATGAAATGTGTTCAATCCCTGGGTTGGGAACAATCTCCTGGAGGAGGGCATGGCAACCCACTCCATTATTCTTGCCTGAAGAATCCCAGGGACAGAGGAATCTGATAGGCTACAGTCCATGGGGTCACAAAGAGTCAGACACAACTGAAGTGGCTTAGCATGCATACATGCAGATTATTAGGACTTATAATGAAACTGGTCTCCCTGATGTTCCTCCAACTTGCCAACCATTCTCTCACTCTAGACTTTTGTACTTGCTGTCTCCTGTATCTCAATAGCTGTGCTACTCATTCCTGCACCACTTTTAACTCTGTTTAAACATACCTTCAGTATGTTTTTGTTTTTTTTTTAGTTTTTAATTGTGCCTTTATTCACCTTAGTTCATTAAAAATGTTTTAAAGATCCTATAAATAGAGTGACCACCCATTAATGTGGGATATAAGTTAAGTCAGCCCTCTCAGCATGGTATTTTTGTCTTTAAAAAGCAGAGTTTCTTATAGGAATCTTATTGATCACACAGTAGTTACAAGAATATCAGATATAATGATGTATACAATCTAAACAAGACAGGCTAATTAAGAATGTACATAATGTAAAAATATACATATTAAAAGTTACATGTGGACAGATGCATGCAGCAGGAAGAGCAGATTGGGGCTGAGTGCCCGTATGCAGAAATATCTGCTAAAAGGAAATTTGCTAATTTGGAAAAAATATAACAAAGTTATTTTACAAACTATTTATTTGATAGCAATGTCTTAGGAATTTCCGTGTCTTAGGAACAACTGAGATCTTCTGTTACCACTTCCCTCAAAAGTGTGATGCTACAGAAAGGATCTGGAGGCATGCCATTTGCAAGAGGAAAGGCGACAACCTATAAACTACTCTTAATTATCAAAAATAGAATGCATAAAGTGACTTTCACACTCTTGAGTATAAACCACATCAATAATTGCCATTAGACATCCTCTTACAGTTATAATTCACTCACTTGATGTTACAGGTCTTCAATGTGCCTGATTTGCTTGGCCTACCTGTTTCTCTCTCCCAGTTACTCATTATTCCTTTCCCATTGACTCTTCAATTGGCACATTTCCATACTCTCCATTATGCTTGCAAATAATCTCATTAAAAGAGTTCAGCTCACAAAAGAGCACTTGTTCCATCAAGAATGGAGCTGACATTGGACTCATTTCTCCATGGGCAGTATTCGAGTGTTTTAGGAGAAACATACTCTTGCTTCTGATTGCTGCTCAATGGTTAACTGTCCAGTGAAATTATTGAGATCAATAATTGCCTGTCTGAGCTACAAAACAGTTCACAACAGGATGAGAGGATGGAAAATGTAGTTTGCAGTGAACTGGTCATTGACTGAAATATCAAGTACCTCTTGTGTCAAAGTGCTAACAACTTACAGTCTAACAGAAATAGTATTTCAGGATCATATGCTGATTATCTAGAGATATTTATTCAGCAGAATAAAAAAACCTGTGCAATCTTTGTGACTGCTGAGATCACAAATACCCAGTTAGCAGCAGAGCTAAGAAATTAAATGATGACAAATACCACATGATTAAATTTCCATTTCCCATTCTTGATTCTGTTTACAACTTCATTTTGATTCATTTTTTACTCACACATTTTAATATTAGAGAAAGCTAGATACACTTTAAAATGATGATTTAAGTCTGAAATGAAAAACACACCCACCCCAAACCTTGGTAGAACAAAAGCTGACTATCAACGAAAAGGACACATACACCTCCTCACTCAACTGCCACCTGCCGAGAGAATGAGGGCTCCCTGCCTGCTGAGATAACAGGCTGGCACATCACACACATGAACTTCTGAGAAGTGGGTGGTGCTGAAGGAACACAGCAGGGGCAGATGGGGTGGTGGGAAGGATTCTTGATAGAAGGGTAGTTGTACAAAAAGGTCAAGAGAGCAGTTGTTAGTCCAACACTGAATATACGTTAGTGACTGAAGGTAGATTGCACAGCTCTGGCAAACTAATTTTATTTTTTTCTGCATAGTACATTTGTAAAATTACATAAAAGTAAATTTTGTTTCACAGATGCCTGCTGCCTAATACTGAATGTGATTTCCAGGCTCAAAAACAGAATTTACCCCTTCATTAAGCCCTTACTTTCAAAGTCAAGTAACCATTTTTATAGTATGAGTGTCACTTGAGGTTTAAAATACAATGATTTTCCTTTTCCAGGAAGAAAATGTAACATTGTGGTAAAATTATTCTAGCATTTAAACGTGCAAAAATAGCTAGGCTAACATACTAGAACAATTTCAGCAATCCTTTCTCAATCCTATAAATGGAGAGATGTATGTGCATGCTAAGTCACTTCAGTTATGTCTGACTCTTTGTGACCACATGGACTGTAGCCCGCCAGGGTCCTCTGTGCATGGGATTTTCCAGGCAAGAATATTGGATTGGGTTGCCATGCTTTCTCTGGTTATCTTGAGGGAGTCTGGAAATTATACTGCTACCTTAAGCAACATCTAAGATCATTCCTATGTTTCATGAATCAGACAATGTTAATTTATAGCACCTTCTTAATAGTAAATCAGTTCTGACAATTAAATGATTTTCAAAGGAAAATCTGAAGTGGATTATTCTAAAAATTATGCATTTATAAAAAGTGATATAATGGTGAATCAACAACTTAGTACAAGTGACTCTTAAAAGGACTCACTGCTTTAGTGTCTTTGTTCCATGAATAAATTTTAAATGAAAATTTCTTGGAGTATGTAATAAATTAAACTCATATACTATACCTAAATAAAATTAAGCCTATAAAAACTTTACAGAACACAGTACAATAACCAATATAAGAAAGTAAACTGTTGATATTTTGATGAGAAAGAATGATGGCATCCTTTCTGTTTCTAAAGTTTTCTATATTTAATAAGGTATATTTTTCACAAGACCAGTGGAACTTCCAGTGTAATTAATCAAACACTGATAGTAACAATAATACTGGGTGGTTGTGCTTACCATTCCTTCAAAATATTGTTAGGATTTTTCCCTAATAATTATTTAGGAAAATACAATTATTATGGGCACATTTCTCTTCAGAAATGTGAGTTAGAAGAAAACCTGCTAATTTCCTCCTCTGAGAAAGCTCAGGATATGACAGGAAACCTCAGGTATAATTAAATACTGGTGCAAGTCCTAATGGACATAAGCATTCATTGTAACCAAAGCCCTTCAAAATTCTGATTAAAAACAATCTAGGAAACTGCGTTTTGAAATAGTTGTTGCTTTTATCTTTAAATTATTTTGTTCATTTAAAATTCTGTATTAAAACAATGAAGTTTTAGTTACTTCTAGGTCAAACACTGTAGTTATATCATTTTGCCCAAATGACGCAGTTGTGTTTCTATATCTATAATATTTAAGAAAAGAGTTGAAAACAGTTCTTTAAAATTAGAATTATACGGGTATTGACACAGAGTGTCTAATTTCACAAAATATTAGAATCAGGAGTAAGGTAGGTCCTGGAAGTATTGAGTAATAACCCCTCATCAGGACAATCAGGAAGCAGGGTGCCAGAAAGTCAGCCTGATCCAGGCATAGCAAACAGCTGCTGCTTTTCTTTTTTACCGATTGAGCTATCAGCTGCTAAGCTGCTGCTAAGTCACTTCAGTCGTGTCTGACTTTGTGCGTCCCCATAGACGGTAGCCCACGAGGCTTCCCTGTTCCTGGGATTCTCCAGGCAAGAACACTGGAGTGGGTTGCCATTTCCTTCTCCAATGCATGAAAGTGAAAAGGGAAAGTGAAGTCGCTCAGTCTTGTCCGACCCTCAGCGACCCCATGGACTGCACCCTACCAGGCTCCTCCGTCCACGGGATTTTTCAGGCAAGAGTACTGGAGTGGGTTGCCATTGCCTTCTCAGGGAAGCCGTTAAATGTAGCAGCCTCTCCAAACCAAGAGTCTCTCTGGTTCTCATAGGAGCAAGTGATGAGACTTTTGCTTCATAGGTAACTTACGAGCTCATAGCATCCGAAATGGAGAGAAATAATGGAGGATGCTATAGCATGATCGTGAAATATACTATGATTTCAACATGGAAGGTCCATCAAGATGGTTGATAAAACATGTGACGTGTGTGTGAATGCATGCATAAGCTCATTTAATGTTATTTTGCATAGATAAATTTTGTGATTTCTTACTAGTATCTCATTTCTTTGAGGTCCAAAAAATTAATTTATGTTGGTAACCTTTCTACCATCAAGTTCAAATTTGAAAGAAACAAAACATACTATTAACAAACATATTTAACAATGTCTGTAACATTTTAAAAATACTCTCATATACCCTTAATTTTCTATACGCCAAAATCTAAATCCTTAGAATGATAGTAATTATTTTTATCTTGTTTGATATCAATGCAATATATAATAGTGACCTGATTGCTTATAATTTTGCTTGAGTTCCTAGATATTACACACACTATGTGACAATGTATCAGTGTCGCTTGTGGGGTTAAATCATACAAATGATATTAACAAAGAGAGAAGCATTAAGTATCAATGGAAATGTAGACATAGGAAACAAACTTTTGGACAGGGAGGGGGAAGAAGAGGCTAGGATCAATTGAGAGAGTAGCATAGAAACATATACATTATTACCATATGTAAAATAGAGAGCCAGTGGGAATTTGCTATGTGACACAGGGAGTTCAACTCAGTGCTCTGTGACAACCTGGGGGGAGGGGACGGGATGGGAGATGGGAGGAAGCTTCAAAAGGAGGGGACAAATGTATACCCATGACTGATTCATACAGATGTAAGGCAGAAATCAGCACAATATTGTAAAGCAACTACCCTTTAGTAAAAAAAACAAAATTTAAATATATATATATTTATATATATTTGGAATAAGAACACAGTTAAAATGTGTGTGAAAGTCGCTCTGTCGTGTCCGACTCTTTGTGACCCATGAACTATACAGTCCATGAAATTCTTTAGGCCAGAATACTGGAAGGGGTAGCCTTTCCCTTCTCCAGGGAATCTCCCCAACCCAGGGATTGAAACCAGGACTCCTGCACTGCAGGTGGATTCTTTACCAGCTGAGCCACAAGGGAAGCCCACAGTTTAAAATAAATCAATCAAAACTCATAAATTTCTTTCACATTATAACAGTAATTTCATACTGTGTACTAAAAGATAAATTTAAATTCATTGTCACCCCTATAACAATTAACTCTTTGGTAGCATCTTTGATTTACTTTATTTCAATATATTTTTTTCTATATGGATTAAGAGAATGAATGGGTCACAGTTAGTAGTGGGAAAATGGGTTAGGGGCAGCTTGGGGACAAGAATGAAAGAAAGCAAGAAAATTTTGTATCAGTTCAGTTCAGTTCAGTCCCTCAGTCATGTCCGACTCTCTGGACCCCATGAATTGCAGCACACCAGGCCTCCCTGTCCATCACCAACTCCCGAAGTTCACTCAGACTCACGTCCATTGAGTCAGTGATGCCATCCAGCCATCTCATCCTCTGTCGTCCCCTTCTCCTCCTGGCCCCAATCCCTCCCAGCATCAGAGTCTTTTCCAATGAGTCAACTCTTCGCATGAGGTGGCCAAAGTACTGGAGTTTCAGCTTTAGCATCATTCCTTCCAAAGAAATCCCAGGGCTGATCTCCTTCAGAATGGACTGGTAGGATCTCATGGGACTTCATGGGACTCTCAAGAGTCTTCTCCAACACCACAGTTCAAAAGCATCAATTCTTTGGCACTCAGCTTTCTTTACAGTCCAACTCTCACATCCATACATGACCACTGGAAAAACTGTATAATCTGTACATTTAAATTTATATTCATATGTTTGGGTGTGGTGGTTTAGTCACTAAATTGTGTCCGACTCTTGCAACCCCACGGATTATAGCCTGCCCAGCTCCTCTGTCCATGGGATTCTCCAGGCAAGAATACTGGAGTGGGTTGTCATTTCCTTCTCCAGGGGATCTTTTCAACCCAGGATTCAAATCCAAGTCTCCTGAATTACAGCAGATTCTTTACCAACTGAGCTACTTTACCTAACATTATGTGTAAGGATTTCCTAAATCATCAAACTTCAAAAGTAACATTTTATAATGTACATTTTTAAAATATTATGATCTCTATTAATTTTTTAAAAAGTCACTTAAATTACATCTGAGATCACAGAGAATTTTTTTTTTATTCTCTTTATGTGTGCCAAGTAACTTCCAGTATCTTCGCTTCTTATAAATTACTAAGCCCTAAGCTTCAGTGCTTTCAAAACCTAAAATACTACTCAAAGAATACTTACTTCCTTTTAATTAAAAACAAATTGTAACAGAGAACTATAACTGAAGGTACAAAGGATGTAAAATCAGCAATAAAAAACAGATAGGGAGGAACAAAGGAAGGAACAAAGGGAGGGAGGGAAAAAAGGAGGGAGGTACTTAGAGGAAATATTAACAAATATAAATACATAAATAGAAAAATTAAAAGAAAGAAACATGTGGCTGTGAAGTTATTTAAGAATAAAAAATCTGTTATATTCTAATTGCCTTCACTAATAATTATTGCTAAATTATATAATTAAATAATATATTAATATATTTATCATATATAATATACTTATTATTAAATATATTTATTTATTATTTTAATGTATAAATTTTCATAAATATATATATATATATAGAGAGAGACTTTCCAGGTGGCTCAGTGGTAAAGAATCTGCCTGCTAATGCAGGAGCCACAGGAGAGATGCAGGTTTGATCCCTGGGTGGGGAAGATCCCCTGGAGAAGGAAATGGCAACTCACTTCAGTATTCTTACATAGGAAATCTCATAAACAGAAGAACCTTGTGGACTACAGTCCATGGGATTGCAAAAGAGACAGAATGAGTGACTAAATAACAACAATATATATAAAGAAAAAAATTCAGTTCTACATCTCTCAGTATAGATAGATTTGCTGAACAATCATTTTAGTTTAAAAAAAAAGGAAGAAAGATGAATACAAACAGCAGTTATAATATCTGACCAAATAATTTGTGCCAACTAACTTCTGATTAATACAGTAATTTGAAAAGCCATTACTCCAGGGTAGACAGCATGATCATGGGCAGTTAGAAAAGTATTTGGAAAGCTAATCACTAAAATCAGAATGTGTGCTCAGTCACTCAGTTCTATACAACTCTTTGTGAGCCCACGAACTGTAGCCCATCAGGCTCCTCTGTCTATGGGATTTTCCAGGCAAGAATTCTGGAGTGGGTTGCCATTTCCTATTTCCTTCTCCAGATTGTTGAATAACTGACTTAAATTATAGTTCATTTGAGGGTTAAATTTGAAGCTTATAACAATAATATTCTATCTTTTGTTGCAGAGTAATTATCAAATAATAATTGTAAACTTTGTAAACTATGCAATATTTTTGTTTTTATTTTTAAATATACACCCACAATTTCAACATTGTCTATGTGTTCCTGTATACACATAGATAATACACACACACACACACACACACACACATATATCACACCAAATTAATATGTATGTGTACAATTTTAGAGAAATACAATAAATATATGAAAACATATTCTATATCATATGCTTACATGAAATATACACTGATGACTGTCCTCAGATTCCAACCCTATTTAAACTCAAGCTGTGTCATCTTGGTAAATTAGGTAACCAAGTACCTCAGTTTCCTTGTCTTTACACAGGTATAATAATGTGTTAACTCGCAACATTATTGTGAAACTCCCATGCTTAGTGTGAGTAATTTTGCAGAGAATTAGTGCTTTTTGCCATTTATTTCCTTTCCAACTAAGCACTTGAGAAAAACAGTAGAGTCTATTTAGTGGCCTATTTTATAAAGAGGCATAGTGCATTAATGTGGATATTTTGGACAATCAGCTCTCTTTAAAAAATATTGCATAATTTTTCAAAGCATGAGTCAAGCTCTAAAAACATAGTAAACATATAAAAATAAATCCTTTGTTCTATATGATTTGATAGTAATGTATTAACATAACCTTAAATAGTACTGCCAACAAAGAACCCCAATACACTTCTTTTATTGATTTCTAAATTCCTAAAATGCAGAGTAAATAATTTAACAGAATATTTATAGCTAGTGAACACAAGAGCATAGTGTGCCATTTTGAAACTCATCCCATTATTTCAGTAATTCAAGTTACTAAACAATAACCTCAATATATTTTTTCTTGCAACCAGTAATTCTTTTTCATTTTTAATACTGGAAATATTAAGTAAATTGACTTTTAATAATATTGCCAGATTATATTAACATATTTCAGTTTTCAAATCCAAATACTAATGAATATATTATTTTTTGGAAATAACTCATTTTTCTTTTTTTCATTTTTCTTAGTAAAGCAAGTTACACTACATAGAGAACAACAGAAAAGGACATAGTTGCTGAATAAATATCACCAGTAGAGACATTTAGCCTTCTATTCCTGTTGAATGAAAAGCTGATATTTCTGTATCTTTTGCAAAGTATAATATTTAAATTTCTATAAAGAGCATATTGTCTATTAGCATAAAACTTGACTTTTTATACCAAAAATAAATAAATAAATAATTTACAACAATGTAGTGTTATTTTCCTTGGAATTTTTATTTTCTGTTTTTGTAAATAGCTGGTGTTCTTTTTGGTAAACAAAAATTAAGACATACAGATGGCTAACAAACACATGAAAAGATGCTCAACATCACTCATTATCAGAGAAATGCAAGTCAAAACTACAATGAGGTGCCATTACACGCCATTCAGAATGGCTGCGATCCAAAAGTCTACAAGCAATAAATGCTGGAGAGGATGTGGAGTAAAGGGAACCCTCTTACACTGTTGGTGGGAATGCAAACTAGTACAGCCACTATAGAGAACAGTGTGGAGATTCCTTAAAAAAACTGGAAATAGAACTGCCATACATCCCAGCAATCCCACTGCTGGGCATACACACCAAGGAAACCAGAATTGAAAGAGACACGTGTACCCCAATATTCATTTCAGCACTGTTAATAGTAGCCAGGACATGGAAGCAACCTAGATGTCCATCAGCAGATGAATGGGTAAGAAAGCTGTGGTACATATACACAGTGGAGTATTACTCAGCCATTAAAAAGAGTACATTTGAATCAGTTCTAATGAGGTGAGTAAGCCAGAAGGAAAAACACCACTACAGTATACTAACGCATATATATGGAATTTAGAAAGATGGTAACAATAACCCTGTATGCGAGACAGCAAAAGAGACACAGATGTATAGAACAGTCTTTTGGACTCTGTTGGGGGGGGGGCAATGATTTGGGAGAATGGCACTGAAACATGTATAATATCATATAAGAAACAAATCGCCAGGTTCGATGCAGGATACAGGAAGCTTGGGACTGGTGCACTGGGATGACCCAGAGGGATGGTATGAGGTGGGAGGTGGGAGAGGGGTTCAGGATTGGGAACACGTGTACACCCATGGCAGATTCATGCTGACGTATGGCAAAACCCATACAATATTGTAATTAGCCTCTAATTAAAATATATAAATTTAATTTTAAAAAATAAAATAAAAACTCAAAAAAAAAAAAAAATGAATGCATCTAAAAACTATTTCCATTATTTTTAAACATTCTTGCTCAAGAAAATAGATGTGCAAATTAGTTACTTTATCAACATTACCTTTCCAAAGTTGATATAGTATAATTTTATAGGTATATTGCTAACATGGATTTTTCCAAAAGAGATAAAATCTCTCATATACCCAAGAAATCATCTTTGGAAGTAAATGTGAAGGCTTCCCTTGTGGCTCAGTGTTAAAGAATCCACGTACCATTGCAGGAGACTCACTTTTGACCCCTGCATCAGGAAGATCCCCTGGAGAAGGAAATCTCATGGACAGAAGAGCCTGACCGGCTACAATCCACAGGGTTGCAAGAGTCAGACTCAACTTAGTAACTAAACAACAATAATTGTTTTAAATAGTTGGGAAAGGGGAACAGTGAAACGTAGTTGAATCCTAAATAAAGGAATACGATCTCAGAGAATTAGCCAAGGTCTTCATAAAGGCTCATTTCATATTAGTGGATGAGATTTATTCATCTATTAATATTTAAAAGCTATTCAATCATATCAATTATTTTAACAAATATCCATGGTGGTTCTAAAATATGACATGCACTGATCTAGTGCAGAGAAATGATTATATATTATAGATGGTAGACATAGTCCTGCTGTCTTTGGAATTTAGACTTTTAGAGGATGTGGGCAAAAAATAATCACGAAATTAATAAGCATTAATAGTAGATGGTAATATGATTTATTTTAAACTGTGTCCAAAAGTAGTGTTTCATTACTGTTAGACATAGAGATTAAGACTGAGTGACTTTACTTTTTTAAGACTTAACCACTTGAGGAAATGGCATTTCAGCTCGGATCTGAATGAAATGAGTGAAAAGTGAAAGTGAGTCACTTGGTTGTGTCTGACTCTTTGCAACCCCATGGATTATAGCTTGCCAGGCTCCTCTGTCCATGGGATTCTCCAGGCAAGAATACTGGAGTGGGTTGCCATTCCCTTCTCCAGGGGAATGAAAGGAGAGAGCTATGCAAACAGCTGACGGAAGAATGTCTCTGACAGAAGGAACTGAATGGGCAATATAATCATGTAGGAATATTCCTAAAGTTATTGGTGGCCCACAAAGAAAATATATATGACTGAGACTGATATATGATGTGGATAATGCAGGGAATTACAGATAAGACATTTGGAGGGATTTTTGCTAAAGTAAAAATATTTTAAAAAGTCCCCAGAAGTTAATTTTAATTAAGCCTATATCATTTACCAAACACTGTTCCAAGACCTTAACCCACATTAAGGCATTTCTCAAAAATCTTTGTTAAAAGGTACTATTATAAATTTTGGGGTAAAAAAGAAATGAAGTTTTTGAAATATCAAAAAATTTCCCCCTATATTGTACATCTTGTAAATAGCCAGGGTATGAATGCCACAGTTCATGATCAAATCCTGCATGTACATTCACTGTGTTATGCCTTCTTCTTTTTTTTATATATATAAAATCTGACATTTTAACTTTTTTAAAAAATTATGTATTTATTTATTTTTGACTGTGCTGGGTCTTCATTGCTGTGCACGGGCTTTCTCTAGTGGGAGCTACTCTCCAGCTGCTGTGCTTGGGCGCCTCATTGTGGTGCCTTTTCTTGTTGCAGAGCATGGGTTCTCAGTGCATAGGCTCAGTAGTTGCAGCTCACAATTTACTTGCCCCATGGCATGTGTGACCTTCCCGCGCTAGGGACCAAACCTGTGTCCCCTGCATTGGCATGTGGAGTCTTAACCAGTTGTACAAAGGTCACTTAAAGGTTATATAAAGAAGCATTTATTACAAAGTTTAGAAATAGAAGCAAGATACTCTGGACTGAATATTCGTGTCCTCTCCAAAATTCATATGTTGAATTTCTAATACCCAGTGTGATAGTATTTGGAAGTGAAATAATTAAATTGTAAGTATGGAGACATGTTAAAGGGATTAATGCCCTTATAAGAAAAGATATGAGAGAGATGATCTCTATATTGCTTGGCCATGTGAGGTCACAGAA
Source organism: Bos mutus (assembly GCF_027580195.1). Classification (NCBI taxonomy): domain Eukaryota; kingdom Metazoa; phylum Chordata; class Mammalia; order Artiodactyla; family Bovidae; genus Bos; species Bos mutus. The sequence goes on from NC_091617.1 coordinate 16,026,589, forward strand.
AGAAGGCAGCTGCCTATGAACTAGGAAACCTAGTTTCCTCTCCAGACACTTAATATTAACTTGGACTTCTCAATCTCCAAAACTGTGAGAAATAAAATTCTGTTGTTTGATTGAACCAGTCTATGTCATTCTGTTACAGGTGCCCAAGCAGACAAAGACACAGGAATACTAGTTTACTATGGTAGTTTCTCCTTGGAAGAAAAGCTCTGACTAACCTAGATAGCATATTAAAAAGCAGAGACATCACTTTGCCAACAAGGGTCTGTATAGTCAAAACTATGGTTTTTCCAGAAGTCATGCACAGATGTGAGAGTTGCACCATAAAGAAGACTGAGCACTGAAGAATTGACGCTTTCGAACTGTGGGGCTGAAGAAGACTCTTGAGAGTACCTTGGATAGAAAGAAGATCAAACCAGTCAATCCTAAAGGAAATCACCCTGAATATTCATGGGAAGGACTGATGTTGAAGCTGAAGCTCCTATATTTCAGCCACCTGATGTGAAGAGCCAACTCATTGTAAAGGACCCTGATGCTGGGAAAGATTGAGGGCCGAAAGAGAAGTGGGCAATAGGGAATGAGATAGTTGGATGGCATCACCAACTCAATGGACACAAGTTTGACCAAACTCAGGGTGAAGGACAGAGAAGCCTGATGTGTTGCAGTTCATGTGGTCACAAAGAGTCAGATGAAATTCGGTGACTGAACAACAGCAATGGTAGATGCTTGGCCTGAAGTCACATCATATTATGGAAAAAATACTGGTAGGATCCCTATGTTATAGTAATAGTTTTGGCTTAGAGCATGAATACAGTATTTAAGGATAGCTTTTGTCTTTAAGGCCCAAGCAAGCAAATATGTGGTAATTCTATTAACTTAGTAAGGGAAGACTAAGGTCCATTTGGATGCAAAATCAGTTTTATTTCAGAAATGCTAACTTACAGGTGGTTTTAAGACCTCCTAGTGGAGATATCAAGTCAGCAATAGACAGAGGACCCTGACACATGACCATCTGTAGTATCAACATACTGACGGAGACAAACTCATGGTAGTAGAAGGGATCAGCTAGAAAGAGAATAGATTAAATAAGAATTGAGTCTCAATCAATATATATTTAAATATTAGTCTGCAAAGGAAGATCCAATAAAGACTAAAAGGTTTAGGCATAGGAAGCAAACCAACAAGGGATGATGTCACTAAACACAAAGGAAGACAATGTTTAGGAAGAAGGAGTGGTTTTCTAAGAAGAAGGCTGTCTGAAATTGGAATCAGATATATAGAAAGAAGCCGTGATAAAGTGGGATTGATTGACAGGAGTTATTTCAGTTGACTGGAGGGGATGAGAGACAGCATAGAATAACATATGGACAGAATGGGTGATGGGAAGCAAAAGACAGGATTTATAAATGCCTGTTATAAATGTCACCATAATCTTGGTAGCTGAAGGGAAAGTAAATCTGATGGAATGTGAAGTTGGGCAAATATTTTGAAGAGGAATATCAAAGCGCATTAGGTGACAGTGGCATTAACTCTGTAACAAGGGGAAATTAGTGACTGAGCAAAGACAGAACACATGCAGGAAAGAGGTCCTTGAGTCAATTATTCTTACAAGTCATTTTTAAAAAATAGCAGCCGAATGGTATGGGGAGGGAGGAGGGAGGAGGGTTCAGGATGGGTAACACATGTATACCTGTGGCGGATTCATTTTGATATTTGGCAAAAATAATACAATTATGTAAAGTTAAAATAAAATAAAATTTAAAAAAGAAACAATATTGAAACAAATTAAAAAAAAAAGAGCCACTTAAAAAATAAATGACTCATGGCAACTCAAAAACAAAACAACAACAAAAAAAATAGCAGCCGACTTAAAAGTGGCAAAGTATAGGAACAGGCATTATGTAAGAAAAACATGTTCAGAAGCCTTATAACATGAAGTTCTTAACCTAATACATAAAGACATAAGAATTTAAGAAATTTTACCTATCATACTAGAAAAGTTCAAGTGTTTGATAATAGCATTAGCATGGGTGAGAGGAGGTAGATACAAGTGCGCACTGTACAAGTTTAAATTAGTAAAGCTTCATTGGATGGCAAATCATCAATATCTTTCTAAATTCAAACTGTAATACTTCTCCTTTTCCTCAGAAAATTCACTTTTAGAAATTTTAGCTTGGGGAAGGATTTTTACATTTGTTTTTACTGCTAAAATTTTAAACATATTTAGGATAAAGTTACGTCTTTTTGGCTTAAGAACACCTACAAAGTATTAAAAACATATCTATCATATTATCCAGACCTCTTCCTTCTTGGTATTTATCTAAAAATAGTTGAAATCAGGATCTGAAAAAGATACCAACACCCCAATGTCCATTTAAGTATTATTCAAAATAGCCAAAATGTGGAAACAATGTAAATTACTATCAATGGATAAATGGATAAAGATACTGTGTGTGCATATATACATATATATGTATATACACATATATATACACACACATAAAAACACACATTTAAACACACACACACACATATATATATATTTATACATAAGCATAATATATATGTGTGTGTTTATTGTATATATGCTTCCCAGGTGACGAAGGGCTAAAGAATCTGTCCGCCTATGCAGGAGATGCTAGAGACACAGGTTCAATCCCTCTGTTAGGAAGATCCCTTGGAATAGGAAATGGCAACCCACTCCAATATTCTTGCCTGGAAAATTCCATGAAGAGAGGAGTCTGGCAAGCTACAGTCCATGGATTCACAAAGACTTAGACATGACAGCATGCATGAAACACAATCTAATATTTTATATATATATATATATGTCAGCCTTACAAAACAATAAAATCTTGGAATATGTGACAACATGGATGAGCCTTGAATGCATTATGCTAAGCAAAATAAGCCAGTCATAAAAGAACAAACATTGCACAATTCTAGTTATATGCAGTATATAAAATAGTCAAATTCATAGGATTACGGAATAGAATGGTGGTTTGGTGCCTTTGGGGATGGGGAAATGGGAAAGTTCTAATCATGCAGGAAGTTCAATCACGCAAAGAAGGGAGTTCCATAGATTTGCTGGACAACATTGAACTTAAGCAGGTAGATGTCATATTATGTGCTTTTACCACAGTACAATTAAATGGAAAAAAAACAGATATAAAAATGCATGCTTTCTAGGGAAAAAAAAATAAAAGGAATAGAATATTATCATTTGGAAAAAGGGGGTGACTTGGGAATAATTCTTCTATCTTAATGACATATAGAGGATAAATCAGTTCAGTTCATTTCAGTTCAGATGCTCAGTCATGTTCAGCTCTTTGGGACCCCACAGACTGCAGCACTCCAGGCCTCCCTTTCCATCATCAACTCCCAGAATTTACTCAAACTCAAGTCCAGTGAGTCAGTGATGCTTTCCAACCATCTAAGCTCTGTCGTCCCCTTCTCCTCCCGTCTTCAATCTTTCCCAGCATCAGGGCCTCTTCAAATGACTAAGTTTTTTTCATCAGGTGGCCAAAGTATTGGAATTTTAGCTTCAGCATCACTCCTTCCAATGAGTATTCAAGACTGATCTCCTTTAGGATGGACTGGTTGGATCTCCTTGCAGTCTAAGGGACTCTCAAGAGTCTTCTCCAACACCACAGTTCAAAAGAATCAATTCTTCAGCACTCAGCTTTCTTTATAGTCCAACTCTTACATCCATACATGACCACTGGAAAAAACATAGCCTTGACTAGATGGACCGTTGGCAAAGTAATGTCTGTTTTTTAATATGCTATCTAGGTTGGTCATAACTTTTCTTCCAAGGAGTAAGTGTCTTTTAATTTCATGGCTGCAATCACCATCTGCAGTGATTTTGGAGCCCAGTAAAATAAAGTCTGTCACTGTTTCCTCACCTATTTGCCATGAAGTGATGGGACCAGATGCTATGATCTTAGTTTTCTGAATGTTGAATTATAACCGAACTTTTTCACTCTCCTCTTTCACTGTCATCAAGAAGCTCTTCAGTTCTTTGCTTTCTGCCATAAGGGTGGTGTCATCTGCCTATCTAAGTTGTTGATATTTCTCCCTGCAATCTTGATTCCAGCTTGTGCTTCCTTCAGCCCAGCATTTCTCATGATGTACACTGCATACAAGTTAAATAGCATGGTGACAATATACAGCCTTGATGTACTCCTTTCCCTATTTGAAACCAGCCTGTTGTTCCATGTCCAATTCTAACTGTTGCTTACTGGCCTGCATACAGATTTCTCAAGAGGCAGGTCAGGTGGCCTGGCATTCCCATCTCTTTCAGAATTTTCCACAGTTTATTGTGATCCACACAGTCAAAGTCTTGGTCATAGTCAATAAAGCAGAAATAGATTTTTTTTCTGGAACTCTCTTACTTTTTCCATGACCCAACAGATGTTGGCAATTTGATCTCTGGTTTTTCTAAATTCAGGTTGAACATCTTGAAGTTCACGGTTCACACATTGTTGAAGCCTGGCTTGGATAATTTTGAGCATTACTTTACTAGTGTGTGAGATAAGTGCAATTGTATGGTAGTTTAAGCATTCTTTGGCATTGCCTTTCTTTGGGATTTGAATGAAAACTAAACTTTTCCAGTCCTGTGGCCACTGCTGAGTTTTCCAAAATTGCTGACATATTGAGTGCAGCCCTTTCACAGCATCATTTCTTAGGATTTGAAATAGATCACCTCCACTAGATGTTTGTAGTGATGGTTTCCAAGGCCCACTGGACTTTGCATTCCAGGATGTCTGTCTCTAGGCAAGTGATCACACCATCATGATTACCTTGGTCGTGAAGATCTTTTTTGTAAAGTTCTTCTATGTATTCTTGCCATCTTTTCTTAATATCTTCTGCTTCTGTTAGGTCCATACCATTTCTGTTCTTTACTGTGCCCACCTTTGTATGAAATGTTCCCTTGTCTTTCCCATTCTATTGTTTTCCTTGACTTCTTTGCATTGATCACTGAGGAAGGCTTTCTTATCTCTCCTTGATATTCTTTGGAACTCTGCATTCAAATGAGTATAACTTTCCTTTTCTTCTTTGCTTTTCACTTCTCTTCCTTTCACAGCTATTTGTAAGGCCTCCTCAGACAGCCATTTTGCGTTTTTTGCATTTTTTTTTCTCTTGGGGAAGGTCTTGATCACTGCCTCCTGTACAATGTCACGAACCTCCGTCCATAGTTCTTCAGACACTCTGTCTATCAGATCTAATCCCTTGAGTCTCTTTCTCACTTCCACTGTATAATCATAAGGAATTTTATTTAGGTCATACCTGAATGGTCTAATGGTTTTCCCTACTTTCTTCAATTTAACGAATTTCTTCAACAAATTTTTGAATTTGTCAATAAGGAGTTCATGATCTGAACAACAATCAGCTCCCGGTTAGTTTTTGCTGACTGTGTAGAGCTTCTCTATCTTTGGCTGAAAAGAATATGCTCCCACTAAGTTGCTTCAGTCGTGTCCAACTCTGTGTGACCCCATAGACGGCAGCCCACCAGGCTCCCCCGTCCCTGGGATTCTCCAGGCAAGAATACTGAAGTGGGTTGAAAAGAATATAAGCATTCTGATTTCAGTATTGAAATAATCAATCTGATTTTTGTATTAAAGCTGAAGTTGAATGGTTCTATGAAGACCTACAAGACTTTCTAGAACTAACACCCAAAAATGATGTGCTTCTCACTATAGGGGACTGGAATGCAAAAGTAGGAAGTCAAGAAACACCTGGAGTAACAGGCAAATTGGGCCTTAGAGCACAGAATGAAAAATGGAGCGTAAATAGATTGATGGATAGATGGACGGCTGAATAGACTGATATGAACATAGGCTTCTTGTGTATTTATGATCATGTTTTTCTTAATATGTTTTAGCTACTCTTTTAATAAACTTTATGTGATAATAATTGCTCTATGTCAATCAAACATTTTCCAGAGGATAATATTTATGGCTAAATTAGATTGCAGCCTATAGATGTACCATAAATTATCAATATTTCATGCATTTTAAGTGAAAAATATACTTTGCCAAATATTTCAGGTAGATTATGCAAATTAAAAATTCCATTAGCTTCATACAAATGACTGCTTTACTGTAAGAAAAGCCAAGTAGAGTTAATCATTTTCAAAGGTCTCTAAGTTTAGGAAATTGAGACTAAAAGTAATATCATACTGTCATTTTAATATTCTCTTTAAATTACTAGTCATGTTAAAGATGTTCTCAGAAGATAATTAGGTATTTTTTGCCTTTTCTCATATTTGTTTCGAATTATCCTTTCTCATTTTCTTGGTAGCTTACTGTCTCCTTACTTGTCTCTCCTTGTTATTATGGAGCTGATATTTATTGCTAATGATATATTGCTATAATTTTTATATTACACGAGTATGAAAATGACTGATTCTAGAAATAATATTTAAATTTATAGTACTGTTTTATAAATACATATACTTTATTTATATTGTATATTAGCAATATATATTATTAATTTGGTTTTTGCTTGCTCCATTTATTTTTCAACATTCTGAAATCAGGTATATATCAGATTTATCTATTCATTCTTAGACCATTGAGAAGATTTCATGGCAAATCATTTTGCTTAGATTATCTTGCTTGTAAATATAGAAATTAAAATATAATAATTAACCAGGTGAACTTCGTTAGAGAAAAAACACAAGGGCTTAATTTTTAAAGAAGTAGTAGCAAAGAAAAAAGTATCCTCTTCCCTATATATAAAGAGCTATTTATCTTTCACAAAGTAGCATGTCTTTCCTAAAAAGATATATAGCTGACAAGAAATTATCAATTGAATCACAAAAATATTATGGGTAAAATGATAACAATACAATCAGGAATTAGAGATAAATAGATGAGACAGGGAGATTTGAGAGTGACCACACAATTAACTGGAGTCAAGTACAAATTAAGATTGTGCCATTCGAAATTTAAGAACTGTGGTGAAAATATTCCCAAGCGTCAGTGAAATAAAATCAGAACACAGACTATTTGATGTAGGCACATACTCCTGTGAAAGTTTAAATACTTCTTCAAATTCTCATTTGTCTGGAAATATTGACTGGTTTCATTGCCATTTTAATAAGGCAATTGGAGCTACTCTTTTCAATGACCTTCCCTGCAATGTGCATAAGGGATTATTGCAACTGAGCACTGACACAGCATTTTAAATGAATCTGGACCTCAACTTTGCTAAATATGTAAACACCCTATGATTTCTTTGACTGCTGTATGCACGTTATTCTCAAGTATATATCATTTTGAATAGAGTTCCTCTGTAATTAATCTAATATAGTAACATTGACCATAAACTCACTGTCTTTTAGTGAGAGTCAAACCCCTAATAAAAAGGACTCAAATATCATGCTGTCAGTCCAACATATTTCTCTAATGCCTTGCATTTATGGAGTTCCTTAGATATATTTTCATTTCCTCTAGTCCATAATAAAACATTATATACTACACTAGTGAGAAGAATAGGGGAAGGAAAAAATAACTCTCTCCTAGATTGAGTAAAATCTCAAAGACATTAAACAGCTTGCCTTATTTCAAATGACTAAAAACAAAATAATCAACTGAGATATCCCTGTCCTTTGGCATTTAACTTCACCTTTCTTTAAAAAAAAATTAATTCACTTGTTTTAGCTGTTCTTAACACTTTTAATTATCTTAATAATAATAATTACTACTGCTACTACTATTATTATTTCTATTATGATTATATTAAGAACAACAGCTAAAGGACTGTATTTGTATCATTATATACATAGCTGTCTGTGATCTGCCTTCTGAGCTCACTGCCCGTCTTTATTGTTTTGATAATAACATTTCCCAATTAAACTCTATTCACCAGCTGTATTGAGCAACTGGTCATACTGCCTCAAACCTCTTCAGGCTTACACATGCTACTCTTTCCTTCAGACTCGACTCTCTTTCTGATTTCATTAACTCTTTATGTGAATGATTTTTAACTTCTAAGTTAAATATGACCTCTAATATAAAACCTTCACTGATTTCTGCTAGCAAAGTCTGTATTTGTATCAGTACCTTTTTTCCCATAGCATTTTATGGAACCTATCCACATTTTGAGGGCATTGGGAAATTTACTAAAATATTTATTTCAATCACAGCTGGGTTTATGAAGTTAATAAACTTTAAGTTTCAAGAATATTTCCTTTCAGCAGGACATTTTGGTGGATCCTAGCAATATGTTCACACAGTATTTTAAAGGAAAATCCAACAGAGAAGAACGACTCATTAAACTGGGCCCAGTTTTCAGCATGCTGGTTTTCCTCTTGGACAGTTTGCCGACTCTTGTCTTACAAGCCATGAAGAAAACAGTTGCTAATATCCAGAGTAGACCACAGGATTAATCCCAGTCACACAGAAATTCAAAGTGACACTCCAGGCTTTCTAGAGTACTCTAACATAAAGATCCAAGATCATGGATTGAAGAGAGAAGCAAAGGAGCCAGGTACTGGATTTCCCATGAAGATATTTTGCTGATTCCTGGACTTGGAAGGACATGAGGAAGAAAGCCAAGTAAAAAGTAACAACAGCAACAAAAAAGGTAAAGCAGAATTTTCAGCAGTCATTTGTTGCTAAGGAAACAAAAACTGAAATTCAGAACCCTGAAAGGAGGGTGATTCTGAATTTAAACAAACAAGCAAATAAATATAAAAGTGAAACACAAAAATAAAACTCAGTTAGAACTATATAGGGCATATTTAAGAAGTACAAATGAGCCAGAACTTTACAAAGCCAAACTTTATAAAGACTACAGTCCGGAAAGAAGTCATTGGAATGAGGTGACTCACTCTTCTTGGAAGAATACAGGATTGGGAAAATACTTCAACCTAAGTTATATATACAGATAACCGAAGTTATATATGCCATATATATGCTGTGCTGTGCTTTAGTCGCTCAGTCGTGTCCGACTCTTTGTGACCCTGTGGACTGTAGCCTGCCAGGCCCCTCTGTCCATGGTATTTCCCAGGAAAGAAATACTGGAGTGGGTTACCATTTCCTTCTTTAGGGATATATATGTGTGTGTGTGTGTGTGTACATATATTTAAACTGTGGATTGAGTCATTCAAATTTCCGAATGCTACTGGAAGGCCATGCCATTCTTCATTCATGAATTTTTTTGCAATTGCATAGCAGCATCATTTCCCAATAGGACACAATGCTACATATAAATGCAATAAAGGTATGTTAGAAGTAATAGAGATAAGTATGGAGGAGCATGAAATAAACATTGAAATGGGGGTTCAGAAAATGTAAAGAGCCAGAAAAAATGAACACGAATCTTTTAATTACACCCTTAGACATCACAGTAATAGTCTAATGAATTTGCTCCATGGTTGAATCCAGTGCTGGGCTGCAGCAGGTGTTTCTCTTCTCATGAGAGTACATTTGAAGTATCTTGCCACAACTTTGCAGAGACATCAAGTTGCTTGCACAGAATTAGTCATGCATAGAAATTATATACAAAAAAACAGAAAATGGTAAATTTTGATAAAATTTATATCAGAAATATGGTTATAAAACATTTACCAGCACTACACTAGGTTCAAATCTTTGATGATTTTGAAAATTTGGAGTTAGTGTCTTCTTTAGATGGAAGATGAAGTGAAACAAACAAACAAACAAAATAGACCCTCATTCTATAACTCTATTTTATGATACATGATAATTCTTCAAACTGTTTTGAAGGTTCTTTAGCCATGAAAAATATTATCATTGTTAAAACACTAGTTTCATTCTAAACCAAATTTATCAACATTAGGAATTTGCTTCTACATAGGGTAGAAGGCTGGAGAAGGCAATGGCAACCCACTCCAGTGTTCTTGCCTGGAGAATCCCAGGGACGGGGGAGCCTGGTGGGCTGCTGTCTATGGGGTCACACAGAGTCAGACACGACTGAAGCGACTTAGCAGCAGCAGTAGCAGGGTAGAAGGCAGTCCCTGATAGCTTAGTTGGTAAAGAATCCGCCTGCAGTGCAGGAGACCCCAGTGTGATTTCTGGGTTGGGAAGATCCCCTGGAAAAGGGATAGGCTACCCTCTCAGTATTCTTGGGCTTCCCTTGTGGCTCAGCTGGTAAAGAATCCACCTGCAATGCAGGAGACCTTGCTTCTATCCCTGGGTTGGGAAGATCCCCTGGAGAAGGGAAAGGCTACCCACTCCAGTATTCTGGCCTGAAGAACTCCATCAACTGTAGAGTCCATGGGGTTACAAAGGGTTGGACACAACCGAGCAGCTTTCAAGGCTGAAGGAAATATTCCTGGACTAGTTTAGGCCATCTTTTTCTTATATTTCAAAGTTTTCATGTGATGATTTAAAATCCACATTTTAAAATACCGACTTATGGATACATTCCATATTTTTTTCAGTTAAAGAAATTCAACTATGTAAAAACAATCAACAAACAGTTTGAAAGTGCACCTCAGTGTTTAAAAATTAAATATTTGTGTATTGAATCTTTAATTTCCCACAGCTTTAGCTAATTCCAATTCTATTTGTGACTTCACTGATTTTTGCAACATTCAAAACAAAGGAGGTAAATTTTCTCTAAAAGTATACCTATTCTGCAGTAGAATGCAAATTTTGCATGCATTATTGGAAGTATGGCAATCACCCTCAGGCAAATTAATAGAGAATTCAAGTATGCAGCACTGGCCTATTGGTCTAGAGGAATTAAAAAGTCTTGACTAAGGTTCAGGGAACAAGGTCAAAAAAGGGAAATATTTTAGTCTCAAGGAATAAGATATATTAGAGGGCAAGGACAGAAAAGATGTTTATGTATAGAAATCAAAACCTTATTAAAAAAAAAAAACTCACCCTTTACTTATTTATGTATTTTTTATGTTTACTTATTTACTCGTTTTACCCAAATGTTGCATGATAATCCTTGCATTAAGATACACAACCACTGTGTGACTCTTTAAGAACAGATGGTGCCCAAGTGACTGGAGAGTATTAATACCTTTTCCAAAAGAATAAGTGCATGGAGTCAAAGGTGCACTGAACTTTTATGCAGGGAGTTCATTCCTGGAAGACTGATTACTCAGAAGAATTAAGAGGCCAAGTCATGATGGTTTTGGAGAATAGCCTAGTCTGAAAGTGATCATTTAAGAAAACCAGAAATACTATTTAGTGTGACAGGCCAAGGGCTCATATTAATACCAATATGTGATAGGTATAAATATTATCCAAGGAAAGATTGTTTGCAGCAATATGCACAGAAGCACCTGATTGTGACCTCATGATGAAATATTAACAGGCTGCTAAATGTCATTACAGGGAAGGGCTTTGTTGCTGTATTTAAAAGATGATTATACAAATTTTACAAAATTATACAGCAAAAGAAAGCACAATAATTAAGAAGTGGATCTGGGTATTAGTGTCCTATAAAATATAACTAGTAATTAAAGGATTACAGTTCAGTTGACTATAAGCTAGAATATAAACATTACTAATAATTTAATCAGACAAAATACAACTATTTGGAGTAAGCACAAATAATTAACCTTCCTGTTATGAGTCACACACCCTCAATTTTCCTGGGATTATGATGCTTTTTCTGTTAAAACTTCTCTTTTGTCTCATTCTAAGGAAAGGGAATATTTGATGTCATAAAAATTAGGAATTAATCTCTAATTAGATCATTGTACAAATTAACTTCAAAAAATAATTTTCTAAGTGGAGCTACATGAAAGTTTTAGCTTGGGTTTTAGTTTCTAAAGGATCTGTAGGCACAGTTCAGCATTAGTCTGATCTTATCATTCATATCGCTCCTCATAAACATATCCTTTCTCTTCAAATTATCTTCACATCATATTAAAGGAAGAGATTTACAATAAATTTGTTTAGATGATGATATATATTTTATTTTCATAAGAAATCTGCATGGTTCACAAACAACTGAATGGTTTTTCAATTTCCTCAAGAATCTCAGAAAAAAACAAATGAAACTCTATATTTACTTCCAAAGAACTACGTTAAAATTTTCCTGGAAATATTGCATGTAACTCAGGGTCTTCCCTGGTGGCTTGTAAAGAATCTTCCTGCCATAATGCAATTAAATATGCCTTCAATCAATAGTTTAAAAAATTCTAATGATTGGATTAAATAAACAGTTGGACAAAAAATAGGTAAATAAAGAAGTCCGTTAAAATAGGACATTTCAGTTTTCTCATTTCTTAAAAACTCCTGACCAATTTAACTGAATGTGATTAACAGATTTAAAATAAAAATCTCTGTTGTGTAATGATGGGAAATTTATTCTCTGTGGCAACAGAATTTCTCTCTGTTCAAGAATAAGACATAATATTCTTATATTGAGATGTTCTATATCCCAAAGTACTGACCACCACTAAGAGTTACTCACAACTGGGTAATCCCATGTGCAGGCAGATGCACATGTTAATAAACATCTGGGTTTTTTTTCTCTCTTTTGTCGATCTCTTTCAATTCTCAGGGCTCCACCTAATAAACCTAAGATAGATAGAGGGAAAATAGCTTTTCCTCTGCTACAAACACAATAATGTAATCTATAAAAACAACAACAACAAAAAATCCTTATTAGTCAATAAGCTAAGTTGTTGACTGCAGTAAAATAGTAACTCTGAAATCTTCAAGGCATAACACCATAAAGTTCTGTTTTTGTTCATTTCCAGGCTCTACGCATAAGCTTTTTATGTCAATATACAATTTCAAAGTTCTTCAAAGCAGAGGAAAAGAATGCTGGAGGGTCACATACTAGGTCTTAAATGCCTTCATCTGGGAATAACACATTTATTATCAATGTCCACAACACAGAACTTATCACATGAATAAATCTAAAAGGACTAGAGAATCAAGGGAGATGGAATAAATGGGTATTTGATAACTGCAAGATCTCTGTCACCTATCTGTTCTTAATATTCTAAAATTTCTCTAATACTAAGACAAAATTAAATGATTCTTTCATCTAAAATCTTATAGTGTCATTCTTTGACTAAAAGAAAAGAGCATTATAGAATTACAAAAGCAAACGCATTATTTTAGAATTGTGCTGTGACTGGGAATCCCAGATGTGAAACTGAGAAGTGAGAAAGTTCTGGTAACATAGTCATTTTATGAAATTATGCAAAGTCTTGCTATATCTGCTGTTTAAATTCTAAAATTTCTAACGCACATAGGATTTTCATTTATCTCCCACCAGTAGGTTCGATGGGGATGTTCTTGTTTATATAGGCCACTGTGGTGAAGAGTTGGATAGTAAAGCTTTATAATACAGAATAAAATCCACAAATATTATATGGGTAGATCAGATTACTCAAGGCATGTTGGATAGTATAATTGCATGAAATTATAAAAGGATGTGGAACCAGATGTGAATATGAAAAGTAACTTTCTGACTTACTAGAATCTTGACAAAGGACAAGATAATTAGCTTTTCTGAGCTGCATTCTTGCTATGTCAACCTTTGCATAACAGCATGTTACATCAAGGGCTTCCCAGGGGGCACTAGTGGTAAAGAACCCAATGCCAACTCAGGAGACATAGCAGATGTGGGTTGGATCCCTGAGTCTGGAAGATCCCCTGGAGGAGGGCATGCAACCTACTCCAGTATTCTTGCCTGAGGAATCGCATGGACAGAAGAGCCTGGCAGGCTACAGTCTATAGGGTCACACTGAGTTGGACATGACTGCAGGGACTTAGAACAGGACAGCACATGCTACATCAAACTGTATCTAGTGTGAAAGAAAGTGAAATTTTCTCAGTGTTGTCCTACTCTTTGTGACTCCATGGACTGCATAGTCCATAGAATTCTCCAGGCCAGAATACTGGAGGAGGCAACCATTCCCTTCTCCAGGGAATCTTCCCAACCTAGGAATTGAACTGGGATCTCCTGCATTGCAGGCGGATTCTTTACCAGCTGAGCTACTAGGGAATCCTGGTAGTATCTAGTGTAGTAATAGTGTAGAGATATAAATTGCATAAAGTTGATAACTTCAATATGAGAGAATTCTATTAATATATTTTATTACTGATTAATTGGTTTGAGGAAACAGAATTCTTTAAAATTCTATCTTTAATATTTTTAAATTGAATTAAAATGAAAACACTGAAATAAATCTATAATCAACACAAGGTAAAATAAGAAGTTGTTGCATATCATTACCCAAACAATGATAAATATATTGAAATTGAAGTAATGTATGTAAGACAGTAGAAAACCAATCCCAAACTAACAGCAGCAGTGATCCATTCATAACTTATTCACCGTTGAAATAATTTGACATAACTATTTTTAAAACAATGAACGAGAGTCTCTTAAAACAAAAACATGATGTTAAAATTTGATGTTTGCATTTTTATAATGTCTCAAGTAAAAAAAATGTGATATTGTATCTAAGGTTGAAACTGTTTAAAATGATTTGATGAAATCACATATTTGAGGCCAAAATATGACACAAAAAATCTCAGTAGATTATTTTGGATTCCTTATTTCAGATTCTCAGTTGATAGCCCAGTTATACCAGTTAAAATCTGTCATTCTGTATTTTAAGGATAATACTAACAGTACTTTACAAAGAGCTGTGAATAAAAAAACAGTGCTTATTGTATTATTATATTATATTATTATAGGAAATCAGTTTAACTTAGAGCTTGAGATTTTAACACACAGCAGTATAAATTATAAGTACTTTTAAATTTCTTCTGACATGTTAGCTACACATTTTTCTTCTCATATAATGCTAATCTTCATTTTAATAATACAAAATTTTATCATTCTTATTTGAACACATATTTGCTTCCATTAAAATTTTAGTTTTGATTTAAAATATTTGCCAAATCAGTTTTTCTTCAAAAAGTACAGCTGTTTGTTCATTTTTAAGTTTAAAAATCTTCCAAATATTCTAATCCCAACACAAGGAAAAGAAAAGGTTAGAACGTGTAAGAAACTAGTTAATACAAGCAAAGTGAAATTCATGAATTTGAGAATAGCTTGAGATGATGTAATCATGATGTTTGGGTCAATGAATTCTAGTTTGTGGCTAGTTCTTGGCAGCTATATATCAAAGTTGACTTTGTATTGCCACCCCAAACATTGCCAACATATTTTTACAGTTTTTTTTTTTGGAGGGGTGACAGCAATTTATATTAAGTACTTAAAATTTGCCTGAATAAGTGAGTGGATAATAAGAAAGACTTTGTCTCTGAACAATTTGCTTTACCTTCAGAAGCTGAGTACTATGGTTACACAGTATGGGACAGAGGATTATGTGACTCTGGCAACAGCAACGACCACAGGAAAATCCTAGAGACTTACAGCTTTGTCAAGGACTCCTTGCCAATTAGATGATGGTTGTGCAATCATCTTATACCTGGTGTGGAAATGTGGGTGTCAAAGGCCCTGGACAAGTTAATCTGTTATCTAAGAAATGAGTGGTCACCTTCATCTACCACCTTTGCATGTCAAGAAATGGAAGGTATATTTGAGAATTTTGAGTTTGGTTTTAACGTGTCTTTGTGAAAGACATTATTAACCTGTCCTTTGTTAAGTTGTGCTTATTCAACTTAATGGGATAATAATATGTGATTGTCAAGAGGGAATTCTTAAAGCAAAAGAAAAATGTAATAGGTAAAGAAATTTGTCTAACATATAAATCATTGTAAATGTAAAACTATTTAGATTAGTAACAGAAATTTCATGCACATATATATGCATATACATGTAATGGAATATTGTCAGAAAAAAGTTATGTGAAAAAATAATTTTTCATTGCCAAACTACTTTTGCATGGGCTTATTTGACATTAAAACTCTTGGGAATAATTTACTACTGCATGTTTTCATCTGTCAAAATCATTCCACTTTTTCATTTTAGCATTGAGCTGGGTTAAAATTTCAGCTGGGAAAATTAGCATTTGTATGGTTAAAAATCTCATTTCCTGTTAAAATGACCAACTATGATTGTTGGTAGTATATATAAAATGTAGTGATTAAACTCTACACTAAATAAACAAACTGAATAATAGGCTAAAATGCAATTTATTATTTTAAAAAGTAGCATTATGAATTTTTTTAAATGTTCTTATTGTCTACAGGAATAACATTAAGGATTAATGCCATTACTAAAATAAAATAGAAATATCTAATTTACTATACATTTATGTTCTATCATAATGTAATGGATCTAACTCCTGTGCAAAATTTTCATAGACAGTTAAAAATGCAATCACCTTGATAAATTATCCTCAGATAGTCATATTGATTTTCCCAAAGGTGTATTGAAATATTGTATTTCTGGGTCATATGGTCAAATGACTTTACAAAGAGCACACTTAAAACTCATTTGTTCAAAACTTAGAAATATTATGAGTATCCTTATATTATATAATGTAAGGGAAAAATTATTCCATAATACAGGGATATGTTATTACAAAGTGATTCTGAAAAAAGAAAAAAAAGCTCAAACTATGTTGATTTCAAAAACAATAAAATGAGAACTATATACATATTTTTTACAGTTGGCTACATTTTAAATGTCTCTTATCTTCTATTTTAAACATATTGAGATTATTGGATTTTTTCAAAGAACAGAACATAAAAACATGTGTTTGGAAATAAGAGACTGATTGAATGGAAAGCAGATTAAATTAAAAGTAAATACTTTTGATTTTGAGACCTTTAAGTCCAGAGCCTGATAACCATATTTATTGGAAAATCTCCTTAATGCTAACTTTGAGTATGTATACTAGGACTGACCTTATTGTAACCAAATGTCCTAACTAAAGAATTCCAAGAATATTCCATGAAATAATATAAAACCTTTTCATCACACATGGATACTTGTAAGTGCCCCATTCCTATCAGATGAATGAAGAGAGATGTAAATAAAAAACTTGGCAAATAAAGGACCCAAGTATGTTATTTAAAGCTAAATATCAGACTGCTTTAAAAAATACAAATAGAAAACTTACATTATAGGCCAGACAGGAAATTCCAACAACAGGAAAAGTTCTAACCTAAAATAATCCAAGGAGACAGGGTGGAACGTATTTTTAAAAGTTCACACACATGAAATGTGATGACAGAGACTCCCAAAGAAGAGAAAGCCTCAAGAAAGAGAAAGTAAGTGATTCAAATGGAAAATCATTTGAAATGATTACAAGTATATTACAAATATCATATATGATAGCCAAGTGGATATGTTTATGATCCAAACAAGTTTATTTAAAGGAACTTGAGAAAAGGCTTGTTTGTAGACATTTTAAGGCTTACAATATGAAAATGCTTATTTTCTAATCTTCACATAAAATAAACTTCCAGTTAAAAGAAAAAAAAAGTGGTAAATTTGTCTTTAAAATGCATCATTTAAGTTATACATAATTTAAATAACATATAATAAATAAACCAAGAGAGTAAATTCCTAGGCAGGTCAATAAGAAATCCAGGGTCCCAGACGAGAAGAAAGGGGTCTGGGGCCCTCGGAGATAGAGGTCTGGAATTCTCAAGGAGGAGGAAAGGACAAACATTTTTATTTTACATTCCTTATTCTTAGTCATATAAAACATTTTTTTTTTCTTTAAGCCCAGAACTGATGATTACCCAACAAACAACTCAGTTTAAACTCTGTACTGATTGTATAACAACAGTATATCCTGCCTGAGGACAGTTTCTCCCTCCTGAAGACTGATTAATCCTGATATCTTCAGATCAGATCAGATCAATCCCTCAGTCGTGTCCGACTCTTTGTGACCCCATGAATCGCAGCACGCCAGGCCTCCCTGTCCATCACCAACTCCCGGAGTTTACTCAGACTCACGTCCATCGAGTCAGTGATGCCATCCAGCCATCTCATCCTCTGTGGTCCCCGTCTCCTCTTGCCCCCAATCCCTCCCAGCATCAGAGTCTTTTCCAATAAGTCAACTCTTCGCATCAGGTGGCCAAAGTACTGGAGTTTCAGCTTTAGCATCATTCCTTCCAAAGAAATCCTAGGGCTGATCTCCTTCAGAATGGACTGGTTGGATCTCCTTGCAGTCCAAGGGACTCTCAAGAGTCTTCTCCAACACCACAGTTCAAAAGCTTCAATTCTTTGGCGCTCAGCTTTTTTCACAGTCCAACTCTCACATCCATACATGACCACAGGAAAAACCATAGCCTTGACTAGATGACCTAGAATGTATAATATGGGAGTGGGTCTGGTAAAATTTTTCTATTGTTAGTTCTAATCCTGTCATCTTAAAATGTAAATTATGGAAGTGGGTCTAATAAGATCTTTACAACCTTGATGCATTCTTTTGATTTACTGTAATGGCCAATTAAAAAAGTACATAATTCCCTTGCGAAGATTAGCGAGGTGGGCAGTCTCTGTCCCCCTTCTGATGTCTATGTCAGAAGCATTCTCTGTTCCTTTTTCACTTTAATAAAACTCTGTTACATAAAAGCTCTTGAGTGATCAAGCCTGGCCCCTGGTCCAGAAGCTAAATTTTCTTTGGAGATCCTGAATCTGATATCATTCACAATAAGCTCTTGATAGGGTAACAGGCAGGAAGGCCAGGGGTCTCCAAACCAAGGAAATAGCCTGCAAGTGTCAGACATTTTTATCTCTCTTAACAGGCTGGAGGAAACAAACTAGCGATATTTTTTCCTTCTCTATACAAATTTAAAAGGTTTCTCTTCAAATACTGTGTTGCCATAATGACACTGGGTTTCACCTGAAGTTAACTATTCTCAAACCTAGAGTTAACCAATGCCTTTTTCTTATGGAAATGTTTGTGTAAGCTATGCTAATATACTATGCATTTACCCCAAACTCAAGTCCCTTCCACCTCTTGGCTCAGAACCTACTTGACAAACCAGTGTGTTATACTCAGATATTGTTCCCCTAATCTATGTAAATGAAACTATTTGTATGGTGATCTGCCCTTCTTCAAGATTCAAGTTAATCATTTTATGGCCCAGGATGAACAATTTGGTGCCAAGATTATCCCAAAATGCAACTTATGGGTGAGGGGCCTGGTGCCACTTTGAGTGTTAAGACATTCCTTTCTTTCATTAACAGACTGCTAGTGACTATATAACATCCAGATGAAAACTAGCAGGGGGGTACTCTTTCTGCCCCCTTCTGATGCCTATGTCAGAAGCTTTCTCTATCTCCTTTATACTTTAATAAAACTTTATTACACAAAAGCTCTGAGTGATCAAGCCTCGTCTTTGGCCCCAGATTGAATTCTTCTCCTCCAGGGGCCAAGAATCCCGGAGTCTTTTCATGATTCAACAACAACCTTTCATTATTAAAACTTTGAACATAAGGGTTTTTAATTAAAATCTTACTTATTTCATTTTAACAACATCTAAGATATTTTTGCACATTTCCTAAGATAGTATATTTAGAATAAGTGCTTTCATATTCAAAGTAAACTGCTGCTCCTGCTGCTGCTGCTAAGTTGCTTCAGTCATGTCCAACTCTGTGCGACCCCACAGATGGCAGCCCACCAGGCTCCCCCGTCCCTGGGATTAAATTAAACCAGCCATCAGAGATCATATCAGATCAGTCACTCAGTCGTGTCCGACTCTTTGCAACCCCATGAATCACAGCACACCAGGCCTCCCTGTCCATCACCAACTCCCGGAGTTCACTCAGACTAATGTCCATCAAGTCAGTGATGCCATCCAGCCATCTCATCCTCTGTTGTCCCCTTCTCCTCTTGCCCCCAATGCCTTTCAGCATCAGAGTCTTTTCCAATGAGTCAACTCTTCGCATGAGGTGGCCAAAGTACTGGAGTTTCAGCTTTAGCATCATTCCTTCCAAAGATATCCCAGGGCTGATCTCCTTCAGAATGGACTGGTTGGATCTCCTTGCAGTCCAAGGGACTCTCAAGAGTCTTCTCCAACACCACAGTTCAAAAGCTTCAATTCTTTGGCGCTCAGCCTTCTTCACAGTCCAACTCTTACATCCATACATGACCACAGGAAAAACCATAGCCTTGACTAGACGAACCTTTTTTGGCAAAGTAATGTCTCTGCTTTTGAATATGCTGTCTAGGTTGGTCATAACTTTCCTTCCAAGGAGTAAGCGTCTTTTAATTTCATGGCTGCAGTCACCATCTGTAGTGATTTTGGAGCCCAGAAAAATAAAGTCTGACACTGTTTCCACTGTTTCCCCATCTATGTGCCATGAAGTGATGGGACTGGATGCCATGATCTTCATTTTCTGAATGTTGAGCTTTAAGCCAACTTTTTCACTCTCCACTTTCACTTTCATCAAGAAGCTTTTGAGTTCCTCTTCACTTTGTGCCATAAGGGTGGTGTCATTTGCATATCTGAGGTGATTGATATTTCTCCTGGCAATCTTGATTCCAGCTTGCGTTTCTTCCAGCCCAGCGTTTCTCGTGATGTACTCTGCATAGAAGTTAAATAAGCAGGGTGACAAGATACAGCCTTGATGTACTCCTTTTCCTATTTGGAACCAGTCTATTGTTCCATGTCCAGTTCTAACTCTTGCTTCCTGACCTGCATACAAATTCCTCAAGAGGCAGATCAGGTGGTCTGGTATTCCCATCTCTTTCAGAATTTTCCACAGTTTATTGTGATCCACACAGTCTAAGGCTTTGGCATAGTCAATAAAGCAGAAATAGATGTTTTTCTGGAACTCTCTTGCTTTTGCCATGATCCAGCAGATATTGGCAATTTGATCTCTGGTTCCTCTGCCTTTTCTAAAACCAGCTTGAACATCAGGAAGTTCACAGTTCACATATTGCTGAAGCCTGGCTTGGAGAATTTTGAGCATTACTTTACTAGTGTGTGAGATGAGTACAATTGTGTGGTAGTTTGAGCAATCTTTGGCATTGCCTTTCTTTGAGATTGGAATGAAAACTGACCTTTTCCAGTCCTGTGGCCACTGCTGAGTTTTCCAAATTTGCTGGCATATTGAGTGCAGCACTTTCACAGCATCATCTTTCAGGATTTGGAATAGCTCAACTGGAATTCTATCTCCTCCACTAGCTTTGTTTGTAGCGATGCTTTCTAAGGCCCACTTGACTTCACATTCCAGTATGTCTGGCTCTACGTCAGTGATCACACCAACGTAATTATCTGAGTTATGAAGATGTGTTTTTGTACAGTTCTTCTGTGTATTCTTACCATCTCTTAATAAAATAGCAAGTTTAGGGTATTCATAAATAAAAGCCCTTAGAACTAGATAGAATCCATTTTTTCTACAATCAAAACCTTCTAAGTTAAAATATAAAGAATAAATTTAACTTTGAAATATGAAAAAACGCAAAATTGAACATGAGATACTTCTTTCTATAGAAGGACAAATTGAAAGTTGACACCATTTGGCAAATTATTTTAAGTTTTCCAAAATGCCTTAAATTCTTATGCTAATATAAAATATACTGAAAACATTCTTTTGAAGTCAAATTTTAAATATAGCTTCACAGAAAATACCTAATTGAGTGACTAAATAAGAATACTAAAACAATAGGAAATTAATCACAGTTACTCATTCATTTTAAAATAAGATTAAACTTCTCTTTCAATATTCATGAGTTGTAAAAAAGTTTACTTGACAAATTAAATCGTGTTTTCACTTTTGCTTTTCTTCATGCACTACTGATTCTGAAAAGGCACAAGAGGCTCTGTATTTATAAACAGATTATGACCTCCCTAGACAAGTGAATTAAGGAAGGAGAGAAAATTACAAGTATTAAAATTCATTACAGAAAATATTTGCTGAATTTGAAACATCAAACTCTAGAATTTTAATACCTGGTGTAGTTTAAAGACTTTCTTAAACACTTAACAACTAATCCAACATTCCCATTGTATTTAGCAGACAGGTATTCAAAACACATTTGTAATGTGACTCACTGCCCCCTTTCCAACTTCATGTTCATGATATTTACCAGCATTAACAATCAAAAAATAAATTGAAAAAAATTATATCTGATTGCCTATGTGTCATATTTTTGCTGTGTAATCTCTTAACATATAAAAAGATGAGAAGGTATACTTCATTACTAAAAATATCTTGAAATTAGTTAATAGAGACAATGTGTTGTCTCTATTGTTATGGAACCGAAGGGTTATGGGCATTTTGGGTTATTTCTTTACCAAATTTTATTTTGCCAGTCTGTATAATTTTTATCCTTAGTGGGCAAGATGCAAATAGTAGTAATAATAATAGCAGCAGTTCTACACTGACAAAGAAAACAAGATACACTCCTGGGATCATGTTGTTGAATAATGAACATTCAATATTCGGTTTTAAGGGAATACTCCATTCTAGGGTTTCCCTTGTGGCTCAGCTGGCAAAGAATCTACCTACAATGTGGGAGACCTGTGTTCGATCCTGGGTTGGGAAGATCCCCTGGAGAAGGAAAAGGCTACCCACTTCAGTGTTCTGGCCTGGAAAATTCCATGGACTCCATAGTCCATGGGGTCACAAAGAGTCGGACCCTTCTGGATGACTTTCACTTTCACTCCATTCTAGATTTTCAGGGGCTTAGAATGTTGGCTTGATGGAGCTTCAATACCTTCTTGCAGTAATTCTCTAAACTGGAAGCTACTTTAGTATCCATTATCAAATGTGAGGGCCTTTTCCCATCATCTGCGATCACAAGTGCTCCCAGTTTCATACCCAGGATTGAATACCAACCTCACTTTCTGTCCACTATCTGCTTCAGTCCTGTCCGACTCTATGCGACCCCATAGACGGCAGCCCACCAGGCTCCGCCGTCCCTGGGATTCTCCAGGCAAGAACACCAGAGTGGGTTGCCATTTCCTTCTCCATTGCATGAAAGTGAAAAGTTAAAGTGAAGTCACTCAGTCGTGTCAGACTCTGCGACCCCATGGACTGCAGCCCACCAGGCTCCTCTGTCCATGGGATTTTCCACGCAAGAGTACTGGAGTGGGTTGCCACTGCTTTCTCCATCTAGGTATCAGAGTATTTATTTTTCTACACAGGTGAATTACAACAATAACCAAACAATAAGCCCAATGGAAATGTTCTGTTATAGGGAGACTATTCCAATATGGTCTCTACTGCCAAACATAATACAGAGCCATAGTTATTTTACAAATCAAGATGCACAGAGATTATTTATTGCCTTCAAAATATGGGCTGGGCAATCTATGTTATTTTTCAAGTAAAGCTGTATGCAAGACAGCAAAAGAGACACAGATGTATAGAACCGTCTTTTAGACTCTGTGCGAGAGGGAGAGGGTGGGATGATTTGGGAGAATGGCATTGAAACATGTATAATATCATATATGAAATGAATCGCCAGCCCAAGTTCAATGCATGATACTGGTTGCTTGGGGCTGGTGCACTGGGATGACCCAGGGGGATGGTATGGGGAGGGAGGAGGGAGGGAGACTCGGGACGGGGAACATGTGTATACCTGTGGCAGATTCATGTTGATGTATGACAAAACCAATACAATATTGTAAAGTAATTAATCTCCAATAAAAATGAATAAATTTATATTAAAAAAAGAGTTCTTGGCATTTCAATAAAATTTTGTTTAATCTCACAGTTTGAGGGCTATGCTGAAAATTATCTTAATTATGAAGAAGGACCTTCAGTCTTTCAGATTCTCATCAATTGAATCACTCTGTTTTGTAAGCTTCCTGATTTTACACAGGATACACAATGTTCTAGCCAAGGCAGTATTTAATCAACTTAAATATGTTACCTGATTTGGGGATATATGGTTCTTGAGTCAAAAATAAATGTGTTATGTCTAAGAGTTTCTTGATCTTGTTTGTTCAACATGATTTCACTGAATTCATTAAAATTATTTTTCTATCTTTGCTTAAATATTTTTTCTCAACTTGGAGGAAAGAAATTATGTTCTAAATTTAGAATGCGTATAGATTACAGGTTGCTCAGTAAAGTTCTGGTTCATGCTGGTGATCCTAGCATAATCATTAATAGTAATAACTTCCCACAATATTCTCAAAAGTGTACTAGCTTGACCTACTTTGCTTAGTATGGTAATCCCTTCAGTTCAGTTCAGTTCAGTCACTTAGTTGTGTCCGAATCTTTGCAACCCCATGAATCGCAGCACGCCAGGCCTCCCTGTCCATCACCATCTCCTGGGGTTTACTCAAACTCATGTCCATTGAGTCGGTGATGCAATCTAGCCATCTCATCCTCTGTCATCCCCTTCTCCTCCTGCCCCCAATAGCTACCAGCATCAGGGTCTTTTCCAATGAGTCAACTCTTCACATGAGGTGGCCAAAGTATTGGAGTTTCAGCCTTAGCATCAGTCCTTCCAATGAACACTCAGGACTGATCTCCTTTAGAATGGACTGGTTGGATCTCCTTGCAGTCCAAGGGACTCAAAAGAGTCTTCTCCAACACCACAGTTCAAAAGCATCAGTTCTTAAGCACTCAGCTTTCTTCACAGTCCAACTCTCAAATCCATACATGACCACTGGAAAAACCATAGCCTTGACTAGACGGACCTTTGTTGGCAAAGTAATGTCTCTGCTTTTTAATATGCTGTCTACGATGGTCATAGCTTTCCTTCCAAAGAGTAATAGTGGCTGCAATCACCATCTGCAGTGATTTTGGAGCCCCCAAACATAAAGTCTGACACTGTTTCCACTGTTTCTCCGTCTATTTCCCATGAAGTGATGGGACCAGATGCCATGATCTTCGTTTTCTGAATGTTGAGCTTCAAGCCAACTTTTTCACTCTCCTCTTTCATTTTCATCAAGAGGCTCTTTAGTTCCTCTTCACTTTCTGTCATAAGGGTGGTGTCACCTGCATACCTGAGGTTATTAATATTTCTCCTGGCAATCTTGATTTCAGCTTGTGCTTCTTCCAGCCCAGCGTTTCTCATGATGTACTCTGCATATAAGTTAAATAAGCAGGGTGACAATATACAGCCTTGAAATATTCCTTTTCCTATTTGGAACCAGTCTGTTGTTCCATGTCCAGTTCTAACTGTTGCTTCCTGACGTGTATACAAATTTCTCAAGAGACAGGTCAGGTGGTCTGGTATTCCCATCTGTTTCAGAATTTTCCACAGTTTATTGTGATCCACACAGTCAAAGGCTTTGGCATAGTCAATAAAGCAGAAATAGATGTTTTTCTGGAACTCTCTTGGTTTTTCAATGATCCAGCAAATGTTGGCAGTTTGATCTCTGGTTCCTCTGCCTTTTCTAAAACCAGCTTGAACATCTGGTAACCCCTAGGCCTAGGCATTTGGTGCAAATGGCATTATCTCATACTAAATGTGAAGTAAGTCTGAAAGAGTAAAACAAATACAATATAGTACCATTTATATGTGGAATCTATAAAATATGACACAAATAAGCATACCTATATAAAAAGAAACAGACTTACAGATGTAGAGACAGACTTGTGGTTGCCAAGGGGGAGGGAAGGAATTGAAGGCTGGGGTTAGCAAATGCAAACTATTTTATATAGAATTAATAAACAACGAGGTACTGTTGTATAGCATAGGGAATTATATTCATAATCCTGTGATAAACAATAATGGAAAGGAATATTTAAAAGGGCTTCCCAGGTGGCAATAGTGGTAAAGAATCTGCCTTCCAAAGCAGGAGACTGTAATAGAACATGGGTTAGATCCCTGGGTTAGGAAGACCCCTAGAGGAGGGCATGGCAACCCACTCCAGTATTCTTGCCTGGAGAATCCCATGGACAAGAAGGTCTGGAAAGCTGAAGTCCACTGGATCGTAAAGAGTTGGACACAACTGAAGCAACTTAACATGCATGCATATATACATATATATATATGTATATATGCATGTGTGTATGTATAAATGAATCACTTTGCAATAGAGCAGAAATTAATACAACATAGTAAATAAACTACATTGCAATTAAAAAAAAAAGTGTACTAGTTTGGGTGCTAGGTTACCTTTTCAATAAATATCTCCAGGACCTTCATCAAAAGATCCAAATTTCGCACATCACTCTTAATAGGACCAGTAGCTTCCACAGAAAGATTTTGAGTCAGTGTGGTTCTGTGTGTGTGTGTGTGTGTGTGTGCTCACACTAAGTCATATTCAACTCTATGTGACCCTCCAGGACTAGAGCCTGTCATACTCCTTTGTTCATGGGATTTCCCAGGCAAGCATACTGGACTGGATTGCCAATTCTTTACACTGCACCACTCAGGAAGCCTGTGGTTCTCTGTGCAAGATCCTATTTATGGGCTCTTTTCTCCATATCTAGATAAAGCAGTCATACCTGTGGGGAAACCACTTTTTCTCACAGGAAGGGCCACATATTACTTTCTATTACCTTCTGCAGTTTCATTTTTTTTTTTCCTTTTTTTCCAGAGCTCTTGGTGATTGTCCATCCCTAAGTTGAGTAGGTCTACAAATCATTACTTCTGAGCTGTCAGTCATGCTCCTACTTCAGAAGTTTAGGGCCTCCAGGAATGTTCATATCCACCAATACTGCATTCTGAGCTTATTGGTGAGTCTTATAACAAGTAAAATATAATGCCACTACTCATCTCTTGGTAATATTTAATATAAATATTTTAATCTATTATAGAAGAGTCAACTACACTCCCATAACACACAAGGGTATAACAAGAATACTGCTTTACCACATTTCAAATCTTCCTTTTTATAGCCTCTAACTCTGCAACTCCTAAAAAACGTTTACTCGGCTTTGAGTCTCTGGTGGTGTATGAGTCTTCTCTGGCTGTTACAAAAAATTATCATGGACTGGAGAAAAAAATAACATTATTTAGCATAGTTCCGTATGCTGGGAAGTTCAAATTCAATGTGCAGGCAGATCTGGCATTTGGTGAAGGCTCTCCTTCCAGCTTGCAGATGGCTGCCTTCCATTTAATATTCCCATGATGAACAGAGAGAAAAGCAAATTTATCTTCTTTCTGACCATAAAGACACCCCCATGATGGGGGTTCCACTTTCATGACCTAATTACTTTCCCAAATTCCCACCTCCTGATAC
Organism: Bos mutus; assembly: GCF_027580195.1. NCBI lineage: Eukaryota > Metazoa > Chordata > Mammalia > Artiodactyla > Bovidae > Bos > Bos mutus. The sequence goes on from NC_091617.1 coordinate 16,053,576, forward strand.
CATCATATTGGGATTAAGGTTTCAACATGCAAATTTGGGAAGATAAAAACATGCAGTTTATAACAGGTAGTATTTACAGTACTCATGTATTTTATAACTTCTATCATTCACCTTTCAACAAAACTCCTCTGTGCTATTAAACAAAACACTATTCTACCTCTTTTTGGTAGACAGGAAACACAGGGAAAACTGAGAGCTCCTAGCCAAACTCACGTGCATCAATACACTAAAAATAACTGTTTCATTTTTCTCAGCATTACCAAAATAATTATGTCTCCTAATTTTTCTATAGCCCTCATGGAGGACTGAGAATAATTGTCATAATGGAGTCATTAAATAATCATTCCATGTTATTAATAGTGTTATACTCATCTAGAGCCAGACATTTTAGAATGTGAAATCAAGTGGGCCTTAGAAAGCATCACTATGAACAAAGCTAGTGGAGGTGATGGAATTCCAGTTGAGCTATTCCAAATCCTGAAAGATGGTGCTGTGAAATATGCCAGCAAATTTGGAAAACTCAGCAGTGGCCACAGGACTGGAAAAGGTCAGTTTTCATTCCAATACCAAAGAAAGGCAATGCCAAAGAATGCTCAAACTACCACACAATTGCACTCATCTCACATGCTAGTAAAGTAATGCTCAACATTCTCCAAGTCAGGCTTCAGCAATATGTGAACCATGAACTTCCTGATGTTCAAGCTGGTTTTAGAAAAGGCAAATTGCCAACATCTGCTGGATCACTGAAAAAGCAAGAGAGTTCCAGAAAAACATCTATTTCTGCTTTATTGACTATGCCAACCATTTGACTGTGTGGATCACAACAAACTGTGGAAAATTCTGAAAGAGATGGGACTACCAGACCACCTGACATGCCTCTTGAGAAATGTGTATGCAGGTCAGGAAGCAACAGTTAGAACTGGACATGGAACAATAGACTGGTTCCAAATAGGAAAAGGAGTACATCAAGGCTATGCAGAGTACATCATGAGAAACGCTGGGCTGGAAGAAGAGCAAACTGGAATCAAGATTGCCAGGAGAAATATTAATAACCTCAGATATGCAGATGACACCACCCTTATGGCAGAAAGTGAAGAGGAACTAAAAAGCTTCTTGATGAAAGTGAAAGTGGGGAGTGAAAAATTTGGCTTAAAGCTCAACATTCAGAAAACGAAGATCATGGCATCCGGTCCCATCACTTCATGGGAAATACATGGGGAAACAGTGGAAACAGCGCCAGACTATTTTTTTGGGCTCCAAAATCACTGCAGATGGTGACTGCAGCCATGAAATTAAAAAACACTTACTCTTTGGAAAGAAAGTTATGACCAACCTAGATAGCATATTCAAAAGCAGAGACATTACTTTGCCAACAAAGGTTCATCTAGTCAAGGCTATGGTTTTTCCTGTAGTCATGCATGGATGTGAGAGTTGGACTGTGAAGAAGGCTGAGCGCCAAAGAATTGATGCTTTTGAACTGTGGTGTTGGAGAAGACTCTTGCAAGTCCCTTGGACTGCAAGGAGATCCAACCAGTCCATTCTGAAGGAGATCAGCCCTGGGATTTTTTTGGAAGGAATGATGCTAAAGCTGAAACTCCAGTACTTTGGCCATCTCATGCAAAGAGTTGACTCATTGGAAAAGACCCTGATGCTGGGAGCGATTGGAAGTAGTAGGCGAAGGAGACGACAGAGGATGAGATGACTGAATGGCATCACCAACTCAATGGACGTGAGTCTGGGTAAACTCTGGGAGTTGGTGATGGACAGGGAGGCCTGGCGTGCTGTGATTCATGGGGTCACAAAGAGTCGGACACGACTGAGAGACTGACCTGAACTGAACTGATATAAAGAAATGTTACAGGACTTATTATTTAAACACAAAGTTACTTTGATAAAGAGCTAAAAGTAACAAAAATAAACAGAAAATAAACAAATTGAATTATTTATATAAAATTGAATCAAAACAAAAGAACATTTACATAATTTGTGGAAATATGTAGAAAGATAATACAGTAGTTATGTATGGGTCAAAAGTAAAGACTCTTGCAAAGAAAGTGTAGAATTTTATGATGTTTAGCATATGCTACTAAGAGCATTCTGGATTCATATGGAGATAGATTTTAATGTCCATGAAGTTCTCAAAGAGGCAATTCGTTATTTTCTATTTGAAATAAGTATATTTCTTTTATTCTACTGCTTTAATTATGTTCTTGATAAAGGAATATTATTTATTTCATGGGAAAATCAAGAAGTTAATGCCAAGGAAATTGATTATATTCTAGAGATGTGCCTTCTAAAATCCATATACACTTTAAGCAAAATATAAATGTGGAACCCACCTGTGACATCAAATGAAAATTCAGAAGACATTCCAAATATTGTAAAGAACAATTGCTTAATATCTCAATAGTGATTTAAAAATCAATTCAAAACACAATCACATCTTGCTGTAGTTTGAAGCTTACTTTGATCTGAAAAACTTTAGTCACATAAATTCTAATAAGTTTGATTTATCATAAAATAAGAAAACAGCAAGGAAAGTTAAGCTAATGAAAATCCCAAGTATTAAAGAAAAAAATACTGAAATTTCATATGAAACAAAGAAGCCAAAACAACCTCAGCAAATATCTGAGTTTCATAAAATTCATTTGAAATACAACAAATAATTTTACAGTAGTTGTGTATTTATTGACCTAGGCAGGATAAGACATATGCCATTGGGAAATATATTTAGCCAAGTGACCTATTACAATCTCAACTGCAGGCAAGCAACTGTATGTGTTAAGACTTGGTGAAAGCTGCTTCAGCGAAGGCAGAAAAATAGGAAACATGTCTAAACACAAATTACTTGCATTTCATTTTCCCTAGCCTGACAAACTGTTAACTCTTATGAAATTTTGAGGGAAAAGAAAACTCAAGTAAGAAGAGTGACTGTAATATTTCCTTTCATCTAATTCCAAAAAGACAACAATCATGTCTTAAAAGGAACAGATGTGATACTTAGGGTATTTTTCCACACCATATATTCTAACCATATTCTAATCATAAGGCACTGCAAAATTCTATTATCTCTTATTCCAGCAAACTAGAATAAATATGATGACAATTAAGCTGCTTTATAAAAGTGAAAGTGAAGTCGCTCAGTTGGGTCCAACTCTTTGTGACCCCATAGACTGTAGCCTACCAGGCTCCTTTATCCATGGGATTTTCCAGGCAAGAGTACTGGAGTTGATTGCCATTTCTTTTTCAAGGGGATCTTCCCAACCCAGGGCTTGAACCCGGGTCTCCTGCATTGTAGACAGATGCTTTACCATATGAGCCACCAGGGAAGTCCCATCTAAACAAATGAATATGCCAATATGTGAACCTTGAACTTCCTGATGTTCAAGCTGGTTTTAGAAAAGGCAGAGGAACAAGACATCAAATTGCCAACATTTGCTGCATCATGGAAAAAGCAAGAGAGTTCCAGAAAAACATCTATTTGTGCTTTATTGACTATGCCAAAGCCTTTGACTGTGTGGATCACAATAAATTGTAGAAAATTCTGAAAGAGATGGGAATACCAGACCACCTGATCTGCCTCTTGAGGAATTTGTATGCAGGTCAGGAAGCAAGAGTTAGAACTGGACATGGAACAACAGACTGATTCCAAATAAGAAAAGGAGTATGTCAAGGCTGTAAATTGTCACCCTGTTTATTTAACTTATATGCACAGTACATCATGAGAAACCCTGGACTGGAAGAAACACAAGCTGGAATCAAGATTGCCAGGAGAAGTATCAATAAACTCAGATATGCAGATGACACCACCCTTATGGCAGAAAGTGAAGAGGAACTCAAAAACCTCTTGATGAAAGTGAAAGTGGAGAGTGAAAAATTTGGCTTAAAGCTCAACATTCAGAAAACGAAGATCATGGCATCCAGTCCCACCACTTCATGGGAAATAGATGGGGAAACAGTGGAAACAGTGTCAGACTTTATTTTTCTGGGCTCCAAAATCACTACAGATGGTGACTACAGCCATGAAATTAAAAGACACTTACTCCTTGGAAGGAAAGTTATGACCAACCTAGACAGCATATTCAAAAGCAGAGACATTACTTTGCCAACAAAGGTTTGTCTAGTCAAGGCTGTGGTTTTTCCTGTGGTCATGTATGGATGTGAGAGTTGGACTGTGAAGAAGGCTGAGTGCCAAAGAATTGATGCTTTTGAACTGTGGTGTTGGAGAAGACTCTTGTGAGTCCCTTGGACTGCAAGGAGATCCAACCAGTCCATTCTGAAGGAGATCAGCCCTGGGATTTCTTTGGAAGGAATGATGCTAAAGCTGAAACTCCAGTACTTTGGTCACCTCATGTGAAGAGTTGACTCATTGGAAAAGACTCTGATGCTGGGAGGGATTGGGGGCAAGAGGAGAAGGGGATGACAGAGGATGAGATGACTGGATGGCATCACTGACTTGATGGACGTGAGTCTGGATGAACTCCGGGAGTTGGTGATGGACAGGGAGGCCTGGCGTTCTGCGATTCATGGGGTCGCAAAGAGTCAGACACGACTGAGTGATTGATCTGATCTCAAGGCACTAATTGATAAATGATATTTGAAATGTAAATTGTAATTTAAAATATCTTTCTACTTAATTTTAAGACAAACATATAGATAGAGTGAAAGTGAAAGTGAAGTTGCTAAGTCGTGTCCGACTCTTTGTGACTCCATGGACTGTAGCCTACTAGGCTCCTTCATCCATGGGATTCTCCAGGCAAGAATACTGGAGTGGGTTTCCATTTCCTTCTCCAATAGACACAGTAGAGATAACCTATAATTCAAGTCAACCTACTTTTATTAAATATCTATTGTGTACCAACTCTTTAGGAAAGTGAAGTCACTCAGTCATGTCCGACTCTTTGCAACCCCATGGGCTATAGCCTACCAGGATACTCCGTCCATGGGATTTTCCAGGCAAGAGTACTGGAGGGAGTTTCCATTTCCTTCTCCAGGGGATCTTCTGGACCCAGGGATCGAACCCAGGTCTCTCTCATTTTAGACAGACGCTCTACCATCTGAGCCACCAGGGAAGCCCACCAACTCTTTATTCAATGTTTTAATAAAGAAAAAGAAAAACGTACAGTTTCTAATGTAGATATAGGGGCTTAGAGAAGATTAAGTTACACTGTAATGTCAGATAATAGATTTCCTAATCCAGTCAGAGACTTCCAACCAGGCCCAGCACAAGAACTCCTCTCACTCTACAGGCACCAACACTCTGGCTTCCAGGCACCTGACATAATTAGGACTACCTGGTGTGTTCACTGATACTCTTATATAGATCAAATTTTCCACTCTATTGATGAATGAGAGCAATTTAAAATATTTTTTGAATTCATTATTTGGTATTATAGTCTGATTTAATGTCTGAATAATATAAAAAATATTTATCTTTTATTTAAACCATTTTGTGTCCATGTTGAATGCTAAGCTCTTAGCAAAGAGAACTAAATGTTCATTTCCTTTCACTGTCCATAATATTGAAACATGTTTTTAAGCACTCTTAACTCCTCTATATAACAGAAGATTTTAACTATACAATATTTTGATTGCCTCCATATTTATATCTCAAATTGACATCTCTTTGATAAAAAGCAAACACATATCTAGCCCTAAGTACATCTCATTTTATTCTTCTCTTTTGTATCATATACATGTTCTTATTTCATTCTCTTGTAATATTAAAATACCCAGGAAGATTTCTCTCTTCAGTTAGCCTCTGAGACCTTCAAAGACAAGGTCTGTACCCCTTTTATATGGGTATTCTTATTTATATGTGTACTTCACATTGAAATGGCAGTATGTGCAATGGATTAATGAACGAGTGTGGCTTATCTTGTTTAAAGTCAGTTGTAAGAATTTAATGTGGCTGATATACAGAAACTAAATGAAGTCTGAATTCTGCTGGTTATAAAACCCAAACGAGACATTCTAATGAATTTTTTATCCTTGCCAATCACCTGCCACCCAAGTGAGTGACATTTTACTCTCCTACAAATAAAATTGGGAGTGAAGATTGTCCAAGACCTTCTCTTTTTTATTGGTCTCATTGTTTTCATGACTGCAGCTGTTCAAAAACTATATGAGACCAGCATCATGCACATGATAGACTCTTAACTTTTATATTTTGGACTATTACAAACTTTTATGTATATTTTATATTTAGTTATTTATTATATGTATATCTTAGATACTTGAGATAGAGTTTATGAGCAGATGTTTATGAACAGTTTATCAAAACATTCCTTTTGATACACTATGAAAGATTTGTTTACAAATTTTTGAGTTTGATTATTCTTCTGGTTAGTGGAAAACATTTTCATGTATCTCAGTGGGAACTTTATATAAAAAGTAGGATCATCATTTTAGTAGTCATCAAATACAATGATTTGGTTATTTCTTATAACTAATCAGCTAAATTTTTAAAGCTAACTGGTGAACTAAGAAATTCCAGATGTTCAAGCTGAATTCAGAATAAAGTTGCAGGATATAAAATCAACACACAGAAATCCCTTGCATTCCTATACACTAATAATGAGAAAACAGAAAGAGAAATTAAGGAAACAATTCCATTCACCATTGCAAAGGAAAGAATAAAATACTTAGGAATATATCTACCTAAAGAAACTAAAGACCTATATATAGAAAACTATAAAACACTGGTGAAAGAAATCAAAGAGGACACTAATAGATGGAGAAATATACCATGTTCATGGATTGGAAGAATCAATATAGTGAAAATGAGTATACTACCCAAAGCAATTTATAGATTCAATGCAATCCCTATCAAGCTACCAACGGTATTCCTCACAGAGCTAGAACAAATAATTTCACAATTTGTATGGAAATACAAAAAACCTTGAATAGCCAAAGCTATCTTGAGAAAAAAGAATGGAAATGGAGGAATCAACCTACCTGACTTCAGGCTCTACTACAAAGCCACAGTTATCAAGACAGTATGGTACTGGCACAAAGACAGAAATATAGATCAATGGAACAAAATAGAAAGCCCAGAGATAAATCCATGCACATATGGACACCTTATCTTTGACAAAGGAGGCAAGAATATACAATGGATTAAAGACAACCTCTTTAACAAGTGGTGCTGGGAAATCTGGTCAACTACTTGTAAAAGAATGAAACTAGAACACTTTCTAACACCATACACAAAAATAAACTCAAAATGGATTAAAGATCTCAACGTAAGACCAGAAACTATAAAACTCCTAGAGGAGAACACAGGCAAAACACTCTCTAACATATATCACAGCAGGATCCTCTATGACCCACCTCCCAGAATACTGGAAATAAAAGCAAAAATAAGCAAATGGGACCTAATTAACCTTAAAAGCTTCTGCACATCAAAGGAAACTATTAGCAAGGTGAAAAGGCAGCCTTCAGAATGGGAGAAAATAATAGCAAATGAAGCAACTGACAAACAACTAATTTCAAAAATACACAAGCAACTCCTACAGCTCAACTCCAGAAAAATAAATGACCCAATCAAAAAATGGGCCAAAGAACTAAATAGACATTTCTCCAAAGAAGACATACAGATGGCTAACAAACACATGAAAAGATGCTCAACATCACTCATTATCAGAGAAATGCAAATCAAAACCACTATGAGGTACCATTTCACGCCAGTCAGAATGACTGAGATCCAAAAGTCTACAAGTGATAAACGCTGGAGAGGGTGTGGAGAAAAGGGAATCCTCTTACATTGTTGGTGGGAATGCAAACTAGTACAGCCACTATGGAGAACAGTGTGGAGCTTCCTTAAAAAACTGGAAATAGAACTGCCTTATGATCCAGCAATCCCACTGCTGGACATACACAGTGAGGAAACCAGAAGGGAAAGAGACACGTGTACCCCAATATTCATTTCAGCACTGTTTGTAATAGCCAGGACATGGAAGCAACCTAGATGCCCATCAGCAGATGAATGGATAAGAAAGCTGTGGTGCATATACACAATGGAGTATTACTCAGCCATTAAAAAGAATACATTTGAATCAGTTCTAATGAGGTGGATGAAACTGGAGCCTATTATACAGAGTGAAGTAAGCCAGAAAGAAAAACACCACTACAGTATACTAATGCATATATATGGAATTTAGAAAGATGGTAACAATAACCCTGTGTACGAGACAGCAAAAGAGACACTGATGTATAGAACAGTCTTATGGGCTCTGTTGGAGAGGGAGAGGTTGGGAAGATTTGGGAGAATGGCATTGAAACATGTATAATATCATGTAGGAAACGAGTCGCCAGTCCAGGTTCGAGGCACGATACTGGATGCGTGAGGCTGGTGCACTGGGATGACCCAGAAGGATGGTATGGGGAGGGAGGTGGGAGGAGGGTTCAGGATGTGGAACACATGTATACCTGTGGCGCATTCATTTCGATATTTGGCAAAACTAATACAATTGTGTAAAGTTTAAAAATAAAATAAAATTAAAAAAAGAAAAGGCAGAGGGACCAGAGATCAAATTGCTAACAGCTGTTGGATCATAGAAAAAGGAAGAGAACTCCAGAAAAACATCTACTTCTACTTCATTGACTACACTAAAGTCTTTATCATACTCTGTGTAGATGACAACAAACTGTGGGAAATACTTCAAGAGATAGGAATACAAGACCACCTTACCTGTTTCCTGAGGAATCTGTATGCAGGTCAAGAAACAGCAGTTAGAACTGCACATGGAACAACAGACTGGTTCCAAATCAGGAAAGGAGTACATCAAGGCTGTATATTGTCACCCTGCTTATTTAACTTATATGCAGAGTATATAAGTTATATACTTATATATAATACAAAATGCCAGGCTAGATGAAGCACAAGCTGGAATCAAGATTGCTGGGAGAAATACCAATAACCTCAGATACACAGGTGACCCACCGTTATGGCAGACTTTGAAAAACAACTAAAGAGCCTCTTGATGAAAGTGAAAGAGGAGAGTGAAAAAGTTGACTTAAAACTCAACATTTCAGAAAATGAAGATCATGGCATCTGGTCCCATCACTTCAGGCAAATAGAGAAGCAATGGGAAAAGTGAGAGACTTTATTTTAGGGGGCTCCAAAATCACTGCAGATAGTGAGTGAAGCCACGAAATTAAAAGGCACTTGCTCCCTGGAAGAAAGGCTATGACCAACTTAGACAGCATATTAAAAAACAGAAACATTACTTTACTGACCAAGTTCCATATGATCAATGGTATCATTTTTCCATTATTCATGTAAGAATGTGAGAGTTGAACTATAAAGAAAGCTGAGCACTAAAGAATTGATGCTTTTGAACTGTGATGTTGGAGAAAACTCTTGAGAGTCCCTTTGACTGCAAGGAGACCCAACCAGTTCAGTTCAGTTCAGTCACGCAGTCGTGTCCAATTCTTTGCAACCCCATGAATTGCAGCACACTATGCCTCCTGTCGATCACCAACTACCAGAGTCTACTCAAATCCATGTCCATCGAGGCAGTGATGCCATCCAGCCATCTCATCTTCTGTCGTCCCCTTCTCCTCCTGCCCCCAATCGCTCCCAGCATCGGGGTCTTTTCCAATGAGTCAACTCTTCACATGAGTTGTCCAAAGTATTGGAGTTTCAGCTTTAGCATCAGTCCTTTCAACGAATACCCAGGACTGATCTCCTTTAGGATGGACTGGTTGAATCTCCTCGCAGTACAAGGGACTCTCAAGAGTCTTCTCCAACACCACTGTTCAAAAGCATCAATTCTCCGGCACTCAACTTTCTTCATAATCCAACTCTCACATCCATACACCACCACTAGAAAACTGACTAGACGGACCTTTGTTGGCAAAGTAATGTCTCTGCTTTTCAATATGCTGTCTAGGATGGTCATAACTGTCCTTTCAAGGAGTAAGTGTCTTTTAATTTCATGGCTGCAATCACCATCTGCAGTGATTTTAGAGCCCAGAAAAATAAAGTCTGACACTGTTCCCACTGTTTCCCCATCTATTTCCCATGAAGTTATGGGATCAGATGCCATGATCTTCGTTTTCTGAATGTTGAGCTTTAAGCCAACTTTTTCACTCTCCTCTTTCACTCTCATCAAGAGGCTTTTGAGTTCCTCTCCACTTTCTTCCATAAGGGTGGTGTCATCTGCATATCTGAGGTTATTGATACTTCTCCTGGCAATCTTGATTCCAGTTGTGCTTCTTCCAGCCCAGTGTTTCTCACGATGTACTCTGCATATAAGTTAAATAAGCAGGGTGACAATATACAGCCTTGACAAACTCCTTTTCCTATTTGGAACCAGTCTGTTCTATGGTTCTAACTGCTGCTTCCTGACCTGAATATAGGTTTCTCAAGAGGCAGGTCAGGTGATCTGGTATTCCCATCTCATTCAGGATTTTCCACAGTTTATTGTGATCCACACAGTCAAAGGCTTTGGCATAGTCAATAAAGCAGAAATAGATGTTTTTCTGGAACTCTCTTGCTTTTTTGATGATCTAGCAGATGTTCACAATTTGGTCTCTGGTTCCTCTGCCTTTTCTAAAACCAGCTTGAACATCTGGCAGTTCATGGTTCATGTATTGCTTAAGCCTGGCTTGGAGAATTTTGAGCATTAATTTACCAACTTGTGAACTGAATGCAATTGTGTGGTAGTTTGAGCACTCTTTGGCATTGCCTTTCTTTGGGACTGGAATGAAAACTGACTTTTCCAGTCCTGTGGCCACTGCTGAGTTTTCCAAATTTGTTGCATATTGAGTGCAGCACTTTCACAGCATCATCTTTCAGGATTTGGAATAGCTGAACTGGAATTCCATCACCTCCACTAGCTTTGTTTGTAGTGATGCTTTCTAAGGTCCTCTTGACTTCACATTCCAGGATTTCTGGCTCTAGGTCAGTGATCACACCATCATGATTATCTTGGTCATGAAGCTCTTTTTGTACAGTTCTTCTGTGTATTCTTGCCACCTCTTCTTAATATCTTCTTCTGTAAGGTCCATACCATTTCTGTCCTTTATCGAGCCCATCTTTGCATGAAATGTTCCCTTGGTATCTCTAATTTTCTTGAAGAGATCTCTAGTCTTGCCCTTATGTTGTTTTCCTCTATTTCTTTGCATTGATCGCTGAGGAAGGCTTTCTTATCCCTCCTTGCTATTTTTTGGAACTCTGCATTCAAATGGGAATATCTTTCCTTTTCTCCTTTGCTTTTCACTTCTTTTCTTTCCACAGCTATTTGTAAGGCCTCCCCAGACAGCCATTTTGCTTTTTTGCATTTCTTTTCCATAGGGATGGTCTTGATCCCTGTCTCCTGTACAATGTCATGTACCTCTGTCTATAGTTCATCAGGCACTCTATTTATCAGATCTAGTCCCTTAACTCTATTTCTCACTTCCAGTGTATAATCATAAGGGATTTGATTTAGGTCATACCTGAATGGTCCAGTGGTTTTCCCCACTTTCTTCAATTTAAGTCTGAATTTGGCAATAAGGAGTTCATGATCTGAGCCACAGTCAGCTCCCGGTATTGTTTTTTCTGACTGTATAGAGCTATGCCATCTTAGGCTGCAAATAATATAATCAATCTAATTTCGGTGTTGACCATATGCTGATGTCCATGTGTAGAGTCTTCTCTTGTGTTGTTGGAAGAGGGTGTTTGCTGTGACCAGTGCCTTCTCTTGCAAAAACTCTATTAGCCTTTGCCCTGCTTCATTCTGTACTCTAAGGCCAAATTTTCCCATTACTCCAGGTGTTTCTTGACTTCCTACTTTTGCATTCCAGTCCCCTATAATGAAAAGGACATCTTTTTTTGGATGTTAGTTCTAAAACGTCTTGTAGGTCTTCGTAAAACCATTCAACTTCAGCTTCTTCAGTGTTACTGGTTGGAGCATACCAACCAGTATGCCAATCCAGCATACCAGGCTTGAATCACCGAGATATTGAATTGTTTGCTTTGGAAACAAACAGAGATCGTTCTGTCTGAAGAAGCTGAAGGAGATCCAACCAGTCCATCCTAAAGGAAATAAGTGCTGAATATTCACTGATGCTGAAGTTGAAGCTCCGTATTGGCCACCTGATATGAAAAACTGACTCATTGGAAAAGACCACGATGCTGGGAAAGATCGAAGGCAGGAGGAGAAGGGGACGGCAGAGGATGAGATTGTTAGATATCATCACCGACTCTATGGACATGAGTTTGACCAAGCTCTGGTAGTTGGTGATCAATGGGAAAGCCTGGTGTGTTGCTGTCCATGGGGTCACAAAGAGTTGGACATGACTGGGTGACTGAATTTAATTGAATGGATCATTTAATAAGAATGTATAAATATTTATAACATTATCGAACCACATACTTTATTTTTCTGAATACTCCAGTGTCAAAAAAGAACTGTTGATTAAATATCTTCAATCAAAATTAAAGAACAAATTAATTTTAACTGCTTGAATAATTTAAACATTAAACTATTTTATACATCCTTTGTATATATTTTAGGAAAAGTTTGTATACATTTTATTTTGTAGATATTTTAGGGAAATGTTTTTCATGAGTAGGTTTATCTATTATAAAGGAAGTAAGTCTACTCTAAAAAACAATTTATGTGTTTTAATTAAAGTACTTAGGGTCCTGTGGTTGCTCTGTTAGAGAAAGGTACATATAGATCAAAATTTTATCTTGAAGATTAAATCCCTTGAAAGATCTGGGTAGAAGCCCTATCTGGACAGAAACAGAACATGGTGCTTTATTTTCATGAAGAATACATCTTAGTATTCTAAAATGATTTTGAGAAAAAATAATGGCCAATAATAACTTGTAGAGCTAAGCAGGTATATAACAATTTCCCTCAAATTTACTAATTTTTAAAACTAAAATATTTCAGTATAAGTCTTTCAATATTAAATTTTTATCATAGTTTAGAATATATGCTGTTGCTATTGTTGTTTATTCACTAAGTCATGTCTGAATCTTTTTTGACTCTATGGAATGTAGCCCACCAGTCTTCTGTATCCATGGTATTTCCCAGGCAAGTAAACTGGTGTGGATTATCATTTCCCTCTCCAGGGATCTTCCCCACCCAGGGATTGAACTCTCATCTCCTACATTGGCAGGTGGATTCTTTACCACTGAGGCACCAGAAAAGTCCCTAGAATATATAATCCTAATCAAATAATTTAATTCCTTGATACATCTGACAATATTATATTTATGAAAATTTAATTTCTGTCCTATGATCTAACAGGATAAGTAAGATTTCCCCCAAAATGTAAATTTCCTTGCTTACTGATATCTTCAAATTATCCAGATAATCTCTACTATACTGAAAATTTGAGGATTAGGAGTTTCACTTTACAATATTAATTGTTCTTAGGTATAAACATATACAAAAATTATTGATAAAGTAATAGAACACACTGTGATTCTGAAAGACAAAATTTTTACTGAACCATAATGGTACACATTACAAACTTCCAAATGGAAATAATTTCAAGGATAATTAAATAGACAAGGTTTCATATATTATAATCATTTGACAGTTATTGTTGCTTAGTTCCTAAGTCGTGTCTGACTCTGCAACCTGATGGATGGTAGCCCACTAGGTTCCTTTGTCCATGGATTTCCAGGTAAGAATACTGGAGTGAGTTGCCATTTCCTTCTCTAGGGAATCTTCCTGACCCAGGTATCAAATCAGTGTCTCTTGCATTGGCAGGTGGAATCTTTACAGACTGCTGTGCCAGCAGGAAAGCCCCCATTTGACCACACTAATGCAGAGACATTACCTTGCCGACAAAGGTTTGTCTAGTCAAAGCTATTGCTTTTCCAGTAGTTATGTATGGATATGAGAGTTGGACCATAAAGAAAGCTGAATGCCAAAGAATTGATGCTTTTGAACTGGTGTTGAAGAAGACCTTTGAGAGTCCCTTGGACTGTAGAGAGATCAAACCTGTCAATCTAAAAGGTAATCAACCCTGAGTATTCATTGGAAGCATTCATTGATGCTGAGGCTGAAGCTCCAATACTTTGGCCACCTGATGCCAAGAACTGACTCATTGGAAAAGACCCTGATGCTGGGAAGGAATAACTGAAGACAGGAGGAGAAGAGGATGACAGAAGGTTGGATGGCATCACCAACTCGATGGACATGAGTTTGAGCAAGCTCCAGGAGTTGGTGTTGTACAGGAAAGACTGGTGTGCTGAATTCCATGGGATCACAAGAGTTGGACACGACTGAGTGACTGAACTGAACTGAACCGAACTGAATGTTCAAACTGATCATCTATCCCATATTCATTCTTAAAGAGAAAGGTCAAAATAAAATATCATATTCTAGATGAACCCAAGATCTACAGTTTGATTTACACAATATGGGAATATCAATAGTAAGTAAACAAAACTTGGTACATTCAGCATGTATAAAAGATATTTTTCAAAGTGAAGAATTTCAAACACTGTACAATGAAAACTAACTTGTCTTTCATAAATTTTCATCATTTTCAACATTATTGATATACTTTAATAAAATACATTTTGTTGAAGAATTTTTTTTTAATTGGAGGCTAATTACTTTACAATATTGTGGTGGGTTTTTGCCATACATTGACATGAATCAGCCATGGGTGTACGTGAGTTCCCCATCCTGACCCTCCCTCCCACCTACCTCCCCATCCCATCCCTCTGGGCCATCCCAGTGCACCATCCCTGAGTACCCTACCTCATGCATCAAACCTGGACTGACGATCTATTTCACATATGATAATATACATGTTTCAATACTATTCTCTCAAATCATCCCACCCTCGCCTTCTCCCACAGAGTCCAAGAGTCTGTTCTTTACATCTGTGTCTCTTTTGCTGTCTTGCATCTAGCATCATCATTACCGTCTTTCTAAATTCCATCTATATGCATTAGTATAATGTATTGGTGTTTTTCTTTCTGACATACTTCACTCTGTATAATAGGCTCCAGTTTCACCCACTTCATTAGAACTGATTCAAATGCATTATTTTTAATAGCTGAGTAATATTCCATTGTGTATATGTACCACAGCTTTCTTCTCCATTCATCTGCTGATGGACATCTAGGTTACTTCCATGTCCTGGCTATTGTAAACAGTGCTGCGATGAACATTGGGGTACACGTGTCTCTTTCCCTTCTGGTTTCCTCAGTGTGTATGCCCAGCAGTGGGATTGCTGGGTTGTATGGAAGTTCTGTTTCCAGTTTTTTAAGGATTCTCCACACTGTTCACCATAGTGGCTATACTAGTTTGCATTTCCAACAACAGTGTAAGAGGATTCCTTTTTCTATGCACCCTCTCCAGCATTTATTGCTTGTAGAATTTTTGATAGCAGCCATTCTGACTGACGTGAGATGGTACCTCATTGTGGTTTTGATTTGCATTTCTCTGATAATGAGTGATGTTGAGCATCTTTTCATGTATTTGTTAGCCATCTGTATGTCTTCTTTGGAGAAATGTCTATTTAGTTCTTTGGACCATTTTTTGATTGGGTCGTTTATTTTTCTGGAATTGAGCTGCAGGAGTTGCTTATATATTTTTGAGATTAATTCTTTGTCAGTTGCTTCATTTTCTATTATTTTCTCCTATTCTGAAGGCCGTGTTTTCACCTTGTTTATAGTTTCCTTCATTATGCAAAACCTTTTAAGTTTAATTAGGTCTTTTTTTTTTTTTTAACTTTTATTTCCATTACTCTGGGAGGTGGGTCATAGAGAATCCTGTTACGATTTATGTCAGAGAGAGTTTTGCCTATGTTTTCCTCTAGGAGTTTTATCGTTTCTGGTCTTACATTTAGATCTTTAATCCATTTTGAGTTTATTTTTGTGTATGGTGTTAGAAATTGTTCTAGTTTCATTCTTTTATGAACAACAAGTGGTTGACAAGTTTTCCCAGCACCACTTGTTAAAGAGATTGTCTTTTCTACATTGTATATTCTTGCCATCTTTGTCAAAGATAAGGTGTTCATAGGTGTGTGGTTTTATCTCTGGGCTTTCTATTTTGTTCCATTGGTCTATGTTTCTGTCTTTGTGCCAGTACTATACTGTCTTGATGACTGTGGCTTTGTAGTAGAGCCTGAAGACAGGCAGGTTGATTCCTCCAGTTCCATTCTTCTTTCTCAAGATTGCTTTGGCTATTTGAGGTTTTTTTGTAATTCCATACAAATTGTGAAATTATTTGTTCTAATTCTCTGAAAAATACCATTGGTAGCTTGATAGGGGTTGCATTGAATCTATAGATTGCTTTGGGTAGTATACTCATTTTCACTATACTGATTCTTCCGATCCATGAACATGGTATATTTCTCCATCTGTTTGTGTCATCCTTGATTTCTTTCATCATTGTTTTATAGTTTTTTATATATAGATCTTTGGAAATTTTAAATCTGATCTGATAGAAATTTCAGTAAATTATTTTGGCCAGTCCACCATTTTCAGGCTAGCGATTTTTAATGTTCTCAAGAGATATATGAAGCAAGAGAAAGGCCCTGATAACATAACAAAGAAAGCTGGAATGTAGACCTTTCTCTGTATCCTAAGAAGCTATTGAGATATTGCTGGGAGCCAGCATGAGGAACTTCGCCCATGGCAAAGGTCATGAGGAAGGAGGCTCGGCATACGCAAAGGCGGGATCGAGCCTCAGGAGTCCCCCTGGAAATTCTCGAGCATCTACCCCCAAAACCAGAGTCTGCCTATTTTACTGCTTTATGCTCTCACCTACACCTCTGACTTTACAGGGGGCTGTCCCCCACCACCTCTCTCTGAAGAAGAGTTAAATTACAGCTCCAGTTAATAAAATTCCTGGGCATGACAAGAGTGTTTTAGTTCACAACCGTGAGAGGTATGAGATGTTCTAAACTGTCTGAATACAGATTCCTTTGAGCAGTTAAGAGATTGATTAGAAATTGTATTGGTGAAGGGTTTTTCACTTGTTGGGCCAATGTTTGCTGCTAAGTTTCCATATCCCTTACCTACTGTGTCCCTGGCAGTGTATTGATTACTATAATTGGTGTATAAGAATGTAAGTAGTAGCTTTAATGTTTGTAAACTTGGACCCTTGAGTTAATTCTTTTTCTTGTTATAGCCCACCACACCTTTGCCCTGTAGGAATGCAACTTTATCTAATGCTTTTGGAGGGTGGCACCTGACTAATCACCTTTAGAGAAAAATAAGTTTTCTGAAGAAAGGGTCTTAAAATGTTAACATGCCTCCGGGCCAGAAGATGATGTAAATCACCTAAACTTTTGCATATGATAAGTTTGCAGGAAGAAAGCCTGGCTTACTGCCAACTATACCCCTTCCCCCATTATCCTCTATGCATAACTTAAGATACAAAAACTACTTTGGAAAAAAAAGTGCGGGTCTTGTTCACAGAAACTTGGTCTCCCCATGTGGTTCTTTCTCTCACCTTCTGGCTGAATTGGAGCGTGGAGACTCGTCAAGCCTACTAATTATGCCTGGGTTTCTAAGATCTCACTGGGGATGCCTTAGTGTCTCCTCTCCTTCGGGAGAATGGGAAGACGCCTGTGGCCTACTTAGGTGATGTAATTCTAGCCTTGGAATTTTATTAGCTTTCCACATAAACCAAGTTATTCAGCCTCTTTTCTCCACTGAATTTCCTCACTGAGCTATCCTTATTTAACCACTCTTTATATCCTTAATTAACATTTAATTAAGCAATTGTTTCCTGATCCTCGCCAACGCCATCCTCGCTTCAAATTCCCTGGATCCACTGGGGCTGGACCCCAGCAAGATATTTAAGTAGCAATAGCTTAAATTAATAATTTGTTAATAATAACATTGTTGCAACATACAAATTGTCCTATGGATGATCTTCATAAATGAAGAACATGGTGTGAACATCTAGTACTACTGGGCAAAGAATTTTTTTGCTCTCATAAACAGTTTGTAGCTTAGTTATACTTTGGTCAAAACAAAATACATTTTGGTATGCTGATGGAAACTAATGTCCCATGACATGAAGGAAAGCTCATTAATGATAAACATTTCACAATAGAAATAATATAAAGGAAAATATCATCTGAGACACAAATAAAACTCATTTTTATTAGTGAAGTTGTATGTCTAAGAAAACTACTCATTCTGAAATGGCAATTAAAACTTTTATTTAAAAAATAACTTTGCCAAGTACTTGCATAATTATCTATTACTTTGTTTTTCTGAAGATTTGTTGAGATTGGAAATTATTACCTTGATTCATTCATATCAGTCCTTCTATAGTCATATCATCTCTTTTTTTAAAAGTCTGTGATTTTTTTCCTTAGAGTAATTCTAGAAAGTAACACAAGTTCACACACACACACACACACACACACAGTGTTTGTCAAACTCCAAAGTGCATGTGAATAGCTTGTACATCTTGTTGTATTTTGTTAACATACAAGCTGTGATGCAGTAGGTCTGTGACGGATCCATTGTTTGTATTTTTAACCATGTCTATGATGTTGATGCTACTGGTTGATGTTGATGCTACTGGTCTAATCTGGAGACTCTCCATGTTGAGTAATTAGATTCAAGATGCTTTCAGGACAGAATAGCTTCTGGTTCACAGGAAGACAAAATATGCGATTTTAAAATGGCTGTGATTTTGAGGGGCTCTCTATTTGTTCTAGAGAAATTAGAGACCCAGTAGCCCTGAGGGCCCAAGTGATTGTAGAAGAGGTTGAAAAATGTCCCCCTAAAAGATTTCCATGTTTTAATCCTGGAAACTGTAACTGTTACATGTCACGAAGGGAGTCTTAGGAAATATGATTAAGTTAAGGATTTTGAGATGGAAAGGTTTTCCTGGACTATCCTGGTGGGCCCTCTTTGTAAGAGGGAGGCTGAGGGAGACTTTACACACACAAAGGAGTACTCTATGTAAAGATGGAGCATGAAGAAATGAAAAGATACTAACCTTGGTGATTTGAGCAATGCAACCACAAGAAAGGGAATTTCAGGAGGAGACACTGGGAGCTGGAAAAGGCAACGAAGGTATCTTATAAAGTTTCCAAAAAGATGCAGTCCTTGCTGACACATTGACTTCTTCCCAGTGATACTGATTTCAGACTGTGCACTCTAGAACTGTGAGAAAAAGTTGTCTTGTTTTAAGCTACCAGCTTTGTGGTTATTTATTACAGCAGCCATAAAAAAGTAATGTAGGAAGATTTTGTCAGAAAATTCTAATTAATATTTTAGAGTGTCCACAAGTTACCCTCACAATTTGGGAAAAAAAGTTCCCTCAAGAACCCAGTGCATATATGAGTAATTTCTTGTAGTGATCATATCTCTATTTTAAGTTACTTGGGAGTATAAATATTTTAACATTTTGCACTGGAAGTTGCAGACCTTGAAAATTATGAAACAAAAATGACAAATTCTCAGAACATGGATATATAGATAATGCTTAAAACAAAACCTAAATAAAAAAAGAAAGCATTAGAAAATGTTCTCCACATAAAACAAGGAGTTAAAGCAGTAGGTATATGAAAATTATGTTCTTTAAATGTCACTTAATACTTTTCAGTGATTAGGTTTTCCAAAAATGAAATTCAAATAATTAAAAAAAAATGTCAAATCTAGCTTATCTGCATAAGTTTAGCATCAATATCATTCTAATCAAATCACAAATGGAAATTAAATTAAGTCAATTTTGATTTATACCTGAGGTGTCTCAATCAGAATATTTCATCAAACTAATCAAACTAATTCCCACATAATGTTATGAAGGTAATTGGTGCAAAGCAATAGAAAAACAAATTTTCAATAAGCATTTCAGTAGCTATTTTCTATTACTACGTATTCAAAATCAATAGAAATAGAGTATACATATATATGGGTATGTGTGTGTATATATAAGTGTCTGTGCCTAAATTTATTACATCAATAATCCATAATTCTATGCTACTTTGTGGGAAAAAATTCTCATTTTAATCTATCTTTAATAATTAATGTGCACCATGCATGTCTGCTAAGTTGCTCCAGTCATGTCTGACTCTTTGCAACACTGTGGACTCTAGCCTGCCATGCTCCTCTGACCATGGGATTCTCTAGGCAAGAACACTGGAGTGGGTTGCCATGCCTTCCTCCAGGGGATCTTCCTGACCCAAGGACCAAACATGTTTCTCTTATGTCTCCTGCATTAGCAGGTGGGTTCTTTACAACTAGCACCATTATGGAAGCCCTTAATAATTAATACTTCTTTTGAAAAAGCAGAACAAATTAAATAAGACTCTCAAAGCCTAGGATTTATTTTTTCTTTTGTTCTAATTTGATTTTTCTATCAACAAACATTAATACGACTGGGAAAATAGACATGCACGCTTTTAC
This sequence comes from Bos mutus, assembly GCF_027580195.1. Taxonomy (NCBI): domain Eukaryota; kingdom Metazoa; phylum Chordata; class Mammalia; order Artiodactyla; family Bovidae; genus Bos; species Bos mutus. Next base: position 16,073,923 of record NC_091617.1, read on the forward strand.
TACTTCTTATTTTGTAGACATACAGAGGTAGTAATACCCTTCACCTCTTAGACAAATGAAAAGTTGATATATATCACATTTCTGTTCAGTTTAAATTTGAAAATCAAGTGCTTAAGAGTACATTATTTAGTCAAATGATACTATATGGCTTACTTAGAGAGAGTTTTTTTTACATGCACATGAATCTTTGCATCTAACAAATTTTAACTCTTAAGTTTCTCTTACGTTACTTTCTAGTTTTTATCTATGTAATGTACCTGTCATGTTGTCTCTTAACTTTCTATTGATAACTATGCCTAAATCTTATAGAAGAAGAAAATTTGGTGTCCTATAATATCACTTTACATCACATATACTGTTTTTTTTTTCTATCCTTCCAATATCCTCATACTAAAAGCTTTATTTTAAATAATATCCAGTGTTTTATTTCTGTTATATGAATATTAATAACTGAGTCATTTATATTTCCTAACATATAATATTCTATTTTACTCAAAATTAATCATTTTATATGTTCTATTAGATTTTTTTCTTGCAAATAAACATTCACTAATTTGAAAATTGTAAAACTGGAACACTTCTCTCCTTTAAGAGAAAGCATACTAAATAATTTACCAGTTCTATATTTTTCTTAATGACAGTGTTCTCTTGTCTCTTTATTTTAAGTTAATGCCATTCTTTGCCCACAGAACCTACAAATTTCTATGTTTGTTTTTTTCTCTTTCTGCTGAGGATTATTTTCTTATAGCTTTCTTAAAAAGAATTCTTGAGAGCTAAAATTTCTGTGTACTTGAATATAAAAAAGACCTTTATTTACCATAATGTTTGACTACTGTTAGTACGTATGAATTTAATGGATATTAATTAATATTTCTTCTTAGTGAAAATTAATTTTACTTTAAAATTCCAAAAGTTGTGGCTGCTGCTGTTGCTGCTAAGTCACTTCAGTCATGTCCGATTCTGTGTGACCCCATACACGGCAGCCCACTAGGCTCCTCTGTCCCTGGGATTCTCCAGGCAAGAATACTGGAGTGGGATGCCATTTCCTTCTCCAATGCATGAAAGTGAAAAGTGAAAGTGAAATCGCTCAGTCATCCCCAACTCTTAGCGACCCCATGGACTATAGCCTACCAGGCTCCTCCGTCCATGGGATTTTCCAGGCAAGAGTACTGGAATGGGTTGCTGTTGCCTTCTCCAAATTTGTGGCAGTTGCTACTAATTATTTTAAGATGTTGATATATTTACTTCTATTATCCTTTATTCTCATTTTCAGCTGAATTGATACTTTAGTGTAAATATATATGTATATAGGGTTTCCCTCATAGCTCAGTTGGTAAATAATCTGCCTGCAATGTAGGTGTCTCCACAGGAGACCCTGCTTCGATTCTTGGGTCAGGAAGATCCACTAGAGAAAGTATAGGCTACCCACTCCATTATTCTTGAGCTTCCCTTGTGGCTCAGCTGGTAAAGAATCCACCTGCAATGCAGGAGACCTGGGTTAAATCCCTGGGTTGGGAAGATCACCTGGAGAATGGAAAGGCTACCCACTCCAATATTCTCCAATATTCTGGCATGGAGAATTCCATGGACTGTATAGTCCATGGGGTCACAAAGAGTAGGACATGACTGAGCAACTTTCACTTCACTTCACTTCATATGTATATATGTATATGTATATGGCTATATCATGAATGGGCTGATAAATTTTCTAGTTCTGCATTTTCATTCTAGCAGTCAACTAATATCATTTCAGTGTCAGCCAAACATACAACTGGAATCAGAAAACAGTATGCCCTCAACAAAGATGACAAAGTATCAGTCAAAAATTTTAGTGACATAAGATATAAATATGATAGAAAAGACATAACATTGTGTATCTAAAAGTATATCTTATTCTGTTCAAATAAATAAGTATATTTTATTGCACTTAAATTCTTTCATCCTTCAGACACTAAGGTTAGTATAATCTGATACCTACTTCTCTTTCTAACCACTTCTCCTGACTCTCAGTGTACTGTTAACTTATCAACTTTTCTTAGTTTCTTGACTCTTTATTTCTTTTTGTGCCTTTAAACCATAATTATGCTTTATCTCCCTTAAATTTTCTCTCTTATGGAGGCCATGTGATTAGTTGAGTCTTCTTCTTATAAAAGACTTGATTTTAATTTATAAGCATTTTATAATATTTATGTTACATTAATTGAAAAGTATTCATTCAACTCTATCTTCCCTGAAAGGGACTCTATTTTGTTCAATACTATATCATGGTAATCAATGTCATAGCCCTATATACAAGGCCCTGTTAAAGTAAAAAACTGACCTTTTAGTTTTCCGATTTTCACACACACACACAACCTCCTTCCCACCACAACACACATACCTCCTTTGCCACCTGTCCACTGAGGTGTGATTACTGTGCTCCTATCCCTATGCATATATATACATATACATATATATACACACACACACATACACACACACACATATATATATATACACACACACACAAATATAAATAGCATATTGTGTAAAATGTCACTATCACTTTAAAATGTATATCTTGATATCTCAACAAAAGCACAGTGGAATTTAATGCCAGTTGCTAATTTATTTTAATCTGTTTAAATACTATGATTCACTAGCAAATTCCTTTTGATTTTGGAATCTTTTGGATATCCTTAGAAATACTTTGGATTTCCAGTCCAGCCAAGGAAATGCCCTGAGGCTTTTATTTTTCTTGCAAGGTTTGTTGTTCTTTCTAGAATTAACCAGTAAAGCATCCAGGTGAACAGTAATGATAAATAAAGCATATAAAAAATTCAAGTTTGCATTAAAAAGTCAAGGTGAATCATGATTTTCTGACCATAAAGATGAGGACATACCAGGAAAATCAGTCCTTTACACATTCATGGCATACCCATGAATTATCTTTTTAAAACAAAATTTGCTCTGTTATTCAAAAAAATGACTCTTGACTCACTTAGCCTAGATGACATAATTGCCTAAGCTAGAAATTATCGAGGCACACAAGTAGAACTGAAAGACAAATCTATGAGAGTTACTTTTTGCAGAAACAAAGCTATTGTATAATTCAAATTTAAGAGAGGATCAAGACAACATCTTAAAACATCAACAATCCTGTATCATTTGAATTTTGCTTTATGAAGAAAGGTAAATGAAAGAAACAAGTGAACATAGAACTACATTAAAACAAATTATCTTATTCTGCCAACAAATATGCTGGCCAATTTATGAAAGATACTTATTTTCTAGATACAGTTTTGTGAATTCAATGAAATACTGTTTCCTATTAAACAAAACAATTTTATTTGGAGGTAAGTAAATCAAACATAAGAAATTTAGAGATTATAATTTTTTTTGAGTAGTTACTAAGTCAATACATATCTCATATGCAGGTTTCATTTCTTTCTGAAATAATAAACCCCTTCCTGATAAACTACATTTCATACTTTAAAAATTGGTTATATATTTTGGATAGTGGATAGATCTTTGATTTCAGTAATTTCAATTTAATGTTTATGCCTGAAGATTTTCAGAATGAGATTAATAAGATAGTGTATGGAAATAGAAAATTAATATATCCTAATATATTTGGTTGATACATCTGAAGTGAAAATTAATGTTATCCTCATACTTTTTGTTGGATACATCTGAAGTGAATGCAACAGAAAACAGAGCATATAATTCATAGACACTATTAATATATTTCTAGTCCATATAGATATTAAACCATTTCAGTTATCTTCTCCCTTTTTGTATGCAGTCTTATTAATGTATGCATAATTCAATCACATTTCAGGCTGTTGAACTTTAGAACACAGCAGAAATGTGCAATTATATTTGGGTAATTCACTTTGAGAAATTGCTGGCATGTACTATAATTCTATCATTTAAACCTCTCCTTTAATTTTATCTGTTGATAATTTCAATTATCTTATATTACCAATAAGTCACTGATGACTCTACCTGCAAGATTTTGTTATACTCAGAGAAGCAAATTAACTTAAGTTATATACTGTGCAAAGCCAGTGATTTTTGTAACATCGAGATTGGTATTTAATATTAACTTTATACCTCAGTTATTTGGGTGTACTATTCTCAGAAGACAATTTGTATCAGGTGTTTCTTCTTATTTTAATGCACACACAATTGTACATTCCTGAATATATTTTCAAATTCTTTCTGTCCTGCATGTGCATGCTCGTGATCATTGGTTTTATTTGGCAGGTGAGAGAAATTTCTTATAAATATCTTTCTGAGACCTAATGTTTGTAATGTTTTCTATAATACTTGACTAGTATTTATAAAGGTATCATATTGAGCCCTTTCCATAGTTCCCATTATTCTGCTTTGCCTAGAGACTGTCCAGTTCCAAACTGTCCATTACTGCAACCAATTCTTTGCCATCTGCCCAACATGGTATCACAGATTCCAATTCTCAGAAGACCCTACACATATGCTAGCCTTAGAAAATTTTAACCAACTATTTTATATATATTTTGAAAATGCTGCCTGTTTTACAAAATCACACCATCATGTATTGCCTTAAATTGAATAGTATAATGCATAATGTTATTTATGACACCTATTAGTGTTTTATGTATTAAATACTGAAGTCCTTAATGTAATTTAAAAATCATTTATGGGCATGAGCCATATTTTGTAATTCCTTTAAAGTATGTGGCACCTCCTATAAATCATAACATTTTGGCAAGTCAATCTCACAACCTCATTTCAAAATGTTTATTTTACTGTCATTCATTGCTAACATACTATGTGCCAGACACTGTACTTAATATTTGTTCATTTGGCTAATACCATGATAATCTATTCATGTTCCTAATAGCAAATACCAATTTATTAATTTGGTGACTTATGGAAGAGCATAAAGACAATTCTAATTTTATTATAGTTTCCTTTATTGCCTTCAAAATATTTTCTATTTTACACATTGAAATTTTGTAGCAATCTCTCCATCTAGCACGTCTATAAGCACCATTTTTCCAAAATCATCATTTCCAAATATGTATATTATTTGTTTTTTAAGACAAAAATTAGAAGTACATTTAATATACTAAAATGAAGTGGAAGCCTACATTTTACATGTACTGGGAAACCAAAAAAAAAAAAAATGTGACTTGCTTAGTTGCATAATTTTCTTTATTTCTGTGGCCTGGAACTTCACCTGCAGTATCTCTGAGGAATTCTTGTATTTAGAAGTACTGTGCCTACTAACACTCAGCAGTGGCCACAGGACTGGAAATGGTCAGTTTTCATACCAATCCCAAAGAAAGGCAATGCCAAAGAATGCTCAAACTACCGTACAACTGCACTCATCTCACACACTAGTAAAGTAATGTTCAAAATTCTCCAAGCCAGGCTTCAGTAATACGTGAACTGCGAACTTCCAGATGTTCAAGCTGGTTTTAGAAAAGGCAGAAGAAACAGAGATCAAATTGCCAATATCCACTGGATCATGGAAAAAGCAAGAGAGTTCCAGAAAAACATCTATTTCTGCTTTATTGACTATGCCGAAGTCTTTGACTGTATGGGTCACAATAAACTGGAAAATTCTGAAAGAGATGGGAATACCAGACCACCTGACATGCCTCTTGAGAAACCTATATGCAAGTCAGGAAGCAACAGTTAGAACTGGACATGGAACAACAGACTGGTTCCAAATAGGAAGAGGAGTACATCAAGGCTGTATCTTGTCACCCTGCTAATTTAACTTATATGTAGAGTACATCATGAGAAACCCTGGGCTGGAAGAAGCACAAGCTGGAATCAAGATTTCCGGGAGAAATATCAATAAACTCAGATATGCAGAATGTGAAGAGGAACTAAAAAGCCTCTTGATGAAAGTGAAAGTGGAGAGTGAAAAAGTTGGCTTAAAGCTCAACATTCAGAAAACAAATATTATGGCATCTGGTCCCATCACTTCATGGGAAATAGATGGGGAAACAGTGGAAACAGTGTCAGACTTTATTTTTTCTGGGCTCCAAAATCACTGCAGATGGTGACTGCAGCCATGAAATTAAAAGACTTCCTTACTCCTTGGAAGAAAAGTTATGACCAACCTAGATAGCATATTCAAAAGCAGAGACATTACTTTGCCAACAAAGGTTCATCTAGTCAAGGCTATGGTTTTTCCTGTGGTCAGGTATGGATGTAAGAGTTGGACTGTGAAGAAGGCTGAGCGCTGAAGAATTGATGCTTTTGAACAGTGGTGTTGGAGAAGACTCTTGAGAGTCCCTTGGACTGCAAGGAGATCCAACCAGACCATTCTGAAGGAGATCAGCCCTGGGATTTCTTTGGAGGGAATGATGCTGAAGCTGAAACTCAAGTACTTTGGCCACCTCATGCAAAGACTTGACTCATTGGAAAAGACTCTGATGCTGGGAGGGATTGGGGTCAGGAGGATAAGGGGATGACAGAGGATGAGATGGCTGGATGGCATCACTGACTTGATGGAGGTGAGTCTGGGTGAACTCCGGGAGTTGGTGATGGACAGGGAGGCCTGGTGTGCTGCGATTCATGGGGTCACAAAGAGTCTGACACGACTGAGCAACTGAACTGAACTGAACAATTAAGTCAGTTTTTTTTTTTTTTTTTGAGAAAAGTAGATTCAGTTCAGTTCAGTTCAGTCCCACAGTCATATCCGACTCCATGTGACTCCATGAAGTACAGCATGCTGGACTTCCCTGTCCATCACCAACTCCTGGAGCTTGCTCAAACTCATGTCCATCGAGCCAGTGATGCCATCCAGCCATCTCATCTCTGTCATTCTCTTTTCACCCTGCCTTCAATGTTTCCCAGCATCAGTGAGGTCTTTTCCAATGAGTCAGTTCTTTGTATCAGGTGGCCAAATTGTTGGAGTTTCAACCTCAGCATCAGTCCTTCCAATGAATATTCAGGATTGATATCCTTTAGGATTGACTGGTTGGATCTCCTTGCAGTCCAAGGCACTCTCAAGAGTCTTCTCCAACACCACAGTTCAAAAACATCAATTCTTTGGTGCTCAGCTTTCTTTATAGTCCAACTCTCACATCCATACATAACTACTGGAAAAAAAACATAGCTTTGACTAGACAGACCTTTGTTGGCAAAGTAATGTCTCTGCTTTTTAATATGTTGTCTAGGTTGGTCATAGCTTTTCCTCCAAGGAGCAAGTGTCTTTTAATTTCATGGCTGTAGTCACCATCTGGAGTGATTTTGCAGCGCAAAAATATAAAGACTCTCATTGTTTCCATTGTTTCCCCATCTACTTGCCATGAAGTGATGGGACCGGATGCCAAGATCTTAGTTTTCTGAAGAGTTTTAAGCCAACTTTTTCACTCTCCTCTTTTACTTTCATCAAGAGGCACTTTAGTTCTTCGCTTTCGGTCATAAGGGTTGTGTCATCTGCATATATGAAGCTATTGATATTTCTCTCAGCAATCTTAATTCCAGCTTGTGCTTCATCCAGCCTGGCATTTTGCATGATGTATCTGCATATAAGTTAAATAAGCAGGGTGACAATATACAGCCTTGACATACTCCTTTCCCGATTTGGAACCAGTCTGTTGTTCCATGTCCAGTTCTGTTTTTTCTTGACTTACATACAGATTTCTCAGGAGGTGGATAAGGTGGTCTAGTATTCCCATCTCTTGAAGAATTTTCCAGAGTTTTTTGTGATCTACACAATCAAAGGCTTTGGTATAGTCAATAATGAAGAAGTAGATGTTTTTCTGGAATTCTCTTGCTTTTTGATGATCCATCAGATATTGGAGATTTAATCTCTGGTTCCTCTACCTTTTCTAAATCCAGCTTAAACATCTGGAAGTTCACAGTTCATGTAACAATGAAGCCTGGCTTGGAGAATGTTGAGCATTACTTTGCTAGCCTGTGAGATGAATTCAAACGTGCAGTAGTCTGAACATTTTTTGGAAGTGCCTTTCTTTGGGATTGAAATGAAAACTGACCTTTTCTAGTCCTATGGCCACTGCTGAATTTTCCAAATTTGCTGGCATATTGAGTGCAGCACTTTAACATCATCATCTTTTAGGATCTGAGATAGCTCAAATGGAATTCCATCACCTCCACTAGTTTTGTTCATAGTGATGCTTCCTAAGGCCCAGTTGACTTCACACACAAGGATGTCTGGCTCTAGGTGAATACCATCTTGGTTATTTGAGTCATAAAGATCTTTTTTGTATAGTTCTTCTGTTTATTCTTGTAAAGTAGATTATCCTCCATTATGTGGGTGGGCCTCATCTAATCAGTAGAAGGGCTAAAGGAAAATTGGACTTCAGACTGTGTTCAGGCTCTAGCTTAAGTCTGACCTCCAGCCTGCTGGCTGTGCCTGCAGATATCATATTTGCCAGCTTCTGCAATCACATGAGCCAGTACCTTAAAATAAACCTCACCTCTCTCTTGTATCTGTAGTGTTTGTGCTTAGGCACTCAGTTGTGTTGGACTGTAGCCTTCTAGGCTTCTTAGTCCATGCAAGTCTCCAGGCAAGAATGCTGGGATGGGTTGCCATTTCCTCCTCCAGGGCATATTCCCACCCAGGGATCAAACCTGAGTCTCCTCTTCTTCTGTACTGACAGGCAGATTCTTTTACCACTGAGTCACCTGTAAAGCCTTCTTAATATCTCTATCAATCTATATCTGTCTCTCTCTGTCTATCCATAAATAAAGATAGATCTATTGATAGAAATATATAGATATAGACCTATGCGATAGGGCACAAAAAGAAGATAATTCTGTAAGATTGCTCTTCAGAAAAAGGGCTCCAGGAACAGCAGTTGGTCTAAGGGGATGAATTTTGGGCACTTCTAAGCCACAGAGAGAAATAACTGGCCCCAAGGATATGCAATAGAACACAAGTCAGGATTAACAGAACCTCGGACTTCAGTGGCCAGTGAATAGATTTCCAGACTTCTGCACTGGAAGCCTGCCTCACTGCTTCAGATCCTTTAGGCTCCTGGGAGGATATTAGGTTTGCAGCCTATGCTCACATGCTTTACTCCAGTTCTGGCCTCCATCATTCCCTCCCATTCCCCACCTTTACCTCAGCAGGTTTCCCAGTACCTGGCCAGGCCTAGCACAGATTCCACTGCACTGTGACTTAGTCGGAGGGCGGCTTTAGGTGTCCACCGAGTACTGAAGTTTGCAGAATAGGTGCTAGGCGGCAGATTCCTTACTGACAAATTTGGCATCAGAGCCTTCTAGCACCTGGGCACCCTGATGTTTCTCATTGCAGAGTTCCCCAGCTGGCTTCTGTTGAAACCGGAAATCCCGCGAGATCCCGCCAGATGGCCGGCGTCTTTTGAGAAGCCAGTGGAGTGGACTTGTCCTCGGCCTGATTCTGTAATTCTCAAAAGTGCTGCAATACTCGTGCTTCCCAACAGTCTACTTCCTGCCTGTGGATTCTAAACTTCAGGAGTGTCCCGGGTGAAGTCCGAAGCTGGCCTCCGAATTCAAATGGCAAAGAGAGGTGGAGGAAGGAGGCCGTCCACTCCGGATTGGAAGGTGGCGGTTTTATATAATAAGCAAGGAATTTAGGAGGCTTGTCTTTGGTGGCTCGAGATGAGGTCTGCGAACTCACCCGCCAGACTTTAAATAGAGTTTGAATAGAGGCCTTAACAGGGTTCGATTATATATACAGCACAGATGGTCTCAACAGGACATTACTCACTTAAGGCTAAGTGCTTGAAGTGACTCTGAGTGCAGGAAAAGTGGAGAAAATATACATTGCAAGGACAGGAGAGGGGGTAAGGAGACTTTAATTGCCTGAAACCAGCTCACTGATCACTTTGCGGTCCTCTCCTCTCTGTGACCTTCTTCAACACTCCACCCCTGGTGACCAGCTCTAACAATCTTATTTACAGGCCCTTCTTTTCCACAATGTGCCCTGAGGAGTCAGCAAGGGGTTTTATTAGCACAAAGGGACCTGGTTTGACAGCTTTCTGGTGGCACTGGGGGCAGATGGGTTAGCAACAATATAGACACACGCAAAAGAAACACATGTAAGTAACAATTTTTTTTTTTTTTCCCCCCAGCAGCCCATGATCTGAATCACTGATTTGAGTCCCCTAGGCTGGGGACAGATCACTCAGGGCTTTTCTTGTGTCTTCATGCTACTTAATAAAAATGATACGTTTAGCAGACTCATCAGGTATAAACATACAACCTTGTGTTTGGGTAATGGTACAGGTGCCTCCTTGTGAGACAGTGATAATGTTCAAGGGCATCCCAGTTTGGAGGAGATAATTTCTCATTAGATATATTTCAGTATTCCTAAAGGAGAGGCTTTGGCATTTAAGGCTAGCTGGGTGAATTTTGTAAGGGTTTCTATGTGCACTATAGTATCCTCCAGGCCAATGGAGGGAATAAAGACAGTGGCCACATGATTGTATCAGTGAAAACAGAACATGTCTTTCTGACTTTGAGGAGAGGGAAACTGGCAAAGTTTGTTACCACATGTCAGATTCTTCCCTGTGCCCAAAGGAAACTCACGGTGCAGCAGCCCAACTGCATCGGTGGAAGCCATGGTCAAAAGATTCATGCCACACAGTCATTGGATCCCATGTAGTGCTACCCAAGAAACACCTGGGCTGCCAAACCAGTTGCTGTCCTTTAATGTGGCAGAATGCCTACCTTGTTCTGGTGATAAACATCCCATATCCCTGGTACAGTTGGGTTGGTTCTCTTTAGAGTGATGTTTATATTCCCAGCGTAAGGATTCACGCATGCTCGAATGTCCATGAACAACATGAATCCATCCCAAATCTGAGTGTAACAACCCGTGGCTCTGATGCTAATATTTTGGTCAGTTGTTTGGCATCCTGTTGATGTAGTTTGATTGCAGAGCCAGGGAAGAGTACCTATTCTCAGCGTTATTGATAGTGTGTACTGCAGGCCAAGTTACTAAATCAGTGTTGGTAATATTGGGCTTCCCTAATGGCTCAGATGGCAGAGAATCTTCCTGCAATGCAGGAGACCTGGGTTTGATTCCTGGGTTAGGAAGATCCCCTGGAGAAGGGAACAGCTACCCACTCCAGTATTCTTGTCTGAAGAATTCCATGGACAGAGGAGCCTGGTGGTCTACATCAGATAAATTAAAGGTGCTAGTCTTAGCTTGTTCTTCTTCCTTAACATACGGCTTTAGGGTCCTCAAATCCCCTCCCTGTAGTGATGATACCGGCATAGAAATCCTAATGAGCTGAGATGTGCAACTGCCCACATATCCCAACAGTTGGATAGATTCCTTTGCTGGATGTAAAAATGAACCCACTGTAGAGAGCTGTTTCCATCTGTGCCTTGAAACCACAGCAGAATACTGAAGTTCAAATGGCAGATATTTAATAGGAACTTGTACAGGAAGATCTTCCCTTTCTATAGGAATTACACTGTGGCCTGGTCCTTAGTTATTAATGTGGCTGTAGCTTTAGGAATCTGACCTGGTTGTGCATACCATGCATGTATACCAAGGGAGACAGCATTGTCAGGTAAGAGGAGATGGACTAGGGATGGGACCTGATGCCACACTAGAAACCCCACCTTGACCCCTCTCTCCACGGTACATATATCAGCAGGTCTCAATTGGAACAGAACAGTGGGATCCCAGGGGAGATTGGGTGTGAAGGAACTCACTCATCCCACTGCAAACTCCAGTGGATAACTCCTCTCCCAGGTGTGATGTGACTTGGTATTCTCAACACATTGATCCATGACAAGAGTGGGAGCCATGCCTGTTCCTAATGACTTGCAAAATTTCACAGGATCATGTGTCCTGACAGGGGTCCTCAGTCTGGTAAGTCTGGCGTATCGGGGAAGAGGCACTACTGGTTGATCATTAGAGCTTGAAATGGTACTTTAGTCCACCTGGCCAAGGTGGCTATATCTAATAGTAATTTAATCTGCTGTTTTAATAGTCCATTATTCCTTTCTACCAGCACTGCTATTTGCAGTTTATAGGGGAGATAATATTTATGATGGAGATGTAGTCTCCATCAATGTAATGTTCCTTTGAAATGTATTAATGCATGACCTTTGAAATGTAATCCCCAAACACTGTCTATTTGATAAGGGTATCTCAGCTTCTCCAGTCCCCTAATAGTTGCATCCTGGTTTGCAAAGTGACAGGGGAAAGCTTGGGTTAGGCCAGGCACTGTGTCTGTACAAACCAAGACATAGTTAAAAACATTCACTTGGTGGGAGGTGGCCAGTATAATCAATTTGCCAACCCTTCACTTGTTAGAAACTCCAACAGATGGACCCATATTTCTTTGGCAGTTGCATTGGGCATTGTTTAGGACACACAGGACATACTATTACTGTATTAACTTAGTTACTGTATTTCAAGGGCAATCTGGCATCTTTAGCAATATGCCATCCCACCCCAATGCTATGTCGACACTTTTTCTGTGCACCCAATCTGCTGTTTCTCCTGAAGAGTGGTTACTAGGATTCATATCCAGGCTAACACCACTTCCTGAGTGCAGGGGAAAAGCACAATATGAGCTGGGATAAGTTAAGACCCTGAGAACTGCCTTAGGCTTTTGCAGCAACACCATGAGTTTGAACGTGTCCTGACCCCATAAGGGTTTATTCATCACCATGCACCCCTCAACTTCCCATTTTCCAAGCCATAAAGGTTATCCTTTTAGAATCATGGCCTTGGCTCCTGAGTAGTTGTGGTTTAGTAGCCAAGTAATGTCTGACTTTTCACGACTCCATGGACTGCAGCATGCCAGGCCTCCCTATTCCACATCATTTCCCGGAGTTTGCTCAAGTTTGTGTCCATTGAATTGGTGATGCTCCTGAGTTATTGCTAGCTAAACCACTCTGAAGTTGGCCCACTGGCTGCTATGGTTTGTTTTTGTCTCTATCCAGATGGTGTCACTGTTGTGCTGAATGGGGACTGCAGTACACGTGGGATGTTGCACTGTCTGTATGCTTAATTATTTCTCATTTTTATCACATACTACATTACACAATTCAATAAGTAGTATTAGAACAGCGTTAGCAGCAACAAGGAACTGTAAGACCCAGTATTTGTGTTATGAGGATACACGTATTACATGTGTATTTTGACAATAGCCATGAAAATACCTAAAATTGGAAATATCATTAAATTGAATAAAGGTTTTGATTAGAGTTACACATTTAAACATTAAAAAGCATGTAACATTTTTTTTCTGAAGCCTAAACTCTTCCATGGTCTCAGTTTGATCTATTTGCTACCTTCAAAAGAATTTGAAGAATAGTAAATTTATTTTTAACTTCCATAAATACTTTAATGTAAGGTTGACTCATGAGTAGGAAGATAAGCATATGTCTCAATTATGAATCTAAATAAGTAAAATAATCCTAGAATAAATGGCCTTTCAGCAAATAATATTAATTTCCCCAGGACAACAAGTAATTTAATCCTCTTTTCTACCTTCATACATAGTACCCTGCTCTCCTGAAACATGACTTCCCCAGTGGCTCAGACAGTAAAAACATCTGCCTACAATGTGGGAGACCCAGGTTTGATCCCTGGGTCAGGAAGATCTCCTGGAGAAGGGATGGCAACCCACTCCAGTATTCTTGCCTGGAAAATCCCATGGATGGAGGAGCCTGGTAGGCTATAGTCCATGGGGTAGCGAGGAATTGGACATGACTGAGCGACTTCACTTTCTTTCTTTCTTCTCCTGAAACATTTACCTTACAGGAGGAAATTGCTCATCTCCAGGAATCTTTACTCAGCTGACTCACTTTGCTCTCATACAAAACTCATTTTGGTTGAGAATGTCTGCATCCTAGAAAACAAATATTTATGCCAATATATGTTTAGCTTTTCTCAACATTTTAAATGCTTTGGCTCAAAACACCTTAGCAATTAGAATAAATCCATTATTGTTCTACTGTAAATATACAGATATTCACTTTATTTTCAGGCTGAATGAACAAATATGTTACACTTAACTGTCAAATTTCCATTTCAGGATACTCAATAGGGAAACCAGGAAATTTCATTAATTCAATTTAACGACTGAAAAACAAATATTATTATGAAATACTCTCCTGCCATTGATTTAAGAGAAAATACTGTAGGAAAAAATGAGCAGTGAAAATATGTGGTAAAAACAGGCATAAATTGTACTTTGTTTTACTTAACATAGCACTACAACCTACCAGTTTATGAAGAAGTATAGTTATATTCTCAGCACTGCAGTTTGATGTCATTGATTAAATAATATGGCTGTTAACACCTAAAGCAGCAGTAGCTTAAGTAACACTATAATAAAATGATTACTATGAGCACATTAGCTAGGTAGTACAATAAAAGTTTGTAAGGCTCTCTAAATATTGTAATTTCAAGAAAATATAAATGATGGTCCATTGATTTGTATATAATATTTTCTGCTTTATGCAACAGGAATAAAACAAAAGTATCACATAAATATGCACTTGCAGTAGTAATATACTGAAAAGCATACATGAGAAAGTTTCATTTTTTCACTAAGAATATTTTACTTTTAAACTCATTGGTCTGTGCTTATAAATCTCATAGCAATACTGTAGGGGAATAGAAGAGATAAATAAATGGTGGAACTTATTCAAAAATCAAACTTGAGGACTGCCCACAAATCACAGTGAGTTTCAGATAGAGGCATTTACTGTAAATGGCACTAAAACATTGAATTCTGTTATAAAATCATTGTTTTATTTGCCAAATAAATGACAGCATTTATCAGAGACTTAAGCAATGTGGTTCACAAAAAGTATTTCTGTAAGACCAGACAAGGATTAAGGACTTCTGAATTCTACAGCCAACTCTGGAAGAATTCTACTTTTCAACTTGCATTTCATTATCTGCATAATGGCAAAGGGTATGACCTGTATTTTCATTAATGTTTTGAAGGAAAGAGGATGGGTGTGCTTCTGTTCCTTGTGATAGTGCCTTGGTTATTCTCTGCTGTCCTAAAATATAAACCTCTGAGTGACTTTCAACTTTCGCTGCCTTTTACATATTAAATCAAAGGCCACTTCCTCTTGCTTTGTTCCAAAGCATGGTTTTTATTTTATGTTACCTTAAAAGCACAGCATGAAACAGTACTAGAGCATAGGTAGTAGGTGTGTTTTGGGTGAATAGGTTTGAGAAAAGGAAAAATCACAGAGAGACAAGGGAAAAGGAAAAGAGCTCCGCAGTGACTTTCTCGTGCAGATTGTAAGGACTCCATTCATCCAGAACATCTGAAAACTACAGTTGCCTCCCGGAAATGTCTGTTCAAAGGAAGGTTGTCTAGGACAATTGTGACTGGGCACCTCTCCTCACTCTGCTCACTTCCCAACTGCACTTGTCTGTGGTTTCAGTAAAGAACCTGTGGCAGAAAACAGAAAACTGTGGCCCATGGAGGGGAGTTGGCAAGCTGAAACAGAGGCTGGCCTAGAGGTGGGTTGAGACAAAGAAAACCGTCTGCCACACAGAGCCCCCATGTTCCTAGAAGTCTCTAAATGAAGACAGATAGCACCATCATTATGCCTATGTGCCCTTATTAAACTATGTCTCACATACAATAAAGGATATGTCATAAACTCAGAGTTTAAAGGGATTTTACCATCCAATCTTAACATAGCCCCTTCTGAAGGTTACTCTGTACAGCACAGGAAGAGAGAAAGAGAGAGGGTGATTGAGAATAATGGGAGGTGTTACACTTAGAGAAAAAAAACAAAAACAAAAACAGGCTTTAGGAGTGGAATTTCTAAGAGAGAAACAGAAGGGCATATTTTGTTTTTGATGTCAAAGTGTCTGACAAATATTCCCTCTACTTTTCAATGAATTATCCCTTCGACCTATGCAAATACTCCAAAACTCTTTGTTAAAAAAAATGTCCTGCTTAACCATTCATATCACCATAGTTCTTAACAAGTATTTTTCCGTGATGATGTGAAGTGTATCTTTAAAGTGAGTCTGTACATCTGATAATGCCAGTTACCAGCTTTGTTCTCCTTTAAGGATACTGTTTCTATTTCTGGTCTTAACATTTTTGTGTATACCAGTTTAATCAGAGTGTTAACTTACACACACAGCTCTAATTAATTTAAATCAGTATGTCAATTTGGGGGCATTGACATATAAAAACTATTGAAACTAGTAAAATACATGTAAGATCCTTCCATGGATTTCTTTTTATTGCCCAACAGTATTCCATTGTGTGGATATACTGTTTTTTATTTATCCATTCACTTACATTTTGGTTGTTTTAAGCTTGTAGCAATTAGGAAGACACCTGCTGTAAACATCCGAGTTTATTTTTCAACATGAATTCCATCTTACAATGATGTAAACTTAATCATAGTGTATTATCTTCTTACATGCTTTGTTGTTGTTATTCAGTCACTAAGTCATGTCCAACTCTTTGTAACCCTATGGACTGCAGCATACCAGGCTTCCCTGTCCATCACTATCTCCCTGAATTTGCTCACACTCGTTTCCATTGAGTCGCTGATGCCGTCTAACCATCTCCTCCTCTATTGCCCCCTTCTCCTCCTGCCCTCTGTCTTTTCTACCATCAAGGTCTTTTTGAAAGGGTCAGCTCTTCACTTCACATGTCCAAAGTATTGGAGATTGAGCTTCAGCATCAGTTCTACCAGTGAATATTCGGGTAGTGATTTCCTTTATGATTGACTATTTTGATCTCCTTTCTGTCCAAGTGACTGTCAAGAGTCTTCTCCAGCACTGCAGTTCAAAAGCATCAATTCTTTGGCATTCAGCCTCTTTATGGCACAAATCTCAAATCCATACATGAATACTGGACAAACCATACCTTTGACTATATGGACCTTTGTCAGAAAAGTGATGTTTCTGCTTTTTAGTATACTGTCTAGGTTGGTCATAGCTTTTATTCCAAGGAGGAAGTGTCTTTTAATTTCATGGCTGCAGTCACTGTCAGCAGTGATTTTGAAGTCCAATGACATAAAGTCTGAGACTGTTGCCATTTTTTCATTACCTATTTGCCATGAAGTGATGGGACCAGATGCCATGATCTTAGATTTTTGAATGCTGAGTTTTAAGCTAGCTTTTTCACTCTCCTGTTTCACCTTCATCAAGTGGCTCTTCAATTCCTCTTCTCTTTCTGCCATAATGGTGGTGTCATCTGCATATGTCAGGTTATTGATTTTTCTCCCAGCAGTCTTGGATCCAGCTTGTGCTGCATCCAGTCTGGCATTTTAAATGTTGTACTCTGCATAGGGATTAAATAAGCAGGGTGACAGGATACAACTTGATGTACTCCTTTCCCAATTTGGAACCAGTCCATTGTTCTATGTCCAGTTCTGACTGTTGCTTCTTGACTTGCATACAGGTTTCTCAGGAGGCAGATAAGGTGTTCTGGTATTCCCTTCTCTTTAAGAATTTTCCACTGTTTGTTGTGATCCACACAGTCAAAGGCTTCAGTGTAGTCAGTGAAGCATAAGTAGATTTTTTTTCTGGAATTCTCTTGCTTTTTCTATGATCCAACAGATGTTGTCAATTTGATCTCTGGTTCCTCTGCCTGTTCTAAATCCACCTTACACATCTGGAAATTCTCAGTTCATATACTGATGAAGCCTAATTTGAAGGATTTTGAGCATTATCTTGCTAGCATGTGAAATGAGCACAATTGTGTGGTAGTTTGAACATTCTTTGGCATTGCCCTTCTTTGGGATCGGAATGAAAACTGACATTTTCCAGTCCTGTGACCACTCCAGAGTTCTCCAAATTTGCTGGCCTTTTGAGTGCAGCACTTTAATAGCATCACCTTTTAGGATTTGAAATAGCTCAGCTGGAATTCCATCATCTCCACTAGCTTTGTTCCTAGTAATGCTTCGTAAGGCCCACTTGACTTCACACTCTAGAATGTCTGGCTCTAGGTGAGTGACCATGCCATTGTGGTTATCCAGGTCATTAAGACCTTTTTTGTACAGTTTTGTGTATTCTTGCCACCATGAAAAGTTCTAAATCTGTGAGTAATTTTGAGAACTGCCTGAAATATGGAGTGGATTCTTTAAATGAGTAACAATTAAAAATCTTAACTGTTGTATAAAACTGGTTTTTTTTGAGAATCTGACCAGAGGTTAGGTAAGTAAAATCATAATAGTATATTGGAATAAATACATTTATAGATATAACAGAGAATCATCTATGAATGGAGAAGAGGAACATTTTGAATCATACTGTACTGGATGGAAAACTTGGGAAGGCTTCCATGAGGTCAAACTTTGCCTAAAACCTGAAAGCAAATTAATAATCCAAGTAAAGAATAAGGAAAAGGTCATTACAGACAAGAGGAATGGCATGTGTGAAGGCCCAGAGGTATGAAAGTAAATCTGAAACATGAGAAAAGTGCACGCAAATGTAACTAAATGCTCGGGGCGTAATTGATCCCATTAAATATTAGTCAAATAAAGAAATGATAGATTTATAAATCCTTGACATTTGTTAATCAACCTTACATATGAATAACCTTAAGAATGCTCTGGTAAATTATATACAGGAAGATTGAGTTATTGAGAAGTAGAACACTAATTCTTATTAGCTTATGTGTGGGGGAAAGACTACTGTGCCTTCTACAGAATTTTCACTCCTGCTACTCTTGAGGATTTTTTTAGATCAATCATTTTTCTGCTATATACAGACATATTTTCTTATATAAGTGATGTTCTGGATAAAAGCCCAACCCTGCCTTGAAGCTATAAGTATGGTCAGATCTCTGTGTTAATTAGTGGTACAAGTGGTATACTGTACAAATTCCATTTACCTTTTAAAAATGGAAGTGTTGATGTGTTTTCTAAAAATACAAAGTAAGTAAAATGGTTTGCCCCTGCAGAAAACTTTTTGTTTGAAAAGAATATTATAGTATGACCTTACCTCCATTCTCAGTAATGCCAAATAATAGGCACTGATTAAACTGTAGTTAAATATATGAAATGTAATCCCAAGAAAGTGGTTAAAATCATCATTTTGTCAGAAATATTTAGGCTACATATTCTGCCTCTAGAGAAATTTCCAGTTCACTTAAATATATTAAATGTAATGTGTAAAAATCTTCAGATCCTCAATAATACCAGATTTCTGAATATAAAGTTTAGTTAACACTTTGTTTTATTTTAAGCATACTTGGTATAATATATAAAATGGATTGTTATAAATCCAGAAAAATAAAAACAAACATTTTTTCAAGAACTACATAAGACTTAAAGAAAGAAATGGTTTTTCAGTTTTGAAAAGTTGCACAAGAACTTACAAACCTGAAATAAGAAACCTAGCAACTGTCAGCTTATACTTGATTCAAAACTAGCACTAAAGAATTAAGATTGCCTTGTAAGTACAACACAGAGTTTCTAAGGAATAATAAAAAAGGAATAAGTTTAATTGCCAGTATGTTACAAATGGGTTTCATTTTACTACTTTAAAGTGTTGCCCTATTTTAACATCCTTTTCTAATTAAAAGCCACGTTTTAAGAACTTAATTGTTGATACTGCTTTACCCTTTGATTTTAAATTATTGATATGCACAGGCCTAAAGATACATTTCTCAGGGCACATGCTATCCCAAATGAATTCAGTGGCTAATTTTCTAGGATAAAGACTTCTATACCAATCTATAAAAATCAAAGAAGTGGAACAGTGCAGACTTTAAACTGTCACCAATTGTTCAGACTATGCTTCATAGGCAAATAAGTGGAGTTGCATGCTGGAAGTTTTCTTAAAGGTTGTATTTATAAATTACTATAAAATACCTTGATAATGATAAATCTGTGATTACAGCTATATTTAAGAAAATGATAGATCCTTGGAAGATAGTCTGTAAAATGATGCCTTTTGTCTTTCAAAGAACTGTACATTTTATTAAATAAAAGAGCTTAGCTTTTGTAATGCAACTTTTAACTTCATTTAATGCTGGATTTGTATATTTTCAAATATTGCATGTTGCTGGTAAACAGTCATCACTTCATGGCAAGTAGATGAGAAAAAGTAGACAGTGTCCATGACATAAGAAAGATATTCATTATTTTTATTATCAGAAATGGGAGCATATTAGATGGTACCTACATTTTTAAAATCACTTGAAATAGCATTGTCCTCTTCCTATAATTAAATGTTGAATAATTAAATCAACAAATTAACCAAGCACCATAGTAGTTTGTTAGTTTCATAGCTACTAACTTAATAATAAAATCTGTATGTATTGTCTCTTCACTTTGTGCAGTTTCAATGTTTCTAAAATAATGTTTCTTTTCCAGTTTTATTTTTGACTAAACTTAGTTTTTTTCTGAAACTTCTGAAGTCAGTATTCATCAAAGTGTGCAGTATCCAGAGGCAGAGAAGCACTTCAATCAGGTAAAACTGAAAAATTGAGAAGAAAACTGATTTTCTCTGCTTTTCTTGCATTACTGGCTTTATTTAGCAAAGTGAAACAATAATGAAATAAGCATTTGAGATTCCAGAGTAAAGCTCAATTAATAATAATAAAAACATTTTAAAATTGACATTTAGAAAATTGCAGAGTGCCAAGTAAAAGAAATGTCAAATACTTTGAAATTTTCAATGACACAGTATGTCTGTGTCCTGCAACTCATATATATATATATATATATATATATATATATATATATATATAATATATATATATATAAATAAATCTTATATAACTCTCAAGTGGTTGGTTGTGGAGGCAGTGAAATGTTGTCAGAGCATATCTAATGAAAGTAGAAACAGAAAGCAGCAGAAATCATTTGAAGTGTCACTTTGAGGAACTAACTTTAGATACAGTTTTCCTTTTGTTTTTTTTTCTTTTTTCTTCTACAAGAAAGGTACTGAAAAAGAAGTCTAAGTGCATTCTGTTTGATGTGTGAGTGAAATAAATCACCAACTTAATTTTAGATCATGAATTGGTTAAGATTTCCAATCTATGAAAGTGTTTCTCATGTACGGTTTGAGAAGAACCAGTACCAAGTTACCTCTATTATGTGAAATCCTTATTAGTTACAGTAGCTGACATATATGAAAAATGAACTATGATGTAACTTTGTATTAGGTGTTTTCTTGAATTTCTCCTTTGGACCCTATGACAGTTCCATGAAGGGACTGTTACTAATTATCCTTATGCTATTGATGAGGAAACAAAAGATTCTGTCGTTTTTCTAATATCAAGTGGCTCAAAGTAGCTGAGCTGGAATCTAAGCTCATGTCTGCCTGCTTCCAGACCCTAGTTCTTATTTTTGTGCCATGTACCTTGTGTCAATGTATAAATGTACTTATTATAGCCCCCATTTTTAAGCAGAGAAGTGTTGGTATGTTATGTTTAGTGTTGTAATAGTATCACTGTAAGACTTCCCTGGTGGCTCAGATGGTAAAGCATCTGTTTACAATGCGGGAGACCTGGGTTCGATTGCTGGGTTGGGAAGATCCCTTGGAGAAGGAAATGGCAATCCACTCTAGTACTATTGCCTGGAAAATCCCATGGACAGAGGAGCCTGGTAGGCTAGAGTCCATGGGGTCGCAAAGAGTCGGACATGACTGAGCGTCTCGTCATCAAGACGTAAAATGGTGTCTCATTCACAAGATAACACCTTTTTAACTATATTGATGCCTTTGAGGGAGATAACATGCTTAGAATCTAATGGTTCAGCTGAGTAGAGTTACCCACATCATTTTTGTAGTCAGAACTATACTATATATCCCATTTTGTACTGAATAAAATAGTACTCACAAGTGTTGAACAGTTGGACATTTTGGTAACTTTTTATTTTCACAAAGTTCCAAGAATACTGGAAAAGATTTCCTTACACTTTTTGCTTTAAAAAAGTCATCATATTTGATTTTTCATTCTCTCTCCTTCTCTCTATGTCATTCTGAGACGAAAAGGGTAGTATATAGGTATATAATACCTACTATATTTGATTTTTGGTATTTTCCCAATGAGTCTTGACAACTATTACTGAATCTTACCTAAAACAGTTATTAATATCAGATTCTCTAAATGACATTTTTAAAGAACCTCCATCATTCCCATACACTTTTAGGTGGATTCAAATCTAAATGAATATTTTCTGTCTCCCACTTTATATAATCACCAATTTAGTCATTTAAATTTAAATACATGGTTTCTCTATTTGGTTGTAATAGGAATTGTTATTGACTTTGATAGTCGAAATATCCCAGTGGAAGCCCCTTCAGAATGGATCCAGTGTCCTTTAGTGTCCCTTTTTTTTTTAATTTTTTTTATGCCCTCTCACTTCATGGAAAATAGACGGGGAAACAGTGGAAACATTGTCAGACTTTATTTTTTGGGCTCCAAAATCACTGCAGATGGTAATTGCAAACATGAAATGAAAAGACTCCTTGGAAGGAAAGTTATGACCAACCTAGACAGCATATTAAAAAGCAGAGACATTACTTTGCCAATAAAGGTCCATCTAGTCAAGGCTATGGTTTTTCCCATAGTCATGTATGGATGTGAGAGTTGGACTGTGAAGAAATCTGAGCACTGAAGAATTTATGCTTTTGGACTGTGATGTTGGATAAGACTCTTGAGAGTACCTTGGACTGCAAGGAGATCCAACCAGTCCATTCTAAATGAGATCAGTCCTGGGTGTTCTTTGGAAGGAATGATGCTAAAGTTGAAACTCCAGTACTTTGGCCACCTCATGCAAAGAGTTGACTCATTGGAAAAGACTCTGATGCTGGGAGGGATTGGGGGCAGGAGGAGAAGGGGATGACAGAGGATGAGATGGTTGGATGGGGTCACTGACTTGATGGACCTGAGTTTGGGTGAACTCCAGGAGTTGGTGTTGGACAGGGAGGCCTGGTGTGCTGCGGTTCATGGGGTCACAAAGAATTGGACACGACTGAGCGACTGAACTGAACTTCACTGAATTTTCTTTGAGTATATCTTTACTTTCTGACCAATAAAAAATTTAAAAAAATTCCAGACTCATTTTGTACTTATTCTTTTGTCCTGTAATCAATCAGTTATTCAAGGAGACTTAAATCATATGTTCATGCTGGTACCCCAATCCCAGGAAAACACTACCAGTGTTATTTTATCCTGCCTCCATTTCTATGTAGTGTGAGGTATTACTTTAGCAATGAGAAAGCTGGTTCCCTTTATCAATAATAAAATTATTCTACTCAAACTAATCAAAAAATGAAACAAAAAAATCAGTATAGTTTTTTCTAATATCACTACCCCCAGACTGAACCAATTCATTATAATTTATATTTGGTCTGGTTTTCTTTTTATTTGTAGATTATATATTATCATTAAAATTCTTTTTTTTTAATTACTCCAGGTAGTTCAATCCTCCTGTTTACTGTAATCATAATAGTCATTCGAAATACAGATTTTTTTTCCATTCTAATGGATTTTATTTTAATTTTGTGTGGTGTGTTCTAAAAGTAAAGACCATGTTAGAGCTATATTTAAAGAAGTTTCAAACCATGAGATTCAATACTTACAAACATTTTCAACCCACTCACTATAAATAATTAAAATATTGTCTAGCTCATATCTGTTGGATTTCAGCTTGCAAAACTATACAAATATATAAATATTTTATTATTCCTTTATCTTACAGAAAAATGTAAAATATGTACTTTCTTTATAGTTTGTTCCTGTGTAACAATATATCCTAGAAATCATTCAATTAGTTAACATAAATGTTACATGTTCTTTTTTGCTGCTGTGTATTACTCCTATCTGAGTATTTGCTGCAGGTTACTTAATCTCCTTATGTGTGAGGGCACCTAGTTTGTTTCCAAAATTTTGTAATTATAAAGAATGCTATCATACATATTTTCATATTATTATTAATAGAAGGCTAACATGAGTGATATGATTATACAGTAGAAGTGAGAAATAGATTTAAGGGCCTAGATCTGATAGATAGAGTGCCTGATGAACTATGGACGGAGGTTCGTGATATTGTATAGGAGACAGGGATCAAGACCATCCCCATGGAAAAGAAATGCAAAAAAGCAAAATGGCTGTCTGGGGAGGCCTTAGAAATAGCTGTAAAAAGAAGAGAAGTGAAAAGCAAAGGAGGAAAGGAAAGATATAAGCATCTGATTGCAGAGTTCCAAAGAATAGCAAGAAGAGATAAGAAAGCCTTCCTCAGCGATCAATGCAAAGAAATAGAAGAAAACAACAGAATGGGAAAGACTAGAGATCTCTTCAAGAAAATTAGAGATACCAAGGGAACATTTCATGCAAAGATGGGCTCGATAAAGGACAGAAATGGTATGGACCTAACAGAAGCAGAAGATATTTAGAAGAGGTGGCAAGAATACACAGAAGAACTGTACAAAAAAGATCTTCATGACCCAGATAATCACGATGGTGTTATCACTGACCTAGAGCCAGACATCCTGAAATGTGAAGTCAAGTGGGCCTTAGAAAGCATCACTATGAACAAAGCTTGTGGAGGTGATGGAATTCCAGTTGAGCTATTTCAAATCCTGAAAGATGATGCTCTGAAAGTGCTGCACTCAATATACCAGCAAATTTGGAAAACTCAGCAGTGGCCACAGGACTGGAAAAGGTCAGTTTTCTTTCCAATCCCCAAGAAAGGCAATGGCAAAGAATGCTCAAACTACTGCACAATTGCACTCATCTCACATGCTGGTAAAGTAATGCTCAAAATTCTCCAAGCCAGGCTTCAGCAATACGTGAACTGTGAACTTCCAGATGTTCAAGCTGGTTTTAGAAAAGTCAGAGGAACCAGAGATCAAATTTCCAGCATCCGTTGGATCGTAAATAAAACAGAATTCCAGAAAGACATCTATTTCTGCCTCATTGACTATACTAAAGCCTTTGATTGTGTGGATCAAAACAAACTGTGGAAAATTCTTCAAGAGATGGAAATACCAAACAACCTTACCTGCCTCCTGTGAAACTTGTATCAATTCAGAAAACAACAATTAGAACCAAACATGGAGCAATGAACTTGTTCAGAATTGGGAAAGGAGTACGTTAAGGCTGTATATTGTCACCCTGTTTATTTAACTTATATGCAGCATATATGTCATGCAGAACACCAAGCTGGATGAAGCACAAGCTGGAATCAAGATTGCAGGGAGAAATATCAAAAACCTCACAAATGCAGATGACACCACCCTATGGCAAAAAGCAAAGAGGAGCCAAAGAGCCTCTTCATGAAGGTAAAAGAGAAGAGTGAAGAAGTTGACTTAAAACTCAACATTCAAATAATGAAGATCATGGCATCTGGTCCCATCACTTCCTGGCAAATGGATGGGGAAACAATGGAATCATTAACAGACTTTATTTTCTTGGGCTCCAAAATCACTGCAGATGGTGACTGCAGCCATGAAATTAAAAGATGCTTGCTTCTTGGAAGGAAAGCTATGACAAACCTGAGAGTGTATTAAAAAGCAGAGATAGCGCTTTTCCAGCAAAGGTCTGTATAGACAAAGCTATGGTTTTTCCAGTAGTCATGTATGGATTTGAGAGTTGGACTATTATAAAAAGGCTGAGTGCTGAAGAATTGTTGTTGTTCAAACTGTGGTATTGGAGAAGACTCTTAAGTGC
Source organism: Bos mutus (assembly GCF_027580195.1). Lineage (NCBI taxonomy): Eukaryota > Metazoa > Chordata > Mammalia > Artiodactyla > Bovidae > Bos > Bos mutus. Next base: position 16,099,512 of record NC_091617.1, read on the forward strand.
CCCTTGGACAAGAAGGACATCAAACCAGTCCATCCTAAAGGAAATCAATCCTGAATATTTATTGGAGGGACTCATGCTTGAGCTTAAGCTCCAATTCTTTGACCACTTGACGGAAAGAGCTGACTCATTGAAAAGACCCTGATGCTGGGAAATATTGAAGACAAGAGGAGGAGGGAACAACAGAGGATGAGATGGTTGGACGGCATCACCAACTCAATGGACATCAGTTTGAGCAAGCTCCGGAAGATGGTGACAGACAGGGAAGCCTGGGATGATGCAGTCTATGGGGTCGCAGAGAGTCAGACATGACTGAGAGATTGAAGAAAAATCAAATGCAATCAATATGGGCTTCCCACGTGGTGCTAGTGGTAAAGAACCTGTGTGCCAATGCAGGAGACACAAGAGATGTGGGTTCAATCCATGCATTAGAAAGATACCTTGAAGGAGGCTATGGTAACCCATTCCAGTATTCTTGCTTGGAGAATCCCATAGACAGAAGAGCCTGGAGGTTACAGTCTATAGGCTTGCAAACAACTGAGCATGACTGAAGCAACTTAGCACAAACGTATACAATCAATATAGCCACATTTTCTTTCATATTGTGTGTGTCTGTAAGAATGATCGTTTTCTCACAGCCTTACCAATATAATATTTTATCCAGCTTTCCATTTCTCAAAATCTGATAGATGGAAAGTAGTATTTCTGTGTAGGTTTTATTTACATTCACTTGTAATGAGTGAATGAGAACTTCATATATGTTTAAAGGTCATTGCATAATTTTGTGAAATCCCTGTTCATATATTTTGCACATTTTCTATATGGTTGTTGGTCTTGATTCCATCAATTTTAAGAGTGTTTTATACAGTTAAAACATATATTAACTCCTTATCTCATGTATATTGCAAATTTCTTCTACTTTTTGTCATTTGTTTTCTATATTTATTTAGGACGTGAAAGATTTTTTTAATCATTTTCAAATAATTGATGTTAGATTTATTAATCTTTTTTTTATGGCATCTGGATTTTGAGTCACATTTAGATTCTTTCCCATAACTCATGTTAGAGAGGAATTCTTCCATGATATGAATGCTTCATTTTCTTTTAAATTTATATCCACCTATCTATTTATTGTACAATTAGATTTTTTTATTTTTTCAATAGATTTGTTGAGTCCATAAACATTTATGGATAAAGATATTGGCTCTCAAGTTTTACATTATTTTATATTATACTTACCATATTTATTATATAATATTTATTTTTTCTTTTCTCTGTACAATGTGACTTCTTACATAATTTTTAAAAATAATTTTGATAGTTAAGACGGTGTTTATTTTTGTTTTAATTTTCTCCTCTATTCTTATAACTTGTCTTTAGACTCCTATTATCTTATTTATTCTTTGGCTATCTGGCTAGTCAGATTTAACACCAAACAGAGCAATGCAAATAATGTTTGTTATCACTTATATGTGGAAAAAGAAAACCTTGAAGTTATTAAAAAAAAAAAAAAAAGGCAGGAAAGTGGTTGCCAGGGATTGACTAGTGTCTGGAGAAAATAAGGAAAGATTAGTAAAAGCATACAAATTCCAGTTTATACAATAAGTAAGGAATGAGGATCTAGTATATGACAATGTAAGTATAGTTGATAGCGCTGTGTTGTTGGGTATTTTTGACTTAAACTTATTTCCTGTGTGTTAGACAGGAGACTTAACCTACTTTTCTTTCTCTCATCTCCCTTTGCTGTTACATTAATTCTTCTTTAACAGAACTTATAATATCTATATATTTTTCTTTTATACATGTATCTACTTTAAAACAATTAGAACTAATTTTAGCTATATGAAATGTTAGCCATCATTTCTTTTGCTAATATTTCCTACAGTATCTCTTATTTGGATGAAAGTCATCCTTTTGTAGATTTTCAAGAAAGAATTGTGGGCCAATGTAATCCCTGAGTGTTGGATTTTAAAACTTGTTGCATTTTATAGTGTTCTATATGCTTCTATAGCCTTTGTATTAGAAGGATAACCAAGTTGGATAAAAAATCCTTGTGTGTTAGCTGCTCAACTCAGTTGTGTCCAACTCTTTGTGACCTGATGGACTATAGCCCACTCATCTCCTCTGTCCATGGAATTCTCCAGGCAAAATATTGGAGTGGGTAGCCATTCCCTTCTTCAGGGGATCTTCCTGACCCAGGGATCAAAGCCGGGTCTCCTGCCTTGTAGATGGATTGTTCATTGTCTGAGCCACCAGGGAGCTGGTGGCTCACTCTTCCTATAGTACCCAGCCTACTATTCTCTTCAACTCCCAAAAAACCATGTGTGTTCTTATTGATATTTGCTTATTTTTGTATCTTGAGTATTTTAGGCTGAATTTTCATTACTCCCTCACTCACAATTTGACACTTAATTATTAGTGTATTTGCAGGCGGGACCTTTGGAAGTGATCAGGTCATGAGAACAGAGTCCTCATGAATGCGACTGGGGCCCTTATAAAAGATACCCCACATAGTTGCCTCATCATGTCTGCCAAGTAAGGGCACAGCCGCTTAAAAACCAGGAAACAGGCTGTTATCAGACACCAAATCTGACAGATCCTTCAGCTTGCTTTTCCCAGATGTGAGAAATGAGTATTTGTTGTTTAAGTTACTTGGTCTGCTTTTTTTTTTAAAGCAACTCAAATGAACAAAGAGATTTTGTCGTGTGAATCTTGTGTTTTTAATTCCCTGTTTCAGCTCTGATTGTGTTTTCTTTACTTTTAACTCTAATCATTTGTGAACATTGCCAAAGGTCTCTCTTTGTCTCTCCCTCTTCCAGCTACTGCCTCATGACCCATATCTGTTTTCCATCATTTATTCTATAGTACTCTGTTTTGTTTTGTTTTGTTTTTCTGTAAGTGACAGTAGTGGAAGGGGGAAAGAAGCATACAATGATTAATAACCTCAGATAGCATTATATATGTCTCTAGTCTCCAAACAAAACATGAATAATGTCTGTATTTTAATCATTTTGGTATCCTATATAGTTCACACAGTATTCATCCTTACTTGATACTTGGTGATATGTGTAATATTTATTTAAATGTTAGCAATTTTCTTACTTTTAAGATGCAGTTTTGGGAATGAAGAATAATTATTGCTAATTCCAGGGAAGGGTGAATCCTAAATTGACATTTTATATCTTGTAAGAAGACTAACTACAGTAACTGAATCATGCAAATCATGTTAGTTTTATGAACAAGTACATAGCAACTTTACTATCCCTAACTTTCCCTGTGATTAAAATTACCCAGGTTATAATATCCTACTCAAAATTCAGATCTGTGTACTTGATACCACTGGGATTTTTACTAAGAATTACTAAGGGAGCCTACAGGTATAGTGTGAAAAAATTGAATAAACATGCAGAATAATGCACATCTCCAGTTGGTAAAAATGAGTAAGTAGTAAAACTGGCCATAATAACAATATCTGGCAGTTTTCTGATTTCAATTAATACCCAGGCTTATGGTAACAATAGCATTTCACTTTCCATACAGTGATCTTTGTTCCTCAGAGTCAGAAAAGCAAAAGTAACCCAGAAAAGCAGGGAGGAATTTCAGAACACAGCCACAAAGAGAGAGTATATTAAGCTGATTGAGGCATAGCATTGAGCACTAGGGATTCCAGGGCCAGGATACCAGGCTGATAGTCCACAGTTTGTGGTGTTGATGTACTTAGTAAAGTTATTGCTGGTTATCACTTGGGATCCAGATACCTAGAGACCTTTTTTACTGGTGATTTAGAGGACTCTAAGGAAAAAATAAGAATGAGAGTTTTAAATTTTATTAAATGATTTAAAGCAGGAGTCAAACCAATTTAGTTTCATATTGTCTATGTATAAGTAAATAAGGAAATATTTCAATTAAACCACTTTATTCATATGAATATTCTAAATGTGATCTAACATTTAATAAACACACAAAATTAGTAGCTGTTGGTGCTGCTGAAGCATTTCCCAGCGTAGCCAGAACTATGAGCCTGCTGAAAGTTTGGTCCAAATAGTGCTTTCTTATGTTGGCTTAACTGTAGCCTGACATGAATTCTCTACTGTCTTATGCTTCTCTGGTTACACATACTTGGAGCCTTGATACTGAAGCATAAATATTCAGAGGAATAATATATATTAGATATTTCTGATACCTCCCATCCATCTCCTTAAAATGCATGCCTGCTTCATTTTGTCTTCATCTTAACGTGACCTCAGAAATGTAGAAATGGTGCTGGTGTTTTTCTGACCCCAAAAAGCATATGTGATGACAAAATATGGAAGAGTGTAATCACCACCCAGAAAACTGCTAAACCAAAAGAAACATGAAAGATGATGTGCACATGCATTCTCTAAGTGATCAATTTAAAAGGACTAAGTTAGTAAAATTTCAGCTAGAAGCAAATTTAACAGATGAGAAGGTTCTCACAAGAGTTACTACATTTAATTCAATAATGTAGGCAATTAACTAAAGTATTTTTCATGTGTTGACTTCACTGACATAGACAATAACAGTCTTTCTGCTAGCAGAACCTTACCAACAGTATTCAGTGTAATTTTATATCACTGTGTGAATATATGTTTATAATCTTTCAGAGGTGCCAAGTGGGATGTTGGATAAGCATAGTGTGTGTTGCAGTTGGAAGAGTGATGTTTATGTGCCAATAAAAGTCATGTTGCTATACAGAATATATTCTTCAGCTTGTCATCCTTTCAGTAAATGTCAGTTAAAATGTGTGAGTGGTGACATCAGTCATAGTACTTGATACATTTTTTGGATTTGCACCATAAACATAAATTGGACAACTTGGGAAATACAGTAGATAAAGAAACTAAGGAAGTTGAATAAAAATTAAGTGACAAAGATAAAGATCTTTGCATCCTTTAATGTAGGCAGGAGTTTGAATAGGTTCAGGCTTCAGTTGGTTTACTGTATGGATCCAGTCTATCCCATTGCACTGGTCAAAAATTAAAGTTCGTTTTATTTTGTTTTTAAGGTATACTTTATGTAAAGTAATATATAAGTTTCAGGTGTGCAACATAGTTATTCACATTTTTAAATATTGGCTATATTCCCTTTGCTGTAAAATATATCCCTGTAACATTTATTTTATACATAGTAGTTTGTGTCTCTTACTCTTTTCTAACCCAAACCGGGGGCTCAACCTTTTCCTCTGCCCACTGGTAACTACTGTTTTTTTTTCTCTGTATCTGTGTATCTGATTCTTTGGTTGTTATATTTTCTAGTTTGTTGTATTTTTTAGGTCCTATGTATATACTGATTTGTTACCATCTGAATCAGTCTGTAAAGAATCAGTCTATATGTGGTATCTAAAAAAGATAACAAACTAGTGAATAGAACAACAAAAGAATCCACCTGCAGTGAGGGAGACCTGGGTTCGATCCCTGGGTTGGGAAGATCCCCTGGAGAAGGTAACAGCTACCCACTTGAATATTCTTGCCTGGAGAATTCCACAGACAGAGGAGCCTGGCAGGCTACAGGCCATGGGGGTCTCAAAGACTTGGATATGACTGAGTGACTTTCACACTTTTCACTATAGACTGATATCATTAGTCCTTCTGCCTGACTTATTTCACTGAGTATTAATACAATATCCTCCAAATCCATCCATGTTTTTGCAAGTGGCAAAATTTCATTTTTGTTGCTGAGTGGTATTCCATTGTGTATATACCACATCTTCTATATCCATTTATCTGTTGACAGATGTTCATGTTGCTTCTTTATCTTGGCTTTTGTCAATAGTGCTGCTATAAATTGTGGGATGCATTTTATCTTTTCTAATTAGTGTTTTTTGTCTTCTTCAGATAAATGCCCAAGAATAGAATTGCTGGATTATATGATAGTTCTCTTTTTAGTTTTTTGATGAACCTCCATACTGTTTTCCATAATGGGTTCACTAATTTATATTCTTACCAACATTGTAGTATGTTCCTTTCCACCACATCCTCACCATTTGTGATTTGTGGGTTTTTTGATGTTAACCATTCTCACAGATGTGAGGTGATAACTCATTGTGATTTTGATTTGCATTCCTCTGATGATTAAAGATGTTGAGCATTTTTTCATGTATTTGCTGGCTTTCTATATGTGTTCTTTGGAAAAAATGTCTGTTCAGGTCTTCTGCCCATTTTAATTTTTCTTTAATGTTTAGTTGGGTGAGCCATTTGTATATTTTCGATATTAAGTGTTCGTCAGTCATTTCATTTGCAAATATTTTCTCCCATTTAAAAATTGTTCTTTTGTTTTGTTGATGGTTTGTTTTGTTGTGAAAAAAAAAATTAGGTCCATTTGTTTATTTTTCTTTTGTATCCTTTGCCTGAGGAGACAGATCCAAATATAAATATTGTTATGATTTTTATCAGTACCCTGCCTATGTTTTCTTCTAGGAGTTTTGTGGTTCAGACCTGTATTTAGGAGACCTGTTTTGAAAATATTAAAGTTTACATTGCTGTAATAAAAGATAAATTACATAGAAGTTATATAACCAATAAGTAGATTGCTAACAATGGAATTGTTCACTGTGTAAATATGTATTTCTTATGGATGACAATATGTTTTGATCAAGTCTCACTAACATTCAGAAAAATAAAAATCTGTTGCACTGTGTTTTATACAGGAAAACATTGATTTTCTGTCACTTATCCTATCCCTTCTGAAAGTGCAGTGAGCTTCATAGTGAGCTTAGATATATGAAGTTTAAAGTGTTGTTTATTTAATTAATCTGAAGCTTTTATTTAAATGATGTGGTGTTAATTTGACATGCATTCTTGTCCAGTGTTTAATATGTTGCTTATAAGTGATAATATTTTAAAAGAACTAAAATATTTCAAAACATATATTAAAAATCAATCACTGAATGTGGACAGATAAGTGAAATATGCAAATTTACAGTATCTTTAAATTCTTCATAGTCTCAAAGTGAATTTTATTTTGAATGAAAATGCTCAAAATGAAAACTTCTCTGAGTTTAGTATATATTAGAATTTCTGGATTCAATGCAATCATAGTCAACTGCTTTCAGTAGCAAATAGAGAAGAAAGCAACTTGTTTGCTCTTTCTTGTTGAGTGAGAATGTTGTCATTGAATGGAAAAAATGCAAAAGCCAAGAAAAGTATCACAGAGTTCAAAGTTGGTCTAATTTTGTTAGTTCAAAAATGCTTTTATTTATTACAAAATAAAACATGAGAAATTTGCTTAACCACATGTCACAGTGTATCAACCAAGTGAGTCAAAACATCAAAAATAGACATAAATACATATTTAATAGTGAAAACAAACATTTTAAATATTTAATAAATATTCAGTTAGAAAGAAGAATACTAGAAATATCATTTGTGATTTAGGCTAGGTGTAAATAGGTATCACTTATCTAACTTATTACATATAAGCTGTCAGTAACTCTGCAGACAAAAATGTATGTATGTCTAGTATGTAACAGTTACACAAATACACCTTCAGGACATGTACTTTTATTAACTAACCTGTAAAAGTTTTGTTCCTATTGCTTAGTATGATCACCCAATTTTGCATTGTTCAGAGTCTTCACTGATGTCTTTGTAGAGAACTGACTAAAAATGTAAAACCAGAAGATGAGAGATTAGTAGGAGGATTACTAAGGCAGACCAGGTATGAAAAGAAAATAAAGTGGGACTGGGGCACTAGGGATAAAGTTGGTGAAAAGTGATCTGATTTGTAATTCAGCTGCAGGATAGAGACAAGGATATTTGCTAATGGAATGAATGATAGAAGAGGAACTATACTCTGTTTCTAAGCCTTTTATCCTAGGCAAAAAGGAATCAAGTTCTTCATTGTGATAAGTGTTTGCCCAGGATAGAAGGCTTAGAATCAGAGTATAGTTCTCTTTTTTATCATAGATTTGGGGGAGGGAATCATCTTAATTTTACATTATACTCATCCAAGCAGTTGGAAAGTGAGTTTGGAGTTCAGGAGTCAGTTCATGACTTGAGAGAGCTATCTGGACATTTGGAAACACGTGTGTTTGTGTTAGTCTCTCAGTCATGTCCAACTCTTTGTGACCCCATGGACTCTAGGCTCTTTCCTTCACGGGATTTTCCAGGCAAGAATAGTAGAGTGGGTTGCCATTTCCTTCTCTAGGAGATCTTCCCAACCCAGGGATCCAACCTGGGTCTCCCACATTGCAGGCAGACTTCACTGTCTGAGCCACCAGGGAAGCCCCTTATCTAGTAAGTGTTTATATAATTAGAAAAGTATTTTTGAATACATGAAATTATTTCTGTCAGTTCTATACATTGTCGTATTTTCCTTTAGTGCTTCTCTAAGTATAATTTTTAAATTACTCTATTTTCACACTAGTGCTTAACATTATGATTAATATTGTGCTTATTATTAGTGCATATTATTACTGTAACTTAACTAGTTGCAGTTACATAGCATAAGTATTTCTTCAATACAGCAGGTGTGTACCATTGTAACATGGACAAGATCCAATGACAAATGGTAGGTTTAGCAAAACTTTAAAAATCATGTCTATTAAATGAAATGGGAAATTTTAAATTTCTTTAGAAAAGACAAAAGACAATGCTGTTAATATGAATCATACTTATAAATAAGTCATTTTCCAACAGTGAAAAAATAGATATGACTTAAAAACTTCTTTTATGTTAAAGAAAAGATTCAGTAGAAAATGGTAAGAATAGAACTTGTCAAACACTAATTTCCCTAATTATTTCTAGGAAAAATGGTGAATCTAAAGATCAATGTATTTCTACCTATGTGCAGTCTTTTTTTTCTTTTACTTTTCTTTTTATTTTACGCAGCTCTTGAAAAGAAAAAAAGGTCACTATACTGCAATAGGCTGTATTCATATATTGCATTTCTGTATTTTTTTTGTTTGTATTGTAAAACATTCATATAATAAACAATGTTGTGATGTAAAAAACATCCCCTTCATGGATCATAGTCTTGTCATGGCAAAGGGGCTTTTGTAACTCAATGAAGCTATGAACCATGCCTTGCAGAGCCACCCAAGACTAACGAGTCACAGTGAAGAGTTCTGACAAGACCTGATCCACTGGAGAAGAAAATGGCAACACACTCCAGTATTCTTGCCTAGAGAACTCCATGAACAGTATGAAATAGCAGAAGACATGATGCTGAAAGATGAGGCCTCCAGGTCAGAAGGTGCCCAGTATGTGACTGGGGAAGAATGGAGGGCAATTATTAATAGCTTCAGAAAGAATGAAGCGGTTGGGCCAAAGAGGAAATGAAGCTCAGTTGTGGATGTGTCTGGTAGTAAAAGTATAGTCCATACTGTAAAGAATAATACCACATAGGAACCTGTAATGTTAGGTCCATGAATCAAGGTAAATTGTATGTGATGATAACAGACAATAGCAAGAGTGAAGATTGACATCTTAGGAATCAGTGAACTAAAATGGAGGGTAATGGGCATAATTAATTCAGATGACCATTATATCTATGAATATGGGCAAAAATCCCTTATAAGAATAAGAGTAGCTCTCCTAGTCAACAGAAGAGTCTGAAGTGCAGCAGTACTTGTGTAGTTTCAAAATCGACTGATCTCAGTTTGTGTTCAAGAGAAACCATTCAACATCACAGTAATCCAAGTGTATGTCCCAACCACTTATGCAGAAGAAACTAAAGTTGACCAAGTCTATGCAGACCTACAACAACTTCCAGAACTAACACTGAAAGAAACATGCATTTTCTTCATAGTGTATTGGAATGCAGAAGTAGGAAGTCAGGAGATACCTGGAGTAACAGGCAAGTTTGGCCTTAGAATACAAAATGAAGCAGAGTAATTAACAGAGTTTTGCCAACAGAACACAGTGGTCATGAAAACACCCTCTTCCAACAACACAAAAGATGACTCTATACATGGACATCACCAGGTGGTCAGTACCCAGGTGGTCAATACCAAAATCATATTGTGTTCCTTTCAGCCAGAGATGGAGAAGCTCTATACAGTTAGCAAAAACAATACCTAGAGCTGACTGTGGCTCAGATCGTCACTTCCTTATCACAAAATTCAGGCTGAAAGTAGGGAAAACCACTAGGCCATCAGTTCAGTTCAGTCGCTCAGTCATGTCTGACTCTTTGTGACCCCATGAATCTCAGCACACCAGGCCTCCCTGTCCATCACCAACTCCCGGAGTTCACTCAGACTCACGTCCATCGAGTCAGTGATGCCACCCAGCCATCTCATCCTCTGTCATCCCCTTCTCCTGCCCCCAATCCCTCCCAGCATCAGAGTCTTTTCCAATGAGTCAACTCTTTGCATGAGGTGGCCAAAGTACTGGAGTTTCAGCTTTAGCATCATTTCTTCCAAAGAAATCCCAGGGCTGATCTCCTTTAGAATTGACTGGTTGGATCAGGTATGACCTAAATCAAATTCCTTACGATTATACAGTGGAGGTGACGGATAGATTCAAGGAATTAGGTCTGGTGACAGAGTGCCTGAAGAAGTATGGATGGAGGTTCCTAACATTGTACAAGAGGCAGTGTCCAAAACCATCCCAAAGAAAAAGAAATGCAAAGCAAAGTAGTTGTCTGAGGAAGAAGAGTAGCAAAAAGCAAAGGAGAAAGGGAAATATATACCCAACTGAGTGTCGAGTTCCAAAGAATAGCAGAGAGATAAGAAGTCCTTCTTAAATGAACATATTGAAGAAATAGAGGAAAATGATAGAATGGGAAAGACTAGAGATCTCTTAAAAAAAATTGGAGATACTGATAGGTTATGATGCAGCAGTGAACAGATTCTTGATCTCCAAAGGAGGTAATTTCACTCTGGGACCAAAAGATACAGGCTCAGTCACTCAGAGCTTCATGTAACAAAGTTTTATTAGAATCTAAAAGGATAGAAAAGTCTTCTGACATAGGCATCAGAAGTGGGTAGAAAGAGTACCTACTCTCACTAGCTTAAGCAGGGTCTTATATACTTCTCAACTGAGTGTTGAGAATAGATAAAAAGAATACCTCAAAGTTGTAAGAGTTCCCCCAGACCCTTTCTCAAGGCATACATCCTGAGACAATTTCGGCCAAGATTAGCCACAGAGAATGGAGTCTAGGCACCAATGTCTCTGGGTGAGATATACTGTTGCTGTGTCATCAGGGGTACAAGTCTTGAGAAACAGGTTTCCCAGGCAATATTTGTTACAATTATCATTATTAACGTAGAGTCTAATAAAAGCATTTCCATGAGTCAGGCATTGTACTGTGTGATCATTAGCTCCTAAAGAAAGGCCAGTTCTCAGGTAATATACCTTGTTGCACAAGGCTTAAGGAAAGCATGAATGAGAATGCTCACCTCATACTTAAAGGAGCCTGAACTGCTTTAGTTCATTTAACTCTCTCAATACCAAGGGAACATTTCATGCAAATGGGCACAATAAAGGACTGAAATGGTAAAGACCTAAAAGAATCAAAAGTAATTAAGAAGTAGCAGCAAGAATACAGAGAAGAACTATACAAGAAAGATCTTAATGGCCCAGATAACAGCTATGTGGTCACTCATGTAGAGCCAGACATCCTGGAGTATGAAGTCAAGTGGGCCTTAGGAAGCATTACTGCCAAGCTAGTGGATGTGACGAAATTCCAGTTGTGCTATTTCACATCCTAAAAGATGATTCTGTTTAAGTGTTACACTCAATATGTCAGCAAATTTGGAAAACTCAGCAGTGGCCATGGGACTGGACAAGGTCAGTTTTCAATCCAGTCCCAGGGAAGGACAATGCCAAAGAATGTTCAAACTGCCATACAATTGGGTATACACAAAATCCTTCATGCTAGGCTTCAAAAGTGTAGGAACCAAGAACATCCAAATGTGCAAGCTCAATTTCAAAGGGGCAGAGGAACTAGAGATCAAATTGCCAACATTCACTGGATCATGGAGAAAGCAAAGGAGTTCCATTAAAACATGTCCTTCTGCTTCATTAACTATGCTAAAGCCTTTGACTGTGTGGATCACACAAACTGGAAAATTCTTAAAGAGACGAGAGTACCACTCCAACTTACCTGTCTCCTGAGAAATGTGTATACAGGACAAGAAGGTAGTTAGAACTGAACATTGAAGAGCTGGCTGGTTCACTACTGGGAAAGGAATACAACAAGATCATATATTGGCACCCTGCTTATTTCACTTCTATGCAGAGTGCATCATGGGAAATGCCAGGATGGATGAATCCAAGCTGGAATCAAGGTTGCCTTGAGAAATATCAGCAACCTTAGATATGTGATGATACTACTATAATGTCAGAAAGCAAAGAGGAACTAAAGAGTCTCTTGATGAACGAAAAAGCTGGCTTGAAACTTAGTGGTCAAAAAACTAAGATCATGGCATCTGGTCCCATCATAGTAAATAGAAGGGGGAAAAGTGGAAGCAATGACAAATTTTATTTTCTTGTGCTCCCAAATCACTAAAGATGGTGACTGCAGACATAAAATTAAAAGATACTGCTCCTTGGAAGGAAAGATTTGACAAACCTAGCTCTAGTTCAGTTGCTCATCCATGTCTGACTCATTGCAACCCCATGGACTACAGCATGACAGGCCTCCCTGTCCATCACCAACTCCCAGAGCTTGTTCAAATTCATGTCCATCGAGTCAGTGATGCCATCCAACCATCTCATCCTCTGCTGTCCGCTTCTCCTCCTGCCTTCAATCTTTCCCAGCATCATGGTCTTTTCCAATTAGTCAGTCCTTCACATCAGGTGGCCAAAGTATTGGAGTTTCAGCTTCAGCATCAGTCCTTCCAATGAATATTCAGGACTGATTTCTTTAGAATTGACTGGTTTGATCTCCTTGCAGTCCAAGGGACTCCCAAGAATTTTCTCCAATACCACAGTTCAAAAGCATCAATTCTTTCTTTATAATCCAGCTCAGATTTCTTTATAATCCAACTCTCACATCCATACATGTGAGAGTTGGAGACTACTGGAGAAACCACAGCTTTGACTAGATGGATAATTGTCAGCAAAGTAATGTCTCTTCTTTTTAATAGGCTGTCTAGGTTGGTCATAGCTTTTCATACAAGGAGCAAGCTTGCCTTATAGCTCAGTTGGTAAAGAATCTGCCTGCAATGCAGGAGACCATTGTTCAATTCCTGGTTTGGGACAATCTGCTGGAGAAGAGATAGGCTACCCACTCTAGTATTCTTGAGTTTACCTTGTGGTGCAGCTGGTAAAGAATCTGCTTGCAACTTGGGAGACCTGGGTTCAATCCCTGGGTTGGGAAGATCCCCTGGAGAAAGGAAAATCTACCCACTCCAGCATTCTGGCCTGGAGAATTCCTTTGACTGTATAGTCCATGGGACGGCAAAGAGTCTGACATGACTGAGTGACTTTCACTTTCACTTATGACAAACTAGACAATGTATTAAACAGCAGAGATGTAACTTTGCTGACAAAGGTCTATATAGTCAAAGCTAAGTTTTTCCAGTAGTCATGAACAGATGTGAGAGTTGGACCATAAAGAAGCCTGAGCACTGAAGACTTGATGTTTTTGAACTGTGGTGCTGGATAAGACTCTTGAGAGTCCCTTGGACATCGAAGAGATCAAACCAGTCAGTCCTAAAGGAAACCCACCCTGAATATCCATTGGAAAGACTGATACTGAAGTTGAAACTCCAATACTTTGGCCACCTGATGTGAAGTACTGACTCATTTGAAAAGATCCTGATGCTGGGAAAGATTGACGGCAAAAGAGAAGGGGGTGGCAGAAGATTAGATGATTGGATAGTATCACCAACTCAGTGGACATGAATCTGAACAAACTCCAAGAGACAGTGGAAGACAGAGGAGCCTGAATTGTTGCCACCCATGAGGTCCCAAAGAGTCTGTCAGGACTTAGTGACTGAAGAACAGCAACACTGTTTTATCATTTCAAAAATAGCTCATATGCTTTCATATTTACTGTTGAATAAGGAGTGACATGAGAAAAGTAACATGTATCAAGGCTCCATTTCCCAAATAAAATTTTAGTTTTTTAAAAAGTTCTCTGAGTTGGACAAACTAACAGAGAATAGTAAGAGGCTGAAAATATCCATCTGTGGGTATTCATGGTTTTTTTCCTGATTAGGTCATTTGAGCATCACAACTGAGCTGTTTTTTCATTTCTCTCTACTGGGAAAAGAAAGGATGACAGTTAGTGAGAAGTCAAAACAAGTTGTCAGAGAAGAAACTCTATTTCTAGGCTTAGGTGTATCAGAAGAACAGGCAAGAGCAAGGTGCCCAGGAGTTTCTGAGTACCAGAGTCAGGGGCAAAGAAAATTTCCAGCAGACTCACAGTAGGACATGTCCTTGTAACCCTTTAACTTTTTTGAAGAGAGCATTATTGACTGAAATTTCTATTGCAGCCACATAAAAAAAGGAAAAAAGATAGCACTACTTCTTAAATGAACTATGGCAGTTTCAGCTTTATATGCCAAACATAATTTCAAAGATGCAGTGCCTTTGGGAGTCTTAGAACTTCCTTTTCAATGAATTATTTTTGGCTTCAGTCCCAGTCTTCTATATCCTCTCTATCACACAAGACTGTTATCTGGATCCATAATCAGAGTACAGGACAATCACAGCACATCTGGTGTTCCTTTTTCCTTGTGTGAGAATACTCATTCATCTACCTTCTCTTTTCTTAAACATGTTTCAGGGTGAGTCTGATAAAAGTCTACTGAGTTTTCAGAAACAAAAAAATATTGCAAGTGCTTTCTGTGTGTTCCTGGTGAAGCTTCATTTCCTAGGCTTGAGGTGAGGTATGAGTACCTCCTAACCAAGTATACCAGCTCCAAGTAAATATAATATGCCTAGCTGCTGTTAATGGAGAAGGCAATGGCACTCCACTCCAGTACTCTTGCCTGGAAAATCCCATGGACGGAGGGCCTGGTAGGCTGCAGTCCGTGGGGTCGCTAAGAATCGGACATGACTGAGTGACTTCACTTTCACTTTCACTAACCTTTATTGTTGGAGCTGAGAGGAATGAAACTGGGATGCAGCCTTAATAAATGATTATGTTTTATTACTGCAAGGACTTCCCAGTTGGCGCTAGTGATAAAGAACCCACCTGCCAATGCAGGAGATGTTAAGAGATGCAAATTTGATCCCTCTGTTGGGAAGATCCCCTAGAGGAAGGCACGACAAGCCCATTCCAGTGTTCTTGCTTGGAGAATTCCATGGACAGAGGACCCTGGCAGGCTACAGTCCATAGGGTCGCAAAACACTGGACACAACTGGGCAATTCAGCACTTATTACTACAAACTTTTCAGAGAAATAAAGACAATAATAAGTAGAATCAATGACACCATAAATACTCCCATCATAAAATTCAAATGAAAAAAAAATCAATTGAATTTTATGGTAAAGCATCTTTTGAAGTTTTTATTTTGAAAATGACTTGTAAGAAGTTGTAAAATCAATGCAGAGAGTTCTTGTGTATTCTTTATCCAGATTCCCTTATATAACCATATTATGGTGCTAAAAACAGGAAATGTACAATACAACATAGTTACAAATCTTGTTCAGATTCACTAGTTTTTACATGCACATTTTTTGGGTGTATCAGTTCAGTTCAGTTGCTCAGTCGTGTCCGACTCTTTGCAACCCCATGAATCGCAGCATGACAAGCTTCTCTGTCCATTACCAACTCCCGGAGTGTTATGTAATTTTATCACATGTATGGATTTGTATAAGCATCATCACAATCAGAAAACAAAAACTCTTCCATCACAAAAAAGAAACTCCCTTTTTCTTTTAGAGGAGGTGTTCCGGCCTCCTCCAAACCCTGTCCATAAGAAACACTCATCTTTTCTCTACTGCAGTGATTGTGTAACTTGAATTATAGAAATTAATTCTTATAGTATGTAACCTTTGAGAGTAGCTTTTCATTCAGCATAATGACCTCAAAATTCATCAAAATGGTTGTGTAAATCAATAGTCAATTCCTTTTTGTGCTGAGTAATGCCCAGTTTCATAGGTGTACCACCATTTGTTCTTGCATCACTTGTTAAAGAACATTTGGGTTGTTTCTAGTTTTGGGCTCATATGAACCCAAATCTGCTATGAACATGGATACACAGGTTTCTCTATGCATATATGTTTTCATTGTTCTAGGATAAATATTCGTCTGTGTGATAGCTAGGTTGTATGGCATATGTACTGTTATATTTCTTAAGAAATTGCCAAATTGTTTTCCAGAAATGTTTGAAAGATGTGATTTCTCACATTCTCACAAGCGCTTGGAACAATCGGTACTTTTTATTTATTTTTTTATCTCAGCCTTTCTAATAGATATGTAGTACTATCACAGCATAGATTTGATTTGCATTTCCCTAATGGCTAATGAATTAAATATCTTTCCATGTGTTTATTTTCCATCTGTTCTCCTTTTTAATGAAAGTTTCTGTTCAGCTCCTTTGCATATCTTCTAATTGACTTGTTTACTACTGTTGAGTGTGGAGAGCTCTTTATATATTCTGAATAAAACTCCTTTGATATATGATTTGTGAATATTTTCTCCTATTCTTTGACTTTCCTTTCCATCTAATTAATAAAGTCTTTTACAGAGTAGAAGTTTCTAATTTGCATAATGTGCCTTTTATTGATTTTTCTTTCTCTGACCCATGTATATTTTAATTTCCAATCTTGACCACTGTGAGTCCTGAATATGGGTAATGTTAAAAGTGTCCCATAATTATTTTCAGGAAACTTTTTTCTTGTTCTGCTGAGTGAACTTACATTTCACCTTGATATATGAGAAGTTGATGTTTTATTATCTTGGAGCTTATAGCATATGTAAAATTAAAATAATTTATTTTAAATAACCTGTTATAACAGTCATTAATTCCTATAATTTCCACCAATGATTGGTGGCCAGACTATCTTTTAAGGGCAGGGTAGAGAGTATTTACACTTAATGTGGTGATTTCAAATGATAGAACACTGAGGCTCTATCACACAACATATATTTTTCATACATATATGAAAGATGAAAATTAAGTGTATTATACACACACACAGCTAAGCTACCAGAAGTTCACCTGAAGGAACCATAAACATTAAATTCACTGTATATTTAATTACTAAATATATGTTAAGATCATAACATGTATATCAGTATCTCCATAACACAATTAAATCTGATAATTTGCCAAAACAATTCCTAAAATTATATATTATCAATGAATGATGGGAATCCCAAACTTCTATTAAAAATTCTATGATACATTCAGGATTTTCAGTTAATAGTTTTCATCATCCTTGATAGACACTAATTCATACAAAGTCTATAAGGTCAAATACCTTGAGACTTTCTCTTTATGATCTGACACAGCTAGAGTTTAATCTCTTCTTTTTATAGCCCATAAATTTAGTGGTAAAAATGGAGAAATTACTGTTGAAGATCATCTCAATGCTTAAATTCTATTTTATGAAAGCATAGAGCCTAAAAAGTTAGATCAGATGCAGAAAAATACTTCAAGTACATATTTTATTGACATTAATACAAAGGATAGTAACCAAAATGATCACTGGTTAAACAAAACTGTCAATTTATTTAGGAAGTATTTGTAAAATGGTAATAGTAATTTGTCTTCTTGATGAGAGATGAGACAGATTTTTTTTTTTAGCAAATCAATGTGTGATGTTTAACAAGGCAGTTAACCTATGTCATTCAGATATCTTTCTGTGTGTAATGCTTGTTGATTGCTCCTAGTTGCCAGTCTCTCTTCCAGTGACATTTGATAGTTACTTAACCACGTTAGTAGACATATACACTTGTTAAGATATTAGATAATAGAGATCTTCTTGTCTTGTTTATTTCAGTAAGCTACTCAGACTATTGCTAGTATTAACCTTGGATAATTTGTAAAATGTTTATTTCAGAAAAAAAAATAGCAGGAATATTTTAGTGAATGAGTAAAATTATTTCCTGTTTTTTTTTTTCCCATTTATTTCCCCATCCAAGACAAATGAGCTTAAATGGCAAAAGAATAGAAATCCAATTGATTTTGTTGTATTAGAATCTTGACTAAGAGCATTTGATAATTCAACCAAATTCTTCTGTCAGTACCAGTTTTTTATAGCACTTGATATTCTAGTACCAATAAAAATTTTGCTACAATAATATGTTCTTCCACAAGCTCAAAATAAAGCTTCAATGTTTCAGTTCTAAGGAAATAAGTAGTATTCTTGATTGCTTAGTGTTTTTTCAATTTTACTTCTGCAACTTTACAATAAAAAAAATCACATTTTAAATTTCATTAGACAAATCAGCAAGAAGTGGTACCCTTTTATTAAATCTGCAAATCCATATTTGTTATGTATCAATATTTTATATATGCATATATATGTTTCTGGACTCTCTGTTCTCTGCTCTCAACATTTATATATCTTCTTTCCAATAAATAATTTCCTAGTTACTCTGATTTTGCTGCATACTATGCTGCTATAATGCATTATAAATTATTCCCAAAGTTATAATCTAATAGCCAAACACATTTTTATACTTCTTTGGGTCCACAATACAAACATGACTTCATTATGTGCCTCTGGGTCAAGGTCTCTCATGAGGTTGTAGTCCAGATATTGACTGAACAACAGTGTAAGCTGATTGCTCAACTTGGGGGAGGATCTGTGTCCAAACTTGGTTGTCCTTCGCCTCTCACTACCTGAGGTTCCCCACAGAGCTGTCTCATGACATGGCAGCTGTATTTTCATCTCACAGAGAAAGCATGCTGAGGAAGAGAGAAAGAAAGCATACCCAACACAAAAGCTATAGTCTTTGTATTACCCAGTCTCTAAATTAGCATCACGTTATAGCTGCCCTATTCTGCTTATTACGTGGGCTTCCCTGATGGTTCAGTGGTGTAGAACCCACTTGACAATGCAGAAGACACAGGTTGGATCCCTGAGTCAGAAAGCTTCCCTGGAGAAGGAAATGACAACCCATTCCAGTATTCTTGCCTGGGAAATCCCATGGACCCATGGGGTCACAAAGAGTCTGACACGACTTAATGACTGAGCACATTTATTACATACAAGTCATTAAATTCAGGAGACACTTGAGCAGAGTGGATTTCATAGGGTGAAAAGACCAAGAAATAGAAATTACTGAACGCTGTCTTAGAAGATGCCTACCACACAATGCATTTATAATTAGAATGTCTAATAAGGCAAGTGCAACCAATATATCATTCTTGGGAATACCTTGAATATTCTTAGAACCCACTTATTTTATATAATGTTAATAGGCTTATCAAGTTTTCAAAAAATTAAATTTCTATTGTCATATTTATTTAAGTTTTATTGCATCAATAATTATTTGAAGAGATTGATTAGTTTGTAATGATCATTCTTATCTGTAAAAATGGAGTAAATGCTATTGACATATGTATCCTTTAAAGTCTTACCAGAAAGTTAAAATTTTTCTCCTTTACAGTTTTCATACTGTATTTCAGGCTCATTAACTAATTGGTCATTTTTGTATTTATTTATTTTTATAGTTATTTATTTAAAATCCAGCATTGCCATCCTATATACTAAGTATATAAATAACATTGAACAAAACAGGCAAAAATTCCTACACTTATATAATTTATATTCATTTAGAAGAGAGAGAAGTATAAACAAATTATACTTTATAGAATATTAGATGGTTAATAGTGCTTTAAAAATATTTTTAAAAAACAAGGAAGAGAAAGAAAGTGTAAGGAAAGAAAGAGAATGTATTTTTAAACAGTATTTAGGTATCTCCCACTGAGAAGTTAGCATTTGAAAACAGACTTGGAGCTGATGAGTGAAAAAGCCAGGTAAATGCCAGAGGAGAAAGCATTTAAAGCAGAGAACCAAGGAAGTGGCAAATCCTGCCTGTGAAGGCGTGGTCGGATTTAAAAGATCAGTGAGGCCTTTGTGACAAGGTCAAAGAGGACAAGTGGGAGATGACAGTAGATCTGAATTGGAAGCCAGGTCACTCTTGTTATCCATTTTAATAACCATTCTTTCTACCTTGAGTGAGCTTGTAAGTCTGTGGATGGTTTTACAGCAAAAGAGAAACATGATACAACTTATTTTCATTAGGATCCCTATGGAGGCTATTGCTGGTAGCCATATGGAATGGAAATTTAATCCCAAGGTGGAGTAATGGATGTTGATAAATAACCAAATTCTGGATATATTATGTGTAAACATAAAATTCAGACAGAACAGATACCCATTTATGAAAAAGAGAGAGGTGTCAAAGTCAATCCTAAAGGGATTTTGTATGATCAGCAATGATGTATTAGCCATCAACTGATATGGGGATATGGAACATACTGGAGGTGGTGTGAGAAGATCACTAATTCACTTTAAAAATTCAAGTGAATTTAGAGTCGAAAACATAAATCTAATATCAAGTCTTCTGTGCTAATCTTTTGGATATTTTATTTACTGTCACTCCAGGGGTCTCCCCCTTTTTTTTTCACTGCATAAGTCAGGGTTCCTTTTTTTCTTTTTTGTTGTTCTTTTAGTTTCATTTTTATGCATGTCATTTGGGGGCATGTGAGAAGGTAAGAGGGCTTCCCTGTTGGTTCAGTAGTAAAGAACCCACCTGCCAATGTGGGAGATACGGGTTCAGTTCCTAGGTCAGAAAGATGCCTTGAAGAGGGAAATAGCAACCCACTCCAGTATTCTTGCCTGGGAAATCCCATGGACAGAGGAGCCTGGTGGGCTATAGGCCATAGGGTCACCAAAAAGTCAGGTACAATTTAGTAACTAACAACAGCAACAAGAAGGTACGATTTCAGCTCCATGAAGACTAAAGGAAAGTATATCCCAAGAAGAGCAGCCAATAATCACCAGTGTCCTAGGGCAGGAATGATCTGGAGCATTTCAAAAGTCAGTATCTCTGGAAAATAATGGGAATGTAGGAGAGTAGGTGGTTAAATGATGTGATAAGAGCAGGTCCTATCATGTTTGTAATTCAGTTGAAAGAAACACAGTGAAAGTGAAAGTCACTCAGTCGTGTCCGACTCTTTGTGACCCCATGAACTATACAGTCCATAGAATTCTGCAGGCCAGGACACTGGAGAGGGTAGCCTATTTCTTCTCCAGTGAATCTTCCCGACCCAGGAATTGCACCAGGGTCTCCTGCATTGCAGGTGGATTCTTTACCATCTGAGCTATCGGGGAAGTTTAAAGAGTTGGGGTTTTATTCTTACTGTTTTGGGAAATGACTGAAACAATTTAAGCAGGAAATTACATAAATAATTTTGTTTGGAAAAATTTATGGTAACTGGCTATATGGAAAATGGATTGTAAGGGCCAGGATTAGAAACAGAGAGGCTGCTAAGTGTGTATTACAGTAGTCTATTTTTGTTGTTGGAGAAGGGAATGGGAAACCACTCTAGTCTTCTTGCCTAGAAAATTCCATGGTCAGAGCAGCCTGGAGGGCTACAGTCTATGGGGTCCTAAAGAGCTGGACTGGAGGAGGAAATAGCAACCCACTCCAGTATTCTTGCTTGGAGAATCCCATGGACAGAGGAGCCTGGCAGGCTACAGTCTATGGGGTCACAAGAGTCACACACAACTGAGCAACTAAGCCAAGCACAGTACATTTTTGTTGTCGTTCAGTTTCTAAGTTGTGTCGGACTCTTTGCAACCCTATGGACTGCAGCACACCAGGTTCCCCTGTCCTTCACTATCTCCAGGAGTTTCTCAAACTCATGCCCATTGAGTTAGTGATGCCATCCAACCATCTCATCTTCTGTCACCCTCTTTGCCTCCTGCCTCCAGTCTTTCCCAGCATCAGAGTCTTTTCCAGTGAGTCAGATCTGGGGATAGATATTGGTGATATAGATGGTGGTGGTTGAGATGAAATATGTGGGGATTTAGTATACATTTTAAAGATAATGTTTGAAGAATTTGATGATGAATGATATAGACATTTAGGGAAAGGGAAGAACTAGAAATATATCCTTGATTTTTATGTTGTGTATATGTGATGCTATGTAAGATTCGGGAAAAACAAAGGAAACACAGATAGCATGGGGGAAGGCAGGATTCAATAATTCTACTTTGTGTCCATGTTAACATTAAGTTATTTTAGATTTTCAAAGGGAAATGTCAAAGGAATTGTACATGAAATTCTGAAGATCCTTGTAGATCATTGTGTTGAAAACCATAGACCTCGGTGTCAACAGGATATATAATATTTACATTCAGGAGAAAATGTAATCAAAGGTGATGTGAATTTAGAGAAAAAAGGCAGATAGATATGGACCAAATTATTTTTTAAAAATCATGTATATTTATGTATTGAATTAACTGGAAGTGAGAATGCTCTAGTAGTTGCATCAGTGGTAGAGCATTTTTACTTCTTTAAGTCTGTTGAGGGCTTTTTAACACATTTACTTATATTTACAATCATTAATACAAGTAATATTCAGAAAAGTCCTACTATTATTTTCAGCTTTTATTTCTCAGTCTTCCAAGCTATGATTTCTCTTTACAGCTTGTCTCTAATATTGAATGACCTTTTTCTATAACAAACTGGCCTGAAATACTAACATGGTATAATGTCAAAGATCTTACACCATCTGCCTTTGTATGTACTTTGTATTAATCATTCACCCAGGAGGTTTTCATAGATTTTTTAAAAGGCTATGTACCTTTCAATCCATTATTATTGTTCCTAGTTATATTGTAATGTAATAATTCATAGACTGTGTGTATATAAAAATGCACTCCTGAAACTTCAAATTAAACTGGCCTGTACAATTGGGTCAAAGTTTAACTTGTATAACTGAGTATTCATTTATCGTGAAAAAGTTTAGAGATTAGAATAAAGTTAATTAAAAATGTGAAGAAAATCAATTTAAGATTTCAGGTTATACAGAATATACTGGAGTGAATTATTAGATGATGCACTTGAAAACAAGATTTGATTAAGGATATCAAAATTTTCAGCTATTTCTTATTAAATTCCTTTGGAACAATCATGTTCCAAATTGACAATATTAAAAAAAATTGACATAAATAAAATTGACAATTTCACTTTCCTGCAGGGCCAAGACTAATCTTCTTAATGCCAATTAAACACATTACAGCACTTCTTTCGATTACTAAATATTTGTTCCATTTTAGGCAAAAAGCTCTTCATTATGCTCTCACTTCTCTAAAAGGAGATTTGGATATAAAAATGTCTCACATTTATAATTATGGTCTTAGCAATGGAACATTTAACTCTTTTCCATGTATATGACACTTATAATAATTCATATCCACTACAATCTGAAGTCAAAAGCTGATACTGTTTTAGAATATATTGCAAAGTATACAAAGCAGTCAGTTCTCAAGGAAATCAACCCTGAATATTAGTTGGATGGATTGATGCTGAAGCTGAAACTCCAATACTTTGGCCACCTGATGCAAAGAGGCAATTCATTGGAAAAGATCCTGAAGCTAGGAAAGATCGTAGGCAAAAGTAGAAGTGGGTGGCAGAGGATGAGGTGGGCAGATAGCATCACAGACTCAATGGACATGAATTTGAGCAAACTCTGGGAGATAGTGGAGGATAGAGGAACCTGTTGTGCTGCAGTCCATGGGCTTGCAAAGAGTGAGACCCAACAGCAACTGAACAACAACAGGCCCAAAAACTCAACATAACTTTGTTATAGTTCAGTTCAGCTCAGTTGCTCAGTCATGTCTGACTCTTTGCAACCCCATGAACTGCAGCATGCCAGGCCTCCCTGTCCATCACCAACTCCCGGAGTTCACCCAAATCCATGTCCATTGAGTTAGTGATGCCATCCAACCATCTTGTCCTCTGTCATCCCCTTCTCATCCTGCCCTCAATCTTTCCCAGCATCAGGGTCTTTGCAAATGAATTAGCTCTTTGTATCAGGTAGCCAAAATATTGGAGTTTCAGCTTCAACATCAGTCCTTCCAATGAACACCCAGGACTGATCTCCTTTAGGATGGACTAGTTGGATCTTCTTGCAGTCCAAGGGACTCTCAAGAGTCTTCTCCAACACCACAGTTCAAAAGCATCAATTCTTCTGTGCTCAGCTTTCTTTATAGTCCAACTCTCACATCAATACATGACCACTGGAAAAACCATAGCCTTGACTAGATGGACCTTTGTTGACAAAATAATGTTGTTAATGGCACCCCACTCCAGTACTCTTGCCTGGAAAATCCCATGGATGGAGGAGCCTGGTGGGCTGCAGTCCATGGGGTCGCTGAGGGTTGGACATGGCTGAGCGACTTCACTTTCACTTTTCACTTTCATGCATTGGAGAAGGAAATGGCAACCCACTCCAGTGTTCTTGCCTGGAGAATCCCAAGGATGGGGGAGCCTGGTGGGCTGCCATCTATGGGGTTGCACAAAGTCGGACACGACTGAAGTGACTTAACAGCAATGTCACATTTAAAAATTTGGTTTCCTAAAACTAAATTTCAGGAAGAGAGAAAGCACCAATTTTATAAATCTCTGTCACATCAAAATAGTGTGTGTAAAACACTGTCACTCTTTTTAAATCCATGAATTTTCTTAATAGTAAATTCAGAAAGAAAAAAGATATAACTGATCCTCCCATTGCTCTGCTGCAGGTTGTATTGTTTCTTTCCCACCCTGCTACTATTGAGATATTATTTTCCCAGAATTTGGAATCAATACTATTTTAAATACTTCTCTTCTGGTTCAGTTCAGTTCAGTTCAGTCACTCAGTTGTGGCTAACTTTTTGCAACCCCATGGACGGCAGCACACCAGGCTTCCCAGTACATCATCAACTCCCAGAGCTTGCTCAAACTCAAATCCATTGAGTTCGTGATGCCATCCAACCATCTCATCCTCTGTCATCCTCTTCTCCTCCTGCCTTCAATCTTTCCCAGCATCAGGGTCTTCTCCAACAAGTCAGTTCATTGCATCAGGTGGCCAAAGTATTGGAGTTTCAGCTTCAGCATCAGTCCTTCCAATGAATATTCAGGACTGATTTCCTTTAGGATTGACTGGTCACCTGCTTGTAAATCTCTCCTTGTATCTGCTTGTAAATGTTTAAGAAGATAGTATTCTTAAAAAAGTTTAAAAATGTTAGCATCTTTGATTAACCTGATATATACAAGTATGAGTGATTGTTAACTTCTGGAATGCCATAACAGTCTTACTTTAACAAACCTAGCATACACTTTCTTATAAAATGATCTTACTTCCATAGCATTGAAGTTATGTATACAATGAATTTAATAATAACCATTGTATATTTGAAAAGCAGCAAATCAATCTCTACCTGTGACAATTCAGAAAAAAAAAATTCTTATCAACTGATGTCAACATTTGTTATGTCTGTTTTTATAAGTGAGATGGTATATATTGTATTTTTACCTCACATTCATAAATGATGTTTGTAATAATATGTGCTTAAAAGCTGTATTTCATTGTTATGTTTTCTGACTGCACAATGACTTATAACTGTTTTTCCATCAAAGAAGTCAAGCATAACTTGCTTAATATAGTTAAATATAATACTTTTTACAAGAGAGTTTGAGAGAAAATAGAAATTTTGTGTGGTCCAGTTTAAATTTGCATCTTCAGAAAATGTCAATATGTACAATGTTCTTTATCACAAGATGTAGACTTGCATTCTGACATACTTATTGAAGAAACTATCACACAATTTTATTTTTACATATAAGAGTGATTCAGAAGTGATTCACCCAACTGAATTGTGGAAATTCTTGCATTTTTCTGGACTTGGATATTGTAGTCTGACAAATTGTTTTTATATTGTATTTAGGGAAGTAATATTTTCAGAAAAAAGTGAATGTCTCACTGGGAAAAAATATGGTACATAATATAAGTGATGGTATCACAAGATTCATGTAATTTTTTCAATAGCTTTTCTTTCTCCATAATTTAGGAAAATGAAAATATGTGAGATATAGTCTTAAGATTAAGCATGGTTTATTGATGCACATGTGTACATGTATTCCCTCTAAATTCTCACTTTAAATATATTAGAAAATAAAAATTGTATGTACAAAACAGACTAATCAAAAGATCTGATCAATGTTAGACAAAAAAGTTTGGGAAAATGGGAAGTATTGAGATTGCAGCGTGCTAAAAACTTGGCAGAAAGGTTCAGAAAAACAGTTATGAGAGAAGTGCAAGTTTTAAGAAATGCAAAGTATTAATATGTTATATTACATTTCTTCTTTCTCAGCAGATATACTCTATAATAAATAATGAAGTTAAACAAGCAAAATAAAACCTGAGAGTCCAGGAATCTAAATGAGGAATTTAACAGAAGATTAAGGAGTAAGCAAATCTCAAAGTAACTATGAGGGCGCACCACAGAAGGACAGCTGTGGACATTCCAGTGGGACAGCTGTGGTACACAGCTATAGGCTGGAGCTGGCCTTTCAGTGTAGAGCAGGAGGCTGGTGGATCATGGGAGATTTCTTTTTGATGAACCTGAGGACAATTTTTATAATTTTCTTTATTTTTTAATGTTTGATGCCTAATTATCAGCAGTAGTAATAAAACTAGGAAAGCAAGTAAATGAGTCAATTATTAAAGCTAGATCAATGGAACAGCAACAAAGGATGTATTAGAATGTGGGCCAGGTGTGTATAGCATTTATATGGTCATAACAGTAATTCAACCAAGCAGTTATAATGCAGTCTTATTTTTAAGTGCGGAGAATAGATGTGTGTGTGTGTGCTTGGGTGTGCATATGCATATTAAAGTATAAGTGCATTTTGTGTGTGTGTATGTGTGTAAATGTTGGATGTGGTAGTGTAATTCACATGATCTCATCAGCTTCAGAAGGTCAATAGCAATTGCCTAAAATGATTTTTGTAAAAAGGGGAAAAAAGTATAGTAGAAGCATGTTTTTAAAAAACTTTTGCCTAAATACCAGTAAGTCAGTAAAAAAATTTTTAAAAAAATTTGCTAAATACCAGAAG
Organism: Bos mutus; assembly: GCF_027580195.1. NCBI lineage: Eukaryota > Metazoa > Chordata > Mammalia > Artiodactyla > Bovidae > Bos > Bos mutus. Next base: position 16,126,495 of record NC_091617.1, read on the forward strand.
AAAGAAAGAGTTAAAAGTTTTGCCTTTGTGAGGTTAAAAAAAAAAAAAAAAAGACAGCAAGAGTGTAGAGAAGACAAGTGCTGTTTGGTTTGGGTTTTGACTTTGGTGTGTTGGGATGAGCCACTTCATTTTTATGATTTCATCAATTTGTAATCTGCGTATGTTGGAGCTCCTGCCAACTTGTTTCATACCAACTAACCCTTGGCTCAACCAAGTTGCAGCCCAAACAGCAGGCACAGCCCGAGGTCACTTTACCTCATGTCCAAACCAAGTATCTCTCACCTCCCTCTCAGTTTTCCCCTGTGACCCCAAGACATGCAAACCCATAGGACATGCATATTACCCTCACTTGTCCACACTGGAGAGACTTAAAAAGTTTAAACCCATGAGAGACAGAAGCCAGAAGATAAGGTCTTCCACTCTAGAGCTGGATTGTTGTTAGACAAAGTAACATATACTAGTTCTCTCTCTCTCTCTTTTTTTTAATTTTTACAATGGTGCATTGGTTTCTGCCATACAACAACTCGAATCAGCCATAATTATACACATTTCCTTCCCTCTTGGAGGAGGAAATGGCAACCCACTCCAGTATTCTTGCTTGGAGAATCCCTGGAGAATCTTGCCATGAACAGAGGAGCCTGGCAGTCTAGTCTATGGGGTCACAAAGAGTCAGACACTACTGAGTGAACACACATGGCCCTCCCTCTTGAACCTCCTTCCCCTACCCCTCAACATGCCTTTCTAAGTCATCACAGATTGCTGGACTGGGCTTCTCAAAAAAATGGTTTTACTTGATACAAATTTCCTGGTAACTATGTGTTTTTTTCTCTCTGACATTCCCTGTCTCACTCACATTTCCCCCACCTCTGGTTTCTGTAGGATTGCACTTCATAATACAGTAGTAGCCTATGAGTGTTTGCCTCAAGGTCTGGCTTTCTGTAAAGCCCACAGTAAAATAGGTGATACCAGCAATGAACTGATGATAAAATGTGGCATGTAGTCACATTGCAAGTGTTAAGGATTTCACCTTTGATTAATTGGGATGAGGTATAAGTGGATGGAGAGCGGTTGAATATATGGGGGCTATGGCACTTGAATGGTACAAGGGCAGTGATGATGATAATGATGGGAGAATGGGCTGGCTTCCATTAATGACATTGGAAAGCCCACGTAAGGAAAATGATAGGCTCAGGGCAGCCAACTGGAAATGGAAGGTGTCCTGTAAAACTGTAAAAACAAAGAGCTTCTGTGGCATCTTTTGAGTAGACTCATATCTCTTATAGGCTTAGGGAAGCTTTTGTTTGAAAATTAAGGCACAGATCTAATTGTAAAAGTAACAAAGCTGACAATTAAAATTAATGATGAGTCTTGACAGTGTTCTTAATTTATAGCAAGGCTCTGATGAGTCCATATGGAGGACTTGCAACCTGACAAGGAAACAGGAAATCGAACCTCAATTTCAAGGGAATTCAAAAATTAAGGTTCAGTATTTCAAAATTGGAAATATTGAACCCTTCAGTTCAGTTCAGTTCAGTCACTCAGTCGCGTCCGACTCTTTGTGACCCCATGAATCGCAGCACGTCAGGCTTCCCTGTCCATCACCAAGTCCCGGAGTTCACTCAGACTCATGTCCATCGAGTCAATGATGCCATCCAGCCATCTCATCCTCTGTTGTCCCCTTCTCCTCCTGCCCCCAATCCCTCCCAGCATCAAAGTCTTTTCCAATTTTCCAATGAGTCAACTCTTCACATGACGTGGCCAAAGTACTGGAGTTTCATTATTCCTTCCAAAGAACACGCAGGACTGATCTCCTTCAGAATGGACTGGTTGGATCTCCTTGCAGTCCAAGGGACTCTCAAGAGTCTTCTCCAACACCACAGTTCAAAAGCATCAATTCTTCAGTGCTCAGCTTTCTTCACAGTCCAACTCTCACATCCATACATGACCACTGGAAAAACCATAGCCTTGACTAGACAGACCTTTGTTGGCAAAGTGATGTCTCTGCTTTTTAATATGCTATCTGGGTTGGTCATAACTTTCCTTCCAAGGAGTAAGTGTCTTTTAATTTTATGGCTGCAATCATCATCTGCAGTGATTAGACCCTTACAGTCTCCTAAATGCTCTGGGCTAAGATAAACAGAGCCCTCTTTCCAGTCTTACAGATGAAAAATGTCCTTGTGTCTAAACATGTGGGATGATCCCATGGGAGGTAAGCTCCTCATAAGAGAATGCTTTTTCTCCTCAGTATGTGTCTGTTTCACCCTTCATTGCCTTCAGGCAATTAATCAGGCTCACTTCTCAGAAAAGCATCCAAAGGGCAGTGTGGCTCACCCAGCAAAATGAAACAGTCTTTATATTTTCTGAAGAAAATACAAAATCTGGTAAACAGACCCAGCAGAAACTGGTGGAAAACTTTGTGAGTAGACTTAAAGAGCATAGCAGTAAGACAAGAGGGATATAATCTTGGAGATAATTTATTTATGGGACCACATTTGCTCAAGATATTATGTACTGGAAAGACAATTGGATCTAGGCCTTACAGTTTTCTGAAATGTCCCCTTAAAAGTTGAAAATGGCCTTGAATAAGTGAAGTTAAAATAACTGAATCAGTTTATTGGAGTACTGAGGAAAGGATAAGCTGGTCAAGACTATATTTTTCATGTACTAAGAGTTATGTTTCCTGGATAAGCATCATGTTATTCCCTTCACTGAGGAAATAGGGAATGCCCCAGTGAGGTAACCTCTATCTTTGAGAGACCCCATGGTACCTGTTCTCTATAAGCAAGACTTGGTGGGCATGTTTCCCATGAAATTGAATCTATAGTATTGCTGATCCTGGAGATCTCAGAATGCCAGCATTTAACTGCCAAAAGCAAGTATTTGCCATAAACTTGAATATTTTATTCAAGGTGGAAATGATTGCTGTAGAAGAAAGGAAGGCCAGAGTGAAAATCAGGATATTTGACTCTTAGTGATCTGATACCTTAAGCTAATATATTATGGTATTTTTAGGGGCATGGTATGCACACAATGAACCGTAACATTTCTTGAATTGTCTAAGTTTATCCCCAGCATCTGAAGGCTCAAGGATGATTTATTTATGCAGTATCTCACAGTACCTCAGAGAAGGGGATTCATTTATGGCAAAAGAGGAATGGCATAATAACAATGATGACCTTTACACACACATGCTGCTGCTGCTGCTGCTAAGTCGAGTCAGTCGTGTCCGACTCTGTGCGACCCCATAGATGGCAGCCCACCTGGTTCCTCTGTCCCTGGGATTCTCCAGGTGAGAACACTGGAGTGGGTTGCCATTTCCTTCTCCAATGCATGAAAGTGAAAATTGAAAGTGAAGTCGCTCAGTTGTGTCCGACTCTTAGCGACCCCATGGACTGCAGCCTACCAGGTTCCTCCGGCCATGGGATTTTCCAGGCAAGAGTACTGGAGTGGGGTGCCGTTGCCTTCTCCATTACATGCAGACACACACAAATATGGCAGTTAAGCCAGTTTAATGATATTTAAAGGCTTTTCTAGAGTCAATCCCTTAACTGTATTGCAGATACAAATGGTTTTGCTACTTTTGTCTTTTAACTTCTCTACTACCTTTGTGCATGAATGATTTCCTACCTTTACTCTGTTTGCCTTTACTCGTGTGCCTGTAATTTTCCATTTTGTAATTCTCTTGTTTCTAGTTGTGGCCTTTTCTTTTCTGCCTAGAGAAGTTCCTTTAGGATTGGTTGTAAAACTGATCAATTAGTGCTGAATTCTTTTGGCTTTTGCTTGTCTCTAATGCTTATGATTTATTCTAAAGAATCCACATCAACAAAAAACCTTATAGGATTTGTACATGGTTTCTAGGATGTGTGAGGCATTGTTCCAAGAACAGACATATGGCAGAGTGTCTCAGCAGCAGTAGATCTAGAACCATGAGTAGAAGTGTTAACACTCGATAGCTGCATCATATCCAATGTGAGCTTCACATCTATAATCTTAGATATTACTAAGTTTAAAGTCTTTGCTCCTAGGAAAAGTATAGTTCCCTTAAGAAAACTATTAGAGTTATGCTAAACTAGAAACAGAATAGTCCTTCTTGCCATGTTGGCTTCCTCAAATCAGTGAATCAAGAAGAAAAGAAAGAATATACAGAATAACAAGGGAAATAACTGTGAGTGCAGACCTCTCAGGGATGAATGTCTGGAGACTCCACTGGTTGGAGTCAAAGCAACCAGACCAGTAGAAATTCTGGCTAAAAGTGAAGAAAATATTGAATGGGTTGTGGAAATAAAAGGGCAATATATCATGCCTAGGGAAGAGCGGTAGCACTGAGGACTGCAGATTGTCTCAGTGAAATTCTCTCACTTTGTCTTTTCAGATATGGTGGCTGGTCACCGGCTTGAAGGAAATTATGTGATTCTTTGAATTTGCATGTCTGCTGTTTCAGATAAGACATGAAAGCATATTATTCTTACAAAATTTGGAAGCTCCATAGTGTTAGAGGGCAGCTTGGTAATAAGGACACAGATGGATCCAAATGAACTACCAAGGCTGTGTAAGATCTTTTGGGTACTACCTCAGAATACCTTGAATCTCTTTTTGGTGCTTGGTCATTTGTTTCATCCTAGATTCCACTGGGGCAGCTGACCACAAATAGATTTTACTCCTTATAAATTAATTTTGTGTATTAAGCACATAAAAAGGCAAAACTATTCCATCTCTCATCATTGTGTAGATCATTAATCACTACATTGAATATATTGAATTATTTGGGATGTTTTTATCCTGTTAATGTCTGATTATTTTAATTATTGGTGGATGTGTTTATTTGCTTGGTAGAAAATTTTAAAAAATATATATTCTCTGAAGTTTCTTTTTAAAAGTTCCTTTTCTTAAATTGCCTATTATAATAGCTGTATTTACTGCAATAGATGGTTTTGATGTCAATTACTGTTCAGGCCTGATCACCAGGGATTAAGCATAGATTAAGGGCCAGGACTTCAAAAAAAATAAAGAGTGTCCATTTGCCTGTTAATGTTTCTGAGGAATTTGAAGCATTGTAATGTAGAGGTAGTTTACTGATCAATGGAAGAGAGAAAATTAACACTTAGGGTAAATAACTAATAAATAGTACCTTAACAATGATCAGTTGGATCAGATTATGTAGATTTTATCTTTCTCCAGCTAGATTTTGTCTTTGCTCCTCTTTTCATAAACCCACAAATTTAACAGAAGATATATTAAAAATGAGAGGAAGTATAAGCATCAGTTGCTATTTTTATTATATGTTTGCTCTTTATTTGATAAAAGGTTAATAGTGAAAAATATATACAATTTTCCAATGAAAATATATGAGATTATTTCAGCTATCTTTTCATTCACCTGTGCTATGCTTATATTAACTATATAAATGTAAATAAATCATACAAAAAAACATTAATTAACCATGATATATTTGCTCTCATGGTATGCAAAACAATTTCTTTTAACTTGTGCATTTAATCTCACTAAACATATATGTATGTATGTATACACACAGAGAGAGAAAAGTGAGCCAAAGAAATTGAAGAGACAATTTTCTTCTGATTTAAAATAAATACTGCAATGTTTTATGAAAAAAAAAAAAAAAAAACACGAGAATTACAGAAAAGTTGGTCAGAAACATGCACATGTATGTTCTAAAGTGTGACATTTACAGTGACTTATATCCAGAGTGAATTCATTTATTCTAAAAAAATATTACCCTAAAGGGGTCATAGATGCAGATTTAGATATATGTTAAACTGTGATTTAGATATATATTAAAACATGGTTTTAAACCCAAGATTTTCTTTTTATATTTCATAATGTTAATAATGTTTTCCTCAGTTTATACATAGCAAGTCTTATTTAAATACAAATAATTCTTGGAAAACTGTTTAAATATTTGTATGCAAACCCAAATGCTCATTTTATAATTTTGTTTAAACCATGCTTTAAATTGATTTTTAAAAATTCTTGAAATACTTTAATACAAAAAATAAAACCTCTCAATAAAACCTGGAGGAATCATTTTAATGTTTATAATTTCCATGAACAGCCCTTTCAGTTCCAATGAATATGCCAGGAGTGATGGTATGTAAGCTACTTTGGGAAAAGGCTTCTTACCATAATAGTGTGTTTTGTATTAATAAAGTACTTCATTGACAAGAACCCCAAAAGGGTTTACAAATATTATTTCATTAATCCCTCAGCACTCATGTGGCAGGTATGTGGCAAGAATGATTACTCCACTTTGTTATACAAATGAGCTAAAGATGGCCTCTGTGTAATGGTCCCTAGGCTGTTTATTTATTCACAGCAAGCTAATTCACATTACTTTGAAAGCCCACCAGCGCCAAACTCAAAATTTACACATACAATTATTTCAAAAATAGCGCCCGCAAGCAAAATTTTAGGCTTTTAGAGCCTACCTGTTTGGCATAGCTATAAAACTTCAGTTTGCATGTGCTGTCTATTGATATGATAGGGCTTTGTAGTTCTAAGGCCCCAGGCTCCTGTGACCCTCTGCAGCTCTCTGACCCAGACTTTCTACCATGCTTTGCTGAGCAGCTAGGCCTGTAAGCACCCTTTCTGAGCCCCTTCTTCCTTGAGAGTTCCCCCTACCTGTCTCTCCTTCTGGTCTGCAGCCCCCACCCTTTAAGTCTTTCTGTGGTCTCATGATCTCAGGGATTTCCTCTCTCATGCAATCCTGTCTAAGCACTGCCCCATAAAGCTTACTGTGAGTTACTGCCTCTTGTCATACAGTTTTCCTTAACAACCCCCAAGTCCCTTGAGCACTTAACCCTTGAACACACACTTTTAGAGGGAATCAGTCATGGACAACTGCTGGTTGTGTAGTGGGCTAATAGCAGACGCAACTCAACCCTGGAACTCCCAGCTCAGTGCCTAATCCAGAAACCTTTCTCCTTTTGGGTCATTGTTTTCCTCAGTAAAACATCTGCTATGGGACAAACGTTACCATATGTAACACTGACATAAATACGTATGAATCCTTAGTGTGTTTGACTTTTCGTGTCTCTTTACTGTCTCCTCAGAGGTTTGGGGGGAGAAGGCAACCACTCCAGTACTCCTGCCTGGAAAATCCCATGGACAGAGGAGCCTGGTAGGCTGCAGTCCATGGGGTCGCTAAGAGTCGGACACGACTGAGCAACTTCACTTTTACTTTTCACTTTCATGCATTGGAGAAGGAAATGGCAACCCACTCCAGTGTTCTTGCCTGGAGAATCCCAGGGACAGCGGGGCCTGGTGGGCTGCCGTCTATGGGGTCGCACAGAGTCAGACACGACTGAAGGGACTTAGCAGCAGCAGCAGAGGTTTGGGTGGAAACAGGATGTTACAAAACATAAAAACCTATGTTTGAATCTAGAATTTAGTTAGTTTATCGCAGGGTATTTTTTTTTAAGAGGAAATGAACATAAGGTATGCGCTTGAATTTCATACCAAAAGAACCAAAACAACTATAGTATAACTCATATTCTTTTTTTTTTTCTCATCTAATTAACACTGTATCATCTTATGTGTGTATGTGCATAGTCACAGTTGTGTCCGACTCTTTTTGACCCCATGGACTGCAGCCCTCCAGGCTTCTCTTTTCATGGGGATTCTCCAGGCAAGGATACTGGAGTGGGTTGCCACGCCCTTCTCCAGGGGATCTTCCCAACCCAGGGGTCGAACCCTGGTCCCCCAAAATGCAGGCAAATTCTTTACTGTCTGAGCCACCAGGGAATAATTGTGTATCATCTTATAAAGAATTATTCACGTGAGGGGACCAGCATAGTGAATATGTATATTTTATATGTTTTTCTATTTATAGTCCAGTTTTATTCATGGGAATGCGTCTGAGTAATAAAAACCTAATTTGAGAGAAGTGATTCTGCTTTGAGTGATGGAAGAAAAATTGCAGGTAAAGGACACAAAAAACAGGGCATGCTATAAACATTTTTGAGTGTGTAAGTCATATTGCAGCTGCAAAAGTGGGATAGATCTTTGCGCATTGAAATGATGGGGTCAAATATAAACTCTTGGTTCATTAAATCTACAAATCTCACACTAGAAATGAATGAGTACTCAGAAGGAAACGGGAGAAAAACAAGTGAGGATGATATGGGAAGCTGAAGCCTCACTAGCACTTATAGCTGTATCAAACGTTAAATATAGCCCAACCTATCCGATTAGCATAGTTAATTCATATGGAGAGAGAGATTTATTACAGAAATTAGATCATGAGGTCCTGGGGAGAAAACTCCATGTAGAGACCCAGGTAAGCACATGATATAATTGAGTCCGAGCCTGAAGGCCTGAGACCCAGAAGCATGAATGTGGAGGGCAGGAGAAGACAGATGTCTATGCTCCAGCTGAGAGGGTAGATTTGCCTGTCTTCCAGTTTTTGTTCTATTCAGACCCTAGACAGATTGGATGACGCCTGTCTGTACTGGTTAGTACCATCTTTCATTGCTCAGTCTATAGACATATATGTTAATCTCTTAAACAAACACCCTCACAGACACATGCAGATATAATGGTTTAAAAGCAGCCTAGGCATCCTTCAGTGCAATCAGGTTAATATAGAAAGTTAACCATCACACTTGCAGACAAGAAAGAGGGTTGTTTTTGATGTAAAAACATATTAAATAAGTGTTTAAAGCAGAAAATTATGGAAGATATTTTATTTTTATATTTTTCTTCAATAATTTTGACATCTTCAATTTTTAATTTATACATAAAAATAATGAAATTTCTGAAAAAAGTAATGAAATTATCTAATAGGATGCCATAACAAAGTATTTATAAATATATTTAGATGCTTTCTCAGAGTTGTGTTTATTTAACCATTTTGGAGTAAATAGAACTGAAACTTCACAGTTTCTATAAAAATAACACATGAGCAAGGATCTGTGACACTGAAGACATGAATTACCCATCACTGTTTTAACTAAAGGAGTCAGATGATCTGCCTATTTGGTGTATCTACACTTAGTCATAGTTGCTGAACCATCTATAATTTGAGCTTAAAAATTAAAATAGGAACACTGAATTAGAGCAAAAAATAATTCCATTTTTAAGTACCATTTGCCTCTATATTCAAACATTTCAGAAAGTGGTAAAAGTTATTCCATATAACACCCAGGTTTCTCCAATTCACTGTGCACATGTAGGTGCATTCAAATATTTTGAAAAGAGGAGAATTCCAATTTTATCCCACTGTTTTAGAATACAGATTCCATGAACAATTATAAGTTCAGTTCAGCACAATGAATTTGCCTTTTTAAAAAGCCTATAGCAAACTGGTCCTTTAGATCTCCATTTAATTATTATTAGACTTTCAAAAAACTGGTTTTTTCTCTATTTGAAAGGGAGTGAAAATGCCTGAGTATTTTTCCAGTGCTCATAGGTATTTTTTTGTGGAGATTAGGCTTTGTTAGAGAGCATGACCCCTCTGTGAGGTTGTTTAAAGATATTCAAATAGATAAAATTATGATTATGTACAATAGATCTGGCTTTAGTTTATTTCTGTCACATATAACAGTAGGAAGAAAGATACAAAAATGGTAGGTTATGAACCTGACTTGCATTACTGTTCCTATTGCCCTGATTTTTTTTTTTTTTAATAGAGAAACCAGTGGCTCATAATTAAAGAGATTTTTTTTTTAAGTTCTGGAATTCTTTTATAATACATTCTACATAGAGGAAACTTCCACATTAATGATTGAAAAGTGAAAGTGAAGTCGCTCAGTCGTGTCCAATTCTTTGTGACCCCATGGACTGTAACCTACCACGTCCTCCGTCTGTGGGATTTTCCAGAAAAAAAAAAAAAAAGTTGTTTTTCTAGTAGAGTGGGTTACCATTTCTTTCTCCAGAGGATCTTCCCGACCCAGGGATTGAACCCAGGTCTCCCACATTGTAAGGCAGATATTTTACCATCTGAGCCACCTGGGAAATCAGTGATTGAAGAGAATCCAAAATATTAATGCTGTTACATTTTTAAGACTTGCTTTGACAGTGTCCTATGAAGAAACAAATATGTATCTTGAATTCCTTTCATTTTGTGGAATGAGGGAAGTTTAATTAGCGGAGGACTGGGATAGGAGTGATTGACTAAACAATTTGGGATTAGAATAATTCCTAAAGAGAAAAGTAGGATTTATCTGACCTGCAATTCCTGATTAGGATAACTAGTGCTATGTGAATACAGGGAAACATAGTAGAAACTGTATATACTACACTTGAACTAGAAGGTTCTGACAAAAGTTATTGAGTCTTGAGTTATTTCTCAGAGCTACTGAGGGTTCAAGCCCTTGGGGCCTGAGGGAAAAGACAAGGTTTTAAAGGCTTTTAAGTGATTAGAACAGAAAAAATGGACATTCAGTTGTTGTGCAGGTCCTGTTCTCTGCTTAGGATCTTTGAAGCCTTGGAATGTCTATACACTCGAGACTTGGGCTTGGAATAATTAAAATTTGAATGTCATTTTTTGACACATGTAAGACCAGCCATGCTGTAGCTTCTGATGAAATATTCCTTTGTTTGTACCTCTTTGGGTATTTTTCTGCAGGGACAAGAAATTGACATTATGATGAAAAGATTATTATTAAATGTTTAAAGTAGCCAAAAATTTAGAGCTGACAGTTGATATTTTAAATACATTTCATGTGCTGCTCATATTACAGCCTGGTATTACAATTCATTTGACCAAGGAAACTAAATGTAATTCTAGCTGGTGAAAGAAATAAGAACCAATCTAACTTGGGTTTTTCAGTTGTATATCCTGTACAATTAGATGTATAGGTTTCTAAAGAGCTACATTAAGTAGTATTAATACAGGCTGAAGGGACCTGAAAATATCTTATCATATGTACTGTTTTGTTATTAACAGCAGGAACAAAAATAAAAAATTAAGGAAGTGGAACCAAGACTGAATTTTTAGTTTAGATTTTTTATTATCTTGAGTCTATTTACTCAAGAAGAACTTGACTTCTATAGTCCTACATCTATGAATGTACATGATTTCCCTTTCTTCCTTCCTATGTGCCTTCCTTCCTCCCTTCCCTCCTTTCTCTCCATTATTTTATATATGGACATTTTTTTAGGGTTAATAATTTTGTCATATAAATCTCTCATCCCTGCCATGAAAGAACTTCTTTTATACAGAGTAGAGAATGCAGCTTCTGTAGACATTTGTGATGTAGATTTTCAGAAAATTTCTTAGAATCTTTCTTTAACCTCTGCCTATCCAAGAATAACTTTCAGTTTTATATAGCTCTGATTTATTTCCTATGGATTGTTTTTACCAGTGAAATTGATATTTCAAAAACATCCTCTTGTTTACTCTAAAAATTGCTCTAAAAGTTTATGCTGATGTACAAGCTTCACAATTTCAAGTGAACCCGTTTACTTAACTGCCACCTTCGTTAATACAAGAAAGTAAAATTTTAGCATATTAGATGGGAAAAATACTTCACATCTTAGTGAAATACTTTTATTGCTGTTGAGGTTAAATATGAGTGACATTTTAATTGATGATTTGCATTTCTTCTTTTGTGAGTTTCCTCTGCCCATTTCTGTACTGAGGTCAGCCGCATGTACTCTCAGACCTGAACAATCTGTTTCTGGTTTTTCAGGAAGAATGGCGGTAGGTATTCAAAAAAGTTCAAGTTCTGAAGTAGTTTTATGCATAAGTCCCTGACTTTGTATACAGGATTAGCAAAATACTTTGCCAAAATACTTATTTGGTAAATAAATATAACTTACTGAATATAAATGTTTACAGTACCTAGGTTTTGCTGTATGAGAGTCTAGACACAAAGCATCTTTATGAGCAGCGGTAGATGTAAAGGCTTCCCTAGTGTCTCAGCTGGTAAAAAATCCATCTGCAATGCAGGAGACCTTGGTTTGATCCCTGGATTTGATCCCTGGGTTGGGAAAATCTGCTGGAGAAGGGAATGGTTACCCACTCCAGTATTCTGGCTTGGAGAATTCCATGGACTGTATAGTAGTCCATGGGGTCACAAAGAGTGGGACATGACTGAGTGACTTTCATACTTCACAGTAGATGAAAATTACTGTGGTAGATGTAAAACTGTCCAATCTAGACCCCCGTTAGATACAGGCCCTGGAAATTGTGAAGGTTGTCTGGAAATGGCTCAGAGTTGCCAGGTATCTCAGCTGCTGCTACTGCTGCTAAGTCGCTTCAGTCGTATCCGATTCTGTGCAACCTCATAGATGGCAGCCCACCAGGCTCCCCTGTCCCTGGGATTCTCCAGGCAAGAACACTGGAGTGGGTTGCCATTTCCTTCTCCAATGCATGAAAGTGAAAAGTGAAAGTGAAGTCGCTCAGTCATGTCTGACTCTTAGCGACCCCATGGACTGCAGCCTACCAGGCTCCTCCGGCCATGGGATTTTCCAGGCAAGAGTACTGGAGTGGGGTGCCATTGCCTTCTCCAGAGAATTACCCTAATTGACTAATGGGAGCCACCTCACTAGGAAACTTACAACATTGTCCCTCCCTCAGGGAATGTCCTTCTGTCCATGATTAACAATATGTGGGTTTAAAAGCCCCACCCCTAACCTAAAATAAAAGACAATCTTGTTTGGTTTTCTCTTTCCCTTCCCTACACTGCTTCATTTATTTATTTATTTTTCCTTTTCTTTCCTGAAGAGCTCGCTCAAAATATTACTCCCAAATTCAGGCACATCTTAACCCCTAAGACTCTGCTTTTAGTGAATCTGTCCTAAGTATCCAGCTCACTTGAGATTTTCAAGAAAAAATAGGCACTTAGACAGAGTGTTATTAATAGTGCTAAAAGGTATTTTTTGAAAAATAAGTACAATCATGACTTTCATACTGATCTAAAATTGAAACTGAGTTAGAGATTTTGTTAACTCTTGAAGCAATGTAACTGATGATGTAACTGATTCAAAAAGGAATACAAAGAAGAATCACATATACAGATCAATAACGTTGAAATGATTATTCAAATAAAGACAAAATATTATTTTCTTTAGTGGAGGGGCAGTTTATTAGTTGAAATTCTACTGAACATGACAGAATTGGAACCTCTGTAGTTCCAAGTGGAATCATTGACTTGGTTATCGATTACCTTACCTCTAAAGAGTTATGAAGTTGATCAAAGGCAAAGGGGGACTGAAATCAGATCACCTGGAGGGATGTCCTCTAACATTCAGTAGTTTTCAATATCTATTCAGTGAATCACACATCTTTTTTTTTTTTTTTTTTTTTTGCAAAAGCATTTAATCAGTAAATAGGATCACTTGTATACATTTATTTATTCAAGAAACAGCTAATAATACTCTGTTCCTAATGTGTTTTTCTTACTTTTCCTTTTTAGTCTTCTTCAAAAGGTTGTAGGGAGTAGTCCCATATCAAGAAAAAGGTTATCATCATCCAGCTAGATATCTCCCTAAGAGTAAAATTGTATTCAGAGGAGTTGACTTATATGTAAATATAGTATATCCATAATTGAATAGAAGTTAGTGTACTTAACTATGAGTTTCTTGATGCATACTTTTATGCAGCTAAACAGTCTCTGAACTCGTGTAGTCACCAGCATGCAGTGTCAAGAATAATATTAAAATGAATAGAATATGGAAAATGAAGAGATAATTCAATGAAAGAATGGATGCAACATGATTATTCTGCCTTCTCCAGTTTCACCTTTGCCATTTTCATTGCACTCATGAGTTTTAGTGAGTTCATCTGATAACAAGCTTTTCTCTTTCGATGTACTATAAATGCTCCTATGGCAAGGGCTTGATTTATTCATCATAACACCATATAACTAGTGCTGAGTCTGTCATAGAAGACTTTCAATATATTTATTTTTTAAAACAATAAAGGAAGAAGACCAGTTTAAGAGTATTAAAACTTTTCCTGTCTGGCAGTTCTACAGGAAGGGATGTGCCTAGATTTAGATTATACATTAAATATTAATAACTGCCCTTTTGTACTCCTGTCGTTTTGTTCTCAAAGAAGCATTTTAAATGTGATCTCTATCTCTTTCACACACACACACACACACACACACACACACACTTGCAAGAAAGCACACAGGGAAGCACATTTTCAGCCCTGTTGATGCCCATTCTATATTCTTAACATACTATTCACAAAAAAAATTTTTCACATTTTTCTGAAAATAAGTCCATAATATTTATGTCACAACCTCCAGAGAACTTTCCTTTTCTTCTGGGTGTTATGCATGTAAATCTAGAAGTGTCTTATGCTTATTCCAAAGAGAAAACTAGTTTTATAATGCATAAAATGATAAAGTAAGCTATATATTATATCTTTGGAAATGCGATGATAAATGTGATGAACACTGTTAATTATACTCATACAGATATTTGCTCAATTTGTTTTATGTAACATTGGATAAACTTAGATTAAGCAAATGTAAATATTTAGAGAACTTTTGATAGTTATCCATAAATTTTAAATAAAATTATCAGTTTTTAAATTTATATCTATCATGAAATGTGAATAAACTTATCCAACCTTGGATATCTAATTATATCAGATCTTGTCCCAGTGATATCTCTGTGTTCCAGAATTATCATGTCTTTTCAATTAATATTTTTAAAAGTTTATATTATTTATTAGTATATAATTTACATAAAATATTTTAGCCCTTTTAGAGTAAAATTTTGTAAGTATTGATAAATACATACATTTATTCTGTAACCCCTACCACATTCCAAATAAAGAAGGGTCTATCATCCCAAAAAGCTTCACTCTGGTCCTTTGATTCAGCTGCTTAACACCATGAATGTTCATAATGGTATGGAGAAGTTGGAACTATTTTATACTTCCTCCTAGCAATTCTGCTCTACATAAATAGTCAAGGGCACTGGAAACATATGTTGACACAAAAAAAGTTGCTTACCAATATTCTTAATATCATTATACAAAACAGCCTAAAAGTACGAAAAAAAAAAGTCTATGAGTGACTAATGGATAAACAAAATGCAATCTATCCATACATTGAAATTTTATTGTCATAAATACTCAACATAGTACTGATACATTTTCCAAAATGCAGATATTTTGAAAATATGTTCAATGAAAGAAGCTAGACCAGAGGGAATTTACATATTATGTTATTTCATTTATAATAAATGTTTGAAATAAGCAAACCCTTAGGCACATAAAGTGAGTGTATGATTGCCAGTGGCTGTATGTGGGGAAGACTGTGGAATGACTGCTGCTATGGGCTTTTTTTAAGTCATAATGAAAATGTTCTGCATTAGTAGCAGTGGTTGCACAACCTTGTGAATATATTAAAATTGTCTAGTTGTACTCTTCAACAAAGTGTATGATTATGGGAATTATATCACAGTGAAGACAAATCTAACTGTATTAAAAACCCATGACATAACCACATTGAATATCTTCAAGAGGGGAAAAAAAGGAACTAGCCTAAGTATTATTGGAAAATAACATTTTGACTAGAATCTGTAAAGCTAAGGATGAAATGAATTGTACATAATAAAGACTGTGCTCAAGTTGGTAAGTTAGCTTCTTATAGGCACACAGTTTTAGCATTCTGAAACTGCTTTCAAATGTATACTTGGCTGAATGAATATGTAAAAATATAGTTTATGATGAAATAACGCTTCTCACTATTGGCATAGAAGTTGCAGATAAGCAAGAAGAGGAAGCTTAGAATAAACTGTAAGGATAAATTGAAGACAATATGAATTATGTTGAGTTTAATATAAATACATGTGAATAAATGCAGAAACAGTTATAGATCTGCATATATACAAGGCACATTTTACATAAATGTGTTCATAACTCTGTTGAAAGGGCTTAAATTTAATGACATTTCAGTAAAAACAGGCAGCATATGCTTCTCCCAGATCTTGATACTAAATACTATTCCCCAATTAATAGAACCAAGGCTTCTATAAGAAATGGCTGGTTCTACAGCAGGGACAGGGCAAACATGTGATAGATCTGTGGCATCTTGCAGTACTAAAATATAAGGAACTACTCAAAAAGCAAAAGGATGAGGATGTGAAAGATATAAGAAAATAAAAAAGTTGGCTTAAAACTCAACATTCAAAAAACTTAAGATAATGGCATCCAGTCCCATCACTTCATGGCAAATGGATGGGGAAACATTGGAAACCGTGAAGATTTTGTGCTTTTGGACTCCAAAATCATTGCAGACACTGACACCAGCCATAAAATTAAATGATACTTGCTCCTTGGAAGAAAAGCCATGACCAACCTAGCAGCATATTAAAAATCAGAGACATGACTTTAACAAAGGTCTATATAGTCAAAGCTATTGGAGAAGGAAATGGCAACCCCCTCCAGTGTTCTTGCCTGGAGAATCCCAGGGATGGGGGAGCCTGGTGGCTGCCGTCTATGGGGTCACACAGAGTCGGACACGACTGAAGTGACTTAGCATAGCATATAGTCAAAGCTATGGTTTTTGCAGTAGTCAAGTATAGATGTGAAAGTTGGACCATAAAGAAGGCTGAGTACCAAAGAATTTGAACTGTGGTATTGTACAAGACTCTTGAGAGTCCCTTGGACTGCAAGGATATCAAATATGTCAGTCCTAAAAGAAATCAGCCCTGAATATTCATTGGAAGGACTGATGTTGAAGCTGAAACTCCAATACTTTGGCCATCTGATAAGAAAAGCCATCTCTTTGCAAAAGACCTTGATGCTGGGAAAGATTGAAGGCAAGAAAAGAAGGGGACAACAGAGGATGAGATAGTTGGGTGGCATTACCAACATAAATTTGAGCAAACTCCAAGACATAGTGAAAGACAGGGAAGTCTGGTGTGCTGCATTCCATTGGATTGCAGAGTTGGACACAACAACTGAGCAATAACAACAAAGACATAAGACACAAACTGAAATAGCTCCCGATGTCCCAAGTCTGGGACAATTAAATAACATATTCTTCCATATGGTTTTTCCAGTAGTCGTGTATGGATATGAGAGTTGGACTATGAAGAAAGCTGAGCACCAAAGAATTGATGCTTTTGAATTGTGGTGTTGGAGAAGATTCTTGAGAGTCCCTTGGGCTGCAAGCACATCCAACCAGTTCATTCTAAAGATCAGTCCTGGGTGTTCTTTGGAAGGACTGTTGCTAAAGCTGAAACTCCAATACTTTGGCCACCTCATGTGAAGAGCTGACTCATTGGAAAAGACTCTGATGCTGGGAGGGATTGGGGGCAGGAGGAGAAGGGGACAACAGCGGATGAAATGGCTGGATGGCATCACTGACTCGATGGATGTGAGTTTTAGTGAACTCCGGGAGTTGGTGATGGACAGGGAGGCCTGGTGTGCTGCAATTCATGGGGTCGCAAAGAGTCGGACACGACTGAGTGACTGAACTGAACTGAACTGACATAATGAATATACATTGATATAAGTAATTGAATAAACAAACAACAAGGAGGAAACAGTTCTCACAGGTAAATCCCAAATAATACAGTAGGTAATCCTTCTCCATATGGAGCTTAATATTTCCCCCTTTAATGTGTAGTCGAGATTTAGTGACTCACTTCCAAATCATGAGAGTTTATAAAGAGAAAATAATGATTATAAGGGAAACCTGGAAAGATCTGGCAAACACTTTTTTAACCAAGTGATCAAGCTGAACCTCACTAGCCATGTCATATGGATATCCCATAAGTCCTACAGTGATGGGAAAAGAATGTCACTTTGCCTCTGTGGAATTCTTTGGAAAACCCCTAATTACTCTGCAGTCAGGAGGAAAACATTAAGAAAAACAACTTGAGGAATGTACTACAAAATATCTGATCATCACTCATCAAAAGTATCAAGATCATGAAAAACAAGGAAAATGCGAGAAACTCACAGGCTGGAGGGGACTAATAAGACAGGACAACTAAAAGCAATGGGTATTCTACATTGCATCTCAGAACAGGAAAAAAAAAAAATACTGTAAAAACTGGTGAAATGTAAAGTTTAGTGTTCAATTTATTTAAAAACTGCCATCAATATAAGAATTTAGATTCAGCTTTGTCTTTAAAAATGTACTGATATATAGTAATTTTATTCTAAAAATATTTTTAATTGAAGTGGTTAATGCTCCCCATAATTACAGTAATTATCCATAAAAAAGTTAATCATTGTTTTCAAAGCTATAATTTTATTGAGCTGTAGATCTGTAGTAGTAATTAAATAAAATTTAAATGAAATGGAAAAACATTTAAGCTAAATAGTGTTTTTGAAGAAATGCAAAAAGATGTGACATTTAGGAAATTTACTTAAAATAGTTAACATTAATTTCCTAGAATATATTTATTTACCTGTCTATATATCTTTTGATTAATTTACTTACAATCTGTGCTTTTTCTACTAAATGTCTTGAAATTCCAAAGAAGTGTATATTTTAAAACTTGGATTAATTCTCCCTATAATTTTAATTCAAATTAATGCTATACCTTCTGAGTTAATAGTATAATATAAATGTTTCAGTATTGAAAAATCCTATAACATTACAGAATTTTGAAATATATATAACCACAGTTACAAAGTGCTGTTTAATGGTATGTAAGAACAATAGTACAATGGGGTCCATACATAATTTTTTGCAGGAGTGCTCATTTTTAACCATTTACCAATGTAAATGAATTTAGCTATGACTGCTCAACATAGGAGATAGTTCTATTTTTTTTTTTTTTTTCTTTTGGAAACCAAAGCACTCAATTTTATTTAAGTCAATATTAGAAGAGTACCGTTAGTTGACTTCATTTATTTCACTATTATGAAGACTAATTATGGAACTCAATATGTTGAACTCAATATTAATTCTATCACCTAAGATGGAAGTAATCACTGCTGTTAATAAAGGTTTTAACACAGAGGTTTAACCTTGAGCACAATGTCCTAGGCAAGAAACTATTGAAAAATTATGTTTAAATATTGTCTTAAAAGTAAAATAAAAGGAAGGTAAGTCTATATAGAGGAAGATAAGGTACTTTGATTCAAAACAAGGCATTTACAATGTCTTCTTGTTTTTCTTAATATATATATGGACAATCATGCTTTCATTTTGATTGGTCATGTCAATCAATGCAATCCAATGGTTCCTAATTTCCACTTCTTTCTCTGTATGTTTCTCCATTTATCTCTTTGTTATTGTTTTGGCTTGCATGTTTTATAACCAAAGGATTGCATAATCAAATTTAGAATTAATTGTAACAGATAGTTATATTTTAACCCTTACTATGGAATCACACTGGCTTTTTAAAAATGTGTATTTATGAAATGGAGAAATAAAGAATTATGGTAAATTGTATGCATGATCAATGGTTCAGTCTTGGGTTACTTCTGCCTTTTGACTGTTGTGAATAATAATGATGTTATGGACATGGGTGTATCTATATCTGTTCAGCTTCTTGCCTTCAATTCTGTTGGTTCTTTTCTCAGAACTTGAATTCCTAGAAAATATGGTAATTCTATGGTTATATTTTTTTGAAGAAATGCTGTACTATTTGCCACAGAGGCTACATTACTTCACAATACTATTAACAATGCAGAAAGATTCTGATTTCCTCACATTCTCTCCAAAATGTGTTGACTTCCAAATTTTTAAGTACTTATCCTAATAGTATTATTTTATTGTGATTTTACTTTCCATTTCCCTAAATTTAATGATATTGCACACCTTTTCACATACTTACTGGCTGTTTGTATATCTTAATGCAGAAACATCTGTTCAAGTCATTTGTCCATTTCAAATCAGATGATTTTGTTGTTTTTCAGCTATGGGAGTTCTTCATGTATTCTACATACTGAGCATTTGTCAGATACATGATTTGCAAATACTGTCTACCATTCCGTGGACTGCCATTTTTACTTGATAATATTCTTTGATGCATATATTTTTAATTTTGATGAAGTCTATTTTTTTCTTTTGTTGCCTGTGCTTTGGTTGTCATTTTCAATAAATCATCATCATATCCAACTTCATAAAGCATACTCACTGTGTTTTCTTCTAAGTGTTTTATAAGTTTAAATCTTACATTTAAGTTTGTGACCAATTTGAGTTAATTTTTGTATGTAGTATAAATTTATCGCCAAATTCAGACTTAAATGGAAAAAGTAGAACATTCAGGTATGACCTAAATCAAACCACCAGAACATTCAGGTATGACCTAAATCAAATCCCTTATGATTATACAGTGGAAGTGAGAAATAGATTCAAGGGAATAGATCTGATAGACAGAGTGCCTGAAGAACTATGGACAGAGGTTCATGACATTATACAAGAGGCAGTGATCAAGACCCCCCAAGAAAAAGAAATGCAAAAAGGCAAAATGGTTATCTAAGAAGGCCTTACAAATAGCTATGAAAAGAAGAGAAGTGAAAGACACAGGAGAAAAAGAAAGATGCACCCATTTGAATGCAGAGTTCCAAAGAATAGCAAGGAGAGATACGAAAGCCCTCCTCAGTGATCAATGCAAATAGAGGAAAACAATAGAATGGGAAAGACTAGAGATCTCTTCAAGAAAATTAGAGATACCAAGGGAACTTTTCATGCAAAGATGGCCACAATAAAGGACAGAAATTATATGGATCTGACAGAATCAGAAGATATTAAGAAAAGGTAGCAAGAATATACGGAAAACATATACAAAAAAGATCATGACCGAGATAACCACGATGGTGTGATCACTCACCTAGAGCCAGACATTCTGGAATGTAAAGTCAAGTGGGCCTTCAGAAGCATCATTACGAATAAACCTAGTGGGGTGATGGAATTCCAGTTGAGCTTTTTAAAATCCTAAAAAATGATGCTGTGAAGTGCATATTGATGCACTCAATATGCCAACAAATTTGGAAAACTCAGCAGTGGCCACTGGACTGGAAAAGTTCAGTTTTCATTCCAACCACAAAGAAAGGCAATGCCAAAGAATGCTAAAACTACCCTACAATTGCACTCATCTCACATGCTAGCAAAGTAATACTCAAAATTCTCCAAGCCAGGCCTCAGCAGTACATGAACCATAAACTCCAAGATGTTCAAGCTGGATTTAGAATAGGCAGAGGAACCAGAGATGAAATTGCCAAAATCTGTTGGATCATCAAAAAAACAAAAGAGTTCCAGAAAAAGCATCTACTTCTGTTTTATTGACTACACCAAAGCTTTTGACTGTGTGGATCACACTAACTGTGGAAAATTCTTCAGGAGATGGGAATACCGGACCATCTTGACCTGCCTCCTGAAAAATCTGTATGCAGGTCAAGAGGAAACAGTTAGTACTGGAAATGCAACAACGGACTGGTTCCAAATAGGGAAAGGAGTATGTCAAGGCTGTATATTGTCTCCCTGCTTATTTAACTTATATGCAGAGTACATCATGAGAACTGCTGGGCTAGATGAAGCAAAAGCTGTGATTAAGATTGCCAGGAGAAATATCGGTAGCCTCAGATATGCAGATGACACCACAGGTATGGCAGAAAGCAAAGAACTAAAGAGCATCCTGACAACAGTGAAAGAGGAGAGTGAAAAATTTGGCTTAAAACTCAACATTCAGAAAACTAAGATCATGGCATCTGGTCCCATCACTTCATGGCAAATAGATGTGGAAACAGTGGCTGATTTTATTTTGGGGGACTCCAAAATCACTGCAGATGGTGACTGAAGCTATGAAATTCAAAGACTCGTGCTCCTTGGAAGAAAGGTTGTGACCAAACTAGACAGCATATTAAAAAGCAAAAACATTACTTTGCCAACAAAGGTCTGTCTAGTCAAAGCTATGGTTTTTCCAGTGGTCATGTATAGATGTGAGAGTTGGACTATAAAGAAAGCTGAGTGCCAAATAATTGATGCTTTTGAACTATATTGTTGGAGAAGACTCTTGAGTCTCTACAAGGAGATCCAACCAGTCCATCATAAAGGAAATCAGTCCTGACTATTCATTGGAAGGACTGATGCTGAAGCTGAAACTCCAATACGTTGGCTATCTGATTCTAAGAACTGACTCATTGGCAAAGACCCTGATGCTAGGAAAGATTGCAGGTGGGAGGAGAAGGGGACGACAGAGAATGAGATGGTTGGATGGCATCACCGACTCAATGGACATGAATTTGAGTAAACTCCGGGAGTTGATGATGGACAGGGAGGCCTGACTGGCTGCAGTCCATGGGGTTGCAAAGAGTAGGACATGACTGAGTGACTGAACTGAACTGATAAGGTAAAGATCAAGGTTTATTATTTTGCATATGATTATCCATTTTCACAAGCACTATTGTTGTAAATATTGTCCTATCCCCAGTAAGTGGTGAAACATATTTGTCTATATATACAGTGGTTTATTTCTAGATTCTATTCAATTCTATTGATCTACTTGTCTATTTTTATGCCAGTATCAGACTAATTTGATTACTATATCGTCCCAATAATTTTGAAATCAGGAAGTGTGAGACCTACAACTTTTTTTTTTTTTTCAGTATTGTTTTGGTTATTTGGGGTGTGATGAGTTTCCTTATCATACCATGGTATATTTTTCTATTTCTGCAAAAAAGTATTTTAAATATTGATTGAGAATGTATGGAATCCATCACTTTGAGTTGTATGTTTATCTAACCAATATAAAGTCTCTAATCTATGAACACTAGATGTCTTTCTCTTTCAGAAAGGGGGACCCCTTCCATGGCCTGAAACTGGGCTCTTGTCTAACACTTGGAAATGAATTGTCTGAGGAGACACCTGTGCTGACAAAGAGAGAGATATTATTGGGAAAGGGCATCTGGGTGGACAGCAGTAGGATAAGGGAACCCAGGTGAACAGCTCTGCCACATGGCTTGCACTCTTGGGTTTTATGGTGATGGGATTAGCTTCCCAGTTGTCCTTAGCCAATCATTCTGACTCAGAGCCCTTCCTCTTGGTGCACACCTTGTTCAGCCAAGATGGATGCCAGAGAGAAGGATTCTGGGAGGTGGTCGGATGGGTGGTGTCTCCTTTTGACCTTTCCCAAACTCTTCTGGTTGGTGGAGGTTTATTAGTTCCCTTTTCCTTACCAGGACCTCCTGTCACAAAACAACTCATGCAAATGGTTACTGTGGTTCCTGGCCAGGGTGGGCAGTTTCAATCAGTGTGCTTTCCCTAACAACTACCCCCTGAGAGGCTTCATACTCAAGATACTTTTTGGGAATTGGGGCGGAGGTCTCTTTATTCTGTAACTTCTTCCTGTTGTGCATGGGCGTGAAGGTATGTTTTTTGTTTTTTTGTTTTTTTCCTGAAACCAAAATTCACCCTTGTAATAACAGCAATTTATTTTGAAACTGTTGACTCCTCTCAGAGATGAAATAGAAAGGGACCAAACAGGAGACCTAACAGGATGGTCATCATTGGTCCCCAAAAACAGGAGGCAACATTTGGGGTGAGGCCTGCAGGGTTTGTGACTTTTTGTTTGTTTGTTTTTTTGATTGGTTGGTGGTGAAGCAACAGAGCTGTGCTCCAGGAATCTTGTGTTTAGTCTGAAGTTACCATCCTCCACCTGGGTAGGGGCTCCAGTTCTGTAGAACTCAAAGACATTGTACGCATATTTCTTTGAGTAGGAACCAGGACCCTGTCTCAAGGCTGTACCACCATTTGTTTATTTCTCCTCTGTTTCTGTATCCCCTCTCTTCCCTGATTACCAATTATTTGAATCAACCCTTTGGAACTCAGGGAAGGTGAAGGAGGCTGAATGAAGCCTATATCCTACAGATACGAAATGGAGAACACACAACAGATCTGTACTCCAGAGCCCCACAGAGTCCTGCTCAGTTTCAATTTAGGGAACAGGGCAACTATGATTGTGATGACTTCCTGTCAAAATGGGGCATAGGACTGCCTCAGCTTGGAGAATAGACACTGAATTGGAAGTATTCCTGAGTTCCAAGTCCTAGATCTGAGCCTTGTATGTTTAAAATCTCAATCTCTTGGTCTGCCATTTTGTTGTAACAGACCCAATTAGAAGTAGCTGGAGGAGGGAAAACTGGAATTTGAATAAACAAAATAAACCTCTTTTTTTTTTTTTTTTTTTTAGAAGAATAGGCCCGAAACCCAGTCTGGACCTGGTACTTTGGGGAGACTTGTAGCCAGGTAGCCAGTTGCCTAGTTTTATATAAAGTAAGGTTGCAGTTACTAGGTTCCAGCAGACATTGTTTTGAGAATGGTGGCATCTAAGCCTAACATGACTCAGAAAACTCAAGTGTTTAGCAATACAAGGTCTAATCTGATATTACACCCATAGTATTACCTAGTTATTTCCCAGGATGTCTGAACCATAGCTACTCTATTTTGACTTTTAATTGTAAAATTTTCCTTAATAGCCAGAGCAGATGTCACCATTAATGACGTCAGTGTTTCTCTAGGTATGAGAAGATGCAAGAAATGGAACTCATAAAATTGTCTCCTGAAAAGATCTAACTATCTGAAGGCCTGTTCTGC
The DNA here is from genome assembly GCF_027580195.1 of Bos mutus. Taxonomy (NCBI): domain Eukaryota; kingdom Metazoa; phylum Chordata; class Mammalia; order Artiodactyla; family Bovidae; genus Bos; species Bos mutus. Next base: position 16,150,980 of record NC_091617.1, read on the forward strand.
CGGTTTTTTCCAGAGCACAGCGTGCCTCATTCCTGATTTTCACCTTGAACTCCTTTCAGGGGCGTTGAAAGTCAGCAATTGCAGTGGCCATGGTTTAAGCTTTGTAGATGCAGATGGCAAGTGTCAGTTTTCAATTGGCAGAGCCCCTTTTTGCTCATAAACTTGACCATGATTTTGAGGGGGGCATTTCATGACCATTTTATCCCATGGTGCTGAGAATGTCCATTCTCAGGTTTGGCAAAGATTTTGTTGATAGGCCACTCAATGTGCTGTTACTGGACTAGGCCATAAAACAGTATCCAAAATTCTCTGGACTACCTGTCTTACTAGCCTCGTGGTCCAGGAAAATATTTCCTCTTGTTGCTTCTTCCCCTATCTAGAGTTACACTATTACCATCATCGATCTCATATGGGACTATATATTATTTTATTAGAGGCCTCAGACACACATTTGGCAGTGTAAGAAATAGCAATTTTGTAAAACAGGTGAAATACAAATAATATAGCCAGCAGTATTAGTAAAGTCACAAGTAAGACTTAAGAGCTTTCATTAAATGTAGCCCAGTATATCTCAGGTCATCTGACTTAGTCTACTCTGTAGAATCTTTATCTTTCAGGGACATTATATATTGACACCACCATCTATAAGGTACATAGCCCAGTTTTCTAGTATTACTAGACTGATTAGCCTTAGTATTGTTTAATTGTTTCCAACACAGAGGAGACTTTAAACTTAAATTACCATAGCCTGGTATTATCTACATAAATCCATCTCATAATTGTGGGTAATTTTTCCTCCTTTGTTAAAACTTTTCTTGTTGCTGTGATTGAGCTTGAGTAATAGAAAAAAAGCTCAAATTTATGGCCAGAGTCAGAGCAGGTATTATTAATTGGTCTGGTGAGGGGATCTCATCTAGTAATATCACAGTGACCTGAATATGACTATAAATTTTTTTAAGTAAATTTTTCAGGGCCAACCAGAGTCTTGTAAGAGAGAAATTTACCAAGGTAACCCAGAACTAGACATAGGTAATTGGCAACAAACCCAACAATTGGATTGATTTCTAAAACTACCATAGGATCAGGCCTATGATAGAAAAGCATTTGATTTATATGCAAAGGTCTAAGAAGTAAAGAAAATATTATAAATAATCATACGAATCGGGTCCAGCATCTTGGGCAAGGTGTCTACCTCTGATGTCATCATCTTCTCATCCTGGTATAGTGTAGTTTCTCCTGTTGGAGCATCATTTTAAGGTAAGATCAGGTCAGCTCTCTTCTCTATAGACCAGTCCAGTGTAGGGACCTTTGGAAGTGGGAATTAATCTAAGAGTTAATTTCCCTTCAGTTTCATTGTGCATGAACTAGTTAAGAGTACCTGATAAAAAAAAAGTCCTTCCATCCAGGTTGGAGACAGTCCCTTAAATTATGTCTTTTTCCAGTCCTGGTTGCAGGTCATGAGGCATCTAATCTTCATCCAAAGATAGATTACTGAGATAAGCTTCAGAAACAAACTTAGGGTGTTCTTTAAGAATTCAATTAAATTTTACATTAATATCACATAACAGCAAAGAACTATCCAAGAAATGAGTCTTACTACATGCAGACCTCCATTAACAAACTTGGATTTAACATTTGTTGAAACATCTTTTTCTCCCTAAAATTACCCTCATTTTTATCAAATATAACCAAATTAAGGCAAGTTTGTTTGCAAAATAAGTCTGTTCTCACTAATTTTGGTCTGATGATTTATATAACCATAACTGATCATAGACTTTTTATTTTGCTGAAACATTTATAGAGTCTTAGACTGAACTTTTAAAATAAAACAGGGCTGGGAAACTCACATCAGAGGCTTATCACAGATTTTGCCTAACAAATGTAAGTGAATTCTTTCCCTTTTAAGGTCTCAAAAATTCCTTGAGATTTTTGTACCTGTTAGTGAGATAACCTTCCTAATTCATTTCATAAACTTACTGAAAACCTAAGAGTTTCCAATTTCTGGAGGACTCAGAGAAAAAAATATAATTGTTTTGTTTATAATGTATAATTTTACCAAAATATTGTTTTAATTACTTTGAGAGGAAGGTTTTCCCTACTCCCGGAAAACATAAGATTCAAATCCGTAATTTTTCAGCCAGAAACCATAAAGTAATAAGCATATTCGCTGGTTCATTCAGTCCTTTTGTTAACTTTTGTGAAGTCATCAGGTTTTCCATTAGAATATCAGGACATATCAGAATATTAAGAAAGTGAAAGTGAAAATGAAGTCGCTGAGTTGTGCCTGACTCTTTGCGACTCCATGGACAATAACTTACCAGGCTCCTCTGTCCATGGGACTTTCCAGGAAGGAATACTGGAGTGGGTTGCCATTTCCTTCTCCAGAGGATCTTCCCAACCCAGGGATCAAACCCAGGTCTCCGGCATTGTAGGCAGACACTTTACCATCTGAGCTACAGAGCTCTAAGCCCCTAAACACTAAGAATGTTCAGTTCAGTTCAGTTCAGTCGCTCAGCTGTGTCCTACTCTTTGTGACCCCATGAATCGCGGCACGCCAGGCCTCCCTGTCCACCACCAACTCCCAGAGTTCACTCAAACTAATGTCCATTGAGTCGGTGATGCCATCCAGCCATCTCATCCTCTGTCATCCCCTTTTCTTCCTGTCCCCAATCCCTCCCAGTATCAGAGTCTTTTCCAATGGGTCAATTCTTCTCATGAGTTGGCCAAAGTACTGTAGTTTCAGCTTTAGCATCATTCCTTCCAAAGAACACCCAGGACTGATCTCCTTTAGAATGGACTGGTTGGATCTCCTTGCAGTCCAAGGGACTCTCAAGAGTCTTCTCCAACACCACAGTTCAAAAGCATCAATTCTTCGGCGCTCAGCTTTCTTCACAGTCCAACTCTCGCATCCTACATGACCACTGGAAAAACCATAGCCTTGAATAGATGGACCTTTTTGGCAAAGTAATCTCTCTGCTTTGGAATATGCTATCTAGGTTGGTCAGAACTTTTCTTCCAAGGAATAAGCGTCTTTTAATTTCATGGCTGCAATCACCATCTGCAGTGATTTTGGAGCCCAAAAGATAAAGTCTGACACTCTTTCCACTGTTTCCCCATCTATTTCCCATGAAATGATGGGACCAGATGCCATGATCTTCGTTTTCTGAATGTTGAGCTTTAAGCCAACTTTTCACTCTCCTCATTCACTTTCACCAAGAAGGTTTTTAGTTCCTCTTCACTTTCTGCCATAAGGGTGGTGTCATCTGCATATCTGAAGTTATTGATATTTCTCCTGGCAATCTTGATTCCAGCTTGTGCTTCTTCCAGCCCAGCATTTCTCATGAGGTACTCTGCATAAAATCAAATAAGCAGGGTGACAGTATACAGCCTTGATGTACCCCTTTTCCTATTTGGAAGCAGTCTGTTGTTCCATGTCCAATTCTAACTGTTGCTTCCTGACCTGCATATAGGTTTCTCAAGAGGCAGGTCGGGTGTTCTGGTATTCCCATCTCTTTCAGAATTTTCCACAGTTTATTGTGACCCACACATTCAAAGGCTTTGGCATAGTCAGTAAAGCAGAAATAGATGGTTTCCTGGAACTCTCTTGCTTTTTTGATGATCCAGCAGATGTTGACAATTTGATCTCTGGTTCCTCTGCCTGATTTCGATGTTGACCATCTGGTGATGTCCATGTATAGAGTCTTCTCTTTTGTTGTTGGAAGAGGGTGTTTGTTATGACCAGTGCATTTTCTTGGCAAAACTCTATTAGTCTTTAACCTGCTTCATTCCATATTCCAAGGCCAAATTTGCCTGTTACTCCAGGTGTTTCTTGACTTCCTACTTTTGCATTCCAGTCCCCTATAATGAAAAGGACATCTTTTTGGGGTGTTAGTTCTAAAAGGTCTTGTAGGTCTTCATAGAACTGTTCAACTTCAGCTTCTTCAGCGTTACTGTTTGGTGCATAGACTTGGATTTCTAAAACCAGCTTGAACATCTGGAAGTTCATGGTTCACATATTGCTGAAGCCTGGCTTGGAGAATTTTGAGCATTACTTTTTCTAGCGTGTGAGATGAGTTCAATTCAAAATTATAACAATTAAAAATCTAAATGCGTAATTGAAAAGCTTATGTTCTTAGATTTCAGCTTTTTTAAAAAGCCACAAGAAATCTGTAGAGATCATGAACCAGATATGATGAAAGTGAACTACACCGTCCCCTCCAGGAATGAATGGTTCAGTGATGCTAGCTTCCCCTGTTTTATAGGGTTTCTCATGCTACTACTTCCCTAAAAGTGAAAGTGTTAGTCACTCTGTCATATCCAACTCTTTGTGACCCCATGGACTGTAGCCCACCAGGCTCCTTTGTCCATGGAATTCTCCAGGCAAGAATACTGGAGTGGATTGCCATTTCCTTCTCCAGAGAATCTTCCTGACCCAAGGACTGAACCCAGGTCTCCCACATTGCAGGCAGTCTCCTTGGGTACATCCCTAAGCTGCCTGAGAAGTTCAGGTAGCTCCTCTGTTTCTCAGAGACAGAATAGTCTCACATATTGTCAAATTTTATATGTGTGTGTTTGTGTATATGTGTGTCTGTGTATGTATACATGGTAGTGGTGGTTTTATCACTTAGTCATGTCCGGCTCTGTGTGACCCTATGTACTATAGCCCACCAGGCTCCTCTGTTCATGGGATTTCCCAGGCAAAAATATTGGAATGGGTTGTCATTTCCTTTTCCAGGGGAACTTCTGGACCCAAGGATCAAACCCAGGTCTCCTGTATTACAGACAGTCTCCTGCATTGAGGCAGAGCCTTTACTGATTGAGCCACCAGGGAAGCTTGTGTATGTATATATATACACATATGCACACACACACACCTATCACATATTGTCAAATTTTATGTGTGCGTGTATATTATACACGCACACACACACACACATATATATATGGCCATGCTGTGCAGCTTGCAGGATCTAAGTTTTCTGACTAGGGATTGAGCTGGGGCCCTGGTAAGTAAAAGCATGGAATCCTAATCACTGGATTGCTGGAGGATTCTTTTGTCAGTATATTTTAAACACAAAAATTATGTGTGAATAGAAGGTCTTTAGGGTGATAAGCTGAGTGGCATCACAGAAAAGAAATTCAGATTTTGTAATAAAGCCCAAGACTTAGTCCAAAAATACAACACTGCTGCCTTAAATTCATTCCACACTTAAATTCACAAGGTCAAGTTCAGTCACAGCCCTCAGAACTTCTTCTCTCTCACCCTTTTATCACTTTCTCCACAGTTCTGCAGAGATTGTTAGCTGCTTGATATGTCCCACTGATATAGTCTTTTATGTGATAAAACTTCACATTTCTCACTATTATATGTAGGAAATAAAAAAGCTATTTAGCAATCCCTATCTTTGCCATTGCCTTCTCCGATCTAAGAAAACCTAGTTTAATGCCTACTTTGATTTTCTGATGGCAAACACCTTGAAAAATACAAAGTTTTCAGTGTAATATATATAAACCCGAATTGGACAAAATTGTTGTAATGAGGTATTCAAGTATTTTTCAGTCCTGATATATGCTTGAGAATAATTTTCTTAATATACTAATGAAATAAATGAAGATCATCAATAAAGACAAAGAAAGTCTATTCAGAGCTTTCTATAACAAGCTTACATTTGACAGAGACTTAAAGGCAGGAAGGGGAGTGGAAATGCTTTAGAGAAAAAATAAATAAATAAATAAAGGAGGGCTTCCCTGGTGGCTCAGGAGTAAGACTCTGCCTGCAAATGCATAAGACATGGATTTGATCCCTGGGTTAGGACGATCCCCTGGAGAAGGAAATACAACCTACTCAGTATTCTTGCCTGGGAAGTGCCATAAACAGAGAAGCCTGGTAGGGTATAGTCCATGGGGTTGAAAAGAGTCTGACATGGCTTAGTGACTAAACAACAATAACAAATACGGAAGGCTTCAAGTATGCTCAACTGCAAGTCTTCATGGAGACTAACATGCTGTTAGTTTGATGTCAGCTAACTAACAGCAGAACATATTATGTGACTTGTCTGAGACAATAAAAAAGATAAATTGGTAGTCAGGATCGACTCCTGAACATTCTGGGTCAGCTGATGGAGAGGTGGTCGATGGGCTTTTGGGGCGTATTATGTGGATTAGAGTTGCGTTGTCATATGTGCTCTGGTCATTGTTTATCTTTTATATTCAGATCAGATAAGATCAGATCAGTCACTCAGTCGTGTCCGACTTTTTGTGACCCCCATGAATTGCAGCACGCCGGGCCTCCCTGTCCATCACCAACTCCCGGAGTTCACTGAGACTCACGTCCATCAAGTCAGTGATGCCATCCAGCCATCTCATCCTCTGTCATCCCCTTCTCCTCCTGCCCCCAATCCCTCCCAGCATCAGAGTCTTTTCCAATGAGTCAACTCTTTGCATCAGGTGGCCAAAGTACTGGAGTTTCAGCTTTAGCATCATTCCTTCCAAAGAAATCCCAGGGTTGATCTCCTTCAGAATGGACTGGTTGGATCTCCTTGCAGTCCAAGGGACTCACAAGAGTCTTCTCCAACACCACAATTCAAAAGCATCAATTCTTCGGTGCTCAGCCTTCTTCACAGTCCAACTCTCACATCCATACATGACCACAGGACAAACCATAGCCTTGACTAGACGAACCTTTGTTGGCAAAGTAATGTCTCTGCTTTTGAATATGCTATCTAGGTTGGTTATAACTTTCCTTCCAAGGAGTAAGCATCTTTTAATTTCATGGCTGCAATCACCATCTGTAGTGATCTTGGAGCCCAGAAAAATAAAGTCTGACACTGTTTCCACTGTTTCCCCATCTATTTCCCATGAAGTGGTGGGACCAGATGCCATGATCTTTGTTTTCTGAATGTTGAGCTTTAAGCCAACTTTTTCACTCTCCACTTTTACCTTCATCAAGAGGCTTTTTTAGTTCATCTTCACTTTCTGCCATAAGGGTGGTGTGTCAGTTTTATAGCATTGAAATGTTATATCAAATAGATTTCAATTAAAGTAATAAATTTTATTGATCATTTTATAGTTATATGTTTTAAATGCAATTATTTGGTTGTAAGGAGAAGGCAATGGCAACCCACTCCAGTACTCTTGCCTGGGGAATCCCAGGGACTGGGGAGACTGGTGGGCTGCGGTCTATGGGGTCATACATAGTCGGACACGACTGAAGCAACTTAGCAGCAGCAACAGCATTTGGTTGTAAATAAAACTTACATTTTAATATTGATTGCATTATTATTTTTATGGAATTTTACACTCAATGTACATTTCTAAATATTGCCTTTAGCGGTTTACTGTATGGTCAAAATAATTTGAGAAAGATAGTATCAGCAAGATGGCAAAATAAAAAGCCTAAGACTCTCTTTTAAATCCTTTTTTTTTCAGATTGTCACTTTCAAAAACAATAAAAACTATCACAAGAGATAAATAGGAAGACCGGTTAATTAGTTTTATAGAATTTTTGATGTTGAACCATGACATGAGCCTTGTATGTGGTAGCCATGCGTTCCAGGAAACAAACTCACCCAGGAGGACAATGCAGATAGCGGAGTGCAGTTTACTACACCAGAGGGCCCAAGGCAGAATCTCCTCTTAGCCACTGACCTCAACCAGTTTTTGTGAAAACCTTATATCCCTAAGCAATGTTCATAAACCCGCCTCCCCAAATTCCCTGAAACTAATCTGAACAAAGGAAAAAGAAAGATACAATCAAAGTTAAGCCGTAATTCATATGCCTAAGCCTAGGTAGTTAATAGTGGACAATTATCAATAGGCCTGTGGTCATATACCAATAAGCATAATAGAATCTATGATTCTATTCAGTTACACAGATTATTAGGGTGTTCATTTGGGCGCTGGAGAGCCCTGGGGCTCTTCCTTCTGGGGGCCTTGTTTTCCAGTTGGTAAGTCATTTCCATAGATACTGGGCAGATAGCTCAAAGTCCACAGTCCGGCCCAAGATGGAGTCCTGCTTTCAAGATACAGCCTGTTCTGTTTCCTCCTTCAGTAGACTGAAATAGAAATAGTTGAAACTGACATACAAAACCAATTTCTTAAACTTTTTTGCTATTAAATTCTGTGAAGTTTCAGTTATTTAAAATAAACTTACACAATATGAAATGTTTCAGATTGCAAAATAATATATAATGTAACATTTGTAAAATATTCTTTTCTAATATTTGTTGTTGTTCTTGTTTCTTTGCTAAGTCTTGTCTAACTGTTTGTGACTCCACAGACTATAGCCCACCATATTCTTCTGTTTATGAAATTTCACAGGCAAGAATACTGGAGTGGGTTGCTGTTTCCTTCTACTAGTAGTTTTATTTGTGGGAACTCCCTGGATGCTTTGTGGTAAAGAACCTGCCAGCCAATGCAGGAGACCCAGGTTCCATCCAGGGTTGGGAAGATCCCCTGGAGAAGGAAATGGAAACTCACTACCGTAAGCTTACCTGGGAAATCCCATGGACAAAGGAGCCTGGCAGGCTACAATCCGTGGGGTCACAAAAGAGTCGGCCATGACTTAAAGCTAAACAACAATTTTGATTTGTACACTCTACTGATGCACATAGAATAATGTAAATTCAGACAAATATTGATGGGAAAATAACAGTATAATACTTTTGCAAGTATTGGAAGTTCAGTATGTTCTGAAAAGAGTAACTCAACTTACAGTGTTTGGCAATGTGTTCTGCCTAAATTCATTACTGACAATAAGTAGGTCTAATAATACTGCAAGAAAGTTAACAACTGTGCACTTTATTAACAGTGAGATAAATAACTTTTAATGAAATACTTTTTGAGTTCAATTCCACTTAAGACATTGACTGTATCAAGGGTTTTTTGAGGAAAAAATTAAATCTTCAGTTTGGAGCAAGTTGAAAATCATGAACTATAAATTGTTACTGTTATACTGAGTAATTTTGTAGTTATAAACTTGGGCTGTACACATAGAGAATGGTTAATATCATTACTTCAATTTTCATCACTTCAATTTACTACATGTGAGTATGCTGTGTTGAGTAATTCTTTAGGTCTCAATTTGTTCATGTATAAAATAAGAGGAGAAACAATTAATTGTGATACAGGTACAATTTAAATACATAATGTGCATATAAGACAGTAGTCTTGATCTGGCTAAAGTTGACAGCTAAGAAAATAATCACTGTCATGATTATAAAGATCAGAAAAATTATCATTACAATTCTTTTTACTGCACCTCCCAAACTTTTTTGAAAATCAAATTATTGGTTCTCCAAAGAGGAGAGTGAAAAAGTTGGCTTAAAGCTCAACATTCAGAAAACGAAGATCATGGCAGCCGGTCCCATCACTTCATAGCAAATAGATGGGGAAACAGTGGAAACAATGTGTGACTATTTTTCTGGGCTCCAAAATCACTGCAGATGGTGACTGCAGCCATGAAATTAAAAGACACTTACTCCTTGGAAGGAAAGTTATGACCAATCTAGACAGCATATTAAAAAGCAGAGACATTTGCCAACAAAGGTCCATCTAGTCAAGGCTATAGTTTTTCCAGTAGTCATATATGGATGTGAGAGTTGGGAAGAGCTGACTCATTTGAAAAGTCTCTGATGCTGGGAAAGATTGAGGGTAGGAGGAGAAGGGGACAACAGAGGACGAGACGGTTGGATGGCATCACCGATTCAATGGACATGAGTTTGAATAAACTCCTGGATTTGGTGCTGGACAGTAAGGCCTGGTGTGTTGTGATTCATAGGGTCACAAAGAGTCAGACACGACTGAGCAACTGAACTGAACTAAACTTTAAGTCATTAAATGAACTGCAGTAGTTAGAAGTTTAGAACAAAACTTGTTTGTGAAATCCTCTTAGAGGAGGAAGTGGCAACCCACTCTAATATTCTTGCCTGGGAAATCCATGGTCAGAGGACCCTGGCGGGCTATAGTCCATGGTATCACAATGAGTCTGACATAACTTAACAACTGAGCGCACACACACACACACACACACACACATGTTTATCTGAACATTCAGTTCAGTTCAGTCGCTCAGTTGTGTCTGACTCTTTGCGACCCCATGAATCACAGCACACCAGCCTCCCTGTCCATCACCAACCCCCAGAGTTCACCCAAAGTCATGTCCATCAAGTCGGTGATGCCATCCAGTCATCTCATCCTCTGTCATCCCCTTCTCCTCCTGCCCCTAATCCTTCCCAGCATCAGGGTATTTTCCAATGAGTCAGCCTTTCACATGAGGTGGCCAAAGTACTGGAGTTTCAGCCTCAGCATCAGTCCTTCCAATGAACACCTGGGACTGGTCTCCTTTAGGATGGACTGGTTGGAACTCCTTGTAGTCCAAGGGACTCTCAAGAGTCCTCTCCAACATCACAGTTCAAAAGCATCAATTCTTCAGTGCTCAGCTTTCTTCACAGTCCAAACTCTCACATCCATACATGACCACTGGAAAAACCATAGCCTTGACTAGACAGACATTTGTTGATAAAATAATATCACTGCTTTTTCATATGCTGTCTAGGTTGGTCATAACTTTCCTTTCAAGGAGTAAACATCTTTTAATTTCCTGGCTGCAATCACTGTCTGCAGTGATTTTGGAGCTCCCAAAAATTGAGTCTGACACTGTTTCCACTGTTTCTCCATCTATTTCCGATGAAGTGATGGGACCAGATGCCATGATCTTAGTTTTCTGAATGTTGAGTTTTAATCCAACTTCTTCAATCTCCTCTTTCACTTTCGTCAAGAGGCTTTTTAGTTCCTCTTCACTTTCTGCCATAAGGGTGGTGTCATCTGCATATCTGAAGTTATTGATATTTCTCCCAGTAATCTTGATTCCAGCTTGTGCTTCTTCCAGCCCAGGAAGGGGGAGGGGTTGGGGGCAGGAGGAGAAGGGGACAACAGAGGATGAGATGGCTGGATGGCATCACTGACTCAATGGATGTGAGTCTGAGTGAACTCTGGGAGTTGGTGATGGACAGGGAGGCCTGGCGTTCTGCAATTCATGGGGTCGCAGAGAGTCAGACACGACTGAGTGACTGAACTGATCTGAATGTTCTGTCAATGGTTGTGATTTTAGTGTTCTCCCAGGAAACAATGAGCCACGTTTTTCTACCCTGCCATCTTGGTAACTAGGTAGCAGTTACCAGAGTGAATAACCTAGTTATGATCTAGATCCCAGTAAATTCGCTTCAACTTTTACCATACAAAATTAAATTCATTTCTCCCTGAACTCTCTTAATATACTCCTCCCAATGTCCATACCTTTCTTTAACAAACGTACCCATCGCTTCAAAATACTTTTAGCCACACAGTAATGTGGGACTAGTTTCAACTATGTGAGATAGATTTGGGTCTTAAATGATCTGGTTTTCTAGTCTAGTTTTAACATTCAGAATTTAGAAGGAAATAAATGAGATCATTATACAAACTTTTTATTGCTATATAACTAATTATCATGTACAAATAAGCTTAAAATAACATGCACTTATTGTCTCAGAATACTTACAGTCAAGAGTCTAGGCATTTGTGTTAATTTGACTCTGGATCAAGGCCTAATCAAGTTTGAAATCAAGGTTGTGGTTGGGATGCTTTCTTTATGGAACTTGGTGTGTTTTTTAGAGCTAATATGGATTTTGACCAAGTTCTGCCTTAGTGCTTCTAGCACTTAGGTGCTTGTTCTGTTCCTAGTTGTTGAAGATCCTAGAGGCTACCTTAAGCTCCTTACCATGTAGTCCTTCTCCATCTTCTTCACTAGCAATGAAGTTGAATTTCTCTTATACTCTAAATCTCTCCTTTTTGAGGTCCTTACATGATCAATTGAGGCCCTCCCAGAAGATTCCCTTTCTATTAACTCACAGTCAACTGATTTGGTACCTTAATTACATCAGCACAATCCTTTCATGTTTGTGATATAATGTAACCTAATCAAAGTTGTGAAATCTGTCAAATGCACAGACAGGAGTAAGGGTTTATACAATTCATGTGTACCATAGTGTGGAAATGTGGGGCCTATCTTAGAATTCTGCATGCAATAGTCAGGTATTAGATAATACAACTGATACATCCTGGGAAAAGGTCAAATATTTTGCAATATTTCAGTGTGTATGAAGGTAATGACTGCTGATTACATAAGTGAATACTTGTTAACATAGACACAGCCCAATAGTAATATTTCTATTGTTATGAAAAATAAGGTCATGGTGTTTTTCTAATACTGTTAATTAGATGACATTAATTTATCACAGTTTTATGGCAGATTTCATGTAAGTGGGTGTAATAATCAGAAAACAATTATAAACAATTATAATTACAAAGTCAAATTTGAAGACTATCTTTTCCTATGAAGTAAAATAAACTAAGTTTCTGATTTGTCAAATTCCAATAATTAGGAAATGACTATATAGTGTTAGGAAAAATAAATAATAAAAACTATTCAAAGAACTTTCTGAGGGAGCCAGAAAGCACATAACTTGACATTTACATAGCAAATAAATTACATTAGGCATTCATCAAATGCTTTTTCTAAGAGAAACTTTCATCTTTTTTGCTTTTAATTTTTCTATCTAAACCTTTTGATTACCTGTCATGAAAAAAGATATGAAATGTATATGAGTTAGCAGTGACCTAAATAAAATACTTACCTCATGAGTATTCATATTTAAACAGAAATGAATGGACTTTCAATATGATTTAAAATGATTGAATGATACACTGTGAACATAGGAGTTCTGAGAATCTGGAATCATGACAGGTAGGTTTCTAACTGTGCCTGCTTTCCATTCAAAAGAGTTTCTCTTCGTGTATTACCTCTGCCCATCCCCACTAGTGTCACCATTTATTCTTGTGCTACTACTCATATATATTCTCCGACTGCTCTGTTTCCTTTCCATACATTCCAGGCCAATCTTAGTCTGTCATTCTGTTTCTTAATTTCTCTCAAGCACCACTAGTCTTGAGCTGTCAGTTTTCAAAAAGTCTACTCCTCACTTTGCATATATTACCTTTTCAAAGTTTCTTCTCTCACTGCTTACTCTAATCTCTTCTTTTTAGGTCATAGCATGAGGAATTCATTTAGTCATATAACAGAAAATGTTAATCTCTCAGTTGTATCCAACTCTTTGCTGTCCCATGGACTGTAGGCCACAAGGCTCCCCTGTCCATAGGATTCTCCAGGTAAGATAACTGGAGTGGGTAGTCATTCCCTTCTCTAGGGGATCTTCCCAATCCTGAGATTGAACCCCGGTCTCTTGTATTGCAGGCAGATTCTTTGTGGTCCAAGTAACTAGGGAAGTCTGATGGGAAATATAGATTTATTGAACACAGTATTTACATGTCACCCACATTTCTTTTCATTGATTTTGTTGTTCTCTACTCATCATCATAAGACAAATTTATGGGGATATTGTGAGTTATGGATTTATGTTTATGTTTAGAGATTAGTTAGGGGATATATCACTTGTTAATATAAGTGTACTGCATAATATACTTACAAAACACTTTCATGATTATGTAAGTTTAAATGAAACAAAGTGAGCAATACACTTATCAAAAGTAATTTTCTGCATTCTCAACTTTGTTTTATTTCAGTAGATTTATGAAATTCTTCTTAGTTTATATAATGTTTTGAATTATTTTATACCATATTCTTGAAGAGTTCCTCCTTTTGCTTTTTTTATTTCTTTTAATATCATCTGCTCTCTTCTTTCTTTTTTACCTAATTTTCCCTGCTCTCCTTAATAATATCCTTATAACACAGGAAGTTAACTTTAGTAAAATAAAATGTCAAGGCACTAAATATTTGTCACTGTTATGTTTGGAAAAAAATGTGCAGGACAAACCAATTCACATGCTTTGCCAAGTCACATCTCTAGAACATTCTGCAAATAGATCTACCTACTCCATCATTTTTTATTCCTCTTTTAATCTAAGTGAATATCATCTGTCTTTTTACACTTGCAGTCAACTTCCACATGATCTTCCAGATCTTCTTTTTACCTCTACCCATTCTGCCAATGGAGAAGGCACTGGCAACTCACTCCAGTACTCTTGCCTGGAAAATCCCATGGCAGGAGGAGCCTGGAAGGCTGAAGTCCATGGGGTCGCTAAGAGTCGGACATGACTGAGTGACTTCACTTTCACTTTTCACTTCCATGCATTGGAGAAGGATATGGCAACCCACCCCAGTGTTCTTGCCTGGAGAATCCCAGGGACGGGGGAGCCTGGTGGGCTGCCGTCTATGGGGTCGCACAGAGTCGGACACAACTGAAGGGACTAGCAGCAGCAGCATTCTGCCAAAGCTTTCTTTAAAAATAAAATATATATTTATCCCTTCTTAGCTTAATTATTTTTCAATTCCTTACCATTATCCTTTCAATGATATCTACAATGTGCAATGTCCCCAAGAAATCTATCGTTGTTTATCTCTCTAGTCTCCTTCCCCTTCAATGGGTAAAGTCCAGGGATACTGGCCTTCTTTCATTTCTCAAATCTGCCAAGTTACTCAATCTTTCTTAAAGTTTGAGTCCATCACAATTCTTCTCCCTAAAATTTTCTTCACATTTCTGTTTCTTTTCTTCCTTCTAAAAACTAAAACATAACTTTTTATAGACGACTTCTCCATTAAGTTATATTCCATATTATTTTCAACTGTATGATCTTATTTTACATCCTAATATTCCATTGTAATTATTTCCTTATTTATAATTGGCTTATTTCACGATGTTCTCACTCAACACTAAGCATTGTATGAGTAGGCAACTACCACGTGTGCTTTCAGCAAGATATTTGAAAACTGGCAAATATTTATTGAGTAAATGTAAGAATAAAGTTTTATTGACTGGTACGACTGTACTGAAGTATTTTAAATTGTAATAGTTCTAAATGTTCTTTTCCCAAATAAGGTAACATATCTTAAAACCTTGGCCCTACACTCCCACCTAATATCCCATATTTATGATGTACTTGTCTTCACAGAGATGGACCTGTGAGAAACTAACTTTGTTCCTAAGAACACAAGATAGTGGAGGGATACTAGGATCAGTTCAGTTCAGTTCATTTGCTCAGTCACGTCCGACTCTTTGTGACCCCATAAATCACAGCATGCCAGGCCTCCCTGTCCATCACCAACTCCTGGAGATTACTCAGATTCATGTCCATCGAGTCAGTGATGCCATCCAGCCATCTCATTCTGTCGTCCCCTTCTCCTCCTGCCCCCAATCCCTCCCAGCATCAGTCTTTTCCGATGAGTCAACTCTTCGCATGAGGTGGCCAAAGTACTGAAGCTTCAGCTTTAGCATCATTCCTTCCAAAGAAATCCCAGGGCTGATCTCCTTCAGAATGGACTGGTTGGATCTCCTGGCAGTCCAAGGGACTCTCAAGAGTCTTCTCCAACACCACAGTTCAAAAGCATCAATTCTTCGGCACTCATCTTTCTTCACAGTCCAACTCTCACATCCATACATGACCACTGGAAAAACCATAGCCTTGACTAGATGGACCTTTATTGGCAAAGTAATGTCTGCTTTGGAATATGCTATCTAGGTTGGTCATAACTTTCCTTCCAAGGAGTAAGCATCTTTTAATTTCATGGCTGCAGTCACCATCTGCAGTGATTTTGGAGCCCCAAAAATAAAGTCTGACACTGCTTCCACTGTTTCCCCATCTATTTCCCATGAAGTGATGGGACCAGATGCTGTGATCTTAGTTTTCTGAATGTTGAGCTTTAAGCCAACTTTTCACTCTCCTCATTCACTTTCATCAAGAAGGTTTTTAGTTCCTCTTCACTTTCTGCCATAACGGTGGTGTCATCTGCATATCTGAGATTATTGATATTTCTCCTGGCAATCTTGATTCCAGCTTGTGCTTCTTCCAGTCCAGCGTTTCTCATGATGTACTCTGCATATAAGTTAAATAAGCAGGGTGACAATATACAGCCTTGACATACTCCTTTTCCTATTTGGAACCAGTCTGTTGTTCCATGTCCAGTTCTAACTGTTGCTTCCTGACCTGCATACAGATTTCTCAAGAGGCAGGTCAGTTATTCCCATCTCTTTCAGAATTTTCCACAGTTTATTGTGATCCACACAGTCAAAGGCTTTGGCATAGTCAATAAAGCAGAAATAGATGTTTTTCTGGAACTCTCTTGCTTTTTCCATGATCCAGAAGATGTTGGCAACTTGATCTCTGGTTCCTCTGCCTTTTCTAAAACCAGCTTGAACATCAAGAAGTTCTTATCTCCGTTCAAATCAGCAATTAAAACTGTTTCTGTGTACAGTAAATGCCATTTCTTCTTACCCATTCATCTGCGAATGGACATTTAGATAACTTTCATACCTTTGCAACTATAAAACATTCTGCTGTGAACATAGGAGTACATATATATCTTTTCAAATTAGTGTTTTATTTCTTTCAGATTGGAGAAGGAAATGGCAATCCACTCCAGTACTCTTACCTTGAGAATCCCATGGAAGGAAGAGCCTGGTAGGCTACAGTCTACGGGGTCGCAAAGAGTTGGACACGACTGAGTGACTTCACTTCACTTCACTTTCACTTTTCTTTCCGATATATACCCAGGAATGGAATTGCTAGGACATATGGTAGTTCTATTTTTAGTTTTTTGAGAAACTTCCATACTGTTTCCATACTGGCTGCGCCAATCAACATTCCCATTAACAGTGTAGGAGGGTTCCCTTTACTTCACATCCTCACCAGCATCTGTTATTTGCATTCTCTTTGGTTATTGCCAGGCTTGCAAGTGTGATGTGATATCTCACTGTGGTTTTGATTTAAAAGAATTACATTTTGTCATTTTGCCATTTGTGGCAACGTGGATGGATTTGTAAGGCTAAATGTGAAAGTCAGAGAAAAACAAATAATGTGTGATGCCACTTACATACGGAATGTAAAAAATATGCCAAACTAGTGAATAAAACAGAAAAAGAACAGACTCACTGATACACCGAATGAAGTAGTGCTTACTAGTGCGGAGAGAGAAGAAGAGAAGGGGACTATATGGGTGAGGAGGGAAAAAAGTTATTATGGTTATATGAAAGCATGTGTATTAAACTTTTGAAAATTAAAAAGTACTATAGAATTTAAAGAATATTTCATTCAATAAAAAGGGATTTAAAAAAGAAAGAAAGTATCTGCCAAATTAAAAAAAAAATCTTATTATGGACAATTGCAAGTTCAAGCAATGAATTTGAGACCTAATTTTATTCTGTTTTTACTGACTCAGCAAAGAATTAAAAACTAAGAAAAAAGAGTCCAGAAACAGTCAAATATTTGTCAAAAATATATCATTATGTAATACTTGTAGTCAAACACATTCTTCATGACTGAGAATATCTAGACTATAAGTTTGTGTCCTAAGATAAGAGGTGGAAAATTAAGAGATTGGGTAATTAATTATTCTTTACCACCTTTTCTGCCTCACCACTACCTCCAGCAATTACCTTTTGTATTTTATATACTAGCCCTTGCCTTCCTCTGCCTCTAGAAACTGGCATTTAAGCTATTTGTTTTCCCCGGACCAAGTAGATGGGATAAACTTTAAGTACTCCAGATGGCTGAGAATTCTTTCTACAATGATAGTGATTGGAATGTGGTATCAGTTCTAAATAGATTGTGTTTTTTAACCTTAGTTGCAGAGGACTCAGAAGTTGAAAATTGCAAATTGTGAAAGCTCCATGATGTAGCAGAAAATAAATTGTTCATTTTAACATTTTGATGACCTGGAAATTTCAAATATTAATCATATAAAATGTCTTTTGGTTGTATTTAAATCATTTTAATCAGCTACAAATCATATCTTGAATGTAATGCTTCATAATTAAGATTATAAACTTTCAGATAGTAATATAAATAATCAGTGAATAAATGAAAAAAATAATTTATAGCTTTCTAGGTCTTCTTCATATATAGAATATTATTTTTCTCTATGGCGATATGCAACACTGCACTGTTATTGTTATCATAACAATAGAGATAATTATCAGGTTGTTTAAGTGAAAAAATATTCTCCACAATATTTAAAGCATTTGAGGTAAACATTTTTAAGGATATGAAAGTACTTTATAGGCAAATTATAGGCACTTCATCAACTCTCCTATAGAGCTTCTTGATGAGGGTAAGAGTAGTGTGGAAATGCTAGCTTGAAATTCAATATTTAAAAAGCTAAGATCATGGCACCTGATCCCATCAACTCATGGCAAATAGAAGGAATGGGAAAAAGTGGGAGCAGTGACATATTTTATTTTCTTGGGCTCCAAAATCACTGTGGATAGTGACTGCAACCATGAAATTAAAAGATGCTTGCTCCTTGGAAGGAAAACTATAACAAACCTAGGTAGTAGTGGTGGTTTAGCCGATAAGTCATGTCTGACTCTTGCAACCCTATGGACTGTAGCCTGCCAGGCTCCTCTGTCCATGGGATTCTCAAGGCAAGAATACTGGAGTGGGTTGCCATTTCCTTCTCCACGGGATCTTCCTCACCCAGGAATCAAACCCAGGTCTCCTGCATTACAGGCAAGTTATTTACCAACTGAGCTACAGTGACAAACCTAGACAGTGTGTTAAAAAGAAGAGATACAATACATTTGAATCAGTTCTAATGAGGTGGATGAAACTGGAGCCTATTATACAGAGTAAAGTAAGCCAGAATGAAAAACACCAATACAGTATACTAACACATATATATGGAATTTAGAAAGATGGTAACAATAACCCTGTGTACGAGACAGCAAAAGAGACACTGATGTATAGAACAGTCCTTTGGACTATGTGGGAGAGGGAGACGGTGGGATGATTTGGGAGAATGGCATTGAAACATGTATAATATCATATATGAAACGAGTCACCAGTCCAGGTTCGATGCACGATACTGGTTGCTCGGGGCTGGTGCACTGGGAATACCCAGAGGGATGGTATGGGGAGGGAGGAGGGAGGAGGGTTCAGGATGGAGAACACATGTATACCTGTGGCGGATTCATTTTGATATATGGCAAAACCAATACAATATTGTAAAGTTAAAAAATAAAATAAAATAAAAAAAGAAGAGACACTACTTTATCCATAAATGTCCATGTTTTCAAAGCTATGATTTTTCCAGTAGTCATATATGGATGTGAGAATTAGACAGCAAAGAAGGCTGAACACTGAATAATTGTTGCATTTGAACTGTGGTGTTGGAGAAGACTATTGAGAGTCTTGAACTGGAAGATCAAACCAGTCAATCCTAAAGGAAATCAACCCTATATATTGTTTGGAAGGACTGATGTTGTAGCTGAAGCTCCAATACTTTGGCCACCTGATGTGAAGAGCCAACTCATTGGAAAAAACCCTTAATGCTAGAAGGATTGAGGGCAGGGGGAGAAGAGGGCAATGGAGGATGAAATGGCTGGATGGCATCACCAATTTAATGGACATGAGTTTGAGAATACTCTAGGATGTAGTAGACAACAGAGGAACCTGGCATACTGCAGTCCATAGGGTTGCAAAGAGTTATACATGGTTTAGCGACTAAAGAACAACAACTTACTTTAAAGGTGCTAGTTGATCAAAATAAATGACTTTCATCTTTTTACAAATTTTATTACAACTTTTTTGTGACTACCAAATAGAAAATGCCTTCTCCTACTCCCATGGAAATATGTTTTTTAATAAATTTATAATTTTCAATATTTCAGTTCAGTTCAGTCGCTCAGTCATGTCCTTGTGACCCCATGGACTGCAGCATGCCAGGCCTCCCTGTCCATCACCAACTCCCAGAGCCCAATCAAACTCATGTCCATTTCATGGGTGATGCCATACAACCATCTCATCCTCTGTTGTCCCATTCTCCTCCCACCTTCAATCTTCCCAACATCGGGATCTTTTAAAATGAGTCAGTTCTTTGCATCAAGTGACCAAAATATTGGAGTTTCCACTTCAGCATCAGTCCTTCCAATGAACACTCAGGACTAGTTTCCTTTAGGATGGACTGGTTGGATCTTGTTGCAGTCCAAGGGACTCTCAAGAGTCTTCTCCAACACCACAGTTCAAAAGCATCAATTCTTTGGTGCTCAGCTTTCTTTATAGTCCAACTCTCACATCCATACATGACTACTGGAAAAAATAAAGCTTGACTAGACAGAACTTTGTTGATAAAGTAATGTTTATGCTGTCTAGGTTGGTCATAGCTTTTCTTCCAAGGAGCAAGCCTCTTTTTTCATGGCTGCAGTCACATACCTTTTACAATTAAGCTGATAAACATGAAATTTTACTTCATAACAATTATGTCATTTATATTTTTCACCTTCAGGGTTTTTCTGAATTGTTGTAAGTTCTCTTTGATGTAGCTTGTTAGAAAACATTACTATAATAAATCCTTGATAATATGAATATATAAATCACTTGATATACTTATTTCAGCACACATTTATTGGTTGTATAGAACTTATAATTTATCATGTGTGTAAGACAACACACCAGGATCTTTGTGTATTACAAACATGCTTTTAATACAAATCATTTCTACTAGAACCTTACACTCAGGTGATGGCAAAAAGTTTTCTCTGTGGTAGAATCTCACATTATGCTGTACTCCATAACTCATAAATTTGAATCATAGTTTGTGAATTTTAAATAAATGTTCTTAGAGTAGATCGGCTTACTCTGGGTTTTGCTCAAAGCAGAGCTAAAGGCAAAGACTTCTCTGTGAGTAGTGTATTTGTGAATGTGATGCCAGAAAGCAGAAATGAAAAACATAGAAGTGAAACAGGGAATGAACTAGAACCCTGCAAAAATTATCCCCTATAAACCACAGAGTTATCACATCCATGAGATGACCACCTAATGAGATAGTGCCACAGTTACAGGGCAGTATATTAATAAAATAATTATTACTTTAAAAATGCTTCTTTAAGGCAATGGCAAAGTATTTTTCAACAAAATAAGCAAAATAATACCCTCACCAAGTCATATCCATAAATGTAGAGATTTAAAATTTAAATATAGCTGAATATATGACTATAAAATCCATATGCATAAGAATTAGAAATTGAAAAATACAGTCCTTAGTTCATTGATAATTAGTTTAAAATATCTATTGAACATCTGGTATGTATTTAAACAATCAGAATTCTAAAAGGCTGGATAACTTGCCCTGTAGCTCATATATTTATATTTAATATTACATAGTCATTGCAAATTTTCTGTTTGTAACTATCAATTATTATTAGAGTAGTAGAGTCAACATTGTGCTTTTATGCTTAAACATTCTTGAATTTAACCTTGCAATTGACAGATCTCTCTGGGCCATATCTGGAAATATAAATTTTCCTTTTTCAAGCGTTTACCTTTTCAGTGATAACTGTTATGCTATGATTCATTCCTGACAAGCAGAGTTCTTGGGTGAAACATGCTTGCTTTGCATGTCACCCTGATGATATCTCACAAAGGAAGGTTTGACAGATTATGTACAGTGCTCTTGGTGGTTTATTTTGAATTTTTATGTGGTTTTTACATTATAAAAATACCTATTTTGAAAAGAGAATTTACTTAAATATACGATACCTTTTTAACACTAAAGGTTGGAAGCTACATACATTTAAGTTTTATGTGACCTTACAGTGTCACAAGTGTTCAAGTTCTGTAATTAGAAGAATGAATTATAACTTCCCAAGTTATTTGCTTACATCAGTATAAATATAGAACCTGTATGTTTAAAAGAGGATAAATATTCAAGGAAAAATTCCCCAAGTTCTTTCAAATAAAGAAAATGATTAAATTGTTTTGATAATTTTACAAAAGCATTTGCTACATATTTAATTAGCAAGAAACTTTGAGCATAGTTTTGTTAAAATTTATGATTTTAATATTTGGGGTTATGATAATATTATGATCAATATAATAGATAATAAGAACCACTTGATCACTTTCAAAATGCAGTTTTTAGCTATTTTGCAACTTGTGAACTATGTGACTTTTTGAAAAGTGCTCAAACTCTAAATATATATTTTATTAAAACATGGTGATAATAATTGTTTTATGTCAGAATGATAAGAAATGATGTATCTTATTTGTCACAGCACCCTCTAAGAACTTCCCAGTAAATTAACACAACTATGTTTGTATGTCAGAGGTAGCACTTTGCCTCATACTTGACTTCCATTAGCAGTGCTCCTTAAAGCTCATATGCTTTTTACTTTGGACTCTCAAAAAAGGCAATACTTTTTCTCTTTCTGATTTTTATCCCATTTTCAGTTTCTTTTAAAATTACAACCTCCTTGAAAAAGCGGTGTCTCATTTTAAATGTCTTTAATGATAAAACTACCTGTCATACTAAGTCTGTGGTACTAAATTAAATGTAAGCTTTTGGGGTTATTGTTGTCAACATGGTGAAAAGGTTTTTGACCTGTTTGTCTCTTTAAGACTTAATGCTAAAAACCCTGTGGATGGACTCATCATTCAGCTGTATTTTTGACTTTGTGTCTAAGTTCTAGACATCTCTGATTCTTGTTTGAATGAAATATATCCCTTGCCTCTTACCTATAATCATGTCATCCAAATAGATTGGTATTTCTGAATCATTACAATGTCCTTTACAATTTGTATCCCTTGATCTTTTATCATGTATAAACAATTATCCTATCTTATGGAATTTGGGGATAATATATTTCTTATTTTGGGATACTGATGACAAGTATATTTTAAAATAGAAATAAGATTAAGGGTAAAATGTGTACATATTAGCTAGGAAGAGGGGAAGGATAAAGGAGAGATGAAGAAAATGAAGGAGACATCATAGCTAGCTAATCATCAAATATATCTTATAAAAATTAGCAACAAATTTGATCACTTGTAACACACTAGAATGTTAGATTACTACTTTATATTTATAAAAACTCTTTGAAATATAGCTAAACTACAAAAAAAGAGGATTAAAAACAGTGTTTGCTTCTGAGAAAGCACATTATTATATCCAGAGTAAATAAATAGAGTTATCTTAAGACTCTGTCAACAAAAGTTCGTCTAGTCAAGGCTATGGTTTTTCCTGTGGTCATGTATGGATGTGAGAGTTGGACTGTGAAGAAGGCTGAGTGCCGAAGAATTGATGCTTTTGAACTGTGGTGTTGGAGAAGACTCTTGAGAGTCCCTTGGACTGCAAGGAGATCCAACCAGTCTATTCTGAAGGAGATCAGCCCTGGGATTTCTTTGGAAGGAATGATGCTGAAGCTGAAACTCCAGTACTTTGGCCAACTGATGCAAAGAGTTGACTCATTGGAAAAGACTCTGATGCTGGGAGGGATTGGGAGCAAGAGGAGAAGGGGACGACAGAGGATGAGATGGCTGGATGGCACCACTGACTTGATGGACGTGAGTCTGAGTGAACTCTGGGAGTTGGTGATGGACAGGAAGGCCTGGCGTGCTGTGATTCATGGGGTCACAAAGAGTCGGACACGACTGAGCGACTGATCTGATCTGATCTAATCTGAAGACTCTATGCTTAATGTAAGAGAAGTTCTTTATGATATTGACAGCATAGAAACTTATAATTATTTATGTAAATTTCAAATTGAAAAGATCATTTCTCAACCAAGTTGAGCACACAACAAAATGCCTTATGCAATTCCTCAAGGAAGCTCAGAATGGAAAGACATTCCTAGGTAGGAATGCTACTTGATTACTCTAAATGAAAGTGTCTTTATTTAACATTATTGTTTCTGCCAAGAAATGAAGTAATTTTCATTTTTATTACTGTACTTAAACATAGAATCTTCAGTAATAAAACCTTCCAAATATTTAAAATGACACTCTGTGGCCCAGTGTCACTACCTTGATTTTTCTGTAAGTCTTCCTGAGATTCTTAAACGACCTTGTAAAATAAAAGTTTGTTTCCCCTCTAGTATTTCCAAGTATTTGATACTGAAGACTGTTGAATTTACTCTGTTGTAACAGTTTTTTTAAACTCAAACTTTTAAATCTGTACTGTGGGTGTACATATTAAATTAGTGTTAACTAGAATAGAATATTCATTCTTTCACTCTTAGACTTAAAAGTACTCTTAAATTATTGAAGATGACTAATCAATAAATACATGAAATAATGATAATACTCATGGTCACATTTTAAGAAAGCATTATTTTTCATTTGACATCAAGTAAGAAGTATTTCATTTGACATTAAGTAACAACTTCAAAATCACAGCTTGCTGCTGAACAACCATCAACAGGAGAATGTTGGATCCCACCAAAAAATGATACCCCAATCCAAAGGCAAAGAGAAGCCCGCAAAAGATGGTAAGAGGGGCAAAATCTCATTTAGAATCAAACCCCATACCTGCCAGAGATGCTCGGAGGGCTCAAACAAGAACTTGTGTGCAGCAGGAGACACCACATAGACTGAGCCAGACATGACTTTGAGTGCTTGAGAGTCTCCTGTGGAGGTGCAGATCAGCAGTGGCATGCCACAGGGGCAGGGGTTCTGGGTGCCGCAGACCTGGAGCACTCTTGGAGAAGGTCGCCATTAACTCCACAATAGAGCCACCAGAAATTACACAGACTGGGGAAACAGACTCTTGGAGGGCACAAACAAAACCTTGTGTGCACCAAGACCCAGGAGAAAATAGCAGTGACCCCAAAAGAGACTGACCCAGACTTGCCTGTGAGTGTCCAGGAGTCTCCAGCAGAGGCCTAGATTGGCAGTGACCTGCTGCAAGGTCAGGGGTACTGAATGCGGCAGTGCATGCACAGGATCTTTTGAAGGAGGTCGCCATTGTCTTCATTATCTCTACCATAGTTTGGTCTCAGGTCAAACAACAGGGAGTGAACACAGCCCCTTCCATCAACAGAAAATTTAATAATTTGATTAAAGATTTACTGAGCCTGGCCCTGCCCATCAGAACATGACCCCGTTTTTCCCACAGTTCCCATCAGGAAGCTTCAAAAAGCCTCTTATCATTATCCCTCAGAGAACAGACATAATGAAAACTGCAATCACAGAAAACTAAACTGATCAGATGGATGGCAGCCTTGCCTAACTCAATGAAACTATGAGCCATGTCATGTAAGGCCACGCAAGACAGATGGGTCATAGTGGAGAGTTCTGACAAAATGTGGTCCACTGGAAAGGAAATGGCAGACTACTTCAGCTTTCTTGCTTTTAGAACCCCATAAACAGTATGAAAAGGCAAAAAAATATGACACCTAAATATGAACTTCCCAGGTCAGTAGGTACCCAAAATTCTACTGGAGAAGAGTGGAGAAATAACTCTAGAAAGAATGAAGAGATGGAGCCAAAGCAAAAATAATGACCAGTTGTGGATGTGACTGGTAATGGAAGTAAAGTCCGATGCTGTAAAGAACAATGTTGTATAGGAACCTGGAATGTTAGGTCCATGAACCAAGGTAAAGTAGAAGCGGTCAAATAGGAGATGGCAAGAGTGAACACTGACATTTTAGGAATCAGTGAATGAAAATGGACTGGAATGGGTGAATTTAACTCAGATGACAATTATATCTACTACTGTGGGCAAGAATCCCTTAGAAGAAATGGAGTGGCCATCATAGTCAATAAAAGAGTCCAAAATGCAGTACTTGGATTCAATCCCAAAAATGACAGAAAGATTTCTGTTTGTTTCCAAGGCAAACCATTCAATATCACAGTAAGCCAAGTCTATGTCCCAACCAGTAATGTTGAAGAAGCTGAAGTTGAATGGTTCTGTGAAGACCTAGAGGACCTTTTAGAACTAACACCCAAAAAAGATGTCCTTTTCATTATAGGGGGCTGGAATGCAAAACTAGGAAGTCAAGAGATACCTGTAGTAACAGGAAAATCTGGCCTTGGAGTACAAAAGGAAGCAGGGCAAAGGCTTACAGAGTTTTGCCAAGAAAATGCACTGGTCATAACAAACACCCTTTTCCAACAACACAAGAGATGATTCTACACATGGACATCACCAGATAATCAATACTGAAACCAGATTGATTGTGTCCTTTGCAGCCAAAGATGGAGAAGCTCTATACAGAGAGTAAAAGCAAGACTGGGATCTGACTGTGGCTCACATCATGAACTCCTTATTGCCAAATTCAGACTTAAATTGAAGAAAGTAGGGAAAACCACTAGACTATTCAGGTATGACCTAAATCAAATCCCTTATGATTATACAGTGGGAGTGACAAATAGATTCAAGGGATTATATCTAATAAATAGAGTACCTGAAAAACTATGGACAGAGGTTCATGACATTGTACAGGAGGCAGTGATCAAAACCATTCCCAAGAAAACTAAAACACCTCTTGATGAAATAGAAAGTGGAAAGTGAAAAAGCTGCCTTAAAACTCAACATTCAGAAAATTAAGATCATGGCATCCGGTCCCATCACTTAATGGCAAATAGATGGGGAAACAATGGAAACAGTGAGATATCAATTTTGGGGTTTCCAAAATCACCACAGATGGTGACTGCAGCCATGAAATTAAAAGAGGCTTGCTCCTTGGATAAAAAGCTATGATCAACCTAGACAGCATATTGAAAAGCAGTGACATTACTTTGCTGACAAAGGTCCCTCTAGTCAAAGCTATGGTTTTTTGGTAGTCATATATGGATGTGAGATTTGGACCATAAAGAAATCTGAGCACTGAAGAATTGATGCATTAGGACTGTGGTGTTGGAGAAGACTCTTCAGAGTCCCTTAGACTGCAAGGAGATCAAAGTCAGGAGGAGAAGGGGCAACAGAGTGTAAGATGGTTGGATGACATCACCGACTGTATGGACATGAATTTGACCAAGCTCTGGTAGTTGTTGATGGACAGGGAGTCCTGGTGTCCTGTGGTCCATGGAGTCACAAAGAGTCAGACAGGACTGAGCGACTGAACTGAACTCACTGAAAAAGTATTTGTAATGTAAGCAAAATTAAATAATAACATACATCATTGATATTGACTCTATTGTGTAAGTTTAAATGATAAATTTTAACTTAAAAGTATCAAATATGATCATTTTAACGTACATTGGTTTTCTTAATTCAAGCTCTTGTGTTAGTTTGTATTGCTACTATAATATTGCTGATGCTTCTGCTAAGTCGCTTCAATGGTATCCAACTCTGTGCAACTCCATAGAGGGCAGCCCCCCAGGCTCTCCCATCTCTGGGATTCTCCAAGCAAGAACACTGGAGTGGGCTGCCATTTCCTTCTCCAATGCATGAAAGTGAAAAGTGAAAGTGAAGTCACTCAGTCGTGTCCAACTCCTAGCCACCCCATGGACTGCAGTCCACCAGGCTCCTCAGTCCATGGGATTTTCCAGGCAAGAGTACTGGAGTGGGTTGCCATGCTGTAATATTGGGTTGGCTTAAATCTTAATAGAAAAATCCAGATGAATTTTTTGGCTAATCCAATCCTCTCCCATAAACATAGTGCCTTAAAATAATAAAAGTTTATTATCTTACAATTCTGCAAGCAAAAGTACAGAACACATCTTACTAGATTAAAAATGTTGTACGTGATATGCTCCATCTGGGATTCTGAGGGACAATCCATTTCCTTGCCTCTTCCAGATTCTGGATACTGCCTGTGTTTCTTAGTGTGTGGCTCCTTCCATCTTCATGGGCAGCAGTAGCTGTTTGACACATTGTCATGATGACACCTTTGATTCTGACACTTCAGCCTCACTCATCCCCATTTCAGTGTGTCCATCTGAATACTTAAGAGCAAATCTCCTTATATTAAGGTTAGTTGGTTAGTAAATGTAATTCCATCTGAAATTTAATTCTCCCTTGTCACATAACCAAAAGTAATCACAGATCCTTGGAATTAGAGCACAGAAATTTTTGGAGAACATTCTTCTACCTACTCTAGACCCCAAATTAGTTGAGCCTAAATGTGTATTTTTTGGACTTGGTTCTCAGTGCCTAGTGGATTGATTTCTATTTTTCTATAACATTAACCCATTAATTTGCACAGGTCTTAGTATCTTTTCTTGCTTCTCTCTTCTTACTCTCCCGTCTTCACAAGCCTTCATTGAATCACTTTGCAAATAAACTACATGAACTCAGATCTTTATTTCAGATTCTGCTTTTTTTTGTTTTGAAATCAAAATTTGATAAAGTACATAACAAAATGGAAAACCATAATATCCAATTAACTTATTAAAATGTTCTTACCATTATTATTTAAAATAAAGTGATATAAACTAAAACCATAAGATACTACAATATACTGATCAGAATATATTGCAGTACCCATAAACAAAGGACAAAATAATTAAATGGAATCACCAACTCAGTGGACATGAATTTGAGCAAGCTCCAGGAGATGGTGAAAAACAGGGAAGCCTTGTTTGCTGCAGTCCATGGGGTTGCAAAGAGCTGGACACAAATGAGCACCTGAACAACAATAAGCATAAATAGACTCTCACACTCACATACCATGAGGATATGAATAAATGGGAATCCTTATGGTTGGAAGATATATGCAATATTCATTTGGAAAATTTCTGGGTACTATTTTGTCAATATCAGAAATTGCAGTGGTTGTAGAAAATAAATGCTAAGTACTAAGAAGTATCATGTAAGTAATCTACTCTCCAGTTATTCAGAAAAAAATAGCATATATGTTTTTAAAAATACACAAAGGACATTATTAGGCATGCAACAATTTCTGTTGTTAATTCACCCATACTCTAGCTTACTCTGGAGGTCATATGAATACAAATGTGTAGCAAAAACCTATGTTTAGAGCAGATTTGTTCACAATACACCTAACTGGAAGCAATTGAAATATTCATCAAAAGCTATATGCAAATTATTGTCTATTTATGAATTCAAATATTATATAATTAGAATATACAAGTTAAAATGAACATTCCAGCTAATATTTCTATTGTATCATGTTTTTAGTATTAGTATCTCAATTTGAACTATACCGACTCTATATCTGCTACTGAGTTAAATTTAAAGTTTTTTTCAAGTTATCCTGACCACTTGAACTTTGAATTAACTTAAGCATTCTCCCTCAGTTCAGTTCAGTTCAGTCGCTCAGTCGTGTCTGACTCTTTGCGACCCCATGAATCACAGCACGCCAGGCCTCCCTGTCCATCACCAACTCCCGGAGTTCACTCAGACTCACGTCCATCGAATCAGTGATGCCATCCAGCCATCTCATCCTCTGTCGTCCCCTTCCCCTCCTGCCCCCAATTCCTCCCAGCATCAGAGTCTTTTCCAATGAGTCAACTCTTTGCATCAGGTGGCCAAAGTACTGGAGTTTCAGCTTTAGCATCATTCCTTCCAAAGAAATCCCAGGGCTGATCTCCTTTAGAATGGACTGGTTGGATCTCCTTGCAGTCCAAGGGACTCTCAAGAGTCTTCCCCAACACCACAGTTCAAACGCATCAATTCTTCGGCACTCAGCCTTCTTCACAGTCCAACTCTCACATCCATACATGACCACAGGAAAAACCATAGCCTTGACTAGATGGATCTTTGTTGGCAAAGTAATGTCTCTGCTTTTGAATATGCTATCTAGGTTGGTCATAACTTTCTTTCCAAGGAGTAAGTGTCTTTTAATTTCATGGCTTCAGTCACCATCTGCAGTGATTTTGGAGCCCAAAAAATAAAGTCTGACACTGTTTCCACTGTTTGCCCATCTATTTCCCATGAAGTGGTGGGACCAGATGCCATGATCTTCGTTTTCTGAATGTTGAGCTTTAAACCAACTTTTTCACTCTCCACTTTCACTTTCATCAAGAGGCTTTTTAGTTCCTCTTCACTTTCTGCCATAAAGGTGGTGTCATCTGCATATCTGAGGTTATTGATATTTATCCTGGCAATCTTGATTCCAGCTTGTGCTTCTTCCAGTCCAGTGTTTCTCATGATGTACTCTGCATATAAGCTAAACAAGCAGGGTGACAATATATAGTCTTGACGTACCCCTTTCCCCTTTTCCTAGTTCCCATTAAAAGCTGCAGTAATTTGCCATCTGCCTCTGTGGTGATTAAACCCTGTGCTGGAACAGATGCCAACCTTTAACACCCTCTGAGGGGAATTAAGTGTGGACAGTGAGGAGCTCTGCAATCCAGGGAAACTGGTGGGACAGGTCTTCAGATAGTTGGATATTTTCAGGAACTGATTTAATGACCCCTATCCTTGAGTCTCTTCATATCTAGAAAATCATTAAATCCCTTCATGGTGACATCAGCTCCTTGTGCCTAGCAGAAAATCTTTTGTAACATATGCACGTGATTGCACTGAACTCCCCTTTCATGAAAATCTTATGTATCAACCCCCCCCTATAACCTTTTTGGAGTAGTCTCTCAGAGGTGCTGTCTCCCGGACTAAAGTCCTCATTTTGCCCCAAATAAAACTTAACTTGCAACTCTCAAAAAAAAAAAAAAAAAAAAAAAAGCTGCAGTAAAGCTTAATTTCAGCACTTCTCCAAAATCTCTTCTCATGGAAGACCTCACCTACCTTTATTCATTCTTCCTTTAAAACTGGCTGGCCAGTCCCATGAAGTCTTCTCCAACCCCTGAATCCTCATTAACATCCCTCTCCTCATAATTCACTCAGTATTTATAATCTGAAGCGACTTATTTTGAGACAAATCTCTCCAATGATTGTAGCACTAGTAAAACTCTAAATTCACCTTTGCATTCCCCAGAGTGCCAAAATAAAGAAAATAATTAAATACAACTGTGTAGGAGGGGAATATAAAAATGTATGCTTTACATTTTTCTATTGAATATTTTGTTTAAATGAACACATGGTGAATGTCTGAAATTATTTGTACTGATATTTCTAGTTTTTTAAGATACACATTCTGCATTTTACAGTATTATCATTCAGTCATTTGTAAGGCATTACATTTTCTGGTTTTACATAACACTAAGTAGCTGCATAGTATTTTAGCTTTAGCCACTAAAGCTTGCCTCAGGTTTTAACTTATGAAACATAAATTGCTGCATTCATATACAAAGGACCTTACTTATTGAAATTTTTCACTAAATGAGCTTCATAAGAAGCATAAATCATGAGCTACAGAATACTAATACTTCTGTTAGTTGTTTACTTGAACTAGGTTTATTTTAATATGTCTGGGTTCTCTCTCTTTCTTTATCTCTTTTTTTTAACCTGCTTTAAAATTCATAA
The DNA here is from genome assembly GCF_027580195.1 of Bos mutus. Lineage (NCBI taxonomy): Eukaryota > Metazoa > Chordata > Mammalia > Artiodactyla > Bovidae > Bos > Bos mutus. The sequence continues at coordinate 16,182,130 of NC_091617.1, forward strand.
TTCATTCTGGCTCTTCAGTGAGTGTTTTTGTCACCATAATGATCAAGTTTTTATGTATTACATGTACATATAGCTGTTAGAATTGAGTTTGTTTGTTTGTTTTTTGCTGAACATGGCAGAATCCGTGAGCAGCTTATCTCACAAATATTAATATATGTAGGTTCTCTTTGAAAATCATCTAATTTTATAAGTATCCTTAAGAATTGTTGCCAATGAGTCTGTACCTTAGACATTGCTAAAGAAAGATATATATGTTTACCTTTCAGTTCAGTTCAGTCACTTAGTCCTGTCCAACTCTGTGATCCCATGGACTGAAGCATGCCAGGTCTCCCTGTCCATCACCAACTCCCAGGGTTTACTCAAACTCATGTCCATTGAGTCAGTGATGCCATCCAACCATCTTATCCTCTGCCGTCCCCTTCTCCTTCTGCCTTCAATCTTTCCCAGCATCAGGGTCTTTTCCAATGAGTCAGTTCTTCACATCAGGTGGCCAAAGTATTGGAATTTCAGCTTCAGCTTCAGTCCTTCCAATGAATATTCAGGACTGATTTCCTTTAGGATGGACTCATTGGATTTCCTTGGAGTCCAAGGTTCCTTAATTAATATTTACCTTTAGATCATGAAACTTTTACACCTTATTTTTTGTCTCTGGATAAGTTCCAGTGTTTCCCAGTTTACAGTCTTTGAGAACTTAAATTTGTAACCTGCTGTTGTTTGAAAATTGTATAAATCTTAATTATGTTGAATTGGTTCATTGTGCATTTCAGGTCTACTGTATTTTTCTATTTCTCTGTATATTCATTCTACTAATTTTTGAGAGTTTGATACTAAAACTCCAATTAAAAATCTTAATTTATATACTTAAAAACAATTGTAATAGTGTAACTCTATGTAACCTTGTTCTGTATTTTTCTGTCTCCTGTAAATGTGTTATTATACTTTTTAAATTAAATTAAATTTTAAATTAAATTTAAATTAATTTAAATTTTAAATTAAAAAAATTTAAAAGAGAAGAAGGTTATATATATTTAAAAGCTATAGGAATTGTGGAGGCCTGATGTTATCTGACAAGAAATCAAATGTTGATATGAAAATATATAAAACACAAGATAGAGGTAAAGATAAAAATATTTATTAGAGTTGTGTTCATGTTCAGTCACTCCATCCTATCTGAGTCTTTGCCACCCTCTGGACTGTAACCCTCCAGGCTCCCTGTCCATGGGAAGTTTCAGGCAAGAATACTGGAGTGGGTTGCCATTTCCTATTCCAGGGGATCTTCCCAGCCCAGGGGTAGAACTCTCACCTCCTGCATTTCCTGCATTGCTGGCTGACTCTTACTGCTGAGCAGTCAGGGAAGTCCATTCTTGCTAGCATCCATCCTTGAAAGAGCATCCCCTCTCAACTCCTAACTTCCTCTTTCCATCTCAAGGCATGGATAACTGGCAATTCTGGGTGTTTAGTAGGAAAACTCAATGGATCAAATAAGGGTCAGTTCTGTCCATGGTGTTTTGTCACAGTTTGGGGTCCCCATGGAGAGGTTTCCTAAGTCTACCATAGTTGCAGCGTTTGAGTCAGTTTTTTGAGTGAAGCAATCTCATCCCATTTTAGTTCATCACAACATGTGCTGGGAAATTATCATATTATGATCTCTAAAATATAGATAAGATGCCTTTAAAATGAAAATTAGTGAAAAACAGTATAGTAAGACAAAATGGCAAGATGCAGGTCTTTTTGTTATTGTGTTTAGTACATAAGAACAGGGTATCTGATATATATCAGAGTGTCTGATGTTAAATGTTTAAACTTTATTTTTTTACTAACAAAGTATATAGGGGTCAAACTTTAAGAATAAATATAATGAAAGTGAATAGAATTTATAACCTTATCATAAACATTGCTAATATGTTGTATCTTTTTCTTGCACTTTTCTTCTATGTATTATACAATAGATACAGATTTGCAGTATTTTTATGTCACTGTATCTTTAACTATACTAAATCTATACATTTTATGTGTAATTTTTCTTTAAATCATGATACTACTCAGAAATTCACTCAACATTCTTCTAAAAAATCTACATGAATTGCTTCTTTTTAGGAAAATTGGTGTAAGCTGCCTATGAAAATTCATCTTACCTTTGTAGTTCAACTGTTCATTGTGATTTGCAAATCTTATTAATGAATACTACCATAAACCGAGTAGTAGCTTGTGGTGAAACCTGAAAGGTGAACTTGACCTTTTCCCCTCCTTTAATGAAGAGAGGACATAGATTTAATTACTTTTCTTGACCCTCAATGGCATTAGAGTTTTCAAAAATGAGTTCCCTCTGAAATTACTACTACCACTTAATTGCTGTTCCTTCCACTACTCTCCAATTTATGCTTCCCTGCACATCTAAGAAATTCTTTAAAAACTGATTATGGCACTTTCCTGTTTAACATCCTCTTTGATTTTAGATAAATTCCAAACTTCTCAAATATGGATTCTATTAATTAATGTCATAGTCCATTTGGGCTACTTTAACAAAATACCATGGATTAGGTAAATTATAAACAGCAGAATTTTATGCTTGCAAATTTAGAGGCTTGAAATCTGAGATCGGGGTACCAATATAATCAGGTGAGGGCCCTCTTCTGGGTCTCAGACTATTTTTTATATCCTCATATGGTGAATTGGAAGAAAAGCTATGACAAACCTAGACAGTGTATTAAAAAGCAAAGACATCACTTTGCAGACAAAGGTCTGTATTCAAAGCTATGTTTTTCCAGTAGTCATGTATGGATGTGAGAGCTGGACCATGAAGAGGCTAAATGCCAAAGAATTTGTTTTCAAACTGTGGTGCTAGAGAATACTATTGAAAGTCCCTTGGACAGCAAGGAGATCAAACCAGTCAATTCTAAAAGAAATTAAGACTAAATATTCATGGGAAGGACTGATACTCAAGCTGAAGCTCCATTGCGAAGCTTTAATGTGAAGAGCCGACTCCCTGGAAAAGACCCTGATGCTGGGAATTACTGAAGGCAGAAGGAGAAGGGGATGACAGAAGATGAGATGGTTGTTTGGCATCACCAACTCAATGGACATGAATTTGAGCAAACTCCAGGAAACAGTGAAGGACAGGGAAGCCTGGCATGCTACAGTCCATAGGGTCATAAAGAGTCAGACATGACTTAGTAACTGAACACACACACACACACACACACAATGAATGCAGCAAAGAAGCTGTCTCAGGCCTCTTTTTAGGACCTTAATCTCATTTATAAGGGCTCTCTCCTTATAACCTAAGTACCTTATAAAGGTCAATTTCCTAATATCATCATTGGAGTTCAAATTTCAGCATAGGAATTTTGGTGCAACACAAACATTCATGCCACAGCACTATGACTCTTTTTTACCTGTTGACTTAACGCCCTTTATGTCATACAGACACACTAAAACTTCCCAGTCACCTGTTCTCTCTGGCTGGGAAACTTCTCACTTGTTATTTTATCAAACTGAAACCTTTCTTTTCAATCTCACATAATTTTATTGGGAATTCTCTTTTGAGTCAGTTAGTTTAGGTTAGGGGATCAGATTGTCAATCAACTGAGGAGAGAGTGCATATGAATTTATCTCAAAGCTTATTAGATGGCCGGGTGTACTGGTACTCAATAAGTTCTTGTGGAATATTTGAATTAATATTTTACTCAATAAATCTCTCATTATTCAAATATCTATTTAAAGGACATTGTAGTTATTTCCATTTGTACTTCTTTAAACAATAGTTTTAATAGTACTATGTCCACATCTGATGAATTATTTTACTATATTCTAGAGGTTAATTTTAGCAAAAAACAAAAACAAAACTTGATCTTTCACATTTTTAAGATATCAGGCTCAGAGTATGCTTAAATTGTCACAGAATTCATACCAAAGTATATATGTATGATGATGGCATGGATTCAAACTATAGAGCACTAGTATAGTATTACAATTTGTGTTATTAGTGTTTAAAATTAAAGCAATTTTTCAAAAGGAGGATGAGTATCTTTGTATTAGAATGGAAGTGGAGAAAGCAATTTAATGTAGAGGAAGAGCAATGGGTCTGGAGTTAAGAGACCCTGACTTAACATAGTTCTAATTTCTACATTAGTAAAGCAACAGTTTGCAAGTCACTTAATTTTTCTAAGACATGGCCTGGTTTCCACCTTTAATAATTAGGAAGTTGGATTAGATGAACTATAAAATTAAGTATCTATGATGAAAGTTCTCAGATGAGTAGAATAGGTTTGAAATAGTTATTTAAGTATGAAAATTCCTTTATGACCTATTATAGTTCTGAGTGACGTTGATATGAGCAGTTTCTTCACCTCTTTGTAATTGAGGTTATATTTCACAGTTTAATTTCCCTAGTGGTATAGTGGAGTTAAAGGTATATATATATAATTTTTTTCATATCTTTAGGAATAGCACCATATTAGAATTTAACAGGATTTTTTAAATTTCATAAAAATTTTGACTGTATTAGTGAATTAAATTATTCATACCAAAGTAAAGATACACTGGATATCCCTTATTAAGCATCTGTTTGTTTTATAAATATAGTGAATATTCAATAGGATATGCTATGTAATTAGCAGTAAAAATTATAACAATTTTATATTTTTGTGACATTATGCCATTAGTATGAAGTAACTAGGATAAAATAAGATTGCAGGAATGATTTGTAAAATAATTTGTTTTGTGTCTATTTAACTCTCCATATAAACTATTTAAATATATGTATAATATGCACACATATATATTATAAATATAGAATTCCAGATGTTTTCTCTGTAATTAAAATATATTCACTCAAGAAAACAGTAAAATAAGTAAATGTCTTATTTAAATAATATGTCTTTTTAAAGTAAATGAAATCATAATAATGTAGTATTATATTAAATATTTAAGGACTTAAATTAATACTTTAAAGGCCCTTGATTTTCCTAGACAGAATTTTAAGATAGTCCCAAGTTTCCTTGACTAAAATAAATTCTAAAAAGTAATATTATTTGTTGTTTAATGCTGCTAAATTTACAGTAATTTTTCTTCAGAGATATAGAAAATTAATACATAAATGTATATTAAAATATATCTCCTGAAAGTTACATCTGTTATAATAAACATTTTCAAAAGCAGTCATTAACTTTTATTATTTAATAAATAATTATTAATGTTAGATATACATATTAATATTACATGAATTTAACTTTCGATTTTAGTGTGCATTCAAGATTTATCATTCCTTTCCTCATAACTTCACTATTTTTCATCCATATCATGATTAAAGTAAGAGAGAATTAGCAGAGGTGGTCCTAAGATGGCAGAGAAATAAGACAGGGAGACCACTTTCTCTCCCACAAATTCATTGAAAGAACATTTGAACGCTGAGCAAATTCCACAAAACAACTTTTGAATGCTGATAGAGGATATCAGGCACCCAGAAAGGCAGTCCATTGTCTTCAAGAGGAGGTAGGACAAAATGTAAAAGACAAAAAGACAGACAAAAGAGGTAGGGGCAGAGATCCGTCCTGGGAAGGGGAAGGGAGTCTTAAAAAAGAGAGAAGTTTCCAAACACTAGGAAACACTCTCTCCGGTGGGTCTGTGGTGAGCCTTGGAATCTCAGAGGGCAAAACAACTGGGAGGGAAAATAAATAAAGAAATAAAACCCACAGATTACGTACCTAACAGCAACTCCCAGTGGAGCAGCAGCCCAAACATGTGCATCCCCCACTAGCAAGTGGGAGCTGGACAGGCAGGCACGGGCTGCATTGGTAAGGGTAAGGATCCAGACTGTGGACAGCACATAAGGAAGTGATTACTGGCTAGCTTGCTCTCTCCTCTTTTGATTCCCCCTCTTCTCCTCTGGTCACCTCTATCTCCCTCCTCCATCTTCTCTTCTCCATGTAACCCTGTGTACCTCTCCGGGTGTCCCTCACTGTGGAGAAACTTTTCATCATTAACCTATATGTTTTATCATCAGTGCTGTATAGATGGAGAAGTCTTGAGGCTACTGTAAAAATAAGATTGAAAACCAGAGGCAGGAGGCTTAAGTCCGAATCCTGAGAACACCAGAGAACTCCTGAATCCAGGGAACATTAATTGATAGGAGCTCATCAAATGTCACCATACCTACACTGAAACCTAACATGACCCAAGGGCCAACAAGTTCCAGAGCAAAACATACCATGCAAATTCTCCAGCAACACAGGAACATAGCCTTGAGCTTCAATATACAGGCTGCCCAAAGTCAGACCAAACCCACTGACATCTCAAAACGCATTACTGGACAGTTCATTGCACTCCAGAGAAAAGAAATCCAACTTCACCCACCAGAACATCCACACAAGCTTCCCTAACCAGGAAACCTTGACAAGCCACTAGTCCAACCCCACCCACAGCAAGGAACCTCCACAATAAAGAGGAACCACAAACTGCTAGAATACAGAAAGGCCACCCCAAACACAGCAATATAAGCAAGAGGAAAAGGCAGAGAAATACCCAGCAGGTAAAGGAACAGGATAAATGCCCACCAAGCCAAACAAAAGAGGAAGAGATAGGGAATCTACCTGATAAAGAATTCGAATAATGATAATGAAAATGATCCAAAATCTTGAAACAAAATGGAGTTACAGATAAATAACCTGGAGACAAGGATCGAGAAGATGCAAGAAAGGTTTAACAAGGGCCTAGAAGACATAAAGAGTCAACATATAATGAATAATGTGATAAATGAGATCAAAAACACTCTGGAGGGAACCAACAGTAGAATAACGGAGGCAGAAAAGAGGATAAGTGAGGTAGAAGATAGAATGGTAGAAATAAATGAAACAGAGAGGAAACAAATAAAAAATAATTTTTAAAAAATAGAGGACAACCTCAGAGACCTCTGGGACAATGTTAAACGTCCCAACATTCAAACCATAGGAGTCCCAGAAGAAGAAGACAAAACAAATGACCATGAGAAAATACTTGAGGAGATAATAGTTGAAAACTTCCCTAAAATTTGGAAAGAAATAATCACCCAAATCCAAGAAACCCAGAGAGTCCCAAACAGGATAAACCCAAGGCAAAACACCCCAAGACACATATTAATCAAATTAACAAAGATCAAACACAAAGAACAAATATTAAAAGCAGCAAGGGAAAAACAACAAATAACAGACAAGGGGATTCCTGTAAGGATAACAGCTGATATTTCAATAGAAACTCTTCAGGCCAGAAGAGAACAGAAGGACATACTTAAAGTGATGGAAGAAAATAACCTACAGCCTAGATTCCTGTACCCAGCAAGGATCTCATTCAAATATGAAGGAGAAATTGAAAGCTTTACAGACAAGCAAAAGCTGAGAGAATTCAGCACCACCAAACCAGCTCTCCAACAAATGCTAAAGGATCTTCTCTAGACAGGAAACACAGAAAGGGTGTATAAACTCGAACCCAAAACAATAAAGTAAATGGCAATGGGATCATACTTATCAATAATTACCTTAAATGTAAACGGGTTGAATGCCCCAACCAAGACAAAGACTGGCTGAATGGATACAAAACAAGACCCATATATATGTTGTCTAAAAGAGATCTACTTTGAAACAAGGGATACATACAGACTGAAAGTGAAGGGCTGGAAAAAGATATTCGATGCAAATAGAGACCAAAAGAAAGCAGGAGTAGAATACTCATATCAGATAAAACAGACTTTAAAACAAAGGCTGTGGAAAGAGACAAAGATGGACACTACATAATAATTAAAGGATCAATCCAAGAAGATAAAACAGTCATAAATATATATGCATCCAAAACAGGAGCACCATAATATGTAAGAGAAGTGCTAAAAAGTATGGATGGGGAAATTAACAATAACACAATAATAGTGGAAGACTTTAATACCTGACTTACACCTATGGATAGATCAACTAAAGATAAAATTAACTAAGAAACACAAATTTTAAATGATACAACAGACCAGTTAGATCTAATTGATATCTATAGGACATTTCACCCCAAAACAATGAAATTTAAGTTTTTCTCATGTGCACACAGAACTGTCTCCAGCATAGACCACATCCTGGGCCATAAATCTAGCCTTGGAAAATTAAAAAAAAAAAAAAATTATATCATTCCAAGCATTTTTTCTGACCACAATGCAGTAAGATTAGATGTTAATTACAGGAGAAAACTATTAAAAATTGCAACATATGGAGGCTGAAAAACACGCTGCTGAATCACCAACAAATCAAAGAAGAAATAAAAAAATAAATCAAAATATGCATAGAAATCAATGAAAATGAAAACAAAACAATCCCAAACATATGGGACACTGTAAAAGCAGTGCTAAGGGGAAGATCCATAGCAATACAGGCTTACCTCGAGAAACAAGAACAAAGTCAAATAAATAACCTAACTCTACACCTAAAGCAACTAGAAAAGGAAGAAATGAAGAACCCCAGGGTTAGTAGAAGGAAATAAACCTTAAAAATTAGGGCAGAAATAAATGCAGAAGAAGCAAAAGAGACCATAAAAAAAAATCAACAAAGTCAAAAATTGGTTCTTTGAGAAGATAAATAAGACTGATAAACCTTTAGCCAGACTCATCAAGAAACAAAGGGAGAAAAATCAAATCAACAAAATTAGAAATGAAAATGGAGAGATCACAGCAGACAACACAGAAATGCAAACAATCATAAGAGACTACAGTTAGAACTGGACATGGAACAACAGACTTGTTCCAAAAAGGAAAAGGAATACATCAAGGATGTACATTGTCACCCTGCTTATTTAACATATGCAGAGTACATCATGAGAAACGCTGGGCTGGAAGAAGCACAAGCTGGAATCAAGATTGCTGGGAGAAATATCAATAACCTCAGATATGTAGATGACACCACCCTTATGGCAGAAATTGAAGAGGAACTAAAAAGCCTCTTGATGAAAGTGAAAGAGGAGAGTGAACAAGTTGGCTTAAAGCTCAACATTCAGAAAATGAAGATCATGGCATCCGGTCCCACCACTTCATGGGAAATAGATGGGGAAACGGTGGAAACAGTGTCAGACTTTATTTTTGGGGGCTCCAAAATCACTGCAGATGGTGATTGCAGCCATGACATTAAAAGATGCTTACTCCTTGGAAGGAAAGTTATGACCAACCTAGATAGCATATTCAAAAGCAGAGACATTACTTTGCCAACAAAGGTCCGTCTAGTCAAGGCTATGGTTTTTCCAGTGGTCATGTATGGATATGAGAGTTGGACTGTGAAGAAAGTTGAGCACTGAAGAATTGATGCTTTTGAACTGTGGTGTTGGAGAAGACTCTTGCAAGTCCCTTGGACTGCAAGGAGTTCCAACCGGTCCATTCTAAGGATCAGTCCTGGGTGTTCTTTGGAAGGACTGATGCTAAAGCTGAAACTCCAGTAGTCTGGCCACCTCATGCGAAGAGTTGACTCATTGGAAAAGACTCTGATGCTGGGAGGGATTGGGGGCAGGAGGAGAAGGGGATGACAGAGGATAAGATGGCTGAATGGCATCACCGACTCGATGGATGTGAGTTTGAGTGAACTCTGGGATTGGTGATGGACAGGGAGGCCTGGCATGCTGCAATACATGGGGTCACAAAGAGTCAGACACGACTGAGTGGTTGAAGTGAATTGAACTGAACTGATATGCAAATAAAATGGACAACTTGAAAGAAATGGACAAATTCTTAGAAGAGTACAACTTTCCAATACTGAACCAGGAAGAAATAGAGAATCTTAACAGACCCATCATAAGAATGGAAATTGAAACTATAATCAGAAATCTTCCAACAAACAAAAGCCCAGGACCAGATGACTTCACAGCTGAATTCTACCAATAATTTAGAGAAGAGCTAACACCTATCCTACTCAAACTCTTCCTAAAAGTTGCAGAGGAAGGTGCTTCCAAACTCATTCTATGAGACCATCATCACCCTAATACCAAAACCTGACAAAGATCCCACAAAAAAACAAAACAAAACAAAACTACAGGCCAATATCACTGATGAACATAGATGCAAAAATCCTTAACAAAATTCTAGCAATCAGAATCCAACAACACATTAAAAAGATCATACATCATGACCAAGTGGGCTTTATCCCAGGGATGCACGGATTCTTCAACATCCATAAATCAATCAATGTAATATACCACATTAACAAATTGAAAAATAAAACCATATGATTATCTCAATAGATGTAGAGAAAGCCTCTGACAAAATTCAATATCCATTTATGATGAAAACCCTCCAGAAAGCAGCAATAGAAGGAACATACCTCAACATAATAAAAGCTATATATGACAAACCCACAGTAAACATTACCCTCACTGGTAAAAAATTGAAAGCAATTCCTCTAAAGTCAGGAACAAGACAAGGGTGCCCACTCTCACCACTACTATTCAACACTGTTTTGGAAGTTTTGGCCACAGCAGTCAGAGCAGAAACAGAAATAAAAGGAATCCAGATTGAAAAGGAAGAAGTAAAACTCTCACTGTTTGCAGATGACATGATCCTCTACATAGAAAACCCTAAAGACTCCACCAGAAAATTACTAGAGCTAATCAATGAATATAGTAAAGTTGCAGGATATAAAATCAACACACAGAAATCCCTTGCATTCCTATACACTAACAGTGAGAACACAGAAAGAGAAATTAAGGAAACAATTCCATTCACCATTGCAAAGAAAAGAATAAAACATTTAGGAATCAGTTCAGTTCAGTTCAGTCACTCAGTTGTGTCCATCTCTTTGTGACCACATGAATTGCAGCACGCTAGGCCTCCCTGTCCATCACCAACTCCCAGAGTTCACTCAAACGCATGTCCATCATGTCGGTGATGCCACCCAGTCATCTCATCCTCTGTCGTCCCCTTCTCCTCCTGCCCCCAATCCCTCCCAGCATCAGAGTCTTTTCCAATGAGTCAACTCTTCGCATGAGGTGGCCAAAGTACTGGAGTTTCAGCTTCAGCATCAGTCCTTCCAAAGAACACCCAGGACTGATCTCTTTAAGAATGGACTGGTTGGATCTCCTTGCAGTCCAAGGGACTCTCAAGAGTCTTCTCCAACACCACAGTTCAAAAGCATCAATTCTTCAGTGAGCAGCTTTCTTCACAGTCCAACTCTTATATCCATACATGACCGCTGGAAAAACCATAGCCTTGACTAGACGGACCTTTGTTAGCAAAGTAGTGTCTCTGCTTTTGAATATGCTATCTAGGTTGGTCATAACTTTCCTTCCAAGGAGTAAGTGTCTTTTAATGTCATGGCTGCAGTCACCAACTGCAGTGATTTGGAACCCAAAAATATAAAGTCTGACACTGTTTCCACTGTTTCCTCATCTATTTCCCATGAACTGATGGGACCAGATGCCATGATCTTTGTTTTCTGAATGTTGAGCTTTAAGCCAACTTGTTCACTCTCCTCTTTCACTTTCATAAAGAGGGTTTTTAGTTCCTTTTCACTTTCTGCCATAAGGGTGGTGCCATCTACATATCTGAGGTTATTGATATTTCTCCTGGCAATCTTGACTCCAGCTTGTTTTTCTTCCAGTCCAACATTTCTCATGATGTACTCTGCATATAAGTTAAATAGCAGGGTGGTCCTATACTTAGGAATATATCTACCTAAAGAAACAAAATATGTATATATAGAAAACTATAAAACACTGGTGAAAGAAATCAAAAGGACAGAAATAGATGGAGAAAAATACTGCGTTCATGGATCGGAAGAATCAATATAGTGAAAATTAGTATAGTACCCAAAGCAATCTGTAGATTCAATACAATCCCTATCAAGCTACCAATGGTATTTTTCAGAAAACTAGAACAAATAATTTCACAATTTCTATGGAAAGTCAAAAAATCTTGAATATGCAAAGCAATCTTGAGAAAGAAGAATGGAACTGGAGGAATCAACCTGCCTCACTTCAGTCTCTACTACAAAGCCACAGTCATCAAGACAGTATAGGATGGCACAAAGACAGAAATATAGGTCAATGGAACAAAATGGAAAGCCCAGAGATAATTCCACTCACCTATGGACACCTTATCTTTGACAAAGAAAGCAAGAATGCACAATGGAGAAAAAACAATCTCTTTAACAAGTGGTGCTGAGAAAACTGGTCAACCACTCGTAAAAGAATGAAACTAGAACACTTTCTAACACCATAAACTCAAAATGTATTAAAAATCTAAACGTAAGACCAGAAACTATAAAACTCCTAGAGGAAAACATAGGTAAAACACTCTCCAACATAAATCACAGCAGGGTCCTCTATGACCCACCTCCCAGAATATTGGAAATAAAAGCAAAGATAAATAAATGGGACCTAATTAAAATTAAAAGCTTCTGCACAACAAAAGAAACTATAAACAAGGTGAAAAGACAGCCTTCAGAATGGAAGAAAATAACAGCAAGCGAAACAACAGACAAAGAATTAATCGCAAAAATATGCAAGCAACTCCTGCAGCTCAATTCCAAGAAAATAAACGACCCAATCAAAAAGTGGGCCAAAGAACTAAACAGACATGTCTCCAAAGAAGACATACAGATGGCTAACAAAAACACATGAAAAGATGCTCAATATTACTCATTATCAGAGAAATGCAAATCAAAACCACAATGAGATACCATTTCATGCCAGTCAGAACAGCTGCTATCCAAGTCTACAAGCAATAAATGCTGGAGAGGGTGTCTAGAAAAGGGAACCCTCTTACAATGTTGGTGGGAATGCGAACTAGTACAGCCACTATGGAGAACAGTATGGAGATTCCTTAAAAAACTGGAAATAGAACTGCCATATGACCCAGCAACCCCGCTGCTGGGCATACACACCAAGGAAACCAGAATTGAAAGAGACACATGTACCCCAATGTTCATCGCAGTACTGTTTATAATAGCCAGGACATGGAAGCAACCTAGATGTCCATCAGCAGATGAATGGATAAGGAAGCTGTGGTACATATACACAATGGACTATTACTCAGCCATTAAAAAGAATACATTTGAATCAGTTCTAATGAGGTGGATGAAACTGGAGCCTATTATACAGAGTGAAGTAAGCCAGAAAGAAAAACATCGATACAGTATACTAACACATATATATGGAATTTAGAAAGATGGTAACAATAACCCTGTATGCGAGACAGCAAAAGAGACATAGATGTATAGAACAGTCTTTGGTCTCTGTGGGAGAGGGAGAGGGTGAGATGATTTGGGAGAATGGCATTGAAACTTGTGAATTATCATATGTGAAATGAATCGCCAGTCCAGGTTCGATGCACGATACAGGGTGCTCAGGGTTGGTGCACTGGGATGACCCAGAAGGATGGTACGGGGAGGGAGGAGGGAGGGGGTTCAGGATGGGGAACACATGTACACCCATGGCTGATTCATGTCAGTGTATGGCAAAACCAATGCAATATTGTAAAGTAAAAATAATAATAATAATAAATAATTTTTTAAAAAGAAAATCATTTAGGTATGAAAAAACAAATATTGTTTTCAAGTACATTCTCTGTTGATGTGACAAATTTTATTGAGGATAAACAAAAAAGGAAATAATCTTTAAACAAAATAAAATAAATATTTTATTTATTTTTTAAATAAATAAAATATAATAGCTAGATAAAAAAAAAGATAGAGAGAATTAGCTACAAAAACATTGAGGAAGAGGAAAATATGAAGCTTAAGCTTCTGTATATATGTTGGTTAGAATTTTGCTTATATATATATATCTATATATATGTATATATATTTCCCCATCTATATTAAAAGTGGGAGATCTATGATCTCAGTAAATTTAGAAGTAAGTTTAGTTAGCAGTAAGTAAGTTTAGTTAGAAATCTATATAGATAGGACCCATTTGTATTGAATGTCATTTGGGAGAATATGCAAAAAATGTTAATTGTGGTTATCTTTTGTTCATAAATTTAAAGTTGAATTTTTTTGTTTCTCTTTATACATTATAATTTTTCTGACAGTGGATGAGTTGCCTGATTGTTAGTTAAAATATTAGAACATAACTGTCTACCAATGAAAATTTTAACTCCTCAAATACTGTATCCTATTTTGTTGAGAGGTTTCTGAGGAGAGCTCTCTATCAGTGTTTTAATTATACCACTTCATATAATCCTAACAGCATTTGCATAATTATTATTTCAGTAATGCAGTCAAGATATTACATACCCTGTGATATAAAATAAATATAAAATCCAAAACAAATGTAAAATGAAAGTCAAGTGACTTAAAGTACCTGCACTATTCATTATCATTATCATTTTTATCCTTCCAACAACGATTTAAATTCATGAGACTTTCCCAGCAATTTGTAGACGGATGTACTTGTTTCTGGTTTAAATCAAAGTATGTTACTCAGATATCTAGATTATATTTTATTGTGATATCTGATTGTAACATATTTGCTGATTTATGAATATTTTTGAATTATGCAGTGTCCTGGTTTTTTTTGGTCATATCATGTACTTATTATGTTTATTAGCTTCTTTGTTAATAAACCTATTTTCCTTCTTCACTAGACTCTCATCTGAGTGAATTGCACTTTCAATATTCTCTCAATGAGTCTCCTCTTTGAAAGTAGAAAACAACCTATTTAGTGTGTATTATAATAAAGAATCCTTCTAGCTTAGTGAGGCCTTCGTTTTAAATGAAATCTATACTGTGGAATATTTTATAGACTTTTTGTATTAGAGAGTTAATTTGTGCTTCTGATATCAGAAGAAATTGTCTTCAACATCGTGGTGCTAAGCTGAGTTAATATTTTGTCACAGACATTTAAAAAATATGATAAAGTGAGTTTTAGAATTTGAAGTGAATACAAATAATTAAGAAGCAAATAAAGATGGAAAATATAAATTCTCCAAAGAAGACATACAGATGGCTAACAAACACATGAAAAGATGCTCAACATCACTCATTATCAGAGAAATGCAAATCAAAACCACTATGAGATACCATTTCACACCAGTCAGAATGGCTGCGATCCAAAAGTCTACAAATAATAAATGCTGGAGAGGGTGTGGAGAAAAGGGAACCCTCTTACACTGTTGGTGGGAATGCAAACTAGTACAGCCACTATGGAGAACAGTGTGGGAGATTCCTTAAAAAAACTGGAAATAGAACTGCCTTATGATCCAGCAATCCCACTGCTGGGCATACACACTGAGGAAACCAGAAGGGAAAGAGACATGTGTACCCCAGTGTTCATCGCAGCACTGTTTATAATAGCCAGGACATGGAAACAACCTAGATGTCCATCAGCAGATGAATGGATAAGAAAGCTGTGGTACATATACACAATGGAGTATTACTCAGCCATTAAAAAGAATACATGTGAATCAGTTCTAATGAGGTGGATGAAACTGGAGCCTATTATACAGAGTGAAGTAAGCCAGAAGGACAAACACCAATACAGTATACTAACGCATATATATGGAATTTAGAAAGATGGTAACGATAACCCTGTATACGAGACAGCAAAAGAGACACTGATGTATAGAACAGGCTTATGGACTCTGTGGGAGAGGGAGAGGGTGGGAAGATTTGGGAGAATGGCATTGAAACATGTGAAATGTCATGTATGAAACGAGATGCCAGTCCAGGTTCAATGCACGATGCTGGATGCTTGGGGCTGGTGCACTGGGACGACCCAGAGGGATGGTATGGGGAGGGAGGAGGGAGGAGGGTTCAGGATGGGGAACACATGTATAATTTTTTTTTAATTAAAATTGAAAAAAAAAATAAAAGAAATCAGTCCTGAATATTCACTGGAAGGAATGATGCTGAAGCTGAAACTCCAATACTTTGGCCACCTGATGTAAAGAACTGACTCCTTGGAAAAGATCCTGGTGCTGGAAAAGATTGAAGCCAGGAGAAGGGGACAACAGAGGATGAGATGGTTGAATGGCATAATTGACTCAATGGACTTGAGTTTGAGCATCCCTGGGAGTTGGTGATGGACAGGGAGGCCTGGAGTGCTGCAGTCCATGGGGTTGCAAAGAGTCGGACACGACTGAGCGACTGAACTGAACTGAACTGTTTTTATTTCCAGGGTCCTAAATCTCCCCTTTCCAAGTGTTCCTAGCATGGCCCTCCCCACGTGGACTCAGGGACTCTTGTCCCTTCCTCTGCCCACTGTCTACATGCTCCCATCCAAGCCCTCTTGTCTATACCTTCATAGAAACTCTAGTCACCATACAACTTGTACCAGGGATTTGGTGGTTAAATTTTATCTCCAAAAATGTTAAAAAAAATAAATAAATAAAAATAAAAAAAATACCTGAAGGAAAATATAAATAGATTCTAACTCCATAATTTGGATTAGAAAGTGAATCCTACATGCTTATTACTACTTAAATATCATTTGATTTCTATAAGCATTTTGTCTAAAAATAAGTTTAAAAAAAGTGTTTCAGGGAGTGACAGAAAGCAAGACATTAAGAAAATGTATCAAGAAAAAGTACTTAAAACGTCAATTTTTAAAATAAAGTCACTTCTACATGAAGTTTGGAAAATTGTATGGAGCGTGTAGACATTGAGAAAGCCACTTTCTCATTTGTAATTTCTGTGGTAGGCAATTTCTGAAATGGGTCCCAATGGTCCCCACCCACTGATACTTATACCATTCTGTAATACCCTCCATTTGAATATAAACAGGGATTAGTGACTTTCTTCTAATAAATATATAGTGGGAAAAGTTATGAGATGTTATTTCCAATATTAATTTGCAAAACATTGTGATTTCCATCTTGCTCTCTTTTGTCTTCTCATTTGCTCAGTCTCATGAATCTAGTGGCCCTGTGGGAGTCTTCCAGGAAGAACGTCTTCTAGGAAGAAAGTCTTCTAGGAAGATGCCCACATAGTGAGGAGTAAAGGGAGAATTCTGGCCAATAATGTGCAAAGAACTGAATCCTCCAGACATGGGTGAGCTTGGGAGTACTCTTTTACTAGTAGTCTTCAGACAACTGCTGGTTCGGCTGGCACCTGGAAGGCAGCCTTGTGAGTGACCAGAGTCAAAAGACCCAGCTAGCAGTGACTTAGATTCCTGACCCACCAAAACTGAGATAATAAATATGGTTGTTGTGAGCCACAGTGTTTGGGTATAATTTGTTATACAGTAGTTGATAATTAACACAATTTTATACATTGTTCTGAATTCTGTGTTAATAGATTCAATAGTTGTGAGTTCCCAGCAGCTACACATATAATGAAACTAATTTAGGCAAATATACATATACATATATATATATATATATATATATGTATGTATTTGCTTATACCTTGTGGACTTCCCTTGTGGCTCAGCTAGTAAAGAATCCACCAGCAATGAGAGAGACCTGGGCTCAATCACTGGGTTGGGAAGATCCCCAGAGAAGGGAAAGGCAACCCACTTGAGTATTCTGGCCTGGAGAATTCCATATACTGTATAGTCCATGGGGTCACAAAGAGTTGGATGTGACTTTCACTTTCACTTTTTTCATACATTGTAATCAATAAAGAATTAAGAAAAAGGTGAGGTAGATATGCATACCCTACAAAGTTAATAGAATAAGAATTTTTTTTTAAATAATTTACAAACAATCCCCTGCAGGAGGGCATGGCAACCCACTCCAGTATTTTTGCCTGGAGAATCCCATGGACAGAGGAGCCTGTCAGGCTACAGTCCATGGAGTTGCAAACAGTCAGACGTGACTGAAGCAACTTAGCATACACATATGCACATTCATCAGAATTGTATGTGTACTGTGCTGATATTTTGGAGAAGGAAATGGCAACTCCCTCCTGGAAATTTCCAAGGACAGAGGGGCCTGGCAGGCTACAGTCCAAGAAGTCACAAAGAGTTGGACATGACTGAGAGCACCAGCATACATGCTGATATTTATAAGGAAATCTGTGAAAGATTAAAACTACTGTATACCGTGGGGCAATTTGTCATTCTAGATTTATTGTTATAATGTCACTAGTCTGCTCATAACTAACTGGGGCTTTATATAGTGAATCTGTTGTCTCACTGATGAAGGTGCTGGATGAAATGGTCTTTAAGCTAAAAATTCTAGATAACAGCTAAAAATTCTAGATTATAAATACTGAGATAGAAATCATCATTAGAGATATATACCACATAGAGATTAGGGCCAAATTAAAACAAAATACATCAAAATAAAAACATTGAACTTTCAAATACACCTTAAGAAGTCTTTATATAAAATATTTTGTAATTTAAAATCAGATTAATTAAAATAATGCTGTTTTGACTGATTATACTATTCCAGGCTCTGCTAACTTATATATGCACTTTATTATTTGCAGATCAAAAATGATATTAAGTGGCAAGCCTTTGGATACACATTTACTAAGGGATAGAGATAAGATTTAAATATCTATTCACAAAAGTTGCAATCATGATGGTACTGAAATATAAAGTTTTTATTTTGATTTAATTTATTTTAAAAATTAGTTTTCCCTGGTTGTTCAGCTAGTAAATAATCCTCCTGCAATGTGGGAGACCTGGGTTCGATCCCTGGGTTGGGAAGATACCCTGGAGAAGGGACCAGCTACCCACTCCAGTATTCTGGCCTGGAGAATTCCATTGACTGTATAGTTCATGGGTTCCCAAAGAGTCAGATATGACTAAATGACTTTTACTTTCACTTTGTCAGGTAATGAAATGTGTTTTAAAATCTTAAGTAATTATATTAAAATTTATTTAGGAACAAACATAAATATCTTTACCAAATAAAGATGTTTCATAATTACAAAAAAATAGAAGTTAGTATTTATTTAAAAATTAACACAGATTTGACAAAGATATACATATAAATTTGTGAGGCAGTTGCTAGAATATTTACATATTTGTTACTAATATTTAACAATAAAATTGGATCATCTCCGTAATAGTGGGAACAACTAGAGCCTCCTTCCATCTAATAATAGTAAAACATCATTGTCTTTCCTCTAAACATACAAATTCAATTAAGGTTGTGTTTAATTTAAATATCAGTGTGGTTTTTTTTTTAAGCCAAATAAATCCAATTCATTTTAAAGAGCAGTTTATGTGCTGGGTAATAAGAATGACACGTTGGCTCCTCAGGTGAGGCACAAAGATAAAGACAGCTATACTTAATTTTTAAGAGATGTGACATAATAACTGACCTTAAATAGAAAATTTTTGTGATTATATAAATCAAAGAGCTTCAAAGATATGACTTAAAACCTCTGGGTAACAAATTTTCTAAGAGTTATATTACTGAAGTGGAAAAAAGCAAAGCTGACAGGCAATGAGATTAAGTAAAGGACATTTTGTGTACATCCTAATGCTTAATTTCAAGAGGCAGTGCAATGTAACAGAGGCACCACTCTTTCAATGAACCAAAGAGCCTTTCACTATTTTACTATTTCCAAGTATTATTTCATAAATGGAAATAAATTTTCATAATATGTATTCTATCATGCTGACATACTTGAAATTTATCAAGAAAAACTCAAGTCCCTAAATCATATTCATCACAGTCTTTCAAGAAATAGTAAAATAGGTATCCCATAAGTACTTGTGTGTGTTTTGCTCTGTACCATTTGTTAGCAATAAAAATGACTTCCAATATTTCATTCAAGGCTAAATGGGGAGCACATGTACAATTATTTGAACCAGTACAAAAATCAATTGGTTGCATCATTTTTATGTCATCTTTTGGTAGAAGGATGGAGAAACAGTTGTAGCATAAACTGTGGACCCAAAGGTCATTTCACTGAATTAAAAAACAAAAAGAACACTGAGACAGGTCATACATTTGAAGAAATTAAAGGCAAGGGTAGCAAAATAAAAAGTAGGACTAAATCAAACAAAAAGTTTCTGTGTAGCAAAAGAAGTAACGATCAAAAGGTAACCTATGGAATTAGAGAAAATCAAACTATATATCTGATCAGGGTTTAACTTCCAAAATATATAAGGAACTTCATTAGCATAATAGCAACAAAAAAATAACTTGATTTAAAAAGTGAGCAAATATTTTGAATAGACATTTTTCCAAAGAAAATACACATATGGCTGAGAAGTAGATGAACATAAACTCAACATTACTAATCATGAGGGAAATGCAAATCAAAACCACAATGAAACATTATCTCACACCTGTTAAGAGAGCTATTTTATCAAAAATAATAAATATTTACAGGGATTTGAAGAATTGGGATCCTTGTATGCTGTTGATGGGAATGTAAAATGTTACATCCACTTTGGAAAAGCCTATGGAGTTTCCTCAAAAAGTTAAAAATGAAACTATCATATAATCCAACAATCTCACACCTGGGGATATTACAATAAATTTGAAATTAAGATATTAAAGAAATGTCTGCATCCCCATGTTCATTGCAGCATTATTCACAATAGGCAAGGTATGGAAACAACCTAAATATCCATCTATTGATGAATGGATTAAAAAAATATGGTGAAAGTGAGAGTTGCTCAGCCTTGTTTGACTCTTTGCAACCCCATGGATTGTATATTCCATGGTATTCTCCTGGCCATACTACTGGAGTGGGTAGCCGTTCCCTTCTCCAGGGTGTCTTCCTGACTAGGGTCTCCTGCATTGCAGGCAGATTCCTCACCAGCTAAGCTAAGAATATATGGTACATGCACACAATGGAATATTATTTGGCTCTAAAAAAAAGGAAATCCTGCGATATGCAACAGCATGGATGAACTTGGACAACATTATGTTAAGTGAAAAAAGCCAGTCACACAGGGACAAATCCTATATCAATCCACTTATATGGAGTATCTTGAAGAGTCAAACACATAGAAGAAGAGAGTAGAATGCTGGCTACCAGGGAAATTGGGAAGTTGTTCAAAGATATAGTTTCAGTTATACAAGATGAACATGTTCTAGAAGGTCTTTAAGACATTGCACGAGTAGTTAATAATACTGTATTGTGCCCTTAAATAAATTGTTAAAATAGTAGCTTTCATGTTAAGTTTACTTACCATAATTTGATAAAATGACCTTTGTAATCTTTGCCTCCCATGTGACTCCTGTGATTATTTTTTATTAAATGGCTGAAGGGGATTTTTGCATATGAAGTTAAGATTACTGTGGGCAGGAATCCCTTAGAAGAAATGGGGTAGCCATCATAGTCAACAGAAGAGTCGGAAATGCAGTACATGGATGCAATCTCAAAAACTAAAGAATGATTTCATTTCCAAGGCAAACCATTTGATATCACAGTAATCCAAGTCCCAGACCAGTAATGCTGAAGAAGCTGAAATTGAACAGTTCTATGAAGAGCTACAAGACCTCCTAGAACTAACACCCCAAAAAGATGTCCTTTTCATTATAGGAGACTGGAATGCAAAAGTAGGAAGTCAAGAAACACCCGGAGTAACTGGCAAATTTGGCCTTGGGGTACAGAATGAAGCATGGTAGAGGCTAATAGAGTTCTGTCAAGAGAAAGCACTGGTCATAGCAAACACCTTCTTCCAACAACACAAGAGAAGCCTCTACACATGGACATCACCAGGTGGTCAACACCGAAATCAGATTGATTATATTCTTTGCAGCCAAAGATGGAAAAGCTTTATATAGTCAGCAAAAATAAGACCAGGAGCTGACTGTGGCTCAGATCATGACCTCCTTATTGACAAATTCAGACTGAAATTGAAGACAGTGGAGAAAACCACTAGACCACTTACATATGACCTAAATCAAATCCCTTATGACTATACACTGGAAGTGAGAAATAGTTTTAAGGGGCTAGATCTGATAGACAGAGTGCCTGATGAACCATGGACAGAGATTTGTGACATTGTACAGGAGACAGGAATCAAGACCATCCATCCCCAAGTAAAAGAATTGCAAAAAAGCAAAATGGTTGTCTGAGAAGACCTTACTAATAGCTGTAAAAAAAAAGACAAGCCAAAAGCAAAGGAGAAAAGGAAACATATACCCATTTGAATGCAGAGTTCCAAAGAATAGCAAGGAGAGATTAGAAAGCCTTCCTCAGCGAACAATGCAAAGAAATAGAGGAAAACAGTAGAATGGGAAAGACTAGAGATCTCTTCAAGAAAATTAGAGATACCAAGGGAACATTTCATGAAAAGATGAGCTCAATAAAGGACAGAAATGGTAGGGACCTAACAGAAGCAGAAGACATTAAGAAGAGGTGGCAAGAATACACAGAAGAACTGTACAAAGAAGATCTTCACAACCCAGATAATCATGATGGTGTAATCACTCACCTAGAGCCAGACATCCTGGAATGTGAAGTCAAGTGGCCTTAGGAAGCATCACTACGAACAAAGCTAGTGGAGGTGATGGAATTCCAGTTGAGCTATTTCAAATCCTGAAAAGATGATGCTGTGAAAGTGCTTCACTCAATATGCCAGCAAATTTGGAAAACTCAGCAGTGTGCACAGGACTGGAAATGGTCAATTTTCATTCCAATCCCAAAGAAAGGCAATGCCAAAGAATGCTCAAACTACCACACAATTGCACTCACATCACACGCTAGTAAAGTAATGCTCAAAATTCTCCAAGCCAGGCTTCAGCAATACATGAACCCTGAACTTCCAGATGTTCAAGCTGGTTTTAGAAAAGGCAGAGGAACCAGAGATCAAATTGCCAACATCCACTGGATCATCAAAAAAGCTAGAAAATTCCATAAAAACATCTATTTCTGCTTTATTGACTATGCCAAAACCTTTGACTGTGTGGATCACAATAAACTGGAAAATTCTAAGAGATGGGAATACCAAACCACCTGACCTGCCTCTTGAGAAACCTATATGCAGGTCAGGAAGGAACAGTTAGAACTGGACATGGAACAACAGACTGGTTCCAAATAGGAGAAGGAGTACATCAAGGCTGTATATTGTCACCCTGCTTATTTGACTTTTATGCAGAGTACCTCATGAGAAATGCTGGGCTGGAGGAAGCACAAGCTGGAATCAAGATTGCTGGGAGAAATATCAATAACCTCAGGTATGCAGATGACACCACCCTTATGGCATAAAGTGAAGAAGAACTAAAGAGCTTCTTGATGAAAGTGAGAGAGGAGAGTGAAAAAGTTGGCTTAAAACTCAACATTCAGAAAACTAAGATCATGGCATCTGGTCCCATCACTTCATGGCAAATAGATGGGGAAACAGTGGCTGACTTTATTTTGTGGGGCTCCAAAATCACTGCAGATGGTGATTGCAGCCATGAAATAAAAAGACGCTTACTCCTTGGAAGGAAAGTTATGACCAACCTAGACAGCATATTAAAAAGTAGAGACATTATTTTGTCAACAGAGGTCCGTCTAGTCGAGGCTATGGTTTTCCAGTGTCTGCTGCTGCTGCTGCTAAGTCGCTTTAGTCCTGTCTGACTCTATGCGACCTGATAGATGGCAGCCCACCAGGCTCCCCCGTCCCTGAGATTCTCCAGGCAAGAACACGAGTAGGTTGCCAGTTCCTTCTCCAATGCATGAAAGTGAAAGTGAATTCACTCAGTTGTGTCTGACTCTTACCGACCCCATGGACTGCAGCCTACCAGGCTCCCCCATCCATGGGATTTTCCATGCGAGAGTACTGGACTGGTTTGCTGCTGCCTTCTCCAGTATGGATGTGAGAGTTGGACTATACAGAAAGCCGAGCACCAGAGAATTGATGCTTTTGAGCTGTGGTGTTGGAGAAGGCTCTTGAGAGTCCCTTGGACTGTGTGGAGATCCAACCAGTCCATCCTAAAGGAGATCCTGTTTGTTCATTGGAAGGACTGATATTGAAGATTAAACTCCAATACTTTGGCCACCTCATGCAAAGAGTTGACTGATTTGAAAAGACCCTGATGCTGGGAAAGATTGAGGGCAGGAGAAGAAAGGGATGAGATTGTTGGATGTCATCACTGACTCAGTAGACATGGGTTTGGGTGGACTTCGTGAGTTGGTGATGGACAGGGAGGCCTGGTGTGCTGCGGTTCCTGGGGTTGCCAAGAGTCAGACACGACTCAGCGACTGAACTGAACTGAACTAAGATTAGTAACCTGGGGATGGTTAGAAAGACACATCAACTGAGTGGGAGTAATCTAATCTCATGCTTAAATGGCAGAGAGTTTTCTCAGCTGGTGGCAGAAGTCAGATTTGAAGCATGGAAAGGATTCAGTCCATCATTACTGGCTGTTAGATGAAAGTGACCATGTGATCAGGAATATAGTTGGGCTATAAAGTCTGAGGGTGGTCTTTACCTGACAACCTGAAAGGAAAGCAGGACGTCAATCTTACAACCACAAAGATTCGAATTCTCCCAACAATCTAAATAAGCTTGGATGTAGATGCCTTCAGATACAAGCTCTGTCAATAAAACTCTTATTTAGACTTTATAAGGCCCTTAACTGAGAGTCCAGCTGAATTTGACTAGTCTTATCTACAGACCTCTCATAGACTTATAGGCAGATCTATAAGCTTTGGTGACTACTTGCCTACTTGGTTATTGTACTAGAGAGATTCAAAGAGAAAAAAGAAAAATACAACTTTAACTTAGACTGAACTAGCAGGGAAACTATAACAACATAGTATATCTAAGCTAGTCTCCCCTAAGCCTACACATTACCTTTCTCAACACTTGCATGCATGTACCACGCTCCACTCTCCAGCAAAGGCTGTGAGATTGATTATCTTAAAACCTTGCTTTGATTATGTCATTATTCTGTACATTTGATTGTCATTAACTATTCTGAAGTTATGTTGTTTTCTACAAAATGAATTTGGTTTGATAATTAAGCAGTCACATTTATATAAAATTTTCAATTAAGTTGTTTCTTTCTTTGCCTGCCAATAATCTAGAAAGTGGATAATCTTTCTATTCTATTAGGTCTGTTGTTTCTTTGTCCATCACACATACTAAGGTAATATGCCTCATGTCATAAAAAATAATTTTTTGTGTATTATTTCTTCATTCAAATTTTATGAGTCAAGTAACTAAACCTACTATATTAAGATGGAAATAACCAATAAAAAGTAGATTAAAGAAAGAAAAAGAACACATATACACCTTCATTGAACAAGAGGATTGAGACATGTTGCATTTGTTTTTCATAGCATGACCATTTAGTTTCTCATTTATCCCACAAATGTTGATTGACCACTTTCTATATTCTAGTAGACACCTGGCCTGGCAACTCCCAGAATTTAAGTGTAAGACATTTCCTATTTACATTATTATGCAGGGACATGTTCAAAAAGTGATTTATTATTATTACTGACATTAAATATGCCTAACACCTCACCTCTGTGGCCAAAATTTTGCCTACATTTATAACCTGTCCAACTTTAAAGTCTATTTAGTTGCATGTTAAAGAAACTAAAAAATAGCAGGAAGGTGATATTTTTGTGTCATATATTTGAAAAATCAGGCAAGGATAAATTTGTATGCTAAAATGATGTGGTCTGTTCTCTGCTTCTTTTCTTTAGCTCTGGATTTCTTTTCCCTTAATCTTAGTTCCTTTTTCATGCATAGGTCTGGGTTTAAACAAATTTAGATGCTAACATTAAAGTTAAGATGCCAAAATAAGGTCAGACCACATGGTAAATTGATCTTTCTAGGACCATATCTCTCTCCAAAAAACCCAGCAGTTTTCTCTTTCTCAGCATCAGAAATCATACTGATAGTCTAACTGACATACATGTGTTCATTTCTCTCTCTCTGAATAAGGCACTTTGTCCAGGAAACTAGTACCCCTGACTCAATCTAGCTTGCTTACTCTTTCTTGTCTCAGATGAAGACCATACATTAACCCTCATCAAGGACGAGGTTTGATTACTATTAAAGAGAAAAATGGAAAACACATATGGTTACAAATCTACTACTTTTTATTAGAACTTAAGAGCCAATATATTGTATCTACTTTGGTTTGATGGTATTGGGGTTTGCAAATTTTCATTCATGTTATTTTATTCACATATCCAACTCTTCCTTTTACATTAGAGTAATGTACATTGTCTACAATGTAATTATCTACAATGCCATGTATCTTCCTAATTTTCCCCAAACCTACCATTTTATGAAAGTGTAGTTTAGTTTATATCTCCTATATGAAAAAATTTCTACTCTTTCTAGGTTAAAACAGCCTCTGATACTTTGAGGTACTGAACGTTTCTTTACTTATTCTACCATATTACATTAACTTAATGCCTTAATGCCAATAAAGTCTTAAACAATGATATTGTATCTCCTGGAATGTGCATATTACAAATTTGCATATTATGAAGTATTGATTTTCTTACAGTTCTCAAAAAAAATTTAGTTACAAATGACTTTCTAAATAGAATCCTTCTCAAGTATAGATATATGCAGACACATGCAAAGCTATGTCTTGCCCTAAGACAGAGTATTAAATATGACTGTTCAAAGACCCTAGGTTATTTACTTTTAATTATGCAGAATAAAATTAACTTATTCTGCTACAACACTTAGAGCTGCTTGTGTCTATCTGTCTCATCACAACAAACATCTGACGGCATCTTCTAATAGATTCTCATTTTATCATAGTGGAAAGTAAAATTTATGTAAAATAAATTTGGTACATTTGTTGATTTAGAGCACAAATGTCCAGGGAATACCAAGTATGATTTATATGGAAGGGGCCAATTAAATGAGTTAAAGATATATGCATGTAAATAGGAACTGGTGTTTGAAAATACGTTTATACACATTTTCCACAAGAAAGTATTTTTTTCTTAATCTAATTTTAATAAAAATTTAACATCAACCACATAATACTTTAAAATTTCCTTTCACATCTCTAGAAAAATGCTGTTGCTTCATTATCATATATTATGGCTTCAGATCAGATCAGTCACTCAGTTGTGTCCGACTCTTTGCGACCCCATGAATCACAGCACGCCAGGCCTCCCTGTCCATCACCAACTCCCGGAGTTCACTCAGACTCACATCCTTCGAGTCAGTGATGCCATTCAGCCATCTCATCCTCTGTCATCCCCTTCTCCTCTTGCCCCCAATCCCTCCCAGCATCAGAGTCTTTTCCAATGAGTCAACTCTTTGCATGAGGTGGCCAAAGTACTGGAGTTTCAGCTTTAGCATCATTCCTTCCAAAGAAATCCCAGGGCTGATCTCCTTTAGAATGGACTGGTTGGATCTCCTTGCAGTCCAAGGGACTCTCAAGAGACTTCTCCAGCACCACATTTCAAAAGCATCAATTCTTCAGTGCTCAGCCTTCTTTACAGTCCAACTCTCACATCCATACATGACCACAGGAAAAACCATAGCCTTGACTAGACGAACCTTTGTTGGCAAAATAATGTCTCTGCTTTTGAATATGCTATCTAGGTTGGTCATAACTTTCCTTCCAAGGAGTAAGTGTCTTTTAATTTCATGGCTGCAGTCACCATCTGTAGTGATTTTGGAGCCTAGAAAAATAAAGTCTGACACTGTTTCCACTGTTTGCCCATCTATTTCCCATGAAGTGGTGGGACCGGATGCCATGATCTTCGTTTTCTGAATGTTGAGCTTTAAGCCAACTTTTTCACTCTCCACTTTCACTTTCATCAAGAGTCTTTTGAGTTCTTCACTTTCTGCCATAAGGGTGGTGTCATCTGCATATCTGAGGTTATTGATATTTCTCCCGGCAATCTTGATTCCAGTTTGTGTCTCTTCCAGTCCAGCATTTCTCATGATGTACTCTGCATATAAGTTAAATAAACAGGGTGACATATACTATAAAAAATTACAAGCTCTTCTCATTCATATGTGTTTTGTCTTTCAGTTCAGTTCATTCGCTCAGTCATGTCCAACTCTTTGCAACTCCATGGACTGCAGCAAGCCAGGCCTCACTTTCCATCACCAACTCTTGGAGCTTGCTCAAACTCAAGTCCACTGAGTCAGTGATGCCATTCAACCATCTCATCCTCTGTCATCTCCTTCTCTCCCCACCTTCAATCTTTCCCAGCATTAGGGTCTTTTCCAATGAATCAGCTCTTCACATCAGGTGTTCAGAGTATTGGAGTTTCAGCCTCAGCATCAGTCCTTCCAATAACCATTCAGGACTTATTTCCTTTAGGATGGACTAATTGGATCTCCTTGCAGTCCAAGGGACTTGCAAGAGTCTTCTCCAGCACCACAGTTCAAAAGCATCAATTCTTCAGTGCTCAGCTTTCCTTCTAGTACAACTCTCACATCCATACATGACTATCGGAAAAAACATAGTTTTGACTAGATGGACCTTTATCAGCAAAGTAATATCTCTGCTTGTTAATATGCTGTCTAGGTTGGTCATAGCTTTTCTTCCAAGGAGCAAACGTCTTTTAATTTCATGGCTGAAGTCACCATCTGCAGTGATTTTGGAACCCCCCAAAATAAAGTCTCTCACTGTTTCCATTGTTTCCCCATCTATTTGCCATGAAGTGATGGGACCAGACGCCATGATTTTAGTTTTCTGAATGTTGAGTTTTAAGCCAACTATTCACTCTCTTCTTTCACTTTCATCAAGAGGCTCTTTAGTTCTTCATTTCTGCCATAAGGGTGGTGTCATCTGCATATCTGAGGTTATTGATATTTTTCCCAGTAATCTTGATTCCAGCTTGTGCTTCATCCAGCCCATTACTTCGCACGATGTTTTGTCTTTCAGTCAGTTCAGTCACTCAGTTGTGTCCGACTCTTTGTGACCCCATGAATTGCAGCATGCCAGGCCTTGCTGTCCATCACCAGCTCCCAGAGTTCACTCAGACTCACATCCATCGAGTCAGTGATCCCATCCAGCCATCTCATCCTCTGTCATCCCCTTCTCCTCCTGCTCCCAATCCCTTCCAGCATCAGAGTCTTTTCCAGTGAGTCAACTTTTTGCATCAGGTGGCCAAAGTACTGGAGCTTCAGCATCATTTCTTCCAAAGAAATCCCAGGGCTGATCTCCTTCAGAATGGACTGGTTGGATCTCCTTGCAGTCCAAGGGACTCTCAAGAGTCTTCTCCAGCACCACAGTTCAAAAGCATCAATTCTTTGCCACTCAGCCTTCTTCACAGTCCAACTCTCACATCCATACATGACCACAGGAAAAACCATAGCCTTGACTAGACGGACCTTTGTTGGCAAAGTAATGGCTCTGCTTTTAAATATGCTATCTAGGTTGGTCATAACTTTTCTTCCAAGGAGTAAGCCTCTTTTAATTTCTTGGCTGCAGTCACCATCTGCAGTGATTTTGGAGCCCCAAAAAATAAAGTCTGACACTGTTTCCACTGTTTCCACATCTATTTTCCATGAAGTGATTGGACCAGATGTCATTATCTTCTTTTTCTAAATGTTGAGCTTTTAGCCAACTTTTTCACTCTCCACTTTCACTTTCATCAAGAGGCTTTTTAGTTTTGTCTTTAGTGATCTATAAAAGGCTCATGTTTCCTATGTGTATGTACTCAAATGGGTTTCCCCTTGGTTCAGCAGTAAAGAATCTGCCCACCAATGCAGGAGATATACGTTTGATCCCTGTATCAGGAAGATCCCCTGGAGTAGAAATGACAACCCATTCCAGTATTTTTGCCTGGGAAATCCCTTGGACAGAAGAGTGTGGCAGGCTACAGTCCATGGTGTCACAAAGAGTAAGACATAACTTACCAACTCAATAATAATAACAATATGTACTCAAATATAAAATGTTTCCAATTAGTGCCACAGTCTTAGTAATTGTGTTATAATGTTTTTAGTTTTTTTGTGTGACTTGATGGACGTGAGTCTGAGTGAACTCCGGGAGTTGGTGATGGACAGGGAGGCCTGGCGTGCTGCGATTCATGGGGTCACAAAGAGTTGGACACAACTGAGCGACTGATCTGATCTGATCTGAAGAGCAGCATAGTATGATCTATTCCCAATCTCAGAAAAGTTTCAGGGGAGGACTAGATATCAAATAGTTAGGACATATTTTACTGGGTTTTTACTTTTCTTTAAATATACTTACATATTTTTTTCTTAGAGACAGAACTCAGCACCCATTCCTTCCATTTAGCCTTTAGTGTACTTTGTTTCCCATTAGGCATAGTAAAAATTTTAACTTAAGTACTGTACTCTGAAATGTATTTTTCTTAAGTAGACATAATAATATATTTCCAAAGCTTTTCTCTGTACCACATTCATCTGTAAAGCTGATGAAATAGTTGCACTGTGAAATTGATTACCTGGGCAATGAAGCAGAGCCTAATCTTTGATATTCAAAGATAATTCTCATCCTGGCACAAAGAAGCTCTATTACATGAAGGTACTTTCTATTTTCCATAATGCTGGATGCTCAAAATAGGGAAAATAATTTGTAGTTTGAATTCAAATATATGTGTCATTAGTAAAATAATTTTGTTTATCATCATTATGTATTAGAGTGGTTAGAAGAAGGCATCTATTTTATTGACTTTAAAGGACTTTTTGAAATATATTTTTGTACATAAATGATCTGTAGTATATTGACTGACATAATGAAAATGTCTAAAAATCAGGAAAATTCATCTATGTCTATAGATGCATATCCATCTGTGAAAAGGTGGAATATTTAAAACTTGTTAGCCATAATTTATCTGCCTATTTAAAAATAAAAGCTAAAGGTCAGTGTATTGCTCATCTCTTAGATTTTTCTATACACATTTGTTGTTGCTTATTCTTTAAGTCAAGTTCGACTCTTTGTGACCCCATTGGCTACAGCCCACCAGGCTCCTCTGTCCACGGAATTACCTAGGCAAGAATACTGGAGTGGGCTGCCATTTTCTTTCTCCAGGGGACTTTCCTTACCCAGGGATCAAACCTGAGTCTCCTGAACTGGCAGGCAGATTCTTTCCTGCTGAGCCACCAGGGAGCAAGCCCTTTAAAAATATATCAGTTCAGTTCAGTTCGTAATGCTGTAATTAAATCTAGTTATTTTGGGTGATTTAGATACACAAAGAATGTGATTTAAAATCAGGTTTCCATAAGTCAGAGACATTACCCACTGTCAAGTTTTACTAATCATTTCAATTATCAGTTCAGCTCAGTTCAGTTCAATCGCTCAGTTGTGTCCGACTTTTTGCCACCCCATTAACTGCAGCACACCAGGCCTCCCTGTCCATCACTAACTCCTGGGGTCTACCCAAACCCATGTCCATCAAGTCGGTAATGCCATTCAAACATCTCATCCACCATCGTCCCCTTCTCCTCCTGCCCTCAATCTTTCCCAGTGTCAGGGTTTTTTCAAATGAGTCAGCTCTTCACATCAATGGCCAAAGAATTGGAGTTTCAGTCTCAGCATCAGTCCTTCCAATGAACACCCAGGACTGATCTCCTTTAGGATGGACTGGTTGGATCTCCTTGCAGTCCAAGGGACTCTCAAGAGTCTTCTCCAACACCACAGTTCAAAAGCATCAATTCTTACACATTCAGTTTTCTTTATTGTCAACTCTCACATCCATGCATAACCACTGGAAAAACCACAGCCTTGACTAGACAGATCTTTGTTGGCAAAGTAATGTCTCTGATTTTTAATATGCTGTCTAGATTGGTCATAACTTTCTTTCCAAGGAGTAAGCGTCTTTTTATTTCATGGCCCCAATAACCATCTGCAGTGATTTTGGAGCCCAGAAAAATAAAGTCAGCCATTGTTTCCACTGTTTCCCCATCTATTTCCCATGAAGTGATGTGAACAGATGCCATGATCTCAGTTTTCTGAATGTTGAGCTTTAAGCCAACTTTTTCACTCTCCTCGTTCACCTTCATCAAGAGGCTCTGTAGTTCTTCACTTTCTGCCAGAAGGGTGGTGTCATCTGCATATCTGAGGTTATTGGTATTTATCCCAGCAATCTTGATTCCAGCTTGTTCTTCATCTAGCCCAGCATTTCTCATGATGTACTCTGCATATAAGTTTAATAAGCAGGGTGACAATATTCAGCCTTGATGTACTCCTTTCCCTATTTGGAACCAGTCTGTTGTTCCATGTCCAGTTCTAACTGTTGCTTCCTGACCTAAATACAGGTTTCTCAAGAGGCAGGTCAGGTAGTATGGTATTCACATCTCTTTCAGAATGTTCCACAGTTTATTGTGACCCACACAAAGGCTTTGGAATAGTCAATAAGGCAGAAATAGATGTTTTTCTGGAACTCTCTTGTTTTTTCAATGATCCAGTGGATGTTGGCAATTTGATCTCTGATGCCTCTGCCTTTTCTAAAACCAGTTTGAACATCTTGAAGTCAACAGTTCACGTATTGCTGAAGCCTGGCTTGGAGAATTTTAATCATTACTTTACCAGCATGTGAGATGAGTCCAATGTGCAGTAGTTTGAGTACTATTTTGCATTGCCTTTCTTTGGAATTGGAATGAAAACTGACCTTTTCTAGTCCTGTGTCCACTGCTGCATTTTCCAAATTTGCTGGCATATTGAATACAGCACTTTCACAGCATCATCTTTCAGGATTTGAAATAGCTCAACCGGAATTCCATCATCTCCACTAGTTTTGTTCATAGTGATGCTTCCTAAGGCCCACTTGACTTCACACTCCAGGTTGTCTGGCTCTAGGTGAGTGATCACACCATCGTGATTATCTGGGTCATGATATTTTTTGTACAGTTCTTCTGTGTATTCTTGCCACCTTTTCTTAACATTCTCTGCTTCTGTTAGGTCCCTACCATTTCTGTCCTTTATTGAGCCCATCTTTGCATGAAATGTTCACTTGGTATCTCTAATTTTCTTGAAGAGATCTCTAGTCTTTCCCATTCTATTGTTTTCCTCGATTTCCTTGCGTTGTTTGC
Organism: Bos mutus; assembly: GCF_027580195.1. Taxonomy (NCBI): domain Eukaryota; kingdom Metazoa; phylum Chordata; class Mammalia; order Artiodactyla; family Bovidae; genus Bos; species Bos mutus. The sequence continues at coordinate 16,214,914 of NC_091617.1, forward strand.
TGAGGAAGGCTTTCTTATCTCTCCTTGCTATTCTCTGAATTCAAATGGGTATATCTTTCCTTTTCTCCTTTGAAGGTAAGAGAAATCCAAGTAAGATGGTACGCACTTAGAGAGGGGATCAGAGGGCAGACAAACTGAAACTACAATCACAGACAACTAGCTATTCTGATCACATGGACCACAGCTTTGTCTAACTCAGTGAAACTAAGGCATGCATTTGGGGCCACCCAAGATGGCCAGGTCGTGGTGGAGAGGTCTGAGAGAATGTGGTCCACTGGATAAGGGAATGGCAAACCACTTCAGTATTCTTGCCTTGAGAACCCAATGAACAGTATGAAAAGGCAAAAAGATAGGACACTTAAAGATGAACTCCTCAGGTTTGTAGGTGCCCAATATGTTACTGGAGATCAGTGGAGAAATAACTCCAGAGAGATGAAGGGATGGAGCCAAAGCAAAAACAACACCCAGTTGTGAATGGGACTGGTTTGGAAGCAGGATTTGATGCTGTAAAGAGCAATATTTCATAGGAATCTGGAATGTTAGGTCCATGAATCAAGGCAATTTGGAAGTGGTCAAATAGGGGATGACATAGTGAACATCAACAATCTAGGAATCAGTGAACTAAGATGGACTGGAATGGGTGAATTTAACTCAGTTGACCATTATATCTACTACCACGGGCAAGAAGAAATGGAGTAGCCATCATAGTCAACAAAAGAGTCTGAAATGCAGTAGTACTTGGATGCAATCTCAAAAACGACAGAATGATCTCTGTTCGTTTCCAAGGTAAACCATGCAATATCATGGTAATCCAAGGCTATGCCCCGACCTGCAATGCTGAAGAAGCTGAAGTTGAACAGTTATGAAGATCTACAAGACCTTCTAGAACTAACACCCAAAAAAGATGTCCTTTTCATTATAGGGGACTGGAATGCAAAAGTAGGAAGTCAAGAAACACCTGGAGGAACAGGCAAATTTGGCGTTGGAGTACAGAATGAAGCAGGGAGGGCATAGGCTAATAGAGTTCTGCCAAGAGAACGCACTGGTCATAGCAAACACCCTCTTCCAACAACACAAGAGAAGACTCTACACATGGACATCACCAGATGGTCAACACCAAAATCAGATTGATTATATTCTTTGCAGCCAAAGATGGAGAAGCTCTATACAGTCAGCAAAAACAAGACCAGAAGAAGACTGTGGGTCAGATCAAGAACTCCTTATTGCCAAATTCATACTGAAATTTAAGAAAGTGGAGTAAACCACTAGACCATTCAGGTATGACCTAAATTAAATCCCTTATGATTATACAGTGGAAGTGAGAAATAGATTTAAGGGACAAGATCTGATAGACAGAATGCCTGATGAACTATGGATGGATGTACGTGACTTCGTACAGGAGACAGTAATCAAGACCATCCCCAAGAAAAAGAAATGCAAAAAAGCAAAATGGCTGTCTGGGGAGGCCTTACAAATGGCTGTGAAAAGAAAAGAAGCAAAAAGCAAAGGAGAAAAGGAAAGATATACCCATTTTAATTTCAAGTATATTGTCAAATATTAGGAGAGACCAAGCTGCAAAGTTGAAACATGGGGTCTGGGCTGTCTTAGTTCATCTCTCAGATATTTTCTTCTCAGATTGCCCCAGCCCAGGATAATAGATGAGTTTTCTACATCATGTATGCATGTGGAGCAGTTTAGTTTATAAGATATTTCCATCTTATAGTCAGATTGTTATGTAGCTTACATGACAGTTTCCAGGGAAACACGCAGGTAAATTCAGAAATTCTAGGTTTGTCAGCCTTAAGTAAGCCTAGCCAATCAGATGTATTCTACTAAAAGCATTCTGAAGACAAGTCATGTGTTTCTGCCAAGGCCCATAGGTTTGTCTTTAATATTCTTAACAGATGAGGCTTATTTCTGTCTTTGGAATGTCCTTCCCTCTATAATGGACTTCCTTGGTGGCTCAGATGGTAAAGCATCTGCCTACAGTGCGAGAGAACTGGGTTCGATCCCTTGGTCAGGAAGATCCTCTGGAGAAGGAAATGGCAACCCACTCCAGTACTCTTGCCTGGAAAATCCCATGGACGGAGGAGTGTAGTAGGCTGCAGTCCATGGGGTCACAAAGAGTCAGACAGCACTGAGCCACTTCACTTCCTCTCTCTATAATTGAATTAAATGTTTTATAGTCCAGCAGCTTAACCTTTTCCTTCCCAGGAATATATGAGGACTTTAAACTTTCCCTTTTACTCTAGCAAACTGTAAAAGGCTTCTGTTCCATCTTCAAAGATGATTATTTAATAGCTAAGAACATGATTTATTCACTGTCACTAATTTATTTGCTGTTGTATATTTTTCAGTCATGTAAAAATTATGGATAGTTTGCTAATGATATAATTGTTTACTGTGATTGTCTTGAAGCCAATAAAAATATATATATATTTTTCCCCATGAAGCAATTATGACTAGTCCATCAACTTCAATTAAAAGAAAAAAAGTGTGTTTTAAATGTGAATGATGTAGTAAAAATTTATGAAACATTCTGTAATAGCTAATAGTATTTTAAAGATTCCACTTGTGTTTTACATCGATGAGAGGAAGCTAAATTGAAGGGGATTAATACCACAATGGAAAATAAAAAGGAAATTTCAGATGTTGAGCTATTACTGCTCATTTATTATGTCAGGTTCAAACTTGTTAGTAAAAGCAGTATTATTTATATTGTGCCAATAATAATAATGCCCTCTTCAATCCCCAAGATAGTATATCATGTACTCTTCATGAATTGTATCTGGCATAAGACTGGACTGATTAAATTTTTGTTGAGATAATGCTGCATTGGGTTCCCCAGTGGTAAAGAATCTGCCTACCAATGCAGGAGACACAAATCAGATCCCTGGGTCAGGAAGATCCCCTGGAGAAGGAAATGGCAACCAACTCCAGTATTCTTACCTGGGAAATCCCACGGTCAGAGGAGCCTGGTGGGCTACAGTCAAGGGGGTTGGACTACAGTCCAAAAGAGTCAGACATGACTTACTGACTAAGACTAAACAGCAATAACAAATGCTGCATTATAAAAACTCCCCAAAATATCAGTAACTAGAAAATAAGCACTTATTTCATACTCAGAGTTATGCATGTTGGTTGAGATTAAGCTGATTTCACCTAGGGTCAGCTGGATACATCTGTGCTGGGCAGAGAGCCCAACTTTGTATCAAGACCAAGTCACCTCCATGTTATCTTCATTGTGGGACCTTGCCCGAAAGTGGAATCCAGGTGGAAAATCTCACATTAACTCAGGGACTGCTTTTTTATAGTAGGTAGTAGAAGCTCCAAAAGGACCAAGTGAAACTGGCTGTGTCTCTTACAGCTTTATTTCACAACCTGACCCACTTTTACTTCTTTCTTCTTTCCATATGGCGAGGTCTCATGTTTAGTCAATGAGGTGTGTGAAAGTATGATGAACCACAATTAAGCCATGATGAAGTTAGATAGAATAGAAATAAGCTGGGGCAAATAATATAGTCTATCACATACATCAAATAAAATGCAAGTTCATCAGTGAAGAGGTTTAGTCTACTAGTGTATTTCAAACTTCTACAGGTTTTGTTTCCCCAATGGGGAGATAAAGTATTTGTTTATTCTTAAAATTGCCATTGGTGCACTTAGTTCTTGGTGAAGGAGACAACATTAAAATATCTCTAGAGTAATAAAATGCTAATAGAAATAGAAACCAGCCATGCACTAAGGTCATGTTTGTGACCCACTCTGGCATACTTATAAGAGAGGTAATTGCTTTTGTTTTAAATTGGGAAAACTAAAGATGATTGCCTTTTGTGGTGGTTTTGAGGACTGTTTAGTTTTCTATTGATGGGTAACAAATTACCATAAACTTAGTGGCTTGAAAGAACATTTTTTATTAACTCACAGTTTCTGTAGTTGAGAAATAGAGAAGGACTCAACTGGGCCTCTGCTTAGTTCTCATAGGGTCAAAGACAAGAGGAGAAAACAAGTTTCTCATAGGGTCAAAGACAAGATGCTTAGCATCATCTTACCTGGGAGCTCTGGGAAAGAATTTTATTCCAGTCTTATTCAGGTTGCTGGCAGAAATCAGTTTCTTGTCACTGTAAGACTGAAGTCCCTGTTCCCTTTCTGATTGTTAGCCAGGAACTGCTTTCTGATTCTATATGTCACCTGAATTCCTTGACATGTGCCCCCTCCATTTTCAAGCCCACAGTGGCATGGGAAGTCTTTCTTGTGCTTTGAATCTATCTGACCTCATCTGCCAACAGTGAGAAAATTCTCTTCTTTTAAAGAGCTATGTGATTAGATTAGCATCATCTGAATAACTTCTTTTTTTTTAATGGTCAACTGCTCTGTAATCTTCCCTACACCTGCAACACCTCTTTTTCCATATAATAAAACATAATCATGGGACTAACACCTGGAGATAAAGGTCACGGGGAATGTCTTAAAATTCTGCTCAACATGAGGAAAATCCTTTTTCAGATACATTTGATATTCAAATTAGTAGCAGAATTACAGATTAGCCTTTAAATATTTTTCCTTGTATCAGGAAAATCAGATTTACTTTTCTCTAGGGGATTTTCTCCAGTTTGCTGTTCAGTGACACCAGTTACATTTTCTTCATGATTATTAAGAATTGCGTATATATTAAAGAGATTCTCATTCATTATTTTTTCACCTTTTTGAGAAAACATAGGCTGACTTGGTAGGTGAAAACTGACATCTTTAAAGGCACAAAAGTATTACAAATTTTTCCCTTAATGTTGTAGATATTCAAAGTACTATCAGTGGGCATATCTTGTCACTCCTTAAAAATAAAAGCTGAGCTAGTTAAAATTAATGTTGTAAAAAATTCCCTAATATGATACAATCACTATAGAAGTGTTGAATATATCCAGGGCCTTATTTAGATAATTAATCTGTGTGCTTACTTGGACTATAAAGTTTAGTAGAAGAATTCAAGCCAGGGGATGTCCAGTACAGACTTCACCACACACACACACACACACACACACAAAGTCATTTAATAATTAAAACCTTTTAAACAGGATACTGAAAATGCTCCAATTAAAGAACACATTGTTATATAGATGTCTGTCTAGAGCAGGATGCTAACACAGAGGTTAATATCAAGAACACAATAGCAATATATGCTTCAAAAATCACCAAACCCAAATCAATTAACTTGTGAGACATTGTATTAAAGTCTCTCTTCTCTCTTCCTTTGAAATATGAATGAAATAATTGAAGATCCAAGGCAGCTTAAGGATTATTCAATTTTCCCATGAAAATTTAGTCTTTCATTTAGAAAGTATGAAGAAAAATAGCACTTACAGGGGACTGTAGCCTGCTAGGATCCTCTGTCCAGGGGCTTTTCCAGGCAAGGAACCCTGTAATGGGTTGCCATTTCCTTCTCCAGGGGATCTTCCTGACACAATAATTGAACCTGCCTCTCTTGCATTGGCAGACAGAATCTTTATCACTGAGCCACCTGGGAGGCCCATGATAGGATCTGAGGAACTATTAAAATAATCACTAATGTGGCTGTTGCAAATATAAGTAGCCAAGCTGCCCAGCTCCACAATATCTAGAAGCTACCTACATTCCATTTTATATGGCTGCTTCCATTTTTAAGCCAGGGATGGGATGATGAATTCTTCTTGTGCTACAGTTATCACTGCCCATATCCTATTGATAACAGTCTAGCTTGCTGTAGCCATTCTTTAAGACACTCTGAGTTGGAGTAAATACCAGGTCTCCTGTAGTTAAAGAACCACAGATTCTCCCAGCCTCATACTGGTCATCCAATGCCAAGTGCAAGTGTTGAGACTATGGCCAGCCATATGTACTGCCTCCTCCCCAAGTGAATGCTGAAATGGTACCTCACCTGTACGTCGTGCCTGTAGTTGCCACAAGGATACAGGCACCACCATTAAGGAGGCTCTGGGCACAACTGACCTGTACACTTTATTTAAAGAGCTGTAAAATTTAGTGTGCAAGTAGATTGTGACACAGACAAGTTTGTCAGATTAGCACCCACACACAAGTCTGATGCATAACTTCATTTACCCTTCATTCCTGCTAAGTATCCATTTCCTATTGTTGATTTTAAGTCATCATTTTTACTCATGATAACTACATCAGAACTTTGACCTACTCATGTTACATGCTTCTTTATCCAAACAAGCAACTCCTTTTACCACTCACCTTTTATCTGTCAAGGATTATCCTCCTTCAGGAACAGATAAAGTGTAGATGTCATGAGACTTTAAAAAAAAAAAAATGCAATATATCTTTCCTTCCTCCCAATACTTACTCTGCTCTTTCCTTGCCTATGTATAGTTTTCCAATCTATCCAATGGAAATTATCCAAACCATGGTTTATAATCAGGTCATCACTTCATCAGCTTTTTTCATTCGTTGCATTTAAGCATCCATTTTTACCATTTTGCTGAATGACTCATAAATGTGGCCCTCATAAACCCACTGATCAAATGGATGGCTTAATTTGATTAATGGCTTAATCAAATGGATGTAAGTCAGTGCTTGTTTAATTTTATTCTAAGCATTCTATACCATTGGCATGTCTTTTCTATTGTGATTTTCTCTTCTTTCATTTTATTAAAGACAGGGTTTTCATGTAGTTTTCCTGAACATTCTTTCTCAAGTGTCTTAATTCAATCTCCTCTCATTATTGGTTCTTCCTAGAATTCTGTTAGCAAACTGTATCTCCTCAACTTCTTATGAACACATTCCCTCATATATTAATAATTGTAAAATCTAAACTGTATTTCAAACCACTTTTGTCAATTCCAGACATGTATTTCTTTGTCAGCCATATACTTACTGGTCTACCACGAAATTCTTCAGATTCACATTCAAAATAATCCAAAACAAAGAAACAACAAAAAAGGGATACAACATTCCAATACTTTAGTCTTTCTCTTCCAGAGATAAAAATCAAAAAAATTAAGTTAGACTTTTTTTTATAAATGAATAACTAAAGAACTTTAAATTTAAAGTTCTAAAAGAACATTAAAAGAAATTTAAAAGCATTTCAGATAAAAAGCAACACTGAATAAGTTGAGAGAAAAAATTACACTTTAATTTCTTTTTTTGTTGTTATTTTATTATTTTTATTATAAATTTATTTATTTTAATTGGAGGCTAATTATTTTACAATATTATATTGGTTTTGCCATACATCAACATGAATCTGCCATGGGTATACACGTGTTCCCCCTCCTGAACCCCTCACCCACCTCCCTCCCCATACCATCCCTCTGGATCATCCCAGTGCACCAGCCCCAAACATCCTGTATCATGCATTGAATCTGGACTGGCAATTTGTTTCTTATATGATATTATACATGTTTAAATGTCATTCTCCCAAATCATCCCACCCTCTCCCTCTCCCACATAGTCCAAAGGACTGTTCTATACATCTGTGTCTCTTTTGCTGTCTCACATACAGGGTTATTGTTACCATCTTTCTAAATTCCATATATATGCATTAGTATACTGTATTGGTGTTTTTCTTTCTGGCTTACTTCACTTTGTATAATAGGCTCCAGTTTCATCCACCTCATTAGAACTGATTCAAATGTATTCTTTTTAATGGCTAAGTAATACTCCATTGTGTTTATGTACCACAGCTTTCTTATCTATTCATCTGCTGATGGACATCTAGGTTACTTCCATGTCCTGGCTATTATAAACAGTGCTGCAATGAACATTGGGGTACACGTGTCTCTTTCAATTTCTTTTAATCACTAATGATGAGGATGATTGCCACTCAGAATATCCACAAACCTAGAAAGGAATAAAATGTAGGAATACTCTTACATTAACAAACCATCTCAGATTATGACTGTGTCCCACTAAACTTTGATTCATTTGACTCCAGGAGGAAATATTATAGTTTAATAATATCATCTGAGAACATTTGTTGTAAGAAAAAGTAAATTTTAAAGTAGTCTTGTCTCATAAATACTTGGAAAAAATGAAATTACTTAAAAGAAAAAAGAAGGCTTTTAATAAGGTTAGATTGATTTGAAAGAGTATAAAATCCAGGAAATATGTTGACATATGAAAATAAGAAAACAATACCTAAATTATTAGTGACGTTTAAACTTTGCTCTCCTAGACTCAGACTATAATGGCTTCTTCAGTCAAATCTCATTAAATGAGTAGGGATATTTAATACTTATCAGAAAAGCTTTATTTCATTATTTAATATTTTACAATGCAATTCTTTATAAAGCTTTAGTAAAATGCAACACAAAAGGCACAAAAATATTTAGTTTAAATTTTTCTTTAGAAGCATGAAGCAAATGAAGTTTCACAGAATGAAAGACATGATAAGTAAATACATGGAAAATGGACATTGTTACTCTCTTCCTTGTAGTATGAAATCAGATCCAGATGAAGGGGAGGAAAAGGTAAACATTGCTATGATCAGGGAAATGATGTGCTTTTAATGTACAGATTATCATATACATCATCCATCTATTGCTTATAGCAGTGACTCTCAAAGAAAAAGAAAAACAAAGTAAGCATTCAAAGACAAAATGGAAATCATTCTTAGTGAAATGGCCCATTGTAGAATATATCTAATTGGTAAGACTACCTTCCATTTATAAAATTATAATGCAATAATTATGCTTGACAAGCAAATGTATCTTTCAGTCACATGAATTCAGCACTTCTCCTTTGTGGATTTTGTGTCAGGGATGTACACAAATGAATACATTATCTATATTGAGATAGATATAGATTATAAAAGAAGGATACTGTTAATAAAGAATCTGTCTACAGAGTGTAATAGAATTTAGGTGAAAAACAATTGTTTCATCCTGCTGAGTAAACTTAAATGACCAGTGTGTTCAGATAAAAGAACAGTGCATATTTTGGAAATTATATAAGACACCACAAAAATTATGCAGAAATATCAGCATTTTATTTTATTTATTTATTTATTTTGTTTCAGCATTTTAGACCTTGAAGGGGACTTGAAAGTTTAGTCTGCATATTTATTTGGAATGAAGAAACAAAACACCTGAAGGATCAAGTACAATCTGAAATACCCTAGAAATAGCATGAATTTTTAGATACGGCAACTAGTGCTATTTTCCATACTTCTAGAGATTTTCAGCTTTCCTTTGAATAAAATTCAAGGATTTCTACTTTGCACAGGAGTGAAAAACTTGAAAGTGTGATCTCTTATACTCCCATAGAATGTCTAATTGCCAGTTTTTAAATGCAAATTAATTTTCTCATATGCTCAATTTAAGTATCATCCAATTTTCCTCTCTGTGGCCTTTTGCTTAAGGAGTAATTACATTGCTGACATTTTTAATTAAAACAGTGCTATCTATTTTAAAAAGCTTTAAGCCTGCCATTGATTGTAGATCCTGAATAAAATTTTGGTTGATGAATCAGTGTATGTGTCTTAATACTCTTTGAAGCCTATACGTATTAGCATATCATTTGAATTTAATAGTATTCAGATAAAAATAATTTTGTAAAACTGAATAATACTATCATTACAAATTTGGATCTCAATACAATGAAACAAATTGTGTATTAATATGTACATTACATATCATATATATATATATATTTGTAGTCCATTTTTGGGAGGCTGCTTATCCCCTATAATTTTAATTTACATTTGACTATTAGAGATTTAACATTTTAGTAATTTTTAGAGCTCTGAAAAATATATAGTAAATCATTTACTTATATGATTTACTATATATTTATGAGATATATTTACCAATTCTGAAGAATGTCTTAATGGGCTGAAGCTGTGAACCATTTATCCAATCCACTGAGATGTTTGTAAAGTTGTAAAGGATGCTTTCTTTTTCCTTTTAAATGATATTTAACTGAAGTGTAGTTGATTGACAATATTGTTAGTTTCCAGTGTATAGCAAAGTGATTCAGTTATATACAATTCTTTTTCCCTTATAGGTTATTACAAAATATTGAGTATATAGTTCCCTGTGTTTTACACAGTCCCCGTGATTGTTTATTTTATACATAAAGTATATAATATGGATGTGAGAGTTGGACTAAAACAAGGCTGAGCACCAAAGAATTGATGCTTTTGAACTGTAGTGTTGGAGAAGACTGTTGAGAGTTTCTTGGACTGTAAGGAGATCAAACCAGTCAATCCTAAATGAAATCAATCCTGAATATTCATTGGAAGGACTGAATACGAAGCTGAAGCTCCACTACTTTGACCATCTGTGTGAAGAGCCAACTCATTGGAAAAGACCCTGATGCTGGGAAAGATTGAAGGCAGGAGGAAAAGGGGATGACAGGGGACGAGATGATTGGAGGGCATCGCTAACTAAATGGACATGAGTTTGAGCAAGCTCTGGGAGATGGTGAAGGACAGGGAAGCCTGGTGTGCTGCAGTCCATGGGATCACAAAGAGTCGGACACGACTGAGTGACTGAACAACAACAAATGTTTATGTTAATCCCAGCTTATCCCATTGGGTCTCCTAATTTACCCCACTTCCTCTTTCCCCTTTGGTAACAATAAGCTTTTTTTCTGTCTGTGGGTCTATTTCCCTTTTGTATGTAAGTTTATTTGTATCTTTTTTTTGTTTGTTTTAGATTCCACATGTAAGGATATCATACAATGTCACATTATATCTGACATCTGTCTTTGTCTGGCTAACCTGATTTAATATGATAATCTCCAGGCCCATATCCATGTTCCTGCAAATGGCATTATTTCATTCTTTTTTATGACTGAATAATATTACATTGTATAAGTGTACCACTTCTTTATCTGTTCATCTGTCGATGAATATTTAGGTTGTTTCCGTGTCTTGGCTGTTGTGCTACAGTGAACATTGGAGTTTATGTATCTTTGCAAATTATGGTTTTCTCCAGATGCATGCCCAGAAGTGGGACTGTAAGATCATGTGGTAGCTCTACTATTAGCTTTTTAAGGAACTTCCATGCTGCTCTCCATAGTGATTTCACCAATTTACATTCCCATCAGCAATGTAGGGATTTTATTCCACACAGTCTCTAGCATTTATTGTTTGTAGATTTTTTGATGATGATCATTCTGAGACTTTCACTTTCATTTTCATTCTGACCAGTGTGAATTAGTATCTCATTGTACTTTTGATTTGCATTAATAATAATAAAATTCTCCAAGCCAAGCTTCAGCAATATGTGAACCGTGAACTTCCAGATGCTCAAGCTGGTTTTAGAAAAGGTAGAGGAACCAGAGATCAAATTGCCAACATCCACTGGATCATCAAAAATGCAAGAGAGTTCCAGAAAAACATCTATTTCTGCTTTATTGACTATGCCAAAGCCTTTGACTGTGTGGGTCACAATAAACTGTGGAACATTCTGAAAAAGATGTGAATGCCATACCACCTGACCTGCCTCTTGAGAAACCTATATGCAGGTCAGGAAGAAACAGTAAGAACTGGGCATGGAACAACAGACTGGTTCCAAATAGGAAAAGGAGTACGTCAAGGCTGTATAGTGTCATCCTGCTTATTTAACTTATATGCAGAGTACATCATGAGAAACACTGAGCTGGAAGAAGCACAAGCTGGAATCAAGATTGCCAGGAGAAATATCAATAACCTCAGATATGCAGATGACACCACCCTTATGGCAGAAAATGAAGAGGAACCAAAAAGCCTCTTGATGAAAGTGAAAGAGGAGAGTGAAAAAGTTGGTTTAAAGCTCAACATTCAGAAAACGAAGATCATGGCATCTGGTCCCATCACTTCATGGGAAATAAATGGGGAAACAGTGGAAACAATGGTTGACTTTATTTTTCTGGGCTCCAAAATCACTGCAGATTGTGATTGCAGCCATGACATTAAAAGATGCTTGATCCTTGGAAGGAAAGTTATGACCGACCTGGATAGCATATTCAAAAGCAGAGACATTACTTTGCCAACAAAGGTCCATCTAGTCAAGGCTATGGTTTTTCCAGTGGTCATGTATGGATGTGAGAGTTGGACTGTGAAGAAAGCTGAGCGCTGAAGAATTGATGCTTTTAAACTGTGGTGTTGGAGAAGACTCTTGAGAGTCCCTTGGACTGCAACAAGATCCAACCAATCCATTCTAAAGGATATCAGTCGTGGGTGTTCTTTGGAAGGAATGATGCTAAAGCTGAAACTCCAGTACTTCATCTCATGCAAAGAGTTGACTCATTGGAAAAGACTCTGAAGCTGGGAGGGACTGGGGGAAGGAGGAGAAGGGGACGACAGAGGATGAGATGGCTGGATGGCATCACTGACTCAACGGGCATGAGTTTGAGTGAACTCCGGGAGTAGGTGATGGACAGGGAGGCCTGGCATGCTGCAATTCATGGGGTCGCAAAAGAGTCGGATATGACGGAGTGACTGAACTGAACTGAACTGAGTAATTACTGATGTTGAACATCTTTTCATGCACCTTTTGGTCATTTGTATGCCTTCTTTGGAGACATGGTTTGTTTTGTCTTTATATATTCTGCCTATTTTTTTAATTGTGTGTGTTTTTTTTTTATTGGGTTGTGAGTGGACCTATGAATTCTGGAAAGACAGTAATCTCAGTGGACAAAGGAGTCTCAGTAATCAGTAAATGAAAACAAAGCAGAGATCTAGTCAAGTATGTAGCAAAAGAATCTCACCTAAAAGTTCCCCTAACCAAAGCTCTGAAACCTAGATAGAGGTGACTCTTAACCTAATGCATATGGATCTGTATTACAAAATGGAGTGACTGATCCATCCTTGGTAGTTCTGTATAATTTGACCTTGGTTTCAAGGCTCATTCTACTCTTAATACCTTACATGGTGGACAACCAAAGTCAATATGCATATCTTAAGTGAATGGCATGAAGAGGAAGATGGAGTTCTTATTTATATACATGTATTTGTGCTAGTCATTGTCATGTCTGAGACTTTGCCACCCCATGGACTGTAGCCTGCAGGCTCCTCTATCCATGGAATTCTCCAGACAAGAATACTGGGTGAGCTGCCATTCTGTTCTCCAGGAAAACTTCCTGACCTAGGGATCTAACCCAGGTCTCCTGCATTGCAGACCGATTCTTTACCATCTGAGCCACCTGGGAAATCTCTTATTTATATTTACTGCATAGTAAAAGGGACTTTAAAATCAAAGATACCTGTAAAATATCATTTCTTGGTGACCTGCTTACTACTTACATCCCTGCTAGTGTATCTTTATTCTGTAATCTTCACAATCTGAAATTAAATAGGCTTGAAAACTCATACACATATATGTGTGTGTATATATATATAATAGCTGAATATATCACTGGTATTTAATGTTTAAATTTAGTTTAAATGTTTCTCACTTAAAAATTACCTAGTGCTTTACATAATCAGACATGCAATCTCTCAGAAATTATTCTCCTGTCTCACATTTAGTTTTTGAATAAGTTGTCACATTCGCAACACTCATGACTTCATTCTGTCAGTATTTACTTAACCCAACAATACAACATAGACTTAACTTTCCTCCAACAATGTCCTCTGATTTACATTTCCTCCACTATGGAAGAACTTGGTATATTCCACATGTGACCAGGGGCTAACTGTGATTTTCTTCCCACTATGAAAGATTATAGGTGGTCATATATAGTTTCAAAGCCTCCATTTTCTTCTCTAATTGAGCCTCTTTCTGCTAATTCTCATGTTTTTGCAGCTTTAGGCATTAAGCAGTGGGTGGAATTTAATGATGAAAGCTGCCAATTTTATTAATGCAAATATAGCAGCTGCATCAAATTCCTATTTAGAAGATGTGATAGTTGGGAAAGGGGTGGTCAGAACCTGTCTTATTGCCTCATGGCTACTTTTCTTATTGAAAGAACACAAAAATATTCTGCCCAGTTAGGAAAGTTTTAGAAGTCATAGGGTGAGGTGAAGCAAGAAACTAAAAGGTAAGGAAAAATTATTGAATATACCACCCATAAATTGATATTTGGGTTAAAAACTGCATTCATCAATTATTGGTCTCACTGAAGAATAACATTTTTTAGTAATTAATGAAATATCTGGAATTAAAATGAAGTAAATTATTTGATATCTATAATCTACCTAAGGAAATAATAATCTATTTCTAAGTTTTAAATATGTTTTTCTGAAGCATTAAAACTATAAAAAATAATTTCATTTTAGCCATTATTATCTCATTTCATAGGTTCAATTTGAATGATTCACTCTATGTAGAGTGCATTCTGAATCTGAATCATAAGGTATATAAATATAGATTTGTGTACATATGGAAAATTTTCTCTGTATTATGTTGAACATTTTTCTTGGGCATTAAAAAATGTGAGACCAGGGAAATTAATTTACTTTTCTCAACTTATATAAATATACAAAGATATTCATCACTAGAGATCAGGAATTTAAATAGAGTAAAGAATACTATAATTTTTTTGTACTTAATAACTTTATTGAACTTTGCAATACTGCTTTCTTATTGTCATTCAGTTGCTAAGTCATATCCAACTCTGTCCTTCACTATCTCCTAGAGGTTGCTCAAAATCATTTCCATTGAATGGTAATGCTATCTTACCATCTCCTACTCTATCACCCACTAGTCCTCCTTCTTCACATACCAGTTCACATAATGTTGAAGCCTATCTTGAAGAATTTTAAGCATTACTTTGCTAGCATATGAAATGAGCACAATTGTTTGGTAGCTTGAACATTTTTTGGTATTGCCCCTCTTTGAAATTGGGATAAAAACACCTTTTCCAGTGCTCTGGCCATTAATGAGTGTTGCTCATGGAACATATCTATTTAAATTTTTTAAATTTTATGTGATTCATATCTTCTTTCACACTGAGTTATAGAAGGTGGATATGTTTTTAAAAGCCAAGCATAGTTTTAGAAACATTTAGGAGAATTCATTGTAACAAGAAACAAGTTTTTGTATTTTCCTTTAAGCTCCAAAGCTGTCATTGGGCTATTACTTTCTGGTCAGATAATGATGAGCTAAAAAATCAAATATATTTTGCTTTTTACACTTTTCTGCTCCTAAAATAGTAAATAAATAATATGAAATGGACAAACTCTTTGCAAAGATATGGTATGTTAAGCAGTGCCTCATTTGTGTTTAATAAGCATTCCAGAACTTGGATCATTGATGAAGACTCAAAAAGGTGAGGGGAGGAGTGCTCTTCAACGTGGCTGAACCTTAAAAACACAAGGCTGAGGGGAAGAAGCCAGACATAAAAGGTTACAAATTGTGTTGTGGCATTTATATGAAAAGTGCAGAATAGGCAAGTCCATGGAGACAGACAGATTGTTTCCAGAATCTCTCTGTTGCAAGGGAAGAGAAACTTGAAAAGACTACTCAAAGAACACACATATCTACTCCTGTATACACTTTATATCAATTTCATAGGACAAAGCAAGTAACATTAACATGCCTACCACTTGAGAAGGGAAGACAGTTTGAGTCCCCTGTGTTCTCAGGAGAGCCAGACATCTTGATGAGCAATGAAAGAATGTACTTTTTTTTTTTTAATAATTGCTACATTTCTTAGTTATGATCATGTGTAACTTAATCAAAAAAAGTTTGTTTAAAAATAAGAGTCTATTTATCAAATAAGAAAGGAAGATGATACATAATTATGGAAGATAATCAGTTCATAAAACATGTTAAGAATGAATAAAACTTTATTAAATCTCTTTATCTACATTTATATCTATCATCAATATCTATTTATTGCATTATTTTAGCATGCAGTGAAGAAGGCTAGAAAATATACTGAAGTGTAATGAAATTGGTTATCTCCAAGTTATGAATATACTTATTTTATTTATATACTTTTCTAGATATTTTTCCATAGCTTTTCTAAAGTGAATATTTAAGATAAGCAGTTAAAACACTAAATATAATTTTAAATGTGATCAGTGTTTTTGAATTGCACATTACTTTTTGGCTCTTTACTACACTAGTATTTTGATCCTATTAATATTCTGTAATCAATGTTAATCTTTAAATAAAGGACAGAATAACCATAGTCTCTTCTTAAAATAGTATACATGAAGTTGTAGTGATAACATGGTTAAAATCATTTATGGTCAAGTAATAATAAGGCCCAGTGTGGACAAATAGGTAATCTTGCATATGTTTTAATTATAATGGACAATTTAGTTTCTTCATGTAATTTGAAATAATGTTATTTTTTAGATGCAAAGCATTAGGTAGTAGAGGATGGATCTGTAAATATGATTAGAAGGCAAAAGGACCTAGATACAAAAGGACCAGTATCCAGGAGGGTCCTATAGAAGAGATCACCTTGAGGGAAACACTGGTTCCATCCAGAGACAGAGCCAGCCCAGTGTTGAGTCATGGATGAACCCAGAAGAATAAGCACCCTGACATGCCTGTGCTGGGGCTTCCCTGGTGGCTCAGATGGTGAAGAATCTGCCGGCAGTGTGGGAGGCTCTGGTTTGATCCCTGAGTCAGGAACATCCCCTGAAGAAGGAAACTACCCACTCCAGTATTCTTGCTTGGAGAATTCCATGGACAGAGGAGCCTGGTGAGTTACAGTTCATGGGGTCACAAAATAGTCAGACGTGACTGAGCGACTAACACTTATTTACTGACTTATGACTATGCTCCCTTGTCCACCTTCTTCTGAGGTTCCCATTGACTGAAGCTGTCTGAAAGCAAGAAGGCTTGGGAGTCTTTTTAAGCTGTCATGTAGATCAGGCTTTAAGACTTAGATGAAAGAGTAGGGTGGGGATGTGGGCCACAAATTCAAACAGAAATTATCTGGAAGATGTATGACCACTAGTTTATACTTTGAGATAGTCTATTGCAAGCATTATTTTATGAAAAGTCTTTCATTATTTTTAATATAAGAAAAGAGAAAAATAATATTTTTAAAAGAAATAATGGTTAGAAAGCCAGGTTAAAATGATAATATATTCATTGTTATGCTGGCATGCTCAGTCATGTCTGATTCTTTTGTGATCTCATGGACTGTAGTCCTCTGTCCATGGGACTTCTCAGGCAAGAGTACTGGAGTGGGTACCTAGTTCCTTCTCCAGAGGATCTTCCCAACCCAGGGATTGAAACTGTAGCTTCTGCATCTCCTGAATTGGAAGGCAGATTCTTTACCACTGTGCCTTGGAATTATAAAGTTTGTCCCATGAAAATTGTTTTGGAATTAAAAAAAAAAAAACATGAAAAGTGAGCGATTCAACATGTATACATACATATTATTTACAGAATAACTCCATTAATTTTCTATTTTGTTTATAAATTCAAAGCATGGGAAGCACAGAATCTAATCTGTACACTAAAAAAGATAGATAAATGCGAAAAAGACACACGGTTTCTTTTCTCTGATAAATTACAAGCAATTAAAATATTTAAGGATGATTTCTTTATACATGGAATCTGTGCAAAATTTGCTTTGCCCAATTAAATAAATAGGCACAATTTAAGAGATAACCTTTGAGAACAGAAGAAAAGATAGAGATTAAGGAACCACTCAGATAGTTTAAAGCAACATACTTATTTTGCATGTAGATTGTAATTTGCTTCATTGCATGCTTTAACTTGTGGCAAAGATTACCTGTTGAATTGCAAAAATGTATGTGCCCCTTTGTTGTGTAAAGGTGTTTGGGGGAATGATTCATCTGCCAGGCACTGCATTTAGAGCTCCTAAAGGAACCATGATACCACTACACAAGAGAAAAGGATGGTAGTGCTGCTTGAGATGTGCATGCCAAGTCCTTCAGTTGTGTCCAACACTGTAGCCTGCCAGGCTCCTCTGCCCATGGATTTCTCTAGGCAAGAATACTAGCGTGGATTGCCATTCTCTTCTCTAGGGGAGCTTCCCCACCCAGGAATTGAACCAGCGTCTTATGTCTCCTTCATTGGCAATTGGATTCTTTACCACTGGCGCCACCTGGGAAACCCAAAGTGAAAGAGTCCAGCTCTGCAACCCAACCC
Organism: Bos mutus; assembly: GCF_027580195.1. Lineage (NCBI taxonomy): Eukaryota > Metazoa > Chordata > Mammalia > Artiodactyla > Bovidae > Bos > Bos mutus. Next base: position 16,232,919 of record NC_091617.1, read on the forward strand.
CATGGACTGCAGCCCAGCCCCCAGGGTTCCCTTCTGCCCGTGTCACTGAGGGGTAATGGTGCTGACAGTTCTCCCAAGGTTCTCTTTTCATTGTCAAACCATAATATACAGGGGATTCTGAGAACCCGGGCCACTGTGGAGCAGCTAAATGAAAAGAACTTGGATCCTAGAATTACCACTTAATAGGAGAGCAATTCAGAAGGGCCACTTGATAAGAAATATCAACATTTTATTTATAATGAAAAAGGGAGAAAAATGCTATGTTTATTCACTGAGATCTGGGAGTTGTTTGTTTCAGGAGCTACTGACCATTATTCAGCCTAAACCTGTAATTGATATTAATCAAAATAGAAAAAGAAGAAAAATGGAAAAAAAATGGAGTCAACAGCAATTCTATTAACAGACATAGTGTTTGTCCTTATGTATACCATGTATATTTAATGGTTAAATTCTGAATACTTCATATAAAAAGTAAAAAGTACATAATCTTGTCTTCTGTGTGCAGTCTTGTTAAAATCATTTTTGGATTTTATTTCTTTCAGATACTGCATTTCTTAGTTCTAAAATTTACATATGATTCTATTTTATAGACTAAAATTTCCTATTGAACTTCTCATCTTTTCATCTGTCATTTCTTATACTGAGCACCTTAATAAGTCCTTTATACTCCATTCACTATTTGGATTATCACTCTGTCTGTGTCTTTTTAATTACCTTTAACTTATTTATTGTATGTCTGGTTATTTTTTAAAGAGCTATGGGGCCTTAAGCAGATTTTCTTCTGCCAAGGAGGGCTTTCTTCTCTAGGAAGATAGGGTAAAGAGCTGCTCTCAAATTAGATAGGAACCTAACTGGGTGATCTTTGGGTTCCAGTCTACATAAGATTCAATCTGCCTGTGGTCTATCTCTGTTCTTGGGATATGTTTTTGGGACATTTTAATCTTTGAACAGGGAGCTTGTCAGATCTCTTTTTCCTCAGCTCTAACAACCAGGGAGATTCTGACCTGCAGATATTTTAAGTTTAGCTTTCCAGATGTTTGCTTCCTCTTGTTTATAAATCTTGCAGACATATTGAGGAGATAAATAACTGTGTTTTGAGGCGGGTTCCATTTCATTAGTGGACTTGTCGAAAGTATAACACAATTATAGGAGATATTACTCAGTTTAATTGTAAACAAACCACCTGCCTACATTATGAGATTCAGAATTTTTCCCTTGCAGAATACTGGCTCTCTTGAGGTATTCTTATGTTGTCTTCAAGCTAGGCTTCAACAAGGCTTCAACAGTACATGAACAGAGAACTTATTGATGTACAAACTGGACTTTGAAAAGATAGAGGAACCAGAGATCAAATTGACGATATCCATTGGATCATAGAAAAAGCAAGAGAATTCCAGGAAAACATCTATTTCTGATTCATTGACTATGCTATAGCCTTTGACAGTGGGTCACAATAAACTGTGGAAAATTCTTAAAAAGATGAGAATACCAGACCACCTTACCTGTATCCTGAGAAACCTAAATGCAGGTCAAGATGCAACAGTTAAAACCAAACATAAAACAACTGACTGATTCAAAATTGGGAAAGCAGTACATCAAGATTGTATATTGTCACTCTGCTTATTTAACTTTTATGCAGAATACATTATGCAAAATGCTGGGCTGGATAAATCACAAGCTGGAATCCAGATTGCCAGGAGAAATATCAGCAAACTCAGATATGCAGATGATGGCATATCTACTATCTAATAGCAGAAAACAAAGAGGAACTAAGGAGCCTCTTGATAAAGATGAAAGAAGAGAGTGAAAAAGCTGGCTTAAAACTTGACATTCAAAAAACGAAGATCATGACATCCAGTCCCATCACTTCATGGCAACTAGAAGGAGAATAAATGGAAGCAGTGACAGATTTTATTTTCTTGAACCCCAAAATCACTGTTCATGGTGACTGCAGACATGAAATCAAAAGACGTTTGCTCCTTGGAAGGAAAGCTATGATGAACCTAGACAGCATGTTAAAAAGCAGAGACATAACTGTGCTGATAAAGGTCTGTATAGTCAAAGTTATGGTTTTTCCAGTAGTCATGTACGAACATGAGAGTTGGACCATAAAAAAGGCTGAGCACCACAAAATTGATGCTTTCAAACTGTGGTGCTGGAGAAGACTTTTGAGAGTCTCTTGGATTGCAAGGAAATCAAACAAGTCAATCCTAAGGGAAATCAACCGTGAATATTCATTGGAAGGACTGATGCTCAAACTGAAGCTCCAATACTTTGGCCACCTGATGCAAATTGCTGACTCATTGGAAAAGACCCTGATGGGAAATATTGAAGCCACAGGAGAAGGGGGCAACAGAAGATGAGATGGTGAGGCCACAAAAAGTCTGACAGGACTAAATGACTGAACAACAAAAATGAATGAAAAGAAAATCAACAAAATTCTTTATTTTGATAACTGTAAGACTCAGACATTTTTCATGAAATTTTAATTATGCAGAAAACTTCCTTTTTCATAAATAGAAATGAACTATATATTCAGAAGTCTTAGGATCAAAAGGCATTACATTTTACTTTAATACATGTGAAGATCTAAGATACTACTCAGCACTGAGAAAGTTACAAATGAATTCTTCACCCTCAGTATTACTGACAAAAAGGATTAAATAAATACATTTGATTTATTTTGTTTCTTCTAAAGCATAAGCTAGCTACAATAACAGAATAAAGCCTCAGATTCCTTTTTTGTACTATATTGCAAAATTCTTATCTAATGTAAATTGATGTTTAACAACTTTTTCTCATGCCTGTAGAATTTTGCACCTTAAAAAATAAATTTCTCTTTCAACAGCCTTAAAGTTAGTTTGCCTACTATATATCTTGTTTTTGCAAAAAATGTATTTTCTCCCTCATTCCTACTATGGTATTGCCTCTGTCTCCTACTTTTTTTCTCACTCTATCTCTGTGAACTGTCATTGATTCCTCAATATCATGATGATGCATTAAATCCTATAGTTATTCATGATTCCATAATCTCTACTTTTAAAAAAAATCATTTTTGTTAGAAGGGTTAAACTGCAAAATGAGTTTGGTATATAAACAGCTTCATTTTCAATGATTTAGGATCATCTGGCCTTGGCCTTTATTATATTTATGGTTATTTATAGGAGCTTTTTCAAATATAGACTCTTGACTAAAAAGATGCAAACTGTTACCAAGGCAGATATAAGATTTGTGCCCTACTACAGTAGTCATAGGTGAATGCAGTTCCAGTTTCTAAAACATGAAAGGCAACATGCCAAAACCATTATTTGCACAAGTACATAACCATTTCTCCAACAAGCTGTTCAGTGTTAGGCTCCAACACAAAAGTATGACATGGGATTTCTGTTAAGTTTTGAAACTCTATCTGAAATCACAGTGGTTTCCAGTAATATAGTTATCCACCATTCTGTATTTTCTCCTCTGCAAAATTGATATGAGGCAATCATATGGGTTTATCATTAGTGCCTAGAATGTGTTGGTGTTGTCATTCAATTTTGTTATGGTTGCCAATGTAAGTTAGTGTGTCCATTTTTTTGAGCTAAGGTGCCCACATATTTAATCAAGCAGAATTCTCAGTATCACTGTAAACTGTTCTATAGATGTAGCTACCATGTAACTATTGTGCAAATGTGTAGATGTAAAATCTGTTGAATTTACATAAAAGAGCTTACCTTCTATAATGTGGGTGGGCCTCATACAATAAGCCAAAGGCCTTAAGAACACAGAGGTCTCCAGAAAATGAAATTCTGCCTCAAAGACTATGGTATTCCACACATAAGTGATATAATATATTTGCCTTTCTCTGTCTGACTTACTATGCTGACCATGACACTCTCTAGGTATATCCAATGCTATAAATGACATTGTTTCATTCTTTTTCATAGCCAAGCAATATTCCATTGTATATATGTACCACTTCTTCTTTATCCATTCCTCCGTTGATGGATATTTAGGTTGCTTCCATGTAGTGACTATTGTAAATAGTCCTGCAATGAACATTGGGTGCATGCATCTTTTCTAACTGTGGTTTTCAAATGAGCTTATCTACAAAACAGAAATAGTTACAGATGTAGAAAACATATTTATGGTTACCCAGGGAAATAGGGGAGGGATAAATTGGGAGATTGGGATTGACATACACACTAATATATATCTAATGGATAGCTAACAAGGACCTACTGTATAGCACAGGGAATTAATTCTACTCAGAACTCTGTAATGGCCTATATGGGAATAGAATTTTTTTAAAAAAGTAGATATATGTATATGTATAACTGATTCACTTTGCTGTACACTTAAGTCTAACACAACATTGTAGATCAACTATACTCCTATATATATATATATTTTTTTTTTTAAAGACTGTAGCATTAATGTTTACCTGAGTTTCCCACTTGCTGGACTGTCCTACTACCAGTTTCTGACTTAACAATTCCACAAATATGTGAGCCATTTCCTTAAAATAAACTTCTTAGCATGCACTCATGCGCATATGTATGTGTATGTGTGGGAATACACATGGGTATGTGTATGTGTATAACCTTTTATTGATTATGTTTCTCTGGATAGCACTGACTGATATAATCATCTCTGTCTTCTGTTCTTCAGCTTTCCCTTTCTCGTCCCCTCTTCTCCCCTCTCTTTCATTTTGTGCATTGGTCTTATAGTGACAAGATCCTGGCCCTTCAGCTTATACAGAAAAGAATTCCTACAAAGACAGAGAGTAATGAGACAAGTAAAGTATTTATTAGAAGGAAAAAATGGCTTCCCTGATGGCTCAGATGGTAAAGCATCTGCCTGCTATGTTGGAGACCCAGGTTCGATCCCTGGCTCAGGAAGATCCCCTGGAGAAGCCAATGACAACCCACTCCAATACTCTGTCCTGGAAAATCCCATAGATGGAGGAGCCTGGTAGGCTACAGCCCATGGGGTCACAAAGAGTTGGACATGACTGAATGACTTCATTTTCACTTTCACACGTGGCTAGACATACAGGTGGAGGTGGAGCAAGAGTCTCGCCCCCATGGTAGTCTGAATTACATTTATGGGGCATTTCTTCTGGGTTTTCTTTAGCCAATCATGTTGAATTGCCTGGTTCAGAGTCCATATTTGGTTTATTTCGGTTTCCTCCCATGTGTACCTATATCTTTTAGCCAAGATAGATTCCACCAAAGAGGCCTATGGGTAATTGCATCACTTACTGTAGGGTGGTGCCCCTTCTCTTTTGACTTCCAGGGAGCCTTCCTGTGCGTGGGTAGTTGGGGAGTCTCCTGACTTTGAGAATGAGAAATGTGGTCTCTTACCATCTATCTGGGCAGAGTCTAGCCTCCTCTCTTGATTGTCCTACTATTCTCATCTTAGAGTATCAGTCCACAAGGAACAAATCTCCAATTGCTTTATCCTGGAGTGGGGAGCGCCCATCTACCTCCTGCTTCAGGTCTACCTCAGAGACAGAGAAGGAATGTCTCAATTATTGAGATGTAAGGATAGGAAAAATACCTTCTCTACAGTTATTCAAACAGGAACAAAAACGCATGGATTGAGTCCTGGGAAAAATAATGAATTTATTGTTGTCAATATTTGGTTGTCACATTCCAAATTCATCTATTTTATCAATACTATAAACCCATATAGCTCATACTATGAAGCATATTAAATATAAAATATTAATTAAAAACATAAATTTAAACACATGTTTCATCCCAAGGAATACATGAGGAGACACTGAGTCAGCATGGTTTTTAGTATGCAGACTTAGAGATTATAATGTTCCTTGAAGTTTCTAAGCATTTGGAATCAGATTTAAGCCATAGCAACTCTTGAAGCCTTAACATTTATGGTTTCACCTTAGAAATACAAACATAAAATTATTTTATACTTTTCAAATCCAGTCATGTACGTAATAGACAAAACAGTCGTTTTTTTTAGAGAACTCAGGTAAAAATGAAAAAGATCTGATTGTACCAATTTGCATTTCCACTAACAGTGTACAAGGATTTCCCTTTCTCCACATCCTTGTCAACATTTCTTATCCTTTATCTTATGATAATATTCATCCTAACAGATGGGCAAGATATCTAATTGTGGTTTTGATTTGCATTTCCATCTTGATCCAGAAGCCCTATTGACTCAAGTTTATATCCCCAGATCCATTTATCCATCTATGCTAGAGAAATGCATGAGGATATTTCATTGGCATCCCAAAATTAACATGTGTAAAATAATACTGGTATTCTTTTCTCCTCATTCTAGCTCATCCCAAAAAACTGATTCTGACTTCATATATTTGATTTTAACCAACAGTACAGTGCTTCCCTTGTAGATCAAATGGAAAAGAGCCTGCTTGCAATGCAGGAAACCCAGATCCAATCCCTGGGTTGGAAAGGTACCCTGGAGAAAGGAATGGCAACCCACTCCAGTATTCTTGCCTGGATAATTCCGTAGACAGAGGAGCTTGGTGGGCTACAGTCCATGGGGTTGAAAAGAGTCAGACACAACTGAGTGACTAACACACACACGACCAATGTACAAACATTCAAAACTTCTCAAATCCAACATACATGTCCCTTTATATTATGGATCAATTATGAATCAATTCCTGAGTCCTTTACCTATTATAATGATGACTTTTTTTGTTTCTCTGCATCTCTATGGCTAACATTCTACTTCAAATTTTCATGTTGTTTTAAGAAGACTTATATGCAGAGTACATCATGAGAAATGTTGGGCTGAAGGAAGAAAAAGTTGGAATCAAGATTGCTGGGAGAAATATCAATAATCTCAGATATGCAGATGACACCACCCTTATGGCAGAAAGTGAAGAAGAGCTAAACAGCCTCTTGATGAAAGTGAAAGAGGAGAGTGAAAAAGTTGGCTTACAGCTCAATATTCAGAAAACTAAGATCATGGCATCTGGTCCCATCACTTCATGGGAAATAGATGGGGAAACAGTGGAAACAGTGGCTGATTTATTTTGGGGGGCTCCAAAATCACTGCAGATGGTGATTGCAACCATGAAATAAAAAGACACTTACTCCTTGGAAGGAAAGTTACGACCAACTCAGCATATTAAAAAGCAGAGACATTACTTTGCCAACAAAGGTCTGTCTAGTCAAGGCTATATGTTTTTCCAGTAGTCATGTATGGATGTGAGAGTTGGACTATAAAGAAAGCTGAGCACCAAAGAATTGATGATTTGAACTGTGGTGTTGGAGAAGACTCTTGAGAGTCCCTTGAACTGTAAGGAGATCCAACCAGTCCATCCTAAAGGAGATCAGTCCTGGGTGTTCATTGGAAGGACTGATGCTGAAGCTGAAACTCCAATACTTTGGCCACCCAATGCAAAGAGCTGACTCATTTGAAAAGACCATGATACTGGGGAAGATTGGGGGCAGGAAGAGAAGGGGACAAGAGAGGATGAGATGGTTTGATAGCATCACTGACTCAATGGACATGGATTTGGGTGGACTTTGGGAGTTGGTGATGGAAAGGGAGGCCTGGCATGCTGCAGTTCATGGGGTCACAAAGAGTTGGACACGACTGAGTGACTGAACTGAACTATAATATCTACCAAACTTATTTTCCTGTCTTCATTCTTAAACTCATTTGATCCCTCAATCAAAGGAGTGAGCATTCTTACTCTTAAAATGCAAATCAACTTATTCATTCTAGTGTTTTAAAACTTTCACAGGGGTTTCTATTGAAAATGAAATAAAAATGGAATTATTACTTGAGTTGGAAAAGTCTTCTTAATCCCTTTCTTACTTTCTCAACAACACTGGTCTCTCTAGTGGGATATAAACACCCAAAGGCAACAAAGATAATTGACTAAGGGCTGAAGGGAAAAGATTAAACTTCTATGTTTTTTTTTTTCCCTAGAATTGAGTAATACATTAAATTTAGTATCACGCTTAATGTACAAGTTCTGTTGTCTCTTTCACTTGGTCTGAAAGTCAGACAAGTTCTCTGGGGAAAAAACAGGGGTTTCAAATGCAGACAAATTAACAACTACCCCAGATTTATTATTTTCTTTTAGAGTGTTCTGGTATTTTGTCATTTGTATGTGAATAGTTTACCAATTACATCATTTAACTAAGCTTACTTTTATAGTATGCAAAACTCAAAAGTTTTCTTTGAGTTTCTTTTCCATCAACTTCCTCCCTCATATTCAAGGAATTACCATTAACATCATTATATTAATGATATAAAATGGTGTGGCTGCACATTTCCTCTGCTTTAATGAAAGATATCAGTTTTATTATGAAATTCAATGGAAATTAATCAGATATAGCAAAAGGTAGGAAAATAAAGTACCTTAGTGCCATTTTTTATTTTTATTAATTTAAATATATTAACCTGCACATTTATCTTAAATGTATGTCATGCCTACAGATACTAACAAATGATAGTGGGCACAAAGAGCAGCATAACTTTCTAACCTGTTCAACCATTTTCCAAATGAGGCTCAGACAGTTCAGTAAGTCAGTTCAGTTGCTCAGTCGTGTCCGACTCTCTGCGACCCCATGAATCACAGCACGCCAGGCCTCCCTGTCCATCACCAACTCCCGGAGTTCACTCAGACTCATGTCCATCAAGTCAGTGATGCCATCCAGTGATGCCATCTCATCCTCTATCGTCCCCTTCTCCTCCTGCCCCCAAACCCTCCCAGCATCAGAGTCTTTTCCAAGTGAGGCTCAGTAAGTTTTAAATCCATATATAAGAACATAAAAATGCAACATTCTCTGATTTGTTTTCAAGAGTTACTAAATGTCCAAAGAGAAGATAAAAAAAAAGAGCAATTCTTTTAAAAATGAAAGTTTGGAGAATGGAATTGAAAATGTGAACCCATGATTTCAGTAAGTCTAGCTGAGAATACTGTTCTTCAGTCTGATATTATTTTAATAATATTTTCAGTGAGAGAAAAAAATTATGATTGTTTTTTTCATTGATAATGTAAAAAAAATATTTTTCTTCACCCTAATTCTCATTGTTTTACATTTTATGTCTTGTTGTATTTTGGTAACATATGCTACTAGTACATATATTTAAATAATAATTTAGTGTATGTAAGTGAATGTTTATGTACTATGAATGCTCAGTCTTTTAGAAAGGTAAGGTGTGCATTCAGAAAACTTTGAGGACCACTGCTCATGCCGTGTTTGTTCTTCTCGCCTTGCTGCTTGTATTGTAGTCACACAGTCTTCTGTTATTTGAACCTATTCTCTGCTACTTCAGGCCCATCTCTCACATTGTTCTTATTTATAGAAGTCTAATTTTAATTTTCTACTGAGAACATTAGCAAGAAAGACAGTATATCAAAATGTTTGTTCAAAGCAAGACCCCTAGTGTCTAGTGTGCTGCTTATCACACATTGACAGTAGGTAGAGTTTTGTTGAATACATGAACTCTTGTTTAAAGTTGTATTTTCCTGGCTTTGCACATAAAGACAAAGGAATAGTGATGCTTGAAAAGGCTGAAGCACATAAACCTCCCAGTTCATTCATTACCAGAGACGTTTAATATTACTGTAGTGCTTTTCATGCATTAGCTAATTAATATTCAAACAGTTCTAAAGGGTACTTTGGTAAAGTGCCATTTAAAGAAAAGAGAGAAAGAGAGTTTAACAATTTGGCAAGGTTTCAGGAACTGGTCAATAGAAGAGCCCTTTCTGAAAAGCCTAAACTTGAAGTTTCATATTCCTGTGATTGGAAATAAAGTTAAATGATTCAACTCCGTGAAGAAGGAAGAAACTGGCTCAGGAAAGTACAGAGATTCAAGGATCTTCATAGGTCATCTAACCAGTCCCCTTTTTCTAAAATACTGCTGAAATCAAATATCCTCCCTGCTGGAACTAAATTTGAATATGTCCTTGAAGAACAATGCCAGTTTTCATATGAACTCCAATATAGAACTAAATTTGTATTATATTTCAGATAATTATTTTTCCAGAGATAGTTTATAATAATTTTCTAGGAAATTAATTCACTATAACCCAGTAATCCATTATCCATATTTAAAAACAGTGGCCAACTTTCTATTTCTATTAAAATTGCTCTTATCATTGTTCTAGGTTATGAAAGTCTCAAAACTGTCAGTCCCATTTAGTTAGTAATAGTCTAGCATAGTCTAGTAACTTCATTTGACTCAACCAATTATCTGTTTTTATGTTTCCTAATTTCTATGAGAATGAGTAAGTGAGAGTGCTCCTTATGGAGGAAACCTAGTGGGTATAAGCCTATAAGAAAAGAAATTAAAATTCCTTCCAGAGAAGTGATAAAAGGGCTGTTTATTATAAGGAGATGTAATCCTTACTGGATTGTAGGGACCAAAAGGTGGAGAAACACAGAATGATGTGGCAGAGGTGGCAATTGGATCACTTGGAATCAGCAATCTTGTTAAACATATTTATCCTAATAAAATGGGAAACCATTGAAGGGTTTTATGCTTTTAAAAATATACACCCTTGATGAGACATAGGTAATACACTTGGAGAAGGTAACCATAACTGAGAGGAACTGAACAAGAAAACTAGTGTGCAATTTAAATAAAGAGATGGTGCTGCTTAGAATGGTAGTGGTAAATACTAAGAAAAAAATGTATGTCCTGAAGGATATATAAAACATAATATTAACAAAACATGATGAGAGATAAACTTGGGTATTAAAGTTAGAGAAGTATCAGTAGTGAATGTCAAGTTATAGATTGTACAATAGTATGATAATGGGTGGATTTTCCCAGAATATATCTCAGTTTTTCATAGCCTTAATGTCCACAGCCTTGATAGTGTCAATACATTGTTAATTGTACTACTAATAAAAGGTGCCTACCTATATATTATAATGAGAATATAATTGAGACATACAGTTTGGGTAAATAATTGTTTTTAGCTCAGTTGGTAAAGAATTCGCCAGCAATGCTGCAGACCTGGGTTCTTTTCTTGGGTTGGGAAGATCACCTGGAGAAGGGAAAGGCTACCCACACCAGTATTCTGGCCCAGAGAATTCCATGGACTGTATAGTCCATGAAGTCTCAAAGAGTTGGACATGACTGAGTGACTTTCACTTTCACATGATAAGCATAGCATGGTTACTCCTTGGAAGAAAAGCTATGATAAACCTAGACAGCATATTATAAAGCAGAGACATTACTTTGCTGACAAAGGTCTGTATGGTCAAATCTATGGTTTTCCAGTAGTCATGTATGGATGTGAGAGTTGGACCATAAAGAAGGCTGAGCACCAAAGAATCAATGCTTTTGAATTGTGATGCTGGAGAAGACTCTTGAGAGTCCTTTGGACAGCAAGGAGATCAAACTAGTGAATCCTAAAGGAAATCAACCCTGAATATTCATTGGAAGGACTGATGCTGAAGCTGAATGAAACTCCAATACTTTGGTTACCTGATGCAAAGAGCCGACTCATTGGGAAAGACCCTGATAATGGGAACGATTGAGGGCAGGAGGAGAAGGGGGCAACAGAGGATGAGATGGTAGAATGACATCACAGACTTGAGTGGACATACATTTGAACAAACTCCAGGAGACAGTAAAGGACAGGGAAGCCAGGCATGCTGTAGTTCATGCTGTAGTTCATTGCAGAGTTGGACATGACTTAGCAACTGAATAACAAGAGCAATGTGGTATTAAAAAATAAATAAGCATATATATTAAAACTTACAATAGATATACAGATGCTTTAACACTAATAATGAGCTTTTGAATCTTAAATATACCCATAAAATATAAATAATTACTGATAGTGATAAAATGTTATAATGCAAGAATAGGTGGCTATAGATTCAATGTGTCTTCCCACAATTCATATTTAGGCTTCCCACGCAGTGCTAGTGGTAAGCAACCTGCCTGCCGATGCAGGAGACTTAAGAGACTTGGGTTTTGCTCTGAGTCAGGAAGATCCCCTGGAGGAGGGCATGGCAGCACACTCCAGTATTTTTGCCTGGAAAATCCCATGGACAGTGGAGCCTGGTAGTCTACTGTCCATAGGGTCACCAAGAGTCAGACACAACTGAAGTGATTTAGCACGCAATCCCAAATGGAATAATATTTGGAAGCAGAGACTTCATCAAGTGATTGCATCATAAGATTTGAGCCCTGATGAATAGAATAGGATTGATGCCTTTCTTAAAGCGGTCCCAGAGAGTTTGCTCACCCTTTCTTCCATGTGAGGATACAGCACAAAGATCCAATCTACAAACTAGGCCCTCAATATACACCACATCTGCAAGGACCTTGATCTTGGATTTTCCAGCTTCCAGAACTGTTAGAAATTTCTTGTTTATAAGTTCATGGCATTCTGTTCTAGCAGTATGAATGGACTAAGAGATAAAAGAGAGGCGTGTAATACAGAGGTAACCACTTCCTTTTCAACAAAATTAATAATCTAAAAGTTACTACTCACAAAGATAACAAATATCTTATACTCACAAATTTAACTAGAATATCCTAAAAATTAAAGAGAATTATAGTAACAGGGAGCTTTCAATGTTATTAATATTTGGCAGCCTGAATGGTGTGGGACTTTGGGGGAGAATGGATACATGTATCTGTATGAGTGAATTCCTTTGCTATCTGCCTGAAACTGTCACATTGTTAGTTTGCTATACTCCAATATAAAATTTTAAAAAACTTAGGAAAACTAAAAAGGCCTATAGAAACTCCAGATTAAGGAAAAAGAAATGTTCTAAGACATGAGGAAAATTTCCTATTTCCAGACAAAAAATAAATCAAAAGATGTTTCTCCAATATAAGAACAAATTACAAACATGCCTTAGATCATCCTTGAAATGTTGGTTAACTGACCTTTTGTTCATATGCATTGCTTGTATTCATCATTCATATCAGTATTTTGACATCACAAACTAAACCACGCATCCTAATTTGATATTTGAATACTAAAAAAAAAAAAAGAAAATTCCTCTAATATATTCTCCCAAATTCAATCAAAATATTCATCATTGAAATTAACCCACTTTGCTAACGACTAATCTTGGCTATTCCAATATCTGGATAAGAAATTATTGTTTAAGTAGCTGTTTAAAATAAATTCATCCTTTGAGTTCCCTCTTCTGGGAGAGATTGACAATATGTACTCAATATCAAACTTTTTTCTTAAGAAATATTAGAGAAATGTAGAACAACAGATGGATCTGAATCTTTTTAATGGAAGATTTGTTCTAAATAAAAACAGACTTGGGGCACTGTTAAAAAATAGTTTTCAGTAACAGTTTACAAAAATTAGTACAATTGGAATATTCCAGCAGAGTTTGTTTTTATTAAAGATGTCCCCCTACCCCATTTTACATTTTATTTTGTTCTTCAGCTTAATAAACATTTTGTATAATTTTGCAATTTCAAAGATTCCTTTTAGCTAATATAACATATGATCACATATATATGACCAATGGCTTTATATCTTCATAACCATATTTACTGAACTGGTAGGAAATATAATCTCGTTTTTAATAAAGAACAAAATGCAATTATATTGAAGTATATTCTCCTGTTTATTCTCCCAAAGGGTAATATTACAAACTGGTTATAAACCAATGGGGGACTCTTAGAGGCTGAATTAATTTACATAAAGTAAGAAAGAGAAAAAAAAAAAGACATTCTCCTGGGTTAATCTGTAATGGCACAGGAAAAAGCCTGGCACGCTGCAGTCCATGGGGCTGCAAGGAGTTGGACACGACTGAGAAACTGAACAACAATGGGAAAATAAAATTAAATTGAGGGATCTCATTTTTGGCTCTCTGGAATGGAAACTCCTCTGTAGAAGGGAAAGGCAACCCACCCAGTATTCTTCCCCAGAGAATCCCATGGACAGAGTAGGCTGGTGGTGGCCTATAGTCCATTAGGTCAAAAGAGTTGAACATGGCTCAGTAACTAACACTTTCACTTTCAGGGAAACTCCAGGCTCTCCTTTGGTATGGTCAGCAGCGATGTCTGGGATTGTGGTTGTTCTGTTAGCCTGATTCCTTCAGTGACTATGAAGAGCTGGGTTTTCAGAAAAATAAAATACAGAACACTCAGTTAAATTTGACTTTAACAGCAAAACAGTATAAGTATATCCCAAATACTGTATGGAGCATACTTATTTAAAAAGGTATCCGTTGTGTTCTAACATTTAAATTTAAGTGAATGACTTTTGTTTTTATGTGCTACATCAAGCTATGGTATGAAGGCTGCTTGATACATACAATACATGTAACAAGCAAAACAAATTGCTTATTTAAATCATAATATTATTACAATAGCCTGGCTCATTTAGATTGATACATCAACCTAACATCAAACATCAGTTTGTGCCAGAATAGAAGTAATTGTACTCAAACACATTATAGAGTATTTAGATATATAAATTATAGATTTTAGATATATAGACTATAAGATATTTGAATTTATATCTGTACTCTTCCTCTAAATTTTAAGGCCCAGTATGCTTCACATTTGATTAACAGAATCATTCTAATTCATGTCTATACACTATTTAACTACTCCAGCAGAATAATTAACAATGAAGAATTGTTATTTATTTTAAAGTTTTACCATATGCAAATTTCAGTTTATCATATGTTATGGAGTACTGAAATTTATATTTTTGACATTGACTATGCATTGACAAACATCTTTTTAAATTAGTATTATATAGTATGTCATCAACAAAAGGCCTTTCAGTACAAAACTCAATGCACTGTAGCCAACTTTGAAGAAAACCCACCAAATGACAATATTGAAAAGCAATGTTGGAGATACCTACATGATTATTTTGAAAGTGTACAAGGAGACAGATGGTGAATGCACAGAATCATTTTTGCATCTTACTGTGTCTGGATATTCACATTTTCAGTATAACCACAGGGAATCATTCCTTAAAAAGGTAGGAGAAGAATGAAAAAGTAGTTTAAGAGAACACTTTTGTATACTCTGCATGCTTTTGCTGTCTGTTTTTATTTAAGAGTAATAAGTATGCATCTTTGAAATTGTAGTGAGGAAGGATATTTAAAAGTAGTTCATTTTGAGCTCAAGAAAATTCCATTTGAAAAAGAGACAAATACAGTTTCTCAGTTAGCATACACATAGGCTCTTGCATTGGCTTTGAAATATATCTCATAGCAACTGGGACTGGCGCTGATTGATAAAATAGAAAATCTTACCTCTAACTTGAGAAAAATACTTACTACGCCACAGGTTTTCAACATTGCTTTAAAAAACTTGTAATAGTTGATCAAAGAGGGGGAAAAAAGAAAGATAGTTGAACACTAGGAGATAAAGAAAACTATATATTATAAAGTCTTCAAAAAATAGCTATGTTGCCAATATAAAATTCTTTTTATAATAGGATATTTGCAAATTTCAATAGTATTGCTTGAAAAGCAAGGCAGATTTAAAATGAAATCAGCAATATTTCAACTCTTTTTTTTTGGAAAATTTACCATTGTAACAGATTTTTTTTAATTTAAAACATTTTAAATTGAGCTTACTGGGCTTACTGTGAAGCAAATATCACCAACATGTCACTTACTACTTACATTTTCACTAGCAGACAGAGATCCCTGGAATCTGCCATGATAAAGAACCACTATTATAAAGATTAATACATGTCTGATTACTTTCCTTTGCCTAAGATACATGTAGAAAATTATTTTAGATTCCTCTAGAAAGACTAGAGAAGCATTGTGTATTTACTTTGAAAAGCCTGTTCTTTATGATATGCTATTGACCTATGAACAAATTCATGTGTGAGAGTTATTTACAAGCTAGGACCATATATTATAATAGAATAAGTAAGCATCTAGTCAACATTTATTTTTTAGCCATTAAATCTGATATAATCATAACAGTAAAAGCAGGGAATGGTCCTGAAATGTTCAGAGGAACAGTAAAACAAGGATCTTTGACCACTCATTCTTGGTAACAAATACTATACAAGAGAAATTCAGTCTTTAATAACCTAATTATGGGAATTGTACACCTTCCTCTCTGCTGTGATATATTGAATACAAGTCAACCATTAGGCTCAGCCCACATTCAAAGGAAATGGATTGCAAAAGGCATGAGTACTACAAAGTGGGGATCGATGAAGGCACATCTTATGTGTTTACTTAAGACACAGTTTTTTGAGATGGGATTAGAAGTAGATTAGTGTCATTTAAAGTTATATGTATGCAAAGATACATTTATATGTTTAATTTAGGCTTAATTTTATTAAAAAAAGATTATAAGTGACTACTATTTATATGACTTAAGAAACAATTGTATTTTAAAAATATTGTATTGCAATATGGTTGATTTACAATGTTGGGTTAATTTCAGATGTTCAGTTCAGTTCAGTTCAGTCGCTCAGTCGTGTCCTACTCTTTGCGACCCCATGAATCACAGCTCACCAGGCCTCCCTGTCCATCACCAACTCCCGGAGTTGACTCAGACTCAAGTCCTTCAAGTCAGTGATGCCATCTAGCCATCTCATCCTCTGTCATCCCCTTCTCCTCCTGCCCCCAATCCCTCCCAGCATCAGAGTCTTTTCCAAAGAGTCAACTCTTCGCATGAGGTGGCCAAAGTACTGGAGTTCCAGCTTTAGCATCATTCCTTCCAAAGAAATCCCAGGGCTGATCTCCTTCAGAATGGACTGGTTGGATCTCCTTGCAGTCCAAGGGACTCACAAGTGTCTTCTTCAACACCACAGTTCAAAAGCATCAATTCTTCCACGCTGAGCTTTCTTCACAGTCCAACTCTCACATCCAGACATGACCACTGGAAAAACCATAGCCTTGACTAGACGGACCTTTGTTGGCAAAGTAATGTCTCTGCTTTTCAATATGCTATCTAGGTTGGTCATAACTTTCCTTCTAAGGAGTAAGTGTCTTTTAATTTCATGGCTGCGGTCACCATTTGCAGTGATTTTGGAGCCCAGAAAAATAAAGTCAACCATTGTTTCCACTGTTTCCCCATCTATTTCCCATGAAATGATGGAACCAGATGCCATGATCTTCATTTTCTGAATGTTGAGCTTTAAGCCAACTTTTTCACTCTCCACTTTCACTTTCATCAAGAGGCTCTTTAGTTCTTCTTCACCTGCCATAAGGGTGGTGTCATTTGCATATCTGAGGTTATTGATATTGCTCCCGGCAATCTTGATTCCAGCTTATGCTTCTTCCAGCCCAGCGTTTCTCATGATTTACTCTGCATAGAAGTTAAATAAGCAGGGTGACAATATACAGCCTTGACGTACTCCTTTGCAGAGTAAATTAGTTTTATATATATATATATATAAAAATATATATATAAATTAGTTTTATATATACATATATATAAAATATATATAAATATATATATATAATCTCCACTCTTTTAAGATTCTTTTCCATATAGGCCATTATAGAGTACTGAGTAGCATTTCCTGGGCTATACATTAGGTCTTTATTAGTTATCTATTTTATATATAGTGATGTATATATGTCAGTCCCAGTCTTCCAATTTATCCCATCCCTCATTTATCCCTTAGTAACCAAAAGTTTCTTTTCTACTTCTATAACTCTATTTCTATATTGTAGATAAGTTCATTTGTACCTTTCTTTAGATTACAAATATAACTATGTCATATGATACAACTGCATTTTTAAAGGAGGTAAGGAATTTAAAATTTGGAAAAGGATGGCTCAATGACTTTCTATGTCACCTTAACTTAAAAATGTCTATTCTTTCTATTCATCATGTCTTTAAAATATTAATATCAGTGTTGAACATAATACTGATGCCAGTTAAAATTAATTGTCAGTAAGGTAAGATTTAGATGATACATAATATAATTTTGATCAGAGTTGAGGAATACCTGAAAACTGCTTTTCTAATCAACACCTCTCACAGTGACAATAATTAAATAAATAAATATTGGCTCTAAAAATCCTACTATATAAATTAAGTTCATGTTAACTGAACCTCAATACAGACCCTTGATAAAGCTGATTTAGGTAAAGGGAAGGATGAGGTATATAAAGAAGGAAACAAAGAGAAAATAAGGGAGATTGAATAATTTATTGATGACACCTAAAAAGCTTTGCCTTACTTTGGTTACCACTTTGAGGGAGTAAACAGAGGAGTCAAAAGAATAATGAGGTAATTTTATAGCATTTTCATCCTTGCCAATACATTTTTGACAATAATAGCATGAATAGGAAATTTTCTATAAAAAAGATAAGATGGAAGATATCTTTGGGGATAACATTTAGTAGTCTGAAGCAAAATTATTAGTGAAAATGAGAATACTGGACTGAGAAAAGAATAGCCTCAGGAATTATTAATGTAGACTTGGATAATTATTTTGATTCCTTTAAAGAAATTTTGCAAAACACTAAGAAATTAAGCATAAAAAGACATTCATCATTCAGAACAAATGGAATAGGAGTTGGAAACACTACATTCCCTCCTTAATTGAGAGTAAAAATGCATCTTGGCAATGAATATTTCAGTTGAAAGAAAACTTTTTAAAACTTCCATCTGAATATATGATACAGCTAAATAACCAATTTGGCTAAAATAAAAGTATCAATAATGTTATTTGGTTTCTTTGACAAAAGAATCTTAAAAAAAATTCATGAAAATCAGGAATGGACAAATAGATGTAACAGAAATGTCTTGTCTGGCTTACTCTTCTATGATCAATAATTTGCAATATTAGGTAATTATAATAGGGAGCATTCAAAAGCTAATCAAATGTTAGATTGCATCATTTTAGATTGCTAAATTAGAGACTGAGGAATTAATTTTCTTTATGGTTTCCTGCCTTTTCTGTACACTGTCAGTAGCCTAAATCCTAGGCAAATTGTAATGTATTTGAGGCTGCCTTCTGGTATACTTCTAAAAGCAGAAGTGGTAAAAAACTGCAGAATTAAGGGAAGAAAGGAGCTTTGCTTTGTACTGGAACATCTGTAATGAGATTAAGACAAAAAAGAGAGATGAAATTGTAGCTGGGAGGAAAGCCAAGGTTATAAATCTGAAAAGACAAGATTGTGGAATGGGTAATGATTTAGCAATATAATCTATGAGAGAGTAATTTACCAGAAGAGTTACAATTTTGAGTGAAGAGCAATGTTACAAAAAGAAGCAATAGAACAGTTGAGCAAACTAAATCTCACATATTACTTTTGAAGTCATAAATAATCATTTAGTAGAGCACAACCTGTTAAGGTCATAGCATGGTCATAGTGAGGGATTTTTGACACTGTAAATCAGTTTTATTCTAATTTATCAGTTTATTGCTTTGTGATAAATAGTGTGATATATATTATATAAGTTTATTGTCCAGGTTCAATGCACAATACTGGATGCTTGGGGTTGGTGCACTGGGAAGACCCAGAGGGATGGTGTGGGGAGGGAGGAGGGAGGAGGATTCAGGATGGGGAACACATGTGTACCTGTAGCGGATTCATTTTGATATTTGGCAAAACTAATACAATTTTGTAAAGTTTAAAAATAAAATAAAATTGTAGTTGGAAAAGAAAAAGAATACAACTGTAAATCAAAACTTTTTTCAGTTGGAAATTAGAAAAAGAAAACAGTCTCACTTCTGTAAGATATTCATGAAATGAAAAGATATTTATTGAAAATATTAAACACCTTCTAGGCAAATTGTAATGTATTTGAGGCTGCCTTCTGGTATACTTCTAAAAGCAGAAGTGGTAAAAAACTGCAGTTTTTTAAATGAATAAAAAAATAAAAATAAAAATAAACACCTTCAACTGAAAAAAAATAAAAATGAAACATATCAATGCTTATAGGTTTAGCAGTTGCTATACCATGAAAAACAGTTCTAATTTTACAAGTATTTGTTAAAAATGAGGATATTTGACTATTAATATGCAAATGTAGGAAAGAGAGGACAAGGAAAAGACAATGAAACTGGAAGAAGAAATAATATAAATAAGGGTAGAAATTAATGAAAAAGAATCCAAAATTAAATTCATCAATGAAATAAGACCTATATATAAACACAAATAAAGCAGAAAACAAAACGTCTGAATTTCACACTGTCGCAGATGAGAGTAAAATTGTGTAGTAACACCAAATGTCTAGGAAGAAACTGAGCAAATTTATAAAATCATTTGCTATTATTGCAGGTACAATACCTTTCCCTTCATCAGTCACAACTGTGGGAACAAGGATTTTTGTTTCCTCATGATTCTATATTCAAAACCAAACACAGTTCCTGACACCCAGAAAACTCTTGACATAACTACCTGCTGAATTAATAAGTTATGTAGGAATTCAGTAGAATATTTAAGGAAAGAGAACCAGGGTACCATTTGTTGCTCTATTAAAATTTGCTTTCCACTGAAAGGATACTTTTTAAAATTTTGTCTTCAAGAAAAATAGCATTATGTTTTTTCAATTTTGTTCCAAGGGCAATTTATTAAGGTTTCTTGGCCTCAATTATAATAATGTTTACAATGAGGAAGGACCTATAGCATTATATCATTACATTATATATTGCATATCTAATTCATAATTTAATTAAAAACATACTGTTTATTTGAATAAATTCAGAACTTGAAATTGATGTAATTTCAAACTTATAACTTAGTAATTTTCTTCTTCTTCCCATTCCTTTTATCATGCTTCTTGTATATCTGTCCACTTATGCTCATATGTGTATTATGTAATTTCAACAAAAATAAAAAAAACTACTCACCTAGCTTTGAAGAATATCTAGTGTAAGAGCATGCATATATAATAGACATTGACTTAAAAAATTAAGTGATGGGGATAAAGGTGATATAATGTAATTATATCTAAAACTACAAATGTGTAGTTAAAAATAAATGTTAATGAAACTTCCAGACACCACAAGAAAGCTCAGAGATCATGAACTGATATTAAATTTTCAGAGGGTTGTTCTAATATAAGCCAAAACATCATTAAGGCTAAATTTGCACAAAATCAAGTTTGGAATGTATGAAATCGTGTGATCAAACTGTGTGGCTAGATACATAGGTGGCCTCACCCTGACAAGTCCATCAGTTGTCAAATAGATTTATATGAGTGGTTAATTTTATCAGTTATGTGCTTACAAGATATTCCTAGTCTACTATGCTTTTTCGTATAACTCAGAGGTCGTATTTTCATCCACTAAATAATGCATAGGATTTTTCAGCAAGTTGCTCAGTAAAGTGCCACAAAATATATATGAATGAACTTTCTATTCTGGAGTAGCACATGCAATGAAATGGGTCACCAGGAAGAAACTGACTGAGTACACGTTTGTATACCTTGAGTGTTTGTGTTTCCTAGAAGTTCATGAGTTGGAACCCTAAGGCCAATGAGGTAGTTAATAGGAGACAGGGACTTTGGGAGGAGCTTAGATCATGAGGGTGAATCCCTCATGCACGAGATGAGTGCTGCTATAAAAGAGACCTCAGTTCAGTTCAGTTCAGCCACTCAGTCATGTCTGAATCTTTGCGATCCTATGGACTGCGGCAGGGCAAACCTCCCTGTCCATCACCAACTCCCAGAGTTTACTCAAACTCATGTCCTTCAAGTCAGTGATGCAATCCAGCCATCTCATCCTCTGTCACCCCCTTCTCCTCTTGCACCCAATCCCTCCCAGCATCAGACTCTTTTCCAATAAGTCAACTCTTCGCATGAGGTGGCCAAAGATTTGGAGTTTCAGCTTTAGCATCATTCCTTCCAAAGAATGCCCAGTACTGATCTCCTTCAGAATGGACTGGTTGGATCTCCTTGCAGTCCAATGGACTCTCAAGAGTCTTCTCCAACACCACAGTCCAAAAGCATCAATTCTTCAGCGCTCAGCCTTCTTCACAGTCCAACTCTCACATCCATACATGACCACTGGAAAAACCATAGCCTTGACTAGATGGGCCTTTGTTGGCAAAGTAATGTCTCTGCTTTTCAATATGCTATCTAGGTTGGTTATAACTTTCCTTCCAAGGAGAAAGCGTCTTTTTATTTCATGGCCGCAATCACCATCTGCAGTGATTTTGGAGCCCAGAAGAATACAGTCTGACACTGTTTCCACTGTTTCCCCATCTATTTTCCATGAAATGATGGAACCAGATGCCATGATCTTAGTTTTCTGAATGCTGAGCTTTAAGCCAGCTTTTTCACTCTCCTCTTTCACTTTCATCAAGAGGCTTTTGAGGTCCTCTTCATTTTCTGCCATAAGGGTGGTGTCATCTACATATCTGAGGTTATTGCTATTTCTCCCAACAGTCTTGGTTCCAGCTTGTGCTTCTTCCAGCCCAGCGTTTCTCATGATGTACTCTGCATATAAGTTAAATCAGCAGGGTGACAATGTACAGCCTTGAAGTACTCCTGTTCCTATTTGGAACCAGTCTGTTGTTCCATGTCCAGTTCTAACTGTTGCTTCCTGACCTGCATGCAGGTTTCTCAAGAGACAGGTCAGGTGGTCGGGTATTCCCATCTCTTGAAGAATTTTCCACAGTTTATTGTGATCCACACAGTCAAAGGCTTTGGCATAGTCAATAAAACAGAAATAGATTTTTTTTCTGGAACTCTCTTGCTTTTTCCATGATCCAGTGGATGCTGGCAATTTGATCTCTGATTCCTCTGCCTTTTCTAAAACCAGCTTGAACATCTGGAAGTTCACATATTGCTGAAGCCTGGCTTGCAGAATTATGAGCATTAATTTGGTAGCGTGTGAGATGAGTGCAATTGTGCAATAGTTTGAGCATTCTTTGGCATTGCCTTTCTTTGGGATTGGAATGAAAACTGACCTTTTTCAGTCCTGTGGCCACTGCTGAGTTTTCCAAATTTGCTGGCATATTGAGTGCAGCACTTTCACAGCATCATCTTTCAGGATTTGAAATAGCTCAACTGGAATTCTATCACCTCCACTAGCTTTGTGCATAGTGATGCTTTCTAAGGTACACTTGACTTCACATTCCAGGATGTCTGGCTCTAGGTCAGTGATCACACCATCGTGAATATCTGGGTCGTGAAGATCTTTTTTGTACAGTTTGTCTCTGTATTCTTGCTACTTCTTAATATCTTCTGCTTCTGTAGGTCCATACATTTTCTGTCCTTTATCAAGCCCATCTTTGCATGAAATGTTCCCTTGGTATCTCTGATTTTCTTGAAGAGATCTCTAGTCTTTCCCATTCTGTTGTTTTCCTCTGTTTCTTTGCATTGATTGCTGTGGAAGGCTTTCTTATCTCTCCTTGCTATTCTTTGAAATTCTGCATTCAGATGCTTATACTTTCCTTTTCTCCTTTGCTTTTTGTTTCTCTTCTTTTCACAGCTGTTTGTAAGGCCTCCACAGACAGCCACTTTGCTTTTTTGCATTTCTTTTCCATGGGGATGGTCTTGATCCCTGTCTCCTGTACAATGTCATGAACCTCTGTCCATAGTTCATTGGGCACTCTATCAGATCTAGTCCCTTAAATCTTTTTCTCACTTCCACTGTATAATCATAAGGGATTTATTTAGGTCATACCTGAATGGTCTATTGGTTTTCCCCACTTTCTTCAATTTTAGTCTGAATTTGGCAATAAGGAGTTCATGATCTGAGCCACAGTCAGCTCCCAGTCTTGTTTTTGCTGACTGTATAGAGCTTCTACATTTTGGCTGCAAAGAATACAATCAATCTGATTTCAGTGTTGACCATCTGGTGATGTCCATGTGTAGAGTCTTCTCTTGTGTTGTTGGAAGAGGGTGTTTGGTATGAGTTTGCATTCTCTTGGCAAAACTCTATTAGCCTTTGCCCTGCTTCATTCTGTACACCAAGGTCAAATTTGCCTGTTCCCCCAGGTATTTCTTGACTTCCTATTTTTGCATTCCAGTCCCTTATAATGAAAAGGGCATCTTTTTGGGGTGTTAGTTCTAAAAGGTCTTGTAGGTCTTCATAGAACCATTCAATTTCAGCTTCTTCAGTGTTACTGCTTGGGGCCTAGGCTTGGATTACCATGATATTGAATGGTTTGCCTTGGAAATGAACAGAGATTATTCTGTCGTTTTTGAAATTGCATCCAAGTGCTGCATTTCAGATTCTTTTGTTGACTATGATGGCTACTCCATTTCTTCTAAGGGATTCCTTCCCACAGTAGGTGATATAATGGTCATCTGAGTTAAATTCACCCATTCCAGTCCATTATAGTTCACTGATTTCTAGAATGTTGACGTTCACTCTTGCCATCTACTGTTTGACCACTTTCAATTTGCCTTGATTCATGGACCTATCATTCCAGGTTCCTATGCAATATTGCTGTTTACAGCATTGGACCTTGCTTCTATCACAAATCACATCCACAACTGGGTGTTGTTTTTGCTTTGGCTCCATCCCTTCATTCTTTCTGGAGTTATTTCTCCACTGGTCTCCAGTAGCATATTGGGCACCTACCGACCTGGGGAGTTCCTCTTTCAGTATCCTATCATTTTGCCTTTTCATACTGTTCATGGAGTTCTCAAGGCAAGAATACTGAAGTGGTTTGCCATTCCCTTCTGCAGTGTACCACATTCTGTCAGACCTCTCCACCATGTCCCGTCTGTCTTGGGTGGCCCCACACGGCATAGCTTAGTTCCATTGAGTTAGACAAGGCTTTCGTCCATGCGATCAGTTTGGCTAGTTTTCTGTGATTATGGTTTCAGTGTGTCTCCCCTCTGATGCCCTCTCACAACATCTACTGTCTTACTTGGGTTTCTTTTACCTTGGATGTGGCATATCTCTAAGAGTACTTACAGGCTCCCTAACTCCCTTCTGCCATGTGAGGATACAACTAAGATACCTGAATCTGAAAGAGACCCCTTCACTGACCATGCTGGCACCCTGATCTTGGACTTGCAAACCTCCTTCACTGTGAGAAATCTCTGTCATTGTATAAGCCTTTCAGTTTGTGGTAATTTGTTATAGTATCCTGGATGGACTAAGACACCATTGCACTTCCGTTGTAGCTCAGTCTATAAAGAATCTGCCTGCAATGCAGGAGACCCGGGTTCAGTTCCTGGGTTGGGAATATGCCCTAGAGAAGGAAATGGCAACCCCCATTCCAGTATTCTTGCCTGGAGAATCCCATGGACAGAGGAGCCTGGCGGGGTACAGTCCATGAGGTTGGGCTACAAGAGTCGGACAGGACTTAGTGTAAACCACCATTAAATAATAGGACTTCCTTGATAGCTCAGTTGGTAAAGAATCCCCCTGCAATGCTGGAGACCTTGGTTCTATCCCTGGCTTGGGAAGATCCCCTGGAGAAGGGAAAGGCTGCCCACTCCAGTATTCTGGCCTAGAGAATTCCATGGACTGTGTAGTCCACTGAGTTACAAACAGCTGGACATGACTGAGTGACTTTCACTTAAGTAAACATTTGTCTTTTTTTAATGTTTTCATTTCCAGACTTATCTTAGGGAATAGACATATGATTTTTCAGTAAATTATGATTTTTACATTGAATAATCCTGGAGGAGAGCATAGCAATCCACTACACATTCTTCCTGGAGAATCCCATGGACAGAGGAGTCTGGCAGGGCTACAGTCCAAAGGGACACAAAGAGTTGGACACAACAGAGTGATTAATAAACACATATTGAATAATAAATAAAATGAAAAACTAAGAGGAGAGGAAATTTAGTGAACATTAGTAAAAATTAGTGAACAAGAAAATATTTTTATTATAAAATATCAGTCAGTTCAGTCACTCAGTCAGGTGTGACTCTTTGCAACTCCTTGGACTTCAGCACACCAGGCTTCCCTGTCCATCACCAACACCAGGAACTTGCTCAAACTCATGTCCATTGAGTCAGTGGTGCCATCCAACCATCTCATCCTCTATCATCCCCTTCTCCTCCGGCCTTCAATCTTTCCCAGCATCAGGGTCTTTTCAAATGAGTCAATTCTTCACATCAGGTGGCCAAAGTATTGGAGTTTCAGCTTCAGTATCAGTCCTTCCAATGAATATTCAGGACTGATTTCCTTTAGAATTGACTTTTTTGATCTCCTTGCAGTCCAAGGGACTCTCAAGAGTCTTCTCCAACACCACAGTTCAAAACCATCCATTCTTCATACTCAGTTTTCTTTATTGTCAATTCGCACATCCATACATAGCTACTGGTAAAACCATAGCTTTGACTACAAAGACCTTTGTGGTAAAGTAATGTCTCTGCTTTTAATATGCTGTCTAGGTTGGCCAGAGCTTTTCTTCCAAGGAGCAAACATCTTTTAATTTCATGGCTATAGTTACTATCTGCAGTGATTTCGGAGCCCAAAAAATAAAGTCCGCCGCTGTTTCCACTGTTTCTCCATCTATTTGCCATGCAATGATGTGACTGGATGCCATGATATTAGTAAAATATAATTCCAGCTTATTCAAAAAGAAAGGAGCAATAAAACACACACTTACTTTCACTTTCAGTATACAGAAATTTCCATCTAGATAAGTTTCATTTGTTTTCAAAACTTTTCTTCCTACAGTGCAGACTACTCTTAAAAACGTGAGCTAATAGCTACATGTAAGAATAAACTTCTAGTCATTTCAAGTAGTTATTAACTTCAATTATTAACTTCGCTTCAGTTGTGTCCAACTCTGTGCGACCCCATAGACAGCAGCCCACCAGGCTCCACCATCCCTGGGATCCTCCAGGCAAGAATACTGGAGTGGGTTGTCATTTCTTTCTCCAATGCATGCAAGTTAAAAGTGAAAGTGAAGTCGCTCAGTTGTGTCCGACTCCTAGCGACCCCATGGACTGCAGCCTACCAGGCTCCTCCGTCCATGGGATTTTCCAGGCAAGAGTACTGGAGTGGGGTGCCATTGTTTTCTCCAGTTATTAACTTCAGTCAACCAAATTCTTTATAATCTGAGGATGAACATAAATGTACTGAGAGTTAAAAAAAAGAAAAAAGCCTGTGGCAAACCCTCAGGAAAAGAACTATATCTCATGTCATGGAAAAATAGCACAGATGACGTCACATATTTAAAATTAACATTGCCAGTAAAACTGGAACATTTGTAATCATTGCTACCATTGTATGATTTTATTATTAATTTTACAGGATGATGATACCATATTCTCATACATTCACTATGTTTATGGCAGTCTCTTTCCAATGGAAAGACATTGTTTATTGAATTAGTGTATCATTTTGTCTATTCAAAAGGAAAATAAGTTAAAACAGAATAGTTTATCTTACAATCAAAAGATTTATTAATGGAGAAATTGTAAAACATTTCCCTTGAATTTAATTTAAAGATACATGTTTAGAGATTCCAGCTATATTAATTTTGACAAAATGAAATTCATGGTGAAGTTTATGAGATTTATATTGGAAAAAAAGAGAGTAGGGGTTAACCTTGTTGGTCAATAGACTGTGGATGAAAATAATAGTGTGTGATTTCTTTTAAAGGAATCCTGTTTCTGCTTGTCCCCTCTTGTGCTTCTGCTGTCATGATGTGTGTGTATGTACTCAGTCGCTTCAGTCATGCCCAACTCTGTGCGACCACATGGACTGTAGCCCACCAGGCTCCTCTGCCCTTGGAATTCTCCAGGCAAGAATACTGGAGTATGCTACCATGCCCTCTTCCAGGGGATCTTCCTAACCCAGGGATCAAACCCACATCTTTTATGTCTCCTGCATTAGCAGACAGTTTCTTTACCACTAATGTCTTCTGGGAAGCATGCTGTCATGATAAGGACATGCATTATATAACCTGCTAGATTAAGGTGCATGGAAGAAACTTGGACTCAAATGAGACCCAGCCCAGAGCTTATTGTAATCAGATCCATCTCTGCTCAGTCTAGAGCAATCACATTCACCTAACCTGAGAAAAGTGACCAAGTTATTTTTTTTTTCTTTTAATACACAGGAATTTGGGACATTTTCCTACATTTCACCACTGTTTCAGTAGGTAACTGATACACATGGATGGAAAGAAAATATTAACAGTGGCAACTTCTTTTCTGCAATGTTTTTTTATGTAGGACACTTTCTTTTTACATTGTAACTCATTTTCATTAAGGAAATCATTAAATTATTTATTAAATGTATCCAAGTTAGATGTAAATTAAGACAAAAAAAAAAACTAAAGCTCATACCCTAAAGGTATTATATAGTGGTAACTAAAAGTTATATATACAAAAAAATATATGCATGTGAATTTAGAGCATGCCACAAAGACAGAGAAATGTACAGAAAGGCAATGGATCTTATTTAAATAATAAGATTTCTATTATTCTTCTAAATATTATTTAAAATCTTATTTAATACTAAATGTTTATACCCCTTATATTCAATCGCTCCTTCCTTAAAAAAATATAAACATTGATATCTATCTCTTCTCCTTATTGAACCAGAAGGATTTCTTCCAGGAATGCCATGGGTATTGACAATTATAATTTGATTTATTTAATCCATCATCTAATCATCTCCTTTTGGCAGGGTGGAATAAACTGCACCATTTTATGGTCCAGAATTATGCTACTATTATTACTTTATAATTATTTTTTTAATTTCAAAATTTGGGGAGCATTTACTTCTGAACCTTAACAAGTTTATGCCCTTAGGTAAGTTATGTATAGCTTAATCCTTGTGCCATCATTTTACATGGACCTTGACAGTTAGCTTCTTTCAAAAATAAACCTGTGTGTATTAGAGAATGTGATGGGTCAGGCTATTAAGTCTAGGATAACTTGTTTTTATACATTTTACTTATCTGTCACAGTCTCTTTTATCTTCCGTTTCTTTTCTTCGAGTCAACATTATGATTCTTTAACAGAGGTCCACAAAATCTTTTAAATTCCTCAAGTATATTTGGCTCAAAGAATATAATTACAAAGCATGATTATCAATATTTTAAAAGGACTTTTGAAATGCCAAATGTATGAAATATTATTAACTAAGATATGATATAGTCAGTGGAAGTATATGAGATTTTTATTCAAATCAGCCTGAAACTAAATTGCTGTCCTAGGCTTAATTATCTATATGAGGCTGGACAAGGTATTAAACTTATAGGGCTTCAATATCCTTATCTGTAAAACTGAATTTTAGAAAAGCTGAGAATTTTATTGTATCTACTTTCATGAATAATATTAAATGGCCTAACATACAGTAAGTACTACTCATTTTTTAAGGTCTTCATGTCAGTAGGAGGAAGTGAAAAAAATGGAGAAATAATTTAGGACATGTAATTTCACAGTTACAAGACACAGAGATAATCTACTCCAACCCCCTCATTTTATAGATGGCTAAAGTGAAGTCAAGAGAAATTTAGTGTTTGCTTGAAATATCTCAACAAAAGATGGGAGGAAGAAAACCTCTTGTTCATGATTATGTAATAAATCTAAAAGCTGAGCATGGGACCTTTAAACTTTTGCTTTTCTCTTGGAAAGGGAGGCCCATCTATGTTGGCAAAACTACATTTTAGTATTTAAAAGATTATCTCCAAAGAATTTAAGTATGTTATGGCCAATTATTCTTGCCTGGAGAATCCCAGGGACAGAGAAGACTGACAGGCTACAGTCCATGGGTTGCAAAGATTTGGACATGACTAAGCGACTATCACTACTAGTACTATTGGGCTTCCCTGGTGGCTCAGATGGTAAAGCATCTGTCTGCAATGCAGGAGACCCGGGTTCGATCCCTTGGTTGGGAAGATTCCCTGGAGAAGGAAAAGGCAGCCCACTCCAGTACTCTTGCCTGGAAAATCCCATGGACGGTGGAGCCTGGTAGGCTACTGTCCATGGGGTCGCAAAGAGTCGGACACGACTGAGCAGAGGGAATAAGCAGAAGAAGTGACTGTCACTACTACTATAGCCAATTATTATTCGGTATTCCTAAAGCATTCATTTTTATTACATCTCCAAGTTGAGCTCTTCTTTAAAAGTCAGTTATGCCAAGTAACTGTAATACAAAAGGAAAAATAGCACACAGTAAGTTCACTCTTTGAAAATGTTCTGTTTCAGCTTTAGTTTTTGAGACTAACCCCCCTTGTTTTGATCCAATTAGCCTACCTAGATCACTAGAAGGATCAATGGGCACTTTTAAACTAAGCACTACCTTTTTATTCACCTCCTCTAGAAAATAAGACTGTAGATCAGATCTTGATTTTGAAAAAACAATAATCATAATGGGTTTCGATTATTCCTATTTTCACCCTTGAAATTCTAATACTACATGCAGTGAATTTAGTAAGAGTGGAAACTCCTGAAACTAAATAAAATCTTAACTTCACTAAGCACACATATTTTAATCCTTCTTCCATTACAGACCCAGGGAAGACTTGATATTCTTTCTTGTATGTGGATTTATGTCTCCCTGGGTCCTGCATTTCCTAGCTTTAGCCGAAACCATAGAGACAGCTGCTTGTGTCACATTTTCTGCCCAGACACAATCCAGGATTACTAAAAATCTCACAAGTCATCTTGTTTTTGAAAGATTTACAGCAAGATCTTCTGACCAGATATGTTGGATAAGTTAGCTTCAGATTTGTATCTGAAATGAACTTCCTTACCATTTAAAGTTTATCATGGGCGATACCATCAAAAAGTAGCACACGTAGCTTACTTTCACTGGCATAAAAGAGCATTGGCAGGCTGCCGAAAGAGAAAATACCTGCAATTCAGAGAATTATGATGACTTTTTTAAAAAAGCTTCTATATTTTTTCAAAGTTGCCACTGAATCAGGGCCATTGAGCTCTGCTCTCTACTTTCAGCTGACTTTAACCTTCTCATATGACCCGTGATACAAAAAAGAAATCCATGGTAACCAGCAGTTTTAATTATTTCTATCAAGTTTCTGGTGGGTATGCTGTTCTTCTAGATAGATAATAATAATCTTTTAAGTGAGGTAGTAGTTTTGAAAGGCAAGGATTTTTCAAATTATTGCTCTCTGTTGCTTTCTCAATTGGCTAGCACCCAAATTTATTTGGCGGATGTCTCAAAAATCACCGTTCTTCTGCTTTCGTGTTTGAAGAATACAGCGGCTGCCATTTGTACTCAAACACATGTTTTTTTTTGTTTGTTTGTTTAGTTTTGTTTTGTTTTTATCCTATCATCTTTAGTTTTCTTTGGAATTAGCAATTGGAATTGAATAAGTTTCATAAATGAGGATTTACTTGTTTTCTTCTTACTACCTCAGTTCCTATTCACTCATCTCTCTTCACTAGGGCCTTCCCAGGTGGCTCATTGGTAAAAAGTTCGCCTAACAATGCTCGAGACTCAGTTTCCATCTCTGGGTGGGGAAGACCCCCTGAAGGAGGAAATGGCACTTACTCCAGCATTCTTGCCTGGAGAATCCCATGGATGGAGGAGCCCGTGGACCACAGTAATCCATAGGGTAACAATGAGTCAGATGCGACTGAGCACTCATGCCCTCTTTATCAGGCGATGGAACTGCAAAGACCAAACAAGTCTGAAAATAATTCTTTTAAGTACAAGAAATAAGAAAATAAAGACTATCATGTAGATCTTTCCCTGCTTCTCTGAATTTCTGGAATATTGTGCATCAGCTCTTTTCTTCCCAGGACCTTCCACATGCGTATATTCTATGGAGTTAGGTTACCTGGTTCTCTGCAGGGTGGGCAAGTTACTTCACCTCTCCATGCCTCTGTTTTTGCATGCCTATGTAAAATGAGAGAAATGATAATTATTATCTGATAAAAGTTTTTGATGATGGCTTAGGACAGAATTTGATGCACACAAAATAAAACACTGATTAGGTGTAGATTGTTTTCTATTATTGCATGCCACCTGAAAGTGTATGTTAGTATAAATTAAACAGGCCCAAATTGTTAGATGCCAAGCATTGGACAAAGGGGGAAAAAATTGAAATATAGATTTTGACTTCTTTAGTTTTCTAATTTGAACTTGGATTGAACAACCTGGAATCTGTGAAATCACATATTGTCACTAACTAATCTCATCCTTTCTAAAGGGTCCTGAAGCTAGACTCTGGAATGCACAGGAGTAGCAGAACAAATGAGCTGGATTCACAAGTGTGAATCACAGGGAAGAGAAGAAAAGAAAAGTTAAAAATGCCATGGCTAGATGCAGGGAAAAGAAGAGTATTAGTTAAGTATGCAAGAACAGAAGGAAGAAGATGGAGGCAGGACTCTCTCTGAGAAGAAAATCAGACCTGGGTTTAGTGGAAGTAGGATGTGAACTGTCTCAGAATGAATATTTCTGCAGTGTTTTATTTTTGTCTTTCTGCCCCTTCATAGTCACAGTGCATGCTATATTTTTAATAAATTTTTATTGAATAAATTCATTTATCAGATTTGAAATGCTTGGTTGCATAAAAATAAGTGCCAGTGATTTTCAATTGAAAGAATAGTATTTTTGTTACTATTTTGTTACTATTTTATCTATTTTTCCCCAGGAAATTATTATCCCCATCCCCTGCCATCCTCAAATAACCAGTAATCTGTTTCTGCAGGATAGGTTAAATCAAATTATCTAGAAGGTATTTAAGTAGAATCATGCAATGTGAACTCTTTTTTATTTGACTCTTTTTTCTTCACATAATTAATTTTAGATGCCTCCACATTTGTACATAAATCAGTAATTATCCTATTGTAGTATTATATTGTATCAATACATCAGCATTTGTTTATCCAGTCACTTGATTATGTATACATGTATGCTGCATTGCTGACTCTTTGTGACCCCATGGACTGTAGTCCACCTGGATCCTCTGTCCATGGGATTCTCTAGGCAAGAATACTGGAGTGGATTGCCATGTCCTCCTCCAGGATATCTTCCCAACCCAGAGACTGAACCCAACTCCCTTATGTCTCCTGCGTTGGCAGGTGGGTTCTTTACAACTAGTGCCACTAGGAAGCCCATTGATTATGTATATTTGAGTTATTTATGCTTTAGGCCATTAGAAATAAGACTGCTGTGAACATGAACATTAGTCCTCAAGACTTATATGGAAATATGCTTTAATTTCTTTTGAATAAATACCTACTAGTGGAATGCCACATTCATATAGTACATGTATATTTGACTTTTTAAAGGGATTACCAAAGGGATTGGTAGGGATTATCCCTACCAAAGGGATTTGGAGGGATTATCCACTTTTTTCCCAAAGTGGATATATCATTTTCTTGTTCATCAGTAGTCCCTCCACAATCTCTACATCACGTCATAGTGATCCTTTAATTTTAACCAGTTGAATTGGTGTCTAATATTATCTCATGACTTTTATCTGCATTTCCCTGAAGTCTAATGATACTTAATACTTTTTCACGTACATTCCATATTTTGCCTTTGGTAAAGATTTAGTTAAAGTATTTTGTCCACTTTTTTTTTTAATGAACTGGTTTCATTGACCTCCATTGCTTTATAGTTTTTATCAAACTGGAAAACCATCAACAATAATTTCATCAAGTGTTATTTATACCCTCTCTCCTTCAGTGACTCTAACCACAAGCATATTTGACCTCTTGGAATTTCACACAAGCTTATTGGTAATTATTATTATTTTTTTAATGTATATTTCATTTTGAATCATTCTCATTGCTATGATGTCAAGTATAGAGTATGCCATTATGCCCATCCAGTACATGTTTCATGTTAGACACTGTAATTTTTATCTATATAAATTCAATTTTAGCTTTCTTTTCTTTTCATGTTTCATACTGTTCATGTCACATCTAAGCTTCTGAACAAATAAAATATTTATAGTAAATATTTTCTTGACTTTTATCTGCTAATTTTAACCTCTTTGTTAGTTCCTAGTTGGATTGAAGTGCTTAGTTTTCCTCATTATTACCAGTTGTGATTTTCTGCTCCTTTTAATTGCAAATTTTGCCTTTTGATTGCCAGTAATTTTTTATATTCCTACCTGATCTTTGGCTACAGTTTTTTTGTTTGTTTGCTTGATTTTAGACAGTTTTGTCCATTTAAGTATTGCTTCTAAAACTTGTGAGGCAGGACCAAAATAGCGTTTAGTCTAAAACTATTTCTTTCCACTCCTAAGGCAAGATATTGCTGACTTCTGTATCTAAGACCCCATTAGCTGTGAGGTTTTCTACGCAGAAAGTTGGGAAGAGCCCTGTTCCCAGTGCCTGTATGAGTGTCAGGTAAGTTTCCGCTTGTCCCACCCAACGATTATTTTCTCATCCTCAGGTGATTTCTTCACACACATTCACTGATCAGTGAGTACTCTGTTGAACTCTTGAGAACAACCTCTGCATAGTTCTGGAGAACTTCTTTCTATGAAGTTCTCTTCCCTTCATTACTGTCTTCTGATATCTAGTTCCCTTGTTTTCCTCAAAATGTGGTCTTCATCTCTACTCACAGAATCTATAGGGTTCTACCTGAATTCACCCTTTTAGGTGAATTTCTGACTTGAAATTCACCTTTCAAGTCAGAACCTGAAAACTCATGTTGTAATCCAGCATAATAAGCTAACCTATTTATTTCTCTACCTCTGAAATATCACTGATACCTGATATTTTGAAGACATGTGTTTTATATGTTTTGTCTTTGTTGTTGTTGCTGTTTCTGGCAAGTGGGTAAAATAAAGATCCCCTCTAACCTTGAATAATAATTACATATGTTTGTCATAATATGCCAAATTTATTACATAGTTTAAAAGTGATTTTCCTTCCCTTTTTCTAGAAGATAAGAATATAATAAATATCACTAAAACGTAGCACATGTATAGGATAGTAAAGACCTGAGAACAAATCGTTTTAGTAACACTGAAAAATTGTAAAAAGAAGAGAAACTAGTGGAAAGCAAGGGAAGATAGTGTTAAATAAAGGACAGTATGATGATTAGAGTGTCATTAAATTAACTAGAAGGAGCTTTTAAAAATCTGGTCAAAGTTCAAAATGCTGCATTTTAAGTAGGATGAGTTCTAAGAACGTTTGCAGTAGAACCTCTGAAATGGTTAAAAAAAAAAAAAAAAAAAGTCTCTTTTCATCAGAACATAGGTTTAGAACTTACATTTCAGAGTCTAAGAGCTGGGAAGGGTGATGACCTAGTGAAGTTGCTGACCACTGCTAGCCACAAAGTGCTTTAATAACATGAAGGCACAAAAGAGAATGGCTTCTAGCAGTAACAAGAACATCATGTAAAGATTTTAATACGATAGAACAGAACTGTGTCTTTGGCTCAAAAGAGGAAAAGTCTATAGAATTATTATCACAGATGATTTAAACACAAAAAAGTAAGAGTGGTGTGGGTAATGTTTTACTTTTTCTTTCATATAAATTCTCATGGAGTTCTCTAAGTGTCTGGATTCCTTGACATGGCTTTTGGAGGTAGTCGAGTTGCCCCTGAAGAGTAGAAAACAGTGCAGCTGCTAGGTTGGCTTGTCACACTTGCATAGATTTGACCTGTAAGAATACAGTAAGCCCAGATGGACCGAGAAAACAATTAGCAAGATGGGCATGGCACCAGCTTCCTGTATCCACAAGGTGACACCAAATTGGAAGGCTTGGAAGGGGCAGATACAGATGACAGTTCTGTCATGAAGAAGTGGATTCCACACTGCAGCTAAAAAGCTTTATAGCCTGCAGGTGGACTCTGAGGAGGAAAAGGCTGTACCCTGGTCACTGGAACCAGGGAGATTAATAAGAAACCCTGCTTTCACCCACAAGCGAAGGGAAAATAGCCCTGTGACAGTTCTTCACCAGACTGTCTGTCTGCCATATCCTTGGAAGGATTACAGGGTGTTACACAAACATGTGGACTTCTCAGGTGGCTCAGTGGTAATGAATATGCCTGCCAACGCAAGAGCTGTTGCTGCTGCTACTAAGTCACTTCAGTCTTGTCCGGCTCTCTGTGACCCCATAGATGGCAGCCCACCAGGCTCCCCCATCCCTGGGATTCTCCAGGCAAGAACACTGGAGTAAGTTGCCATTTCCTGTTCCAATGCATGAAAGTGAAAAGTGAAAGTGAAGTCGCTCAGTCGTGTCCGACTCTTCACGACCCCATGGACTGCATCCTAGCAGGCCCCTCCGTTCATGGGATTCTCCAGGCAAGAGTACTGGATTCAGTTCCTGGGTTGGGAAGATCCTCTGAAGAAGGAAATGGCAACCCATTCCAATATTCCTGCCTGGGAGATCCCGTGGACTGAGGAGCCTGGCAGGCTATGGCTCACGGAGTCACAAAGAGTTGGACACAACTTAGCGACTAAACAACAGCACTTGGGTCAGACTAAATGTAGCCTTGCCTGCTTGGGCTGTGGATACAGGCATTGTAGCTGTGGGGCCATGTTGGAGCTATTTTCCTAAAGTGATTTGCTCAGTTACAGAATAGGTGGAGGGTAAATCAAATCAAAACGAAAAATGTAGGGATAGAAAATGCTACAGACTGAATGTCTGTATCCCAAATTCATATGTTAAATCCTACTCCCAAATGACATGGTATTTGAAGATGGCACCTTTGGGAAGTGATAGATTATAAAGATGGAGCCCTTATGAATAGGATCAGTGCTCTAATAAAAGAGATCCTGGGAGTTCCCTTGCCCCTTCCATCATGTGAAGATACAAAAAAAAAGGTGTTATACAGGAACCAGGAAGTGATTCCTCACCAACATCCAAATCTGCAGTTGCCTTCATCTTAGACTACCCATCTTCAGAACTGTGAGAAATACATTTCTGTTAAAAAAAGCTACTCCAGTCTGTGGTATTTTGTTATAGTAGTCAAAACAGACTAGGACAGAGAAAGCCATAGGCCTACATTTCCTGGAGAAAACAACTCCAAAACAGAAAAGAATAATAATACCATAATAATAATATGCAAATCTGTGTGATCCCATGGACTGTAGCCTACCAGACTCCTCTGTTCATGGAATTTTCCAGGCAAGAGTACAGGAGTGAGTTGCCATTTCTTTCTCCAGATTATCTTCCTGACTCAGGGATGCAACCTGCATCCCCTGCCTTGGCAGGTGGATTCTTTACCATCGAGCCAACAGGGAAGTCCACATGAAAGTTGGGGGAATTCAGCTACTCCAAATTTACTGATGAATGAGTAGTCATAGACACTGTAGATCTGTATTCAATCCCTGAACAGGAAGGTAGTGCACTGGCATTGCTGTCTCCAATTCTGAATACATTTAGTCATTAAGATAGAGCAAAGTTTATTTGAAATGTACAATTCCTGATTTAAAATGCTATAAATATTGAGAACTGGAAAAAAACTTAAAGATTATCTAGGCCAGCACACTCATTATATGGATGAATTGGCTGACTTTTTTTAAAGATGACTTTTACTAAATGCAATGACTCCCAATAGATAGGTAGATGGTACATAGGTAGGTATGTAGGTAGAAAACACATTGCCGTTTTCAATTTTAAAAAATTCCATAAAACTATTGAAAATTTATACTTGGAGATGAATGCTTCCTTACAATTACCAAGAAGGAAAAAAAGAGAAATGCATTATAAGTTCTCAAATGTGTTTGCATATTTCCAGAACTCATAAAGACTAGTACTCCATCTTGTGTCTTTATCAAAAAATTATGTATTTGTTTCTATTTTTATTATCAACATGAAGATACAATCAAAGCTATATTATATAGTACACATGGTTGTGCATTTCTGATACTACTTTAATTTTGAAATAAAATTTTTTTCATCTTAAAACTAAGATTGTAAAGTAAAAAATAATGATAATAAAAATTAAATTAAATTAAAAAAAAAAGGAAAAAAAATTGCACGTCAGAATAGAGTTTAAAGTAAACTATTATTAGACAAAAGAAAATATAAATGTATTTTCTGTATGTGCTTTTTTTATATCACAGAGGTCAAGTGACTTTTTTTTTTTGGCCACACAATGTATCTTGCAAAATCTTAGTTCCCTAACTAGGGACTGAATCCTGCCCTTGACAGTGAAAGCATAGGGTCCTAACCCTGGACCACCAGGGAATTCCTTGTGACTTTATATAATGTAAATCACATAATAATGGTAGGCAAAGGCAGAAACATAAACCTATCCTGTAGATTAACATATTCTTTATATTAGCATGTATAATTTGTCTTATTGTTGCTTGGTCACTAAGTCATGTCTGACTTTTTGATGACCTCATGGGCTGTGGCAAGAATACTGGAGTGAGTTGCCATTTCCTTCTCCAGATGATCTTCCCAAACCAGGGATCAAACCCATGTCTTCTGCTTGGCAGGCAGATTCTTTACCACTGAGCCACCTGGGAAGCATATTCATTTTATAGCATTATAGCTTGCGGTTTCTTGATTTATGGGATATATATTGGATACAAGTAAAGGGATTTTTTGATAAAATTTTGTTCAAGAT
This sequence comes from Bos mutus, assembly GCF_027580195.1. NCBI lineage: Eukaryota > Metazoa > Chordata > Mammalia > Artiodactyla > Bovidae > Bos > Bos mutus. Next base: position 16,271,203 of record NC_091617.1, read on the forward strand.
AAATAATTTTATTATTGTAAAACAAGAGGAAATTATTAAATTTTATAATAACATAAGATAGACTTACCATGTTTAGAGTATTTATCTACTCTCTATGATGAACTATATCTTTGATAAAACTTTTAATTTATCAAAATATATTATTATCTGCAGATTAAAGTAAAGTCATTTCTAAAGGATAAAAAGCAAAAATGAATTTTTCATTAATGCATTTTTATCTATTAAACTTACATTAAAATATATTATATAAATATATAATAAAATATGTGTATTAGTAAAAACATATTTATCATAGTCCTTGGAATATTAAGTGTTGAAATAGCAAATATAATTACTCTCCCGAATATTGTGGACTCGAAGATCTAAAAAGCAGGTGACTATTTGAGGTCAAATAATTAGCAATTAGAAAAGTAAAGATCTCAACCAAGGTGTTCCGCCACCAAGTTCATCTGTCTTCCAACATCACATCCGTCTCTCCCAAAGCTATTTATAATCTATTCCTTACTGAGATGCACAATGTATAAAATCCATGATGTATGTGCACGTTTTAAAAAGGAAACCATTCTTCTCTTATGCATTCTCAGTGAAATAAATAGACTGATGTCTTGGACAATGCCATCTATGTACTTTTACAAAATACTTTGTGCTCTGCCATATTTTAATCAATTTATTTCTCAACTCATTTGTCTGAGCATACAGAATGATTTTATTAAAGCATTTGGAACTAACGTAGTAATTGACTGCTTCTGTCTGTGAACTACAAAATCAGAAAGAAAAATGTTAGATAAAAGAGATGGCACTTTCTAACACTTTGAATTCTTTAAAAATTACAGAATGAATGAGTTGCTCATTATGCATTTCTATTTAAAAACCTTTCTAAGACATAAAACAGAGTGAATAATAACTATGACTTCAGTTTTACAAATAGCTCTTGCATGCATTATTCCAGTTGTTCCTCAAAACAGTCTTATGAGGCAAGTGATTCTTTGACATTTTATTGATGAAACTGGGCCTCAGAGAGATTAAATTACTTCCATATAAATTCATACAACTGGTAGATGATAGAATCAAACACAAATCTTTAGATTTTAAATTTGTTCAACTTTCACCATTACTAGATTTTCCCTGTTGTTCAGAAATTAAGTCTTGTCCAACTCTTTGTGACCCCACGGACTGCATCAGGCCAGGCTTCTCTGTACTCCACCGTCTTCCAGAGTTTGCTCAGATTCATGTCCAAGAGCTAGTGATGCTATCTAGCCACTTGATCCTCTGCTTCCTCCTTCTCCTTTTGACTTCAATCTTTGCAAGCATCAGGGTGTTTTCCAATGAGTCAGTTATTTGCATTCAAAGTATGGGAGCTTCAGCATCAGGCCTGCCAATGAATATTCAGAGTTGATTTCCTTTAGGATTGACTCGTTTGATCTCCTTGCTGTCCAAGGAACTTTCAAGAGTCTATTTAGCACTACAGTTTGAAAGCATCAGTTCTTCCGCACTGAGTCTTTATGGTCCAACTCTTACATCTGGACATGACCCTTGGAAAAATTATAGCTTTGACTATGCAAACCTTTGTCATCAAAGTGACATCTCTGCTTTTTAATATTCTGTCTAGTTTTGTCATGGGCTTCTATGGAAGCTCAGCTGGTAAAGAATCCACCTGCAATGCAGGAGACCCTTGTTTGATTGGTGGGTTGGAAAGATTCCCTGGAGAAAGGATAGGCTACCCACTCCAGTGTTCTTGCCTGGAGAATCCCCATGGACAGAGCAGGCTGGCAAGTTTCAGTCCGTGGGGTCACAAAGAGTCGGACATGATTGAGTGACTAAGCACAGCACAGCAGGTTTGTCATAGCTTTTCTTTCAAGAAGCAAGCGTCTTTTAATTTCATGTCTGCCATCACTGTCCACAATGATTTTTATTTACTTATTTTTTAATTTATTATTATTTTTTTTTACTTTACAATATTTTATTGGATTTGTCATACATCAACATGCATCCATCATGGGTGTACATGTGTTCCCCATTCTGAACCCCCCTCCCACCTCCCTCCCTATAACATCCCTCTGGGTCATCCCAGTGCACCAGCTCCAAGCTTCCTGTATCCTGCATGGAACCTGGACTGGCGATTCTTTTCTTATATGATATTATACATGTTTTAATGCCATTCTCCCAAATCATCCCCCACCCCCTCTCCCACAGAGTCCAAAAGACTATTCTATACATCTGTGTCTCTTTTGCTGTCTTGCATACAGGGTTGTCGTTACCATCTTTCTAAATTCCATATATATGCATTAGTATACTGTATTGGTGTTTTTCTTTCTGGCTTACTTCACTCTGTATAATAGGCTCCAGTTTCATCCACTTCATTAGAACTGAGTCAAAGATATTCTTTTTAATGGCTGAGTAATATTCCATTGTGTATATGTGCCACTGCTTTCTTATCCATTCATCTGCTGATGGGCATCTAGGTTGCTTCCATGTCCTGGCTATTACAAACAGTGCTGCGATGAACATTGGGGTACACGTGTCTCTTTCAATTCTGGTTTCCTCAGTGTGTATGCCCAGCAGTGGGATTGCTGGGTTGTATGGAAGTTCTGTTTCCAGTTTTTAAGGATTCTCCACACTGTTCACCATAGTGGCTGTACTAGTTTGCATTCCCACCAACAGTGTAAGAGAGTTCCCTTTTCTCCACATCCTCTCCAGCATTTATTGCTTGTAGACTTTTGGATTGCAGCCATTCTGACTGGCGTGAAATGGTACCTCATTGTGGTTTTGATTTGCATTTCTCTGATAATGAGTGATGTTGAGCATCTTTTCATGTGTTTGTTAGCCATCTGTATGTCTTCTTTGGAGAAATGTCTATTTAGTTCTTTGGCCCACTTTTTGATTGGGTCGTTTATTTTTCTGGAATTGAGCTGCAGGAGTTGCTTGTATATTTTTGAAATTAGTTGTTTGTCAGTTGCTTCATTTGCTATTATTTTCTCCCATTCTGAAGGCTGTCTTTTCACTTTGCTTATAGTTTCTTTAAATCAAAACTTTATTTAGGATTGGTATCTGTCTAATTTTGATTATTTCTCATGTAATATTCAAATAATGTTTTTGCTTAGGGAATGTGTGTGTGTTGCTTTTTTTTAAACTTTTATTAAGGAAAAATTAAAGTTATTAAAATTACATTAAACCAACATTATAATGAATTTTCTTCTATCATTGACCCATCTTTAGTGGTTATGATTATTCTTTCATTTTGCATCATTGACACCTGAACCCATCCTTCATTTTATCACTGGAGGGAAACTCCAGTTACCACCTGTGCAATTTTTCCTTATTAAATTTTAATTCTTCTGTGGTATGGTACATATGTTTATGATTTTGACAAATTCTTACACTCATATAACCATCAGCACCATGCCTAATTAATCTTCAAGTTGGAATAATAAAATGATGAAATATAAGGGTATAGATAATGTTATTTCAATGATCTAAAATAAAAAACATAAAAATCTAAGTCTGTATAGTAACAAAGTGAAATATTTTAATTAGGCTGTTTTTGTTCCCTGACACAGCCAGGTTAAATTCCTCCAAAATCTGGAAGTTTATGCAGCCAGGAAGAGAAAAACCGAAATCTATCCCACTGTGAAAAAAAAAAAGCAACTATAAGGGCAGATCACAGGAATGCAGGACCTGCCATACATACCAAGTTGAAAAGTCTCAATCTTTACACTCCATAATAACTGTTCATTAGATTCCCTATTCAGAGAAGGCAATGGCACCCCACTCCAGTACCCTTGCCTGGAAAATCCCATGGACAGAGGAGCCTGGTAGGCTGCAGTCCATGGAGTCTCTAAGAGTCGGACATGACTGAGCGACTTCACTTTCACTTTTCACTTTCATGCATTGGAGAAGGAAATGGCAGCCCACTCCAGTGTTCTTGCCTGGAGAATCCCAGGGACGGGGGAGCCTGATGGGCTGCAGTCTATGGGGTCGCACAGAGTTGGACACAACTGAAGTGACTTAGCAGCAGCAGCAGCAGCAGCAGATTCCCTATTTGGGCTTGTTCTTCTCTGGCCCACATTTTAAGAAGAAAAATTTTATTTTCCTTTCAAGTATCAATTTGATTGTCAATGGAGGCTCATTGTCTTAGCTCTGATTTTCAACCCATAGTTATTGACCATGCTACCTAATTATCCAACTGATACTGATCAGTCTTCCAATATTAGATAACTCTCTGAGCAGGAGCCTGTTAGAAGGGGTGGTAAATCCAGCCAAGGGTGTCTGTTTCTGCTTTTGGTTTGACAAAAAAGAAAAAAGAAACTAATATTAACTGGACTAGGCAAAAAGGAAATTTCTTTTCACCTATATTGAGATTTTCACTGGGTAGGCTGGCTTCAGGGCTCAATTCTCTTGTTATGAGTAAGCTTCTATTCATCTTTAAGCATTGCCTTTCACTATGATAGTTTTATTCTCAGGTAAGTGGGCTTCCCTGGTGGCTCAGTGGAGAGCCCACCTGCCAATGCAGAAGATACAGGTTCTATCCCAGAGTCAGGAAGATGCCCTGGAGAAGGAAATGTGACCCACTGCAGTATTCTTGCCTAGAGAATCCTACCGACAGAGGAGACAGGTGGACTACAGTCCCTGGGATCACGAAGAGTAGGAGTTAGAACTAAACAATAGCAACAAATACAACAGACTCAACCTCAGCTCTTGAAACTTTTATATGTAGTGTATTAGGGAAAACAATAAGATTCTCTTACCCAGAGTTCTCATTAAGAATCTTATTGAATCATTTTGCTATGATTGGATTATGCAACAATACATGAAGCAATCACTGTGGTGAAAGGGATAAGATATACTGTTATTCTTAGATCTGAAATGGTAAGATGGATATGCACTAAAAGTTTATGGGCCAAACATGGAGAAAGGGAAATCTCTAAACTTGCATTTATCAGAAATAGAGCTAAGGATTCAACATATTGAGTGTACAAAAAATAACAAATGTAACTACAAAAGTTTGGTTTTATCAGGAAGATAGCTAGCATAGCTAATTAGTAACATATATCTTAAACAAGTATTTTTGTTACTGCTCTAAGATAGTAATATAATACTGAATTCCTTTCGACAGGAACATCATTATTCAACTAATATTGAATAACAAATTTGATATTTATCCTGTTAATATATGATATAACTCTTAGTAGAAAACTAAGTAGTATAACTACTGAGTAGTATAACTCTGCAGAAAATTACCAAAATATCTTAAAATAGGTGCTTAGTGCCATATTTGATATTGGCCTAGTAATCATTTTAGCTTATTTTTTAAAAAAATAGTGAAAATAAATTACAATAAATAATTGCAGGAAATTCTAAAAGCATAAATGTTACTTTTTTCAGAAAGGTTCAACTTGAAATCTTTTGACTGCTTCTTCTGGGTTATGCTATCGATACTGGTTTATGCGATGAAAATCAGAGACAAAAATCATCTGAGGGTACACATCATAGATGCATATATGCACAAGTGCAGTACATGATTGAATTATATGCTGTGAATGAAAGAACACATGTTAATTATATGAAATATATAACTTGCTGAAATATTGTGGTAAATATTTTATATGTATATAATGTATAAGATCATTATATGTAATATACATTCATACATGTAATATACACATATATTACATATACATCATTATATGTAATGATACATCATTATATAATATACATCATTAATGTCTATTATATTACATCATAATATGTAATATACATCATTATATGTACATAATATAATAAGGTCAGAGAGATGGTGAATATCCAAATACTTATGATGATTCCTCAACAGTGAGATTTGGAAGATATCACTTCCAGTGTGTATTTGAAAATATTGTCCCCACGTAAACATCTAATATTTCTCAAATTATGTGCTCTATGGAGCAAAGTATAGGCAGTGTTATTTTGTATGGTCCAAATATTTAATTTTTCTAGATCCTCGGGTCTAGAATGATAAATGTTTGTTGTTTCTCTTAGATTCATTTTATTAATCTTTACTTTGGCACTTTGCTTTCAATGCACATTCACACATGCTGTGTGGAACACCAATGATGAGATTTATGGTCATGACAGTGATAGGTTTAAGACTTATCTTTCCATATTAAATGACTAGAGAAGTATACAAAATATATGAAATAATGGGTTTTAGTCATTAGATAAAAGACAGTTTAGGACAGTAATCTCTGAAAAAGAGAAATGTACCAAGTGAGGACCAGTGCCCAGGTCACTGTATAAAGTGTTTCTCAGCCACAGTACAAGAGGGGAACTTCAAAAAGAACCAGTCCAGAGATCTGGTTGCATTCAAAGTACAGGGAAGCAAACTACCAAGGGGGCAAGGCTTGCACAGAGGAAGAGTCCTTAGATCTGTAGAGGTTCCCCTTGAGTCTTTGTGTGCATGGAAGGAACTATAGGAAGGACCACAGAGAAGCAAGATGCAAAAATTATTGGAAATACACACACCTAACTTGTGGCAAGTCTTCCTAACAAAAAGTTATGGATGCAGAACTCAGAAAGTATTGACTCAGAAATGCGGCCTCAGTTCAGTTCAGTGGCTCAGTTGTGTCCAAATCGTTGTGACCCCATGGACTGCAGCACACCAGCCTTCCCTGTCCCTCACCAACTTCTGAAGCTTACTCAAACTCATGTCCATTGAGTTGCTGATGCCATGCAACCATGTCATCTTCCGGGGCTTAATTAGCCTTAAATTCAAGGCTGTCATAATGCTACCTAATAACATCTCAAAGGCAAATGACTGAATGATTTCAAAAAAGCATAACTGGGTCCCATGGAAAAATACCAAAGTATTTAAATGTACACAGAAGAGTCTAACATCCAAATAAAAAAATCAGCCAATATACAAATAAAAATGTTATCCATAATGAGATGAAAAATTCAATAGAAATAAACATAATTAGCATCACAGAGTGTTAAGCCACTTATTTGATATAGACACCCAAGTGTTCCTTCTTTGATTATGGTTAGGAATTAAAAATGAGTGATAATTCCCAAGGTTTTACTTCTTTTTAAGCTAATGGAAACTTTGCATATTCCTGAAATAGAAACCATTTTTCAAAGAAAATTTCTGATTTTTTTTTTTCACCACAATCCTTCACTTAGACCCTTCCACCAAATATTTTTTTGTGTTAGGAGATTTGACAAAAGGACTCAGATATCTTGGTTATTGTCTTCTGGTCTTCCTGTCTTATCAGCATGATCAACCCATCTGTGTGTGTGTGTGTGTGTGTGTGTGTGTGTGTTTGTGAGGGAGGTAGTGGCTTTTGTTGCAAATGAGAATAAAATATGCTACTCCAAAATGTAATACATTGGAACTTGGATTACTTTGAGGTGAAACCAGTCAAGACACAGCAAACTCAGGAAAAGCTTTTTCCTTCTCCCTTAACTGTCTAAAAGAATTTATACAGGACTCCTGTACTAGAAAGAGAGTTATTACCAGAGTTTTTTTTTTAATCTGAAAAAGTTATCTGCATAGCAGAAGGAACATCTGATTACCAAACATTTGCTCTCCTCATCCTCCCATGAATTACCCTCATTCCCTTGGAAGCCCCAGGCTGCTAGCCCAGTCCTTAGATCAGGATGGTCTGTAAGTCTCAATGGCCTGACCATTCCTGAGTCTCCTTTTTTATGAATGCATGTATGAAATTCAATTTGTTTTTCTCTTATCTATCTTATGTCAATTTTAATGATTAGACTAGCCAAAGAAACTTAGATGAGAAGAAGTGAAAAATCTTCTGCCCTTACATTTGATTGCATTTAATAACAGTTCCCAGGTAGCTCAGAGGTAAAGAATCCCCCTGCCAGTGCAGGAGGTCCAGGTTTGATCCCTGGGTCAGGAAGATCCTCTGGAGCAAGAAATAGAAACCTACTCCAGCATTCTTACCTGGAAAATCTCACGAGCAGAGGAGCCTGGTGGGCTACAGTCTGTGGGCTTACAAAGAGTCAGAAATGATTGAGCACACATACAGTGACAATATAAAGGCAGGTTTCCACTTGTGATGAGACAAGGATGAGACTTGCGACAGGTTTCTTCCTGACTTTATGCCTCCACCTCCCTTTCCTCAGAGAATTTAGTTTAGAAAACTTGCAATTGTACATTCTTTCTCTGTCTCTTTTCTGAGGCAAATCTTCTACAACCTAGAACTGTCTTTCTTCTTTCTCAATGACCTGGGAGCCTAACGTAACCATTAGGAAGAATAAGGTCCCTGTTTCCCATTTCCTGCGGCAGGGTAGGAGCCTAACTTAGATAAAAGACAATTAGTGAACATAGATGGCTCAACTGTATTGGCCACCGTCCCCCATGAAGCCCTCTAGTAGCTCTCCACCAACTCATCCCAGGCTTAATGTCCCAATATTCTATTTCAATGGTCTTCTCAGATATCGCTAGTGGATAAAAACCTGCCTGCCAATGCAGGGGACATAAGGGACATATGTTTGATTGCTGTGTTGGGCAGATCCTCTGGAGGAGGGCATGGTAACCCTCTCCAGTATTCTTGCCTGGAGAATCCCATGGACAGAGGAGCCTGCCAGGCTCTGTTTCAATGGAGTTGAATTCAGTCTCTCTCTGCCTTAATGCTGTAGTCTCAAGTAAGGTTTCTCTTGTTTCTAACATGTGCCCTTTTCAATATTTATTGTACAGAGTACAGACCAGTAGCTTTGAATGGATCACTTAAACTTAAGGTAGGAATTGAAAATTAAAATTCGCTTCTATAAAAAGGTATTCCTGTCTGAACCCTAAGCAGATTTTTTAATCAGTATGGAATACACAGAGCAAAGCCTTATAACGAAGAAGCAGAAAACCCAACATTGATTATGCGGAAATTTTCACAGCTAGGACATTTCCAGGTATCTCTCTTTCTCACACACACACACAGATACAGATATACACACACACACTAAAGAAGCTTAGAGGACTCCTTCTGTTTTTAAACTATCAAAGGAGTGAGGGAGAAACTGAATTCCCTGCCTGTACATAGAATCCACACATTATTATAAGTTTGAAATTTTAATGAATGGTGGAGACTGTTATTTAAAACAAAAATTGTGCAGCTCTTGCAAGTAAAGTCATTGGCCCAAGGGAAACTAATTAGCAAAAGAACAGAGACTATAATTCAGATTTCCCAGTGTTTCACTACCCTAAACTCCCTCTCTATTAATTTCTCCCAGACTGTCCTAGAAGACATGTTTTAAATCAGGATTTTTTATAGAAAGGGAAAGAATATTTTTCATATTTATCACATAATCCCAATAGTTATTGGCAATTAAAATGAAGAGTGTGCATTAGCACATCTTAACCCATGTCTCTTAAGCAACATCAGGGACTGCATTGTGCTCAATTTCCTATAATATTTCATTGATCATGACCTGGTGCTCTCTTCTACACGCACTTGAGTGGAAATGCATAAACCAAGTGGCAGTGCTAAAATTACAAGAATTATATAATTATCAACACCCAATCCAGTTACCTTTGAATCAGATCCCTTATGATATTATCTGTTTCATTTCTCTTAAGAAAGATTGGGGATCTATCTGCTTGCAAATTGCCTCAGTTTGGATGGTATACATTGCTATGTTTTCAAAAAGGGAGGGTGGTAAATATTTTTATGTCCTTATCCAAAATTTCATTTGAAAAGCCATGAAACAACCTGGCAGATTTTCTTTAGTCTTATTTTAATCCCATTTCACTGAGATTCAGAGCCTCACAGAGCAAACACTAGATTACTACATATGTAATAATATGTCTGCATTCATGCATTTGATTATTAATCAAATCATATAATTATTCTTTAGCATTTTATATTTTTAGCAAGTAACTTTTCCATGTAAGTATGTCTTGATCATGTACTGATAGATATAACAATTTCGCCAGATAAATTTTGCTATGTAAATCATTTCCAAAACCATATAGGAAATCTCAGGCCTCCAGACAGCAATTCACAGGGTGACTGGAGATGTTTTTTTGGCACAGGTCTCCTTAGGCTTTCTCTAGTTTTGGCTAAGAGCACTTCCCAACCTAAGCTTAATGTCTGCTGTGATGCACCCTGATGAGTGAGAGCTTTTCTCAGCATGGATCTTATTAGCATTTTTTCAGTGCTTGGCAATAAGTAACTCAATACTCCTCATATCTTCGCCCCTTCTTTGCCCGCAGCAGACGGGCTCCTATTTCTTTAAAGAAGGAAGCATTCTCCACTGGTTGTACAAAAACATTTTTTTTTTTTAAAGTTTGCCCTACTGGAGACAGGTGAAAGACTGATTTTCAGCTGCTGCACAGGAGGCTACTTCCAAGGGTTCTTTGCATTAATATGTAAAGCAATAATCAGTAAGTAGTACCTTTTGACAAACAACAGGTGGCTTTTCATTCTAAAAGAGGCAGTATCTTATTGTGAATCAAAGGTACCCTGCAGTTCTGCCATCACTTTCCTGTACCTCCTACCAGCCTAGGGTATATAGATATCTTCACAAACCAGAGCTGCCTTCCATGTTTAAATTGAACTTCAATGGACTGTCAAGTCACTTCGCCAGTGGACGCTTTCCTTGCACTCTCAAATTGCAGGGGGCTTTTGAACTGAAAAGACGGGTTTCCTAATCAGAGAAAAGAAACCATAAGAGAGCATTCCCTATAAGAATACTCAATGCTGGAATAAGCACACACAATGCAGATTTTCTTTCACTTTTATCCCATGCTTACTACCCAGAACTGTGTGCTCTGGATTGAAATGACTCTTACTGAAATACTTACTTGAGTACACTAGCAAGATTAAAAAAGCTAAGATCAAAATTCGGCCCTTATTTCATTATTTTGTGAGAAATTAATTTTCCAAAGAATAAAATAAAAATGCTTTCATTTTGTCTGTAATGCTATACATCATATTAACATATATAAAACAGGTTAGTTAGATGTGTATTAGTGCAAATACTTGTAATCTGTATGGTTAACTTCTAAATTGCTTTCTTTTCCATGTCCAAACACGTGTTTTAAATGAAATACATACAGTCCTATCTCTAGTTCTATTTAGTTATCAAATATCATATTTTGCATGCATTGAATGATACATTAAAAATTCTCCCATATGATACAACTTTAGTGATATGCAGAAACGTTGAGTGACCTAACATGTAAGGTTAATCAGAGTGGAAATTAGAGTTTATTTTAGAGAATTAGAGCACAAATAACACTCTAAGTAAATATATTTGGAACTAATTGAATTAAGAGCATTTGATCAATAAATCAACATGTGTTCCAGGTACTTTACTAGACACTGGGGAATGCTGTATCAACCAGGAAAATCAGGAACAGATTTATCTGCATACAATTATTTATAAAAAGGAGAGAACAGCTTAGAGTGAGAAACCAGTGAAATATGAGATGCAGAAGACATGAATTTCTAACAACTGTGACATAAACCAGAAATTAGATCTAATTATTAACTTAATTATAAGACTGTGAACCTCATCAGCCTGGGGTGTAAGACACAAGCATATTTTAGAACTTCTTAATCACTTCTTCTTCTTTATCTTTACAAGAGCAGTCATCCAACAAATAAAGAACAGACTTAAGATCATGAAAACACTATGGTTACAATGGAATTTTTCAATGCAGACTTTAATCTACAAAAATCTAAGAATTTACAGCAGAAACTATTTTTTGCTTTTATTTTGTTCCTGGTCTAACCTAGAGCTTAAATTATATACTTCCTCAAATGAAGAAAGGTTTCTCAGTTGAGTTCCGTTGCTCAGTCATGTCTGACTCTTTGTGACCCCATGGACTGTGGCAATCCAGGCATCCTTGTCCATCACCAGCTCCCGGAATTTATGCAAACTCATGTCCATTGAGTCTGTGATGCCATCAAACCATCTCATCCTCTGTTGTCCCCTTTTCCTCCTGCCTTCAATCTTTCTCAGCATCAGGGTCTTTTCAAATGACTCTGTTCTTCCCATCAGGTGGCCAAAGTATTGGAGTTTCAGCTTCAGCATCAGTCCTTCCAATGAATATTCAGGACCTATTTCCTTTAGGATGGACAGGTTGGATCTCCTTGCAGTCCAAGGGACTCGCAACAGTCTTCTCCAACACCAGAGTTCAAAAGCATCAATTCTTCAGTGCTCAGCTTTCTTTAGAGTCCAACTCTCACATCCATACATGATTCCTAGAAAAACCAGAGCTTTCATTAGACAGATCTTTGTGGACAAAGTAATGTCTCTGCTTTTTAATGTGCTCTCTAGGTTGGCCATAAATTTTATTCCAAGGAGCAAGCCTCTTTTAATTTCATGGCTGCAATCACCATCTGCAGTGATTTTGGAGCCCCCCAAAATAAAATCTGCCACTGTTTCCCCATCTATTTGCCATGAAGTAATGGGATCAGATACCATGATCTTAGTTTTCCAAATGTTGAGTTTTAAGCCAACCTTTTCATCCTCCTCTTTCACTTTCATCAAGAAGCTCTTTAGTTCTTCTTTGCTTTCTGCCATAAGGATGGTGTCATCTGCATATCTGAGATTATTGATATTTCTCCCAGCAATCTTGATTCCAGCTAGTGCTTTATCCAGCCCAGCATTTCTCATGATCTTCTATGCATATAAGTTATATAAACCAGGTGACAATATACAGCCTTGACGTACTCTTTTCCCAATTTGGAACCAATCTGTTGTTCCATGTCCAGTTCTAACTGTTGTTTCTTGACCTGCATACAGATTTCTCAAGAGGTAGGTCAGGTTGTCTGGTATTCCCATCTTTTGAACAATTTTCCACAGTTTGTTGTGATCCACATAGTCAAAGGCTTTGTTGTAGTCCATAAAGCAGAAGTTGCTCAAATAAGAATACAGGGCTTCCCAAGTGGTGCCAGTGGTAAAGAACTTATCTGCCAATGCAGGGGACATAAGAGATGTGAGTTCAATCCCTGGATCTGGAAGATCTGCTGGAGGAGGGCATGGCAATCCACTACAATATTCTTGCCTGGAGAATCCCATGGACAGAGGAATCTGATGGGCTGCAGTCCATGGATTGCAAACAGTCACACACGACTGAAGCCATTTGGACATGTGCACGTAAGTAAGAATACAAGAAGATGCTTCATATGCAGTTAAAAAAAAAATTCTAATATGCTGGAATTGTTCTTAAAATATCAGTTTAATAATGGTTATTGTTTATTGACTTTATACTCTGGAGTAAGAAGGTTTTTTGTGTTTTAATTTCATTCCACCTTTGCAGTAGCCTATCTCTTGTAGTTTTTAACCCCAATCTTTTAAGTGAAGAAACTAAGCCACATGCAGATTAAAAAAAAAGTCTGTACATTTTACAGAGTCAAATTAGACACTCAAATCTGTCATGATTGAAATAAAACACACCCATATAATAGTGTACCATGTCTTTACAGGGACAGAATTTTCCATATTTATAGCTTTTCTCTGAACAGTGAGCCATAGATTCTAAGAGCCTACCAAAATGCTCTGGTAGAACAATATTATGGACAATTAATATTTTCTCATAAGCACTAAGACATTTCTGTGTTTAAGTGTGAGTTACTCAAATAATGGGGTAGAGAGGCCATGCACTGTGATAAAATAAGGAGAACAGGGTCATAAATGAGCAAATCAGATCATAGTATAACATGAATTAAAGTCATCTGTCTGTCTGTCATCTACCTGTCTGTCCATCAAGCATCTTTATACTTTAAACACTGAATAGCAGGATATAATGGATACAGATTCACAGTGCCTCTCCAGTGTATTAATGAGAATTTTAATATAAACTGTGCTTGTAAACATGTCATACTTGAAAAAAAAAATGTGTAAGGATTCAGGAACAATACACATTGTAATTAAATGGAGGTATTTCCAAGGTCACTTGTAATATATGTTATGTAGTTGCAGATAAAGAGCCAGCCCAATGACAAAAATTAGGAGTTAATACTATGATTCAATGTATTGGATCCAATGACCTCAGCTGGCAACTATTATAACTGCGTCTAAAGTTACTACTTAAGCTCCTGTAGCTATTTATGCAGATAATCCACTTGGATAAATTCACCACTTAATATAATTACAAATTTGTTGTTAATCTAAATAGTCCACAGCCAAGAAAACATCATAACCTTCTTTTATGCAGAAAAGAATCCAGTTGTACTAACAACTATGCTTTAACGTTTAATGAAGAGTGTTATCTAAGCTGGTTTTACACTCAGCAGGAGTAAAAGAGATAAGTGGGAAAAGAACACAGCACAACGATACCATGTTTCTAAAGTACCAGCGACTAAATCTTACAATTTAATGTATTTATGCTAAAACCCCTGTAATTTAAAGCATTTACATGCTTGAACATTATTTCTATTTTTATTCTATTGTAGTAATTGTTCTGATCTGATAATCCTTATTGAGTGTTTTGAAAATTTTAGAAGCTTGACTTTTTAAAATTAATGCATTCTTCCTAGAGCTTGAAAGTAAAAGTGAAAGTGTTCGTTGTGACCCCATGCACTGTGTAGCCCACAGGCTCCTCTGTCTATGGGATTAAAGAAAAAAAAGAATACTGGAGTGGATTGCCATTTCCTTCTCCCAGGGATCTTCCCGACCCAGGTTTTGAAGCCGAGTCTCTCACATTACTGGCTGATTCTTTGCCGCTGGGCCACCAGGGAATATCAAGACTCAAATATGATTTTTCTTTTCCGGATTTATACAGGTTTGTTTGAGACAGAAGCATATTTGTTATTTCTTAATCAAAAAAGAAAGAAAACATATTGTATCTGTTTATTTTGAGATTAACAAGGTACTGGAACTCCAGTAAAGCACAGACTCTTGATTCACACCTTTCTAAATGAGTAGCTATAGATCGTTTTGTTTTCTAACAAGCAACAGATGCAAGACTGCAGTTTGAAATAAGGTAATGTGAAATTGGACTCTTTCTTTTTTAACTATGTTAAAACTCTGAGTTAGTCTCTTACATTATATTATCAACCTTATTTTGCCACACAGATTGCCTTTTAACTTTTATTATTATTATTATTTCCCACCAATTTTGGAGACTTAGTTCTCTTTCGGAGTCTTTCAAACAAATTAAGTCATCTTGGCAGCTAATATATGTACACTACTCTTTTTACATCCTCTTTCTAGTCCAGAATACTTTGAAAGTCTAGTCTCCACCAGTAAGATAGACAGCAAGAGTTGTGTGTTCAAGTGTCATTTGGGGTCTTTGCTGAGGACTGTAGTCCAGGAGATATACACTCAGTTAGCCCTGAAGACATGTTCTGAGGAGGAAGAGGAGAAGTCAGTTTATGAATGATTTTTGGGTAGATAATAGATGTTAAGCATATATCTTGTTAAAGATTACTGCTAATCACAAAGAACAGGTTAAGTTAATGGTTTTAGTGCTTTACTATTGTATGAGAAGATGCAACAATCTGGAGTCATTGAAATTCTTTCTAAGGTATGCATTTATATAAGAGCCTGCTAGTCCAAAGCACAGATTGCCTCACTCTGTAAAAAAGAGAAAGTTCAGTCACTCAGTCTTGTGTGACTCTTTGCAACCCCACGAACTGCAGCACATCAGGCTCTTTTTGTCCATCATCAACTCTTACAGCTTGCTCAAACTCACGCCCATTGAGTCAGTGATACCATCCAACCATCTCATCCTCTTTCCCCTCCTTTTCCTCCTGCCTTCAATCTTTCCCAGCATCAGGGTCTTTTCAAATGTCAGTTCATCAGGTGGCCAAAGTATTGGAGTTTCAGCCTCGGCATCAGTCCTTCCAATGAATATTCAGGACTGATTTCCTTTAGGATGGACTTGTTGCATCTCCTTGCAGTCCAAGGGCTCTCAAGAGTCTTCTCCAATACCACAGTTCAAAAACACCAGATCAGCAGTGCTCAGCATTTTTTATGGTCCAACTTTCACATCCATACATGACTACTGGAAAAACCATACCTTTGACTAGACCTACCTTTGTTGGCAATGCAATGTCTCTGCTTTTTAATATGTTGTCTAGGTTGGTCATACCTTTCCTTCCAAGGAGCAAGTGTCTTAATTTCATGGCTGCAGTCACCATCTGCAGTGATTTTGGAGCCCTCGAAAATAAAGTCTCTCACTGTTTCCATCATTTTCCAATCTATTTGCCATGAAGTCATGGGACCGGATGCCATGGGCTTTGTTTTCTGAATGTTGAGTTTTAAGCCAACTTTTTCACTCTCCTCTTTCACTTTCATCAAGAGGCTCTTTAGTATTTCTTTGCTTTCTGCCATAAGGATGGTATCATCCGTGTATCTGAGATGATTGATATTTCTCCCAGCAATCTTGATTCCACCTTGTAATTCACCCAGCCCAGGATTTCCCATGATGTACTATGCATATAAATTAAATAAGCAGGGTGACAGTATACAGCCTTGACATACTCCTTTTCCGATTTGGAACCAGTCTGTTGTTCCATGTCCAGTTCTAACTGCTGCTTCTGGACCTGCATACAGATCTCTCATGAGGCAGGTCAGGGGGTCTGGTATTTCCATCCTTTGAAGAATTTTCCTCAGTTTGTTGTGATCCACACAGTCAAAGGCTTTAGTGTAGTCAGTGAAGCAGAAGTAGATGTTTTTTTCTGGAACTGTCTTGCTTTTTCTATGATCCAACAAGTGTTGCCAATTTGATTTCTGGTTCCTCTGACTTTTCTCAGTCCAGCTTGAACACCTGGAAGTTCAAGATTCACATATTGTTGAAGCTTGGCTAGTAGAATTTTGAGCATTACTTTGTTAGAGTGTGAGATGAATGCTATTGTGCAGTAGTTTGAACATTCTTGGCATTGCCTTTCTTTTGGATTGGAATGAAAACTGATCTTTTCCAGTCCTGTTGCCACTGCTGGGTTTTCCAAATTTGCTAGCATATTGAATAGAGCACTTTCACAGCATAGTGTTGACTTAAAAAGATGTACATTATGAGAGTGACAAGTTAAGATTTATTTGCAGGAAAATGAGGACTGTAGCATGTCAGATACCTCTGAGAAATGCTCCAAAGAGGCAGGGGGGGAAGTGTTATTCTGTGTGAGTTTGGGTGATCAAGTACATATTCTTCCAAAAGGTTTCTACTAGTTTTGTGAAGCTTTTGCTAGTCATGATGAAGATTCATCACCATGAAGGATTTAGTGTTTTTCTAGATATGGGGAGATACAAGAATTGGGCTAATAAAATTGGCTCCTGAAAATATCTAACTATCTGAAAAACTCTCCTGTCAGTTATTCCCCAAGCACAGAGTGCCTCATTTCTGCTCTCCACCCTGAACTCCTTTTCAGTTCAGTTCAATTCAGTTCAGTCCCATCCGACTCTTTGTGACCCCTTTTAGACGGTGTTAAAAGTCAGCAGCTGCAGCAGCACATGATTTAACCCTTGTAGAGGTAGTTGGCAAGTGCCAATTTGTAGTTGACACTTGCCACCTGGTATGAACAGATACCACCCCACTCCAGTACCCTTGCCTGGAAAATCCCATGGACGGAGGAGCCTGATGGGCTGCAGTCATTGGGGTCGCTAAGAGTCAGACACGACTGAGCAACTTCACTTTCACTTTTCATCTTCATGCTTTGGAGAAGGAAATGGCAACCCACTCCAGTACTCTTGCCTGGAGAATCCCAGGGACGGAGGAACCTGTTAGGCTGCCGTCTATGGGGTCGCACAGAGTCGGACACGACTGAAGCGACTTAGCAGCAGCAGCAGCATGAACAGATATACAAAAAAGGAAACACTTGACTATGTGGATAGAGGGAGACCTAACTGCTGAAAGTTTGATAGATACAAGAGTATACTGAGTAACATTCTGGCAGTACGTACATTATGGAAAATAAACAAATAAACTTTCTGAACAAGTAAAAGTATTACTCAAGACATGGAATGAAGTTAACTTCAGAAGCCATGCCCACAGAGCAGAGCAATCTAATGCAAGACTAGTTTATAATAAGTAAATTTGATGTACAATTTATAGTTCTGAAAAAAAAAAAAAATTGTCAGGTTTTCTGTTACTCTGTCCCGTTTTCCTTTGCAACAGGGTAGTTTCAAACTCCAGAAGGCTTCCGTAATCTCTTTTAAAGCAGCTCTTACTCTCATATTCTCAAATGCAAATGCACTTCAAGATTTGTATTAGATAGAAGGGAAGAATGATAACTGAAGTCATTTTATCCAGTGCATGGGAATTCAGCAGTTTGCATAGGAGAATCTATGTATGTGTCTGTGTTTTTAAAGAGGAAGCCAGTGCCTTCTCTCAGGTCTCAAAAGATGTTACTAATAAACATTGGTTGAACTTACATATATTTGAATCTCTGCCTCTTGACTGCTCCTTTCAGCTAGACTGCCTGCTCTTGACATGTGATTGACAAAGAGTAGTCAACCATATCTAAGCCAAAGGGAAAAGAATTATAACTATTTAATAGAATTCTATCATATAAAATAACTGTAGAAGAATAAAGTGAAAAAGTGCACTGGAGCATTTCATATACTGTGCTAACTCTGAATCAAAAAAAAAACAAAACAAAACAAATTCAAAAGCTTTTTAAAAAGGTTTAAACCCACAAACAGAGATAAAACACTTTTTGTTTCTATGTACATATAGAGTCTCTCCAAAAGTACATTAAATACACTTGCAATATGGGTAATCTTTAAATATCTATAATTTCTAAAAATACTAGAAAGGATATGTTATATTGCCTAATGAAAGTATGGGCTGATTAATAATCTTTCTGCATGTAATCAAGAGATATCTTTTCATTGTCCAGGACTCTTTGTACCATTATTCATAGGAACAAATCATATGAGGTGTAATTAGTTGTAAAATTGAAAACCAGTGTAATATTTACACTGTCGTTGTTTCTGCACTTTAGAGTAATTAAAATGAATTAAAAATACAAAGAGAAAGTGCACATCTGGTTTGACAGTGAGAGCCATGGGGTATGTTTATGCCTCTACAAGTGACTATTAAACTTCAAACTAGAACAGAGACCTTTGTCCAAAGCCATTGTTAAAAAATTGGTTATTCTTCATTTGATGTTTGCTGAGTAACTCAGTCATGTCCTACATCAATATTCATATAATTAACTGAAGCCAATGAAGTTCCCACAACAAGCCAAGAGCTTGAACATATTTTTCAGATCAGCAGTGAACTACTTTATTACCCAAAGAATCATGTTGAAGAAAGTTTCTTAGGCTAACCCCCAGACTTTGTTCAGATTTCACCAGTTTTATCATTAATATCCTTATCTGTTGCAGGATCCAATCTAAGACACCACATCACACGTTGTTCTATCTCCTAATCCTGCCTTAATTTGCAACAATTTTTCAAACTCTTTAGTTTTCATGACGTTGAGATTTTTGAGGCATCAGGTATTTTGTCATCTGTCCCTCAAATGAGCTATGTCTGATGATTTATTTATTTTTTTATATTTCAGAATCTAGTATCTTAGATTCTATAATACCATACATTTGTTTTTGTTGGTGGTGTTATTATTATCTCCTTTTGTTTATCATATTTGCTGTTTTTCTTCTTCTCCCCTACCTTTCAGTTTGAGTGAGTGACAAAAAAAATAAAAAGGAGAGAGAGTTAATGATGTGAGGTGATGGAGGCGATGGCTGTGCTAATTATTTTGATCTTGGTAATCATTTCACAATGTATATTTAATCAAATTATCATGTTGTAGATTTTAAATATATACAACTGAATGTGCAATTATTTTTGTCTATCATTCCTCAATAAATTTATTAAACAGAATTGAGTGAAGGACTCAAAACTCAGTCCTAGGTCCATTGTCTTTTTATCTACCTTTTTCCTTTCAGGAATTTATCAAGTCCTGTGGCTTTATATAAATTGAATGTTGCTTTAAGAAAAGCAGTGTGTGCTTCAACATTCCACTAAACAACCATAACTATCCTGAATGTTGGTTTGATTGTAGAGGACATGATTCTAAAATACTGGCCTTATGTCAATGTATGGCAAAACCATTACAATATTGTAAAGTAACTAGTCTCCAATTAAAATAAATAATTTTATATTAAAAATAATAAAAATAAAATAAATACTGACCTTACAGGGCTCAGAAGCTGCACCTAAATAATATTTTCATTTTTATTAAATGGATTCAGATATATTGGAAAAGGAAGCCACCATTTATTAAACTATTATTGGCTGTTAAAAACTGTGCTTGACACACTTGTATTCCCGAACCACAAGGTAGTAGAAATCTGATTACTGGTCCATGTTGACATTACTGGATCTGCAAGGAACAGTATAATTTTGAAAAGATGAACTTCAGGCTAGCATTTGCCCAGGTGAAGCAGATCACAGGGCCTGTCAATAGACATCCAGACATGTCCTGCTAGGAGATGAAATATGTTCCATAGCTGTTAGAAAAACATTAATCTTAAATCTAGGACATCTGGTCTATCTTCTGGGGCAATTGGCATGTTCTATCCATCAAATGACAAAATATTCAAACTTAATTTTTGTAGTTGACACAAAAGTAATGTAAGTAAATACATCTGTATGTACACATACTATTTCACTATATTTATACTCCTAAAAAAAAGTCTGACAATCAGCTTTGTCCATTCAATCAACAACTCATAGAATGATAAAATGAACCAACATTACAGATTATTTTTTCAGAAACCATTCACTGAGAAGAACTATGTCTGAATAATCAAACCAAGAGTTATAGATAATAATCAAACTAAGACTTATAGATAAAAGCATTTTCTACATGAAGCATAAAATTTTTTCCACATAACTCATTTAGTCAATAGTAAGAATTGACATGGAAATATATCATTTAGGCTGTAGTTGCCTGATAAACACAGGACACTCAGTTAAATTTGGATTTTAGGTAAACAATGTAAATTATTTTAACAATATAATATCTGGAACATACTTATGCTAAATAAATTAATCACTGTTTACTGATATCAAATTTAACTAGGAGACTTTTTTTTTTTTTTGTAAATCCGGTGAACCATAATTATGAAAAAAAAGCCCACCTCTGAAATATTAATTTGCTTATTCACGTGATATTTATTGAGCACATAATGTTGGCAGTAATGTGAATATACATTCAAGTTTCAGTAAAAGGATTTGACTCAGTTCTTCAAGAGCTTTCCATGTTGTAGAACAGAAAGACAAGGAAATGGGTGCCTCCAAACGGACTGTTTTTGTTTAGTCACTGAGTCCTGTCAGACTCTTTGTGACCCCATGAACTGTAGCATGACAGGCTTCCCTGTCCTTCACTATCTCCCGGAGTTTGCTCAAAGTCATATCCATCGAGTCGGTGACGCCTTTCAACTATCTCATCCTCTGTTGTCCCCTTCTCCTCTTGCCTTCACTCTTTCCCAGCATCAGGGTCTTTTCCAATGAGTTGGCTCTTCACATAAGGTGGCCAAAGTACTGGTGCTTCAGCTTCAGCATCAGTCCTTCCAATGAATATTCAGGACTGATTTTCTTTAGGATTGACTAGTTTGATTTCCTTGCAGTCCAAGGGACTCTCAAGAGTCTTCTCCAGCACCACAATTCAAAAGCATCCATTCTTCAGTGTTCAACTTTCTTTATGGTCCAACTCTCACATCCATACATGACTACTGGAAAAGCCATAGCTTTGACTATACGGACCTTTGTTGGCAAAGTATTTTATTATATATTCGTTGGGTATCAGGGCAATTGCGTATGTGACTACCTTAGCTTTTCCTGGGGGTTTTGGAAGGTATCAGAAATGGGTCAAAATCTACATAAATTCCTGAAAGACAAGTACAGGTTAACCTGCTAAAAATGTCATAATAAAAGTAAGATACATAGAGTTTAGGGAAAGATCTTCAATTTGACAACTAAATATTTTATTTCTGAGTTATGGAATTTAAAAAATTGTTCAAAAATAGTGAATTCAAGTTCTAGGTTTCTTATCTATACACCCTGTCAGGGTCCAGGCAAGAAATAATAATAAAACTGAACAGTTTTTTGAACTGAACAAATTTAAAAGAAAGTATTCTTAATTCAATTTCATTTCTGTTGTCCTGAATGACAGACTTTCAGACCTCTAGTACATTATGCTAAGTGAAATTAGCCAGACTCAGAAAGATAAATACTGTATGAACTCTATGGAATTTAAAATAGCCAACTCAGAGAAAAAGAGAGCAGAATGGTAGTTGCCAGGGCCTACAGAGGCAGATGCAGAGATGTTGTTTAAAAGGTACAAAATTTCAGTTCTATGAGGTGAATAAGTCTTTGAGATCTAAGGTACAACAATGTAATTATAGGTAACAATACATCAGTATATAC
Organism: Bos mutus; assembly: GCF_027580195.1. Taxonomy (NCBI): domain Eukaryota; kingdom Metazoa; phylum Chordata; class Mammalia; order Artiodactyla; family Bovidae; genus Bos; species Bos mutus. The sequence goes on from NC_091617.1 coordinate 16,293,521, forward strand.
TTGACATTTGCTAAAGAGATATAGAATTTAAGTGTTATCACACACAAACACCTGAGATGGATATGCTAATTCACTTGAATGTGATTATTTAATAATATATGTTTAAGTCAAATTGTCAAATTTTACCCCTTAAATGTGTACAATTCTTAATTGTCAAATATAGTTGAATAAAAATGTTACTTTTCCTTGGTAAACAGCTGCTAAGTAGAGTCAGAGAAACTCAGATTATAACAGAGGTGGTGACTTCAGGAAGCCTCTCTGAAGAACTGGGGTGGGGCTTTATGGAACTGAGACCTAGACCTCTGAGGAGACACTGTGTGCCCACTTGGTCTTTCTGGGGAGAGTAGATAAATGTTGGAAAAGCTGCAAAATAGACTCAGCTCCTATTATAAAAAGGAACTGCTGCTGTGGGTGTGAGGTGTTGCTGGTGTTCTGGAACACTGGCAGCCCTTAAAAAATAAACAGGAAGGAGCAACTCTCTTCTTCCTCCCTATCTTTGCAGTTTTCCTCTAGTGCTTCTTTTTGGCAAAAACTGTAGGGAGGGTATAAGCAAAGTAGGAAACTGGGCCAGCTTCAGCACTGCAAACAACAGAGTGACAGCTCAAAGCTGAAAGACAGCTTGATAATTAGCACACCTTATAAGTCACTATATGAAGATAATACTGTAGATACTGTTGACACTGTACTTCATTATATTTTTGTGTAATTTTTGCTTTTCCTCATTAAGCTTTTCCATTAAGTCATGGGAAAAAGTAACCTTTTTATGTTAATTGCCTTTTATCATTGACAGTCATACAACATTTTTCTTGACACACCCAACTTTTCACATACTCTTTTTCCATTTGGTAGACTTGACTTTATTACCATGCAGAATTCTCCCTTTTGCATGTCAATTATATCTCTTATTTTATCAGTCTTTACTATAAGGGAAAAAAAATAATGAGACCATGTTTTACCAGTCATCTGATTACTGATGGCACTATAAATCTTTTGTTATTCACCTGAGACTTTCACATTGGAGAGTTTTCTCTTTCTGCTACAAGCTAGTAAGTTAAATTAATGTAAGAGAAAGCTGTGTTTTATTCCTAAAAATGAAGATGGGAAAGTTCTTTGATTTTTTTATTATTGATAAAGTGAGGAAATAATTGAATCCCTCCAATTTTATACAGCAGTAAACAATTTGCCACTATTATTAGAAATGAATTGTAACCACAGATTTATGTCCCCTCCCCACCTTTTGAGCCCCACATTTTGTCCCAACATTGGGACAACTTCAGCTATAGTAAGCAGTGACAAATATTCAAAAATCTTTCATAAAATAGCTATAATCAATAATCAAAGATGTACATCCTATATTTAATGTAAAATTACTTTTAATCTCACACTGTATTTTGTGGCACAAGTGAATATCATTTTTTCTCACATGTTATTGAAAATGTAACCAAAATGTATATATGGTAACACCGATGAAAATAGAATATATTTAAGGCAAATGAAAATTTTGTCATAAACATAGTTAACTTAATCTGACATCATAATAAGACAAATAAAACCCTCTTCCAATGATAGTGAAAATGAAATGCAGAAATTAAATCTAAATTATAGTTAAGGGAAAGGGCAACAGGTAGAAACTTCATATCCTCTGATTTATTTTTCAACTCATTGATAATGTTATAACTAGCATTATTTTGAAGAAACTGAATTCTTCATTCAAAAGATTTTAAAACGATGTTCACATTGTAATTTTCTTTGGTATAATCAGAATCAGTAAGGCAAAGCATGTCATACAGTATCTGTCCCATTAATAGATATCAGGTGGTTACATAGTCTGCACTGAAAACTCAAAAATGCAGTGAATATTTTCTTCCACATAGTATGAAGCAATATTTGGTAAGATCTTTGTCCTAATTGATGAATCATTTTGCATTAGATGCTGTATGTTGAGTGTGGCTATGAAGTTAAATTTTCAGTCCTTTTAAAAGACATTCATAGGGCTTCCCTGGTGGCTCAGTGGTAAAGAATCTGCCTGCCAACACAGAAGAAACAGGTTCGACACCTGATCCAGAAAGATCCCACACAGGACAGAGCAACTAAGTCCCAGTGCCACAATTATCGAGCCTGTGCTCTAGAGCCTGGGAGCCACAAGTCTTAGGTTGGTGCAAAAGTAATTTGGATTTTGCATTGTTAAACTTTGCGATTTGATATTGGACTACGTTCTTACATAAATGTGGTTATGCTATATGTCATTTTAATGTGCATTTCTTGCTTTATATTTTTACTAATGAATTATTACTTGCCATTTATTTTATATGTATTTCAGACTAGGGAAACGATGTTAGGCAAAAAAGCAAATTTGACCAATTTTCTTATCCAAGTTCAAAGTGTGTCATAAAGCAGCAGAGACAACTTGCAACATCAACAGAACATTTGGCCCAGAAACTGCTAACAAAGGGAAAGTGCAGTGGTGATTCAAGAAGTTTTGCAAAGAAGATGATAGCTTTGAAGATGAGGAGCACAGTGGCCAGTCATTGGAAGTTGACAGCAACCAACTGAGAGGATCATCAAAGCTGGTCCTCTTACAGCTACTAAGAAGTTGCCAAAGAACTCAGTGTTGACCATTCTACAGTCATTTGACATTTGAAGCAAATTGAAAAGGTGAAAAAGCTCAGAAACTGAGTGCTTCCTGAACTGACTGTAATTAAAAATAAATAAATTGAAGTGTTATCTTATCTTGTTGTCTACACAACAACAATGAACCATTTCTCTATCAGATTGTGACGTGCGGTGAAAAATGATTTCATACAACAATCAGCAATGACCGGCTCAGTGGTTGGATGAAGTAGCAGCTCCGAAGCACTTCCCAAAGACAAACTTGTACCAATAAAAGGGTCATGGTCACTGGTGGTCTACTGCCTGTCTGATACACTACAGCTTTCTAAATCCTGGAAAAAAACAATTACATCTGAGAAGTATGCTCAGCAAATCGATGAGATGCATTGAAAACTTCAATGCCTACAGCCAGCATTGGTCAACAGAAAGGACACAATTTTTCTCCATGACAACACCCCACAATGCATGGCACAACCAATGCTTCAAATGTTAAACGAATTGGGCTACAATGGTTTGCCTTATCTGCTATATTTAACTGACATCTCACCAACTGACTACCACTTAGTCAAGCATCTTGACAACTTTTTTCCAGGGAAAGTGTGTCCACAACTAGCAGGATGAAGAAAATGCTTTCCAAGAGTTCACTGAATCCCAAAGCATGGATTTTTATGCTACAGGAATAAACAAGCTTATTCTCTTTGGCAAAAATGATTTTAATGGTTCCCATTTTGATTAATAAAATGTGTTTGAGTCTAGTTATAATGACTTGAAATTCAGGGTTCAAAGTCATAATTACTTTTGCACCAATCTAATACTAAACCCATGTGCCACAACTACTGAATTCAGCCCACATGGCCTAGAGCCTGTCCTCTGGAACAACAGAAGCCATAGCAATGAGAACCCTGTGCACTGCAACTAGAGTAGCCCCTGCTCACTGCAACTTTTTTAAAGAAAAGCCCTCAGAGCCACAAAGACCCAACAGTTCCATAAATAGATATATAAAATTATTTAGAAAAGATAATTGTGATCACTAGAAGAAAGGGCAATGCAAATATGGGAGTAAAAGCTTCCATTTCCTAATTTATCAGCATGATTAGCAAAATTTGGGGGATTTTATTTCAAGTGGAATAGGATGAATATATCTCATTGGTCTTGAGGTGGAGCTACCTAGGATGAGTGATCACAATTGCCACTAGTCACTTTCATCACTTGATTCTCATTAGAAAGTCAGATTTAGTTAAACCACAAGTCTCCAGTACTTCCTGAAAACAATATTTTTCTGACTCTTAAGTAGAGTAAATGTCCTCGGAATTTAAAAGGCTGCAGAACAGTCTGAGTAAATAAATGTAAAAACATTTAGATTCAGTATAGATTTAATACAACTATTTTAGCTTGATAGAAGGGAAAATATGTGGATAATAAAATTGTCAGAATGAATTTTATGTTCTTTATGGCTTAGACCATAAAGGAAAAAGCATTAAGGTTTCTTTTGTATCTTATCTTAAAGGAAAGTCATAATTTATAAAGAACATTTATAGTAGTTAAATATGTCTTCTATTTAAGAATATAGTCTCAGTCTAACACAACCACAGGATTTAGCCAAGGAAATGTATTCAGTTACCCAAACCTTTGGGATGGTTTCTAAAATTGCTATTTATATTAAAATTTACACTGTAAGGGTATTGAATTTTTTTTTAATGTTTACAAACATCTCTCTAGACCTCAGTTCATTTAATAATATTTTAAAAAACTCTAAACAAGACGCTATTAGAGATTAAATCTTTCAAAAAATGAGCATACATAAAAAGTGTGTTCCATATGCACTATTATTGCTCTCTTCTAGATATTGAACAATCACTATCACACTGTGAAATAAATGGGTTCCTGCCTCCTCCTGTGCCAGTTTCAGTGATGTTATTTAGTCAAGTAATCATATGAAATCCAACATGATTTTCTGTGTGGGAGACAGAAAAACAAGAGCAAGAAAATGAGGTATGTTGAACCAGAAAAAGAACAAGAGGAAGAAACACAAAGAAAGCATGAAGTCATTTAGGGAGAAGGATGTCTAACCCACAAGAACAAAATGAACAAAGATATTCCAGCTTCTCAGTTTGAAAAGTTATTATCTGTATTGATTTTAGTTTACAAGTTCTGAAGTTTTTTCTCTTTCTTTCTCTTTTAAGAAGGTAACATAAAATCCATAAACAATATGCATCCAGAGAATTAGTTTCACTAGAAGGATCCAGAAACTGCAGCACATTAATCTTGTGACTGTGCATTGGACCACTCACAAATATAAAATTTAGAATGGCCACTTGAGGGTCTAAAGAAATCAAGCTTATGTTTCTGCCCTCATGGCCCTCCAGAGAAATATTTAATGATGGTAATGTAAACCCAGAATTCTCATGTACACAATCACACATATGTATGCCAAAGCAGACAGACACACATATATATACATGAGTAAGTATGTAAGTTTTACTTGAAATTGTGGTCAGATTAAATATTTATGAAATTAATAGTAACAATTTAGCCACTAGCACTCTCTTTGGTTTGAGTCATTATATTCTGGTTGCCTGTTTCATTGTTAGTATGTCTCTTTTGACATCTGCTCTACTAATACTGCTCTTCCAGGCATGACCAACAGTGGGAAAGACTCTTGAAATATCATACATAGCATAGTGACGCAGACAACCAAAGGAAAGCATGCTTTTATCAGTCCTTTCAGGTTCAATAAACAAAAAACATAGGCTTCCATGGTGGTTCCATAGTAAAGAATCTGCCTGCCAATGCAGGAGATGTAGGAGATGCAGGTTTGATCCCTGGGTCAGGAAGATCCCCAAGAGATCGCCAATATTCTTGCCTGGGAAATCTCATGGACAGAGAAAGCTGTTGGGCTACAGTCCATGGGGTTGCAAAGAGTCTTACATGACTGAGCACTCATGGATGTGAGAAAAAACAAAAGGTTTTTCCCAGTTCTTTGCAGTAGCACAAATTACCAATAACCTTTAAGTATTCCCTTAGAATTGATGCTTTTGAACTGTGGTGTTGGAGAAGACTCTTGAGAGTCCCTTGGACTGCAAGGAGATCCAACCAGTCCATTCTGAAGGAGATCAGCCCTGGGATTTCTTTGGAAGGAATGATGCTGAAGCTGAAACTCCAGTACTTTGGCCACCTCATGCGAAGAGTTGACTCTTTGGAAAAGACTCTGATGCTGGGAGGGATTGGGGGCAGGAGGAGAAGGGGACGACAGAGGATGAGATGGCTGGATGGCATCACTGACTCCATGGACGTGAGTCTGAGGGAATTCCAGGAGTTGGTGATGGACAGGGAGGCCTGGTGTGCTGCAATTCATGGGGTCACAAAGAGTCAAACACGACTGAGCGACTGATCTGATCTGATAGCTTACAACAACAAAATAAAATAAACAAGAGCAGGAGAAGGAACAGGGATTGTAAAGGCAAATGTTTTCTGTTCAGAGTATACATCTTCAAGACAGTCAGGTGAGGACCAAAATCAGAAATCCTGGCACCCAGTCATTCAACAAGATGCCATTGAATTAGCCAGCCCAGACTACCCTAAGAGAATACCACAGACATGGTTACTTAAACAACAGAAATTTATCTTCTCAGAGTCCTAGAGAGTGGACGTACAAGTTCAAGGTGCCAAAAGTACTGATTTCTGACCAAACTGCCTTTACATTGTGCCCTCGCATGGCCTTCCTTCTGCACATGCATCTGGGGTCTCGTCTTCTTTTAAAGATACTAGTCCTATTTAATTAAAGTTCTATTCTATGACCTTATTTAACCTTAGTTACTTCCTTATCAGCCATATCTCCAAATATGGTCACATTATGGGGTAGGGTTTCAACATCTGATTTTACCAGTACCCAATTCAGTCCATTACAGCCAGCAAGGAGCTTAAGTAAGTGCATGAGTTTTTACATGGGAGTGTCGAGTTTGACTCATGGCTCTGTGCTTACGACTGTTGACTTTGGATGATATATTTCACTCTTTAGTACTCACAGTCTCATCAGTAAAATGGGGATTAGAACAATAATTCCTTCATGTGACTTTTCTGGAAGTTTAATAAAACAGTTCACATAAAGTAAACAGGGCAGAGCTGATATATGATAATATATATAATTTATATTATATATATTATATAATAATATATATATATATTATTAATTAATATATATTATATATAATATATTATGTTAATATATTATTAATATAATAATATATAATATTTAATGTATTTTTAAAAATCTATTAATATAGATGGTACTTGTAAATATAATTTTATCTAGATGAAGTATACAAAGGGAACAAGTTACGATGAGACTGTAGCTGTGCAATTCTTTCTTTCCTCAGTCACTTGGACAAAACACTGTGTTTTCACCTTTGTTTTCTTATCATTAGGATGATGAAAATGCCTACTCTTCTCGTATAACAATTATGGTGTCAAAACAATGAGATCATGCCTATGTAGCATTCTGAGTTTCACATCGATGAGTCTTACTGAAAATATGGATCTTAATGTTGATAAGCAGCTGTGTATATATTAGCTTAAAAGTAATTTCTTTACAACTGAAAATTTACAGCTCGTCTGGTTGTGTAGCAATTGCATGATTATGGCTTCTGGACCATATTAATATCGGGAGTGCTTTGTTTTGTTTTGTTTGATGGTTTTGTTGACCTGTATTTCATTTTGATTTAACATGAAAGCATCCTCAAAAGAACAGAAAAAAGAGAAAACATTCTGAATGACATTTCCTATTTGACTAGGCTACTGCCTAGAACCACGGAACACTGATTTCTGTGTTAGAGAGAAGAACCTAAAGGAAAATCCCTGTCATTTTCTGGCTCACCCTCTATTTGTAAGTGAATGAAAAATGTAGGGAAGAGGAATTTAGGGGAAAGACAGTACTCATCAGCCACTTGTGACTTCTACATTCACCAGTCTTCTAAATGAATTTTTCAGTCATCCTATTTGTCAATTACAAGTGTATAATATAACATATTTTTGAAAAGAATGAAAAAGAACATATAAGTGTACTAAACTAAAAGAAAATGACGGTGATAGTTGTTCAGTTATGTCTGCCTCTTTGCGATCCCATGGACTATAGCCCACCAGGCTCCTCTGCCCATGGAATTCTCCAGGCAAGAATATTGGAGGGAGTAGCCATTTCCTCCTCTAGGGCATCTTCTTGACCCAGGATCGAACCCAGGTCTTCCTCATTGCAGGCATATTCTTTATCATCTGAGACACTGGGGTTGATTCAAGCATAAAAATATTAACTCTGGTGCCTTGAATAGCCATTTTAAAATAAGGGTTTTAAATTCAAATATATAGCTAAAAGTTCCAAAATTACTCTCTGCTAAAAAAAGATTTATGGAAAAATTTTATTTTACTTTGACTTTTTAAAAAATAGGCTATACATAAAATTTTAGCCTAAATAGTTTTTAGCTTTATAATCACAAAATTTGGGACATCAAAATTAAGCCAATTTTTTATGCCTGGCTTGTTCAAAAATGACATAACATTTTAATTAAAGAATTTTTTTTCCATTTTTCTGTTCAGATTATATGGAAACATTAGACATTTTATATCAAGAACAGTAATAATTAAGAGGAATATCAAAACCAAAAATATATAGAAGCTATACTTTTAAAATAGTTATGAAATAACTTTTAAGGATTTCAGAGCTTGTTTTCCATGCTAAAGTTCTAAAAATAAATACTTATTTTGAATTACAGACTTTATTCAGAATATAGCATTAATGACTTGTAGATGAATCAATATTTATATTAAATAATATATATTTTCACTAAGCAAATGCAGGGATTCGTTCAGTTCAGTCATTCAATCGTGTCCAACTCTTTGCAACACCATGGACTGCAGCACAACAGGCCTCCCTGTCCATCACCAACTCCTGAAGTTAACTCAAACTCATGTCCATTGAGTCGGTGATGCCATCCAACTGTCTCATTTTCTGTTGTCCCCTTCTCCTCTCACCTTCAATCTTTCCCGGCATCAGGGTCTTTTCAAATGAGTCAGCTCTCCGCATCAGGTGGCCAAAGTATTGGAGCTTCAGCTTCAACATCAGTCCTTCCAATGGATTTTCAGGATTGATTTCCTTTGGGATGGACTTGTTGAATCTCCTTGCAGTCCAAGGGACTCTCAAGAGTCTTCTCCAACACCACAGTTCAAAAGCATCAATTCTTTGGTGTTCAGCTTTCTTTATAGTCCAAGTCTCACATCTATACATGACTACTGGAAAAACCATACCTTTGAGTAGATGAACAAATAATGCCTCTGCTTTTTAATATGCTGTCTAGGTTAGGCACAACTTTTCTTCCTCAGAGCAAGCGTCTTTTAATTTCAAGGCTGCAATAATCATATGCAGTGATTTTGGAGCCCCCAAAATTAAAGTCTCTCACTATTTCCATTGTTTCCCCATCTATTTGCCATGAAGCAATGGGACTGGATGCCACAATCTTAGTTTTCTGAATGTTAAGCTTTAAGCCAACTTTTTCACTCTCCTCTTTCACTTCCATCAAGAGGCTCTTTATTCATTCTTCACTTTCTGCCATAAGGGTCATGTCATCTGCATATCTGAGGTTATTGGTATTTCTCCCGGCAATCTTGATTCCAGCTCATGCGTTATCCAGCTCAGCGTTTCTCCTGATATATTCTGCATATAAGTTAAATAAGCAGGGTGACCATACATAGCCTTTATGTACTCCTTTCCCTATCTGGAACCATCCTGCTGTTCCATGTCCAGTTCTAACTGTTGCTTCCTGACCTGCATACAGATTTCTCAGGAGGCAGGTCAGGTGGCCTAGTATTCCCATCTCTTTAAGAATTTTCCACAATTTGTTGTGATCTACACAGTCAAAGACTTTGGCATAGTCAATAAAGCAGAAGTAGATATTTTCCTGGAACTCTCTTGCTTTTTCGGTGATCCAGCTGATGTTGGCAATTTGATCTCTGGTTCCTCTGCCTTTTCTAAATTCAGCTTGAACATCTGGAAGTTCACAGTTCACATACTGCTGAAGCCTGGCTTGGAGAATGTTGAGCATTACTTTACTAGCATGTGAGATGAGTGCAATTGTGTGGTAGTTTGAGCATTCTTTGGCATTGCCTTTCTGTGGGATTGGAATAAAAACTGACCCTTTCCAGCCCTGTGGCCACTGCTGTGTTTTCCAAATTTGGTGGCATACTGAGTGTAGCACTTCCACAACATCGTCTTTTGGGATTTAAAATAACTATTTCAAATACAAGGTAATGCTAGTTATTTAAGATATATATTTTAGTTATTAAAGATATTTGGAGATATGTTATTTATATGAGTTTTTCTCTGGTATGTATTTCACTTTCATTTAACCAAAAATAATAATAGCAGAGATAACTATGTGAGATGCTCCACACCTTTCATTTATTTGGCTAAAGGAAGATGAAAAACCCCATGAAGTGTGTGACCATATGTGGTTATAAAAGTTCTTACCTTTCCCAAATCCTAATATTAACATATTATTATAAGTGCCGTTTATGTCTACTATTATCTGATATAAAAATCTATCAGAAAGCTATCAGAAAACTGATATCCAGACCTCTAGCCATTTGCCAGAAACCTGGCATTTGGTTTCCCAGAATACTTTTCAGCAGAAACACTAAATTGTGTTTCTTTCTATTCATGGCATGACTTATTATTACCTGTAAGGATGATTTGTGCAAGTAAAGGAGTCTTCAACAAGATTTCTTTTTCTTAAGAAGAACTATATTTTAATTTACTAAACAATTCAGAAAATCTGTTTTTTAATTCTCTGTTAAATGTATCAAATTTTATTCACCTTGAGAAGCTTTGGAGTAAAGTCTTATCCATTTGCTGACTTAATATTTTCAGAAATTCTAAGCTGCACTATAACCTAACGTGTTGTATTCTCTTTTAAGTATGAAGTCTTATGAGTAAATGTGATGATATTTATATTTCTCAAAAATATTATAATGGTTTGAAGAAGTTTAAGAAGAGCTTAATTTAATATCTTAAGTTTTAATCAATTCTTTAATTGTACCTGCACAATGGAATTACACAGTTGATACACTGCGGAATAATTCTCTTAAATGTCACAAGAATACAAAATATCAAATATGCACAGTTTTTTAACTCATAAATGTAAATAAAATGATTGATTTTTATTTTTTTCAATGTTTTACACACTTAATTTGAAATCTTTTCAATGTTAAAATAGCCTTACTCATTCAAGGAAGGCATTTCCCATCTAACTTAACAGGATATTACAGGCAGAGATTTTGGCCAGGTCTGAGGCAAAAGCAACAGACACCCAGAGTGTTTTTCATATTTATAGATTGTCATAATGAGACCTTTGGAATAGACTTAAGACCCTGAAAGAGAATCGTTCCTAAGGCTTTACCTAGCTAAACCCTTTCCCTCCAATAAAAATTTGAAACTTTGTTGTTGGACACACAGTTGTATGTTTCATTTTCTTGGTTTCTAAAATAAATATGTTTTCCTAACTCAAAAAAGCTTCCATTTGTTCAGACTCATGAATATAGAAATTTTGGTGAATATTTAAGATGATATCCAGATGATTTGTAGATGTAGTACATCCCATGAGTATGTCTTGGTTGCAGTCATTTCTAACGTCTCTGAGTTTGGCCATGACTTTCCTGTCCTTGGTATGCTTTCAGTTTAGGCTCCCTATTGTTCTATTCTTTAAAATCTCACAGCACACACTGCTTGAGCACAGCAAGGTTGGCCAGATCCCTCACAAGACAGACTCGTTTCCAGCCTCCTTTAAAAATACTGAATCCTGTTCCTTGTCCCCCTTGGCTTTGGTAGTGTTCTTCATTCAAATGGGTCTTACCACTGGGAGCCAGAATTCTGTAACATGCTGGCTTGTTTGTGCTCAGTGCCACGTAATGCCTGGCAGCATAAGACCATTCTCCCATCAGACACTCTAGATAAAAGAATTTGCACAAATGAAGTCCAAAAGCAACTCGTCCTCTGCAGATTACTATCTGTAATGAAGGCTTAGTCCTATGGTTGGATGAGTCCTCTTACACATGAATTGCACTCAGTTCTAGTTTCTTCTTCTTCCTTGTAGTCATTGTTTATGACTGAAGTACTAGCAAACCTAGGAACTGACTAACCCAACACAGAAGACATATTTGGGACCTTCAAATATTCTTTCAACTAAAATATACCATGTTCTCTTGTATTTGTTATTGATAACATTTAAGTATCTACATTCATCTTAAATGTAGAACTCAGAACAAAATGCAGATGAGATGATTTATATCTTCAGCTCTAAATATCATTGGATTTTCTTCTATTTTTGTATTTGAATGCTTTCTATAAAGTGAATGCCTTGTTTTTGCATTTTAAATATGTCTTGTGTGTGTGTGTGTGTGTGTGTATGTGCACTCAGTTATTTCTGACTCTTTGCAATCCCATGGAGTGTAGCCTGCCAGGCTCCTCTGTCCATGGGATTTTCCAGGCAAGAATACTGAAGTGGGTTGCCATTACCTCCTCCACAGAATTGTCTTGATCCTGGGATCAATACAACATGTAAAAACATTGCAGTAAAAATGGGATGAGTTGGGAGAGTGGCATTGAAACATGTATAATATCATATATGAAACGAGTCACCAGTCCAGGTTCGATGCACGATACTGGATGCTTGGGGCTGGTGCACTGGTACGACCCAGAGGGATGGTATGGGGAGGGAGGAAGGAGGAGGGTTCACGTGTATGCCTGTGGCAGATTCATTTCAGTATATGGCAGAACATCTGCCACAGGCATACACGTGTTCCCCATCCTGAACCCTCCTCCCTCCTCCCTCCCCATACCATCCCTCTGGGTCGTCCCAGTGCACCAGCCCCAAGCATCCAGTATCGTGCATCGAACCTGGACTGGCGACTCGTTTCATATATGATATTATACATGTTTCAATGCCATTCCCCCAACTCATCCCACCCTCTCCCTCTCCCACAGAGTCCAAAAGACTGTTCTGTACATCAGTGTCTCTTTTGCTGTCTCGTATACAAGGTTATTGTTACCATCTTTCTAAATTCCATATATATGCATTAGTATACTGTATTGGTGTTTTTCTTTCTGGCTTACTTCACTCTGTATAATAGGCTCCAGTTTCATCCACCTCATTAGAACTGATTCAAATGTATTCTTTTTAATGGTTGAGTAATACTCCATTGTGTATATGTACCACAGCTTCTTATCCATTCATCTGCTGATTAAATCGCAAGAGCAGAGAATTTCTTGTCTTCATACAAAAAATAATTGATTAAACCTATATGAAAGGTAATAGGTGATCCCTGGTTTCACCCAGGGAAGACCCACTGAAGTAGGAAATGCCAACTTGCTCCAGTATTCTTTTTTATAAAACTCTATGAACAGAGGAGACTGGAGGGCTACAATTCAAAATGTAAAAAAGAGTCAGACATGCCTGAGTGACTGACTGAAGAAGATCTTTATTTTTCACATTGTTCTAAAGAATCTTCACTGGCAAACATTCAGACCAGGATGTGTGTATGTGGGGGTGGGGGAGTGGTTACATGGTAGTAAGTTATAACTCAAGAAATGTCTAGTCTAGGGCACAATAGCAAATCCATGTTCTACACCAGCAGAAATTGAGATGACCCTTTTAAGAAAGAACAGTTAAGGTTCACAAGATCATTACAGAAGGATAGACCAAAACAAAAAGTAATTTTGCCCTGTCATTATTTAACATCCATGTTAGAACTTCCTGGAAAATTTTTTAATTAATTCATTCATTTTAATTGGAGGATAATTACTTTAAAACATGTGATAGTTTTTGCCATATAGCAACATGAATCATCCACAGATACACATATATCCCCCCATCCTGAGCTCCCCCACCTCCCTCCCTATCCCATCCCTGTGGCAAAATTTTCAGTAAAAATTGTTTGAATGAAAATATATGATTTGAGGAGTACAGAGTCTGTGAGGGGAGGAGATAATAAGGAATCTTTGAAAAATCCTGCTTTGCTGGCCAGGACTACATTGCCACATGCTGTGTGAGGATCTGTCCTTCATCAGGGAAAACAGTTGGCTCAACAACTGTTGCTGATGTTGCATGACACGTTAATACCTAAACCATTCTCAATAGCTATGAAAGTATGTTGCATCAGTTACATCAATGGAAAGCAATAAAATTATTGAACTTTTTTTTTTTTTTTTTTTTAGTTTTTACGTCTTACTCTATACCATAAGAAATGTTGCATGTTTGCTACTTGCAAAGATTTTGAATAGAGAAATAAAAGATACTGGTTATCATGCTGAAAAAAATAATGTTATTGTTACATAATAATGTTACATGTTATTAGTCATGTAAGGTATGGGAGAGCACAGCCAACTCAACAGGCCCAATGCTAGAGAGCACCTGGGCAGTGTCTTCTGTGCTTGACCACAAACAGACCTCTCTGGTGCGCTTCATCAGAGATTATGAAGAGGTGGTTACTGAAGGAAGAAGGGCTTTGTTGGGGTCCACATTTCTGGAAAAAAAGAATTCTAGAAAAGTTATTTAAACAGCAGAAGACTAAGAAATTAGGATAATAAATACCTAATAATTATCTTAAACAGGAAATAAAAGAGAACTGTTACTTTTCGGGATAGCATCTATCTCTTAACAACTGAAATTATCATTCACTGTTTCTTGAGAAGAGACAGTTTTCTTGAGGGCATGGCAAAGAGAAGAGCATTTCCTTGGACTAATGGCAAAAACAACCAATTATCACTAAAGGATTTCGAACAGTATGTGGTTTGGGAAGAGTCTGATTTTCTAAGAAATTCAGCCAAGAAAATTTTGCACAGTGATGGCTCCATCAAGTTTGAGAACAGAAGTTAGCAGGTGAATAAGTAAACAAATTAAGGTTTCTCTGCTCTTTTTATCCTGCCACCAAAGGGTAAAGTATTCGCACTCTCTCACTGTCTCTCCCTCTCCTCTCTTGGTTCTGGAAATCAATAGATAGATATAAATATAATGCAGGAATTGTAAGAGAAACATATAGAAAAGATATGAATTATGACAAAGGAATGAGAGATGCATTGGTAAAATCTTTTAAGGCAAACTAAGGTCTCAATGAGGACTAATATCTTCTGTATGTTTCTAGAAAGTCTTTCCCATCTCTACTAGCCAGGCAACCCAAAGGAGTTTTGCCCTTCCTAGTAAAATTTTCCCAGCAAAGAACATGAGTTGTATACATGGTTCAGAGGAAAAGTTATTTTTGACTCTCTAAGAAGTTCAAGAATTTCAGTAGGACAAAGTATGCTCATATCTGTGTGATGTTTACTAGTGTTTTGGAGATGACTTCTCCTTCCAGAACAGATGTGCTGCACAAATGTAGAGAATATTGTGAAGTTGTAATTCCATTCCCTGCCAACCAAAATAACTTCTCGTTGAAACATGGTCCATTGCTGTGGAAACTATGGATAGAAAAATCAAAAACAGTTTATCCCATCTCCCACACCCCTTCACATGGGTTCAGTAAATGAACACTTAAGACCAGGTTTCCACAAGGAAGTAAAGTGGATAAGTTCTGTTTTCTTTTCTAATAAACCTGAAACATATACATTTATTTCATTAACCTAATTTCCCACCTTTTTCCTAAAGAAAGCATCATTCACATATCCTTGCAGTTTTCCTGTGATGCTGACAAAATAGAAGTGGTTGACTGGGAGCTGGGGATGGGAGAAATAGAGAAAGGTTGAAAAGGGATACACACTTTCTACAGGTGACTAAAGTTGATTGTAATTGTAATTTGCTGAGGGTAGATCTTCTTTAAATTAATTATTTATTTTTGGTTGCACTGGATTTTCGTTGCTGCACGGGCTTCTCTGTAGTTTCAGTGAGTGGGGGCTACTCTAGTTCAGTGCTTAGGCTTCTCGTTGACGTGGCTTCTCTTATTGCCAAGAACAAGCTCTAGGGAGCGCTGGTTTCGGTAGTTACAGCACAATAGCTCAGTGTCTCCACAGCCCAGGAAATCTTCCTGGACCAGAGACCAAATCCAGCTCACCTGACTGGCAGGTGGATTCTTATCCACTTCAACACCGAGGAAGTCCTAGAGTATATCTTATATGTAATCACCAAAAAAAAAAGTAAATCTATGAGATGATGGATGTGTTCATTAAGCTGATGGGGAAAAATCCTTTCAAAATGTATTCATATATCAAATTTTCATATTGTACACTTTAAGTATCTTACACTTTGTCAGTGATACCTCAATAAAGCTCCAAAAAAGAAAAGCAACTGATGACTGGTAAATGTTACCAGACTTGTCTCAAAACATAATTCTTCTGTTTATGGGCATCCATTTGTATGCGTTCACTCTTTAAGAAAGTCTTAAAGCAGCCTTAGAAGATGCTGACTGAGTACCAAACAGTGCAAGTACATTATGAAACAAAATCTTTTTTATAGTGATTGCACTTGTATTCTTATAATCTGAGATGGGAGGCCTGGCAAACTTGCCCATCACCCACAAGGTTAGTGAGTCAGAAACAATAGACTCTGTGGGAGCCTTTGTCAATGGAAATTGGGCTTATTTTGTTTTCCCTCAACTGTTTCATTCAGCTTTCTGAATGAGAAAGTGTTTGGTAGCACCAGTGACTAAGTAAAAATCTCGAGGGAAATACTTCTAAAGAGTTGAGGCCTGTTGCTTTAACTTTCTCATGATAATTCCCTTAAATTCACAAACTGGATACTCATTCTTCATTCTTAATCACCCATCCTACAATGCTCACAGACTTATAAAAGTTTTAGAAATCTCCACTCCATGTGACACATGAAAATTAGACTCTTCAAATTATCCCATATAGAATTGAAGTAGAGGTCAGAAAGCATTATCTTTATTACTTTTAAAGGTTTATATTTAATTTAGTCAGTTAATGCTAGTCAATTTACTCAGTTAACATTCATTAACAATTTATAAATTTTCTTGGTAGGCTTCTATTTCTTATCCATTGAAAAGCACTGCTACTTAGCTTCTGACTTTAACATATTTACATTTCCAGGGAAAATATAATACTGAAAAAGATGACTGCTTTCATTTTTTCAGATACTGTGTCCCATCTTTGAAAACATTTTTTAAAATATTTATTTATTTGCTTGGCTGTGCCAGGTATTAGTCGCAGCATATGGTGGGTCTCCACTCTTCATTATGACATGCAAAATCTTTAGCTGTGTCATGTGAAGTCTTAGTTGCAGCCTATGGGATCTAGTTCCCTCCAGCCCCCCTTGCAGAGTCTTAGCCTGTGGACCAGCAGGGAAGTCCTGAAAATATTTTAATAAATGAAACTACAGAATAAAAAGAAACTTGACTTTCAGAATGAATTTTATTTTAATTAAAACTTTGCCACTTAAAAAAAAATAGAGCATATTGTCTGGGTATTAAATATTTTAGATTCTTTTAGCCATGATGGGGAAGAATATCCAGTACATCAACAACAGAGGCCCATCAAATGGTTTTACTAACTTTTAATGTTATCATGTTTTTCTTTCAATAGACCAGTTATACTGTAGAAAATTAATTATGATCTTTAACTCACAGAATACTATCATTATTGGTTCAAACATAGTCTTCTTTTACTTATTTATTGGTCAGCTTACTCATTTTTAGTTGTGTACTGACCCACACATGAACTCACTACCAACAAAAAAACAAGAACATTGACCATAACTTGACTGGGCCAGAAATCGGGGCTTTGCCAAGATATTCAATTATAACTTATGTGCAGCAATGTGGTGCCAGATTTATTTTTGTTAGTACAGAAACATTAAAAGCAAGCAACAATAATTTTAGATAGAGTGAGCACTCTCATAGGTAATTTGCAAGCATGGTAAATATTCCTGGCATGTTGTAATAGATAATCTACATCAGGAATACAAATGTTTCTGAGGAATCTTACTTAAGAACAAGGGACTCTGGTCACAGCCTGTGAGTTCCATTTGCTTCACAGAATAGCAACAGTGATTTTTTAAAAAGCAAAACAATAAATTGAGGAGCATTCATGGCTTTTCAGGATCGTAGGAGGAATGTGATAAGTGCCTCTGAAAAGTTTCCCTTTTCAGGGAGCAGATTGAGGCAGTATTACTTTCATGATCTTCTCTGCAAAAGAGATTTTTTACTTAGTTTGAACTATTACCACGACACAGCTGCCAACAGATGATATATCTATACTATACATAAGCTTGTATAAATATATGTATCAATAGTTTCCCCAAATTTAGGTAACATTTGCTTGATCACTGCCATAGATTCTATTTTGTGTGTGTGTGTGTGTGTGTGTGTGTGTTTGTGTTGGAGAAGGCAATGGCACCCCACTCCAGTACTCTTGCCTGGAAAATCCCATGGACGGAGGAGCCTAAAGGGCTGCAGTCCATGGGGTCGCTGAGGGTCGGACACGACTGAGCGACTTCACTTTCACTTTTCACTTTCATGCATTGGAGAAGGAAATGGCAACTCACTCCAGTGCTCTTGCCTGGAGAATCCCAGGGATGGGGGAGCCTGGTGGGCTGCCGTCTATGGGGTCGCACAGAGTCCGACACGACTGAAGCGACTTAGCAGCAGCAGCAGCAGTGTGTTTGTGTGTGTGTATGTGTGTGTATGTGTGTGATAGAGCTATTGTTACATTATAATAACAATGCCTTACTGTTGCCAGGTCTTTCTTTCAGAGTACCTGAAAATAATGAGATTTTTGTTCCAGCTTCTGGCCCTAGTGTTAACAAAAACAACAACAACAAAAATGATAGTTTAATTTTAATTATGATATGAGAAATATAGAACATTTAGAGAAGAAAATCAAAAAAAAAAAGAATCACTGTAATAAGAATTAAAAAAATCACTCAATACAGTAGTTGAATTGATTCTGCTAAAACATGTCACATCATCTCACTTGTTTTCTTAGGACTTTCAGTATTTTCTCATTTCTCAGGCAATGAGCTCTGAGTTCTAACAGTGACTTAAAAGAGTATCTCTTACCCACTCCCTATCAGTCACTGGCTTCCTCATTCTCTACTAACCCCACTAGCCTCTTGGCTGTTCTAGCATTTACCAACTGCAGAACCTTCATACTTACTGTTTCCTCTCCTGACACATTCGCATTTCAGGACTTTTAAGCGTTGCTCACTTTGCCTAATAGACTCTGCTTTCAGGTAACTAGTCACATTACTCACTCTGTCATCTTCCTTACCAATGTGCCATATGTCACCTTCGTTAGAAAGGTCACGACCACCACTCTATGTAAAATTTCAATCCTATTCCTGTATCCCACAAATGCAGTTTCACTATTTTCTCTGTTTACTCTAATTTTCTTTGGGGAAAAAAAAAGCATCCCCATATAATTTAAAACATCATTTACTTGGCTGTTTTGTTTGTGGCCCATCTTCTTCCAACTGAGCATAAGAATTCAGAATCTGAGGCATCCCCAGCATGTAGAGGAGTCCGATCACATAATTTGTACTCAGTCACACACAACACTGATTTTTTGTTTTATCTTTTTAACGTTATCTTCTGGAATTCCGCCCCCCTGCCCCCCGTGCAGTATTATTCCATGTCTTTCAGTAAGTTTTGGGTTACCTGACTTTCTGAGGTACCCCAGCCTTTCTCTCTCTATAAGACAGACGCAGAAGTGAGATCTGACACGATTTCCATAGCCTTCAGCCATTCAATAGGAGAGATTTTGAAAGTCTGACGTGTCTCTGTGCCTGAGGGCTCAGAGTGTGACACAACTGTCCCCAGCATTTGGTGGTGTTAAGAGGCAACCGGACTTCATTCTTACCCCCACTCTCCATAAGCTAAGGTAGGGAGGTCTTTCTGCCCATAGTCTTCGTCTTTGACATCTAAGATGTACAACGCTCTTCACCTGATTTTCTGGCCTATAAGAGAAACCTGGCCAGCATCTCCCTGCTTGATTGGGCCTCACACTCCATGCAGTGTCTTTCAGTGCTTCACCTGAGGACGGAGAGCACATGAACAAATGAGGCTGGTGCCTACTTAGCTCACATCCAAGATTCTGAAATCTCTGACTTCTCCAGTCCCAAAGATCCACCTCTTTCAACTTACATTTTTCTCTAAGATCAGTGTTTTGAACATTTGGGAATATGTTATGCTGTTAACATGATAAAAATATGAAAGGCAAAGAAAAATGTGTGATTTTGATAGAGTGTAATTTTGTATCTATTACAAGTAAAGTCCTGCTAGAAATCTCCGGCTGTGACTTGGACAGATAGGACTGCCTGGGACTCAGGTCAAGGCTGTGTTAGAGACTGAGGATATCTGCAAAAGGCCAGATATCCTTGATGGATGCAGGTACCATCAAAGGGACAGCAGTGCTTTCTCCAGAGGGAAGCACATACTGGCCCAAAGGAGGATTATCACAGCTAGGCTAATCTGCTTTCTCCTTTCTTCTCTCTTGCATCTCCTGGAATTGTGTTACTGCAGAGCTATGCTGACATTACATCTAATGAACAGGAAGAGAAATAATCCTCTATCATGTCTTGGAATGGTAAAGATACTTTTGTCATAAGACTAGCCTAGCTGTTTGACTACTAAGACAGGCTATCTTCTGTTTGAAAATAGATGGTACATCCCCTCTTTGGCACAAAAGCTCTTGATCATATAGAGTAAATTCTCTCTCTGGAGCCAATGAATTTGTCCATAAAAATTGGAAAGAATGGAAAATTTTCCTCATCAGGCATCAGAGTTACCTTTACCGTTTTAGCTTTACCTTAAAGATTTTGTGGATTGGACTTATAAAAAGTTCTAATTATTTGCCCCAACTCTTCAGGTACATACAGAAAGTCAGATAGACAAGTAATAAATTCAAAAGTTGTCTTAAATTGATTCTTGCTTCAAAATACAGAAGAATCACATGGGCATATAATGTTAACATGGGTCAAATTGCTTAGTGATCCACTTTGCACACACCTGTAAAATTCAGATTCACTGCTATAGCTCCTAGTGGTTTACATGATGTACAGATTCTTGATCTTTTCACTACATCACCAGCATTCATGATCATGAGGTTTTGACATATCTAAAAGAAAGCAAATCTAATGAAGAAATCATATACACAAGTCAAATTACATTTAAGATGTTTCCCCATTTCTCACTAGAAGTAAAGGTGTAATTTAATATGGATTTTTGATTGAAAACAGATGGTTCACATCTGTTCTCAAAATGGAAAAAAAAATCTTAACTAAAATGTATGTCATTGAGGTAATATCTGATGAGGAAGACATGCTGAATATACTTTGATTCTGTCTTCATAGGTAGGTCATTATACCTGTCTACTAAAAGAGTAGCTGGAATGAAAATAAGTCTATTTTTTTAGAATAATATCCTCACAGGAATCATCTTATGTTACAAGCAGTTCCACAGGTCAGGTGGGTGAACTTTCAGGCAATGTCACCTTGTCTAGGCAGGTACAGAAAGTTCCCAGAATGAATCCAGCCAAAGTCAAAGAACAGCAGATTGAGAAATTGGAGGAGGTGATGTGGCCAAATAGTAGGAGGTTCAGCTAGATTTGGGGGGATGAGGTTCTTTGTGAGACAGAGATTTTCAGGTAAGTTTTATGATTTCTGCCTTTTACATCTTTAAGTTATCACTCCCCCCAGCCCCCTGCAACCTTGAGTGTGGCAGGACCATGACTTGCTTTGATTTGACAGGATACATGTGATTACATGTACATGATTTTGCCGTATAACACTGCAACACGCATATTAGGAAGACATTCTTTCTCCTATGATGACCTAGAGAAACAAGTTGCAATGCTATGTGTCACCACATTAGAAAGCCAAGGAGATAAGGGTGATAAAGACAGTGAAAACCACAGTCCACTAGCCTGCAAAGAACTGCGTTTTGTCAACAACCACAGGAGTTTAGAAGAATATTTCTCCTTAGTCAGACTTCGTATGAGACTGAAACCTTGGCCAACACCTTGATTGCAAGTTTAAGATCCTGAAGCAGAGGATTCTGTTAGCTGAAGCCTGGACTCTGGAACTGCAGAGGGTGTAAGATAATAAGTGGGTGTTATTTTAAACTTCTAAATTTGTGGCAAAACTATTACATGCAATATAATGCAACGCATAGTTATTGCCATCATTTTCAGTCTACACTTCATAAGATGGTCCTTGTCATTAAAGAAAGGCAAAACACTCAAGCTTGCTATGATATTGCAGGAGATAGATGTAGACTCATGAATAGTTTAAGACCACAAAGAGATGTCCATTTCTGAACCCTGAGGAATGGCAATAAACAAATTCTACAAAGGTAATACTGCTAAAATTTCCATATGAACCAATGCAAATATAAGTTATCAACTTAATGGGGTGGTATCTTGGAGGAAATCATTTTCTTCATTGGTTCAACTTGATAGTGCATCAAGAATGGTAAAGACACATAGGAAGCATCCTTGTTTTCTGTAGAGACTATATGAATGCAATATCTTTGCAGGATGCTAAAATATTTTAGGAACACAAAGGGCATTATTCCTAAAGCCAAGAGGCCACATTCATATTGGAGGACACCATCTTGAAATACAGATAGGCAAATAACCAAGAATACATTCCAAAAGTATGGCTAAAGTTAGAGTACCAGACTGAAGGCAAAAGCCAGTTCTAATAATTTTAACAGTGAACATTTTTATTTGGAAATCAATAAAATATGTGATGCAATAATTGAGCCATGAATATAAAATAAAATTGAACATTAAATCATCTTACAAATATCCATTGTTTCATTTTGAAAAATTAAAGAAATGATATCTGCAAATTATTTTCTAGTCTATACAATCAATTACAAGTATGCTTTCTCAAATATATGCTAATATATTTTTAAGTCAAGAATTAAGTAAGCAATTGTATAAAAATAAGAATTATCCATAATGCCTTTTAACTTACCAAGTTCTTACGAATTTAACCCATTTTTGTAGAAATATTATGTCTGTAATGTACAATACATCATTTTCTTCTTGTCAGTTAATTTTTTCTCTCTCCTTTATTGAGAATACCTACTAGATAGTGGATTGATACCCAATAACTCAGAAGAAAAGCATAAAAGAGTTTTTCTCTACAGTGGCAGATGGTAACTAGTTAGGTAGTTGTATATTTTTATATGGGAAGTACGTATGTGATGGAAGCTAAAAAGAAATAAAAATGACCAGTAATTTTGTTTGAGAAGACAATAAGATTGAGTTTTAAAAATCAAAAGTTGTATATCACTGCATTATTGATCAAACCATGATATTTTCAAAGTATCATTCAATACTATTGGTCAAACTATACCTCAGAAAGAAGAAAAGTCCTACAGAGAGCACAGCTGACAACCCAGTATGCAAATTCCTAATCAAATCATCACCATCTGCATAACTTGTGATCAAATCTGCTTTGGCATTTGGCTTGCTGACTCTTCAAGGATATGAGTCCTAATGCACAGAAAACTTAAACGGACAAAAATAATGGATCTGAATATGAAAAAGAATGGCATGATACACAGAGAACAAAGTTAAGAGCTACATTTATTATTTTTATAAACTATTTTTCCCTGTGTTTATGACTGTCTCTCAAGAATTTTCTGATTTCACACAGGGCAAGGATAATATTCTGCATTCTGATCCCTCTGCATTAACTAGTCTGCTGATAATTGATAAATGTTAATTAACTGACTCTCTTGCTAAATACTCACTGGAAAACACAAGGAGAAAACTTGAGAGCAGGAAACTATTTCTGAAGTATCCATAGGGTACTGCCTATTCCTTTCCCACTCTTTTTCAGAACACATCTAATCTGTGATTTTAAAAGTTTGTTATGTCCTCTGCCGGCATTCAGAAGTTGTTTTGTGGAATTTACTCAGCGTTTAAATGCTGTATGCGAGACAGCAAAAGAGATAACCCTGTATGTGAGATAGCAAAAGAGACACAGATGTATAGAACAGTCTTTTGGACTCTGTGGGAGAGGGAGGGGGGTGATGATTTGGGAGAATGACATTGAAACATGCATAATATCATATAAGAAACAAATCACCAGTCCAGGTTTGATGCAGGATACAGGATGCTTGGGGCTGGTGCACTGGGATGACCCAGAGGGATGGTACAGGGAGGGAGGTGGGAGGGGGGTTCAGGACTGGGAACACGTGTACACCTGTGGTGGATTCATGTTGATGTATGGCAAAACCAATACAAAATTGTAAATTAATTAGCCTCTAATTAAAATAAATAAATTTAAATTAAAAAAAAAGTTTGTTATGTGTCTTCCTTTCTTATCTTTTCTTTCTTTTAAATTCTTGTATCTGGATTGAAGAACTAGGCTGAATCCATAATACTGTAGCTTGTTTTGAGATGAACAGAGCCATAAATTCAGATACTCCTGAACCTTATGCTATTTAATGGTTTTAAATATATAACAGAACCAGCTTAAATGTACTTCATAGAAGGCAAAAATAGGAATGTATGTGAACTTTGGAACCAAGCAATGTAAAACCCTTGCCCTTTGTATTTTCTGTTTCCCTCTTTATCTCTCTTGATATATTTTCCCTTCTAGAAATTTCTTTGCTTCTCTAGACCGCATGGCAAAATATGCCTGTTCTTATAGTAACCTAGTTTATGTATTATAATCCCAGCCTTCTGAACTGGCTAATTGGTCCTAATTGCAAATTCAGGGAGATATAGGATGATGAACAAACTTGGAAAGGTGTCCATTGCTTCTAATTAGAAATGATCAAGACGATGAACCATGCTGGACTAAAACGGCTTAGAGAAAATTTCCAGGAAAATTTCTTGTAGTGTAATCTTAGAATGAGATCTAATATGACTCCAGATATATACCATTCTAGTGTCAAGATTTTAAAACTTTGAGCACTTTTATTACTGTCTCGTTTGGCTTAAACTTAGTTATGTGGATGTAGCACCAATAAACAGAGAAGGCAATGGCACCCCACTCCAGTACTCTTGCCTGGAAAATCCCACGGATGGAGGAGCCTGGTGGGCTGCAGTCCATGGGGTCGCGAAGAGTCGGACATGACTGAACGACTTCACTTTCACTCTTCCTTTCATGCATTTGGAGAAGGCAATGGCAACCCACTCCAGTGTTCTTGCCTGGAGAATCCCAGGGACGGCAGAGCCTGGTGGGCTGCCGTCTCTGGGGTCTCACAGAGTCGGGTATGACTGAAGCGACTTAGCAGCAGCAGCAGCACCAAAATACCTGACTTTTGGTTTCTTCCATTCCACATACATAAGTGAGACAGTAGGGCAATTGTCAAAGTAAGTTTTATTCAGGCTGAAAGAGAAAATTAGCAGTGAAATCCCTTGCCTCCATGGTGTTTCAATTTCACACAACTACACATTGTTAGAAAGGAATTCATACAGAGAGATTTACATAAAAATAGCATAAATGAAAATGGACAATGTAGAGGAAAGATCATGTAATCTTCTAGGTCTGTTTGATTACCTTTAGACATGACTTTTTTTTTTTTTTTTTTTTTGGTCAATTTAAAGAAAGGTGATAAATGTTTAAATCAATTATCATTTTGTTTTCAAACCTAAATTATTTTTAAGCTTTTTTAACATGAAGTATTTTGTTTTCAATTAACAAATGCTAAAAGCTAGTTAAATCCTAATTATTTTTACTATATTTTATTATCATATATGTTCTTGAAGTTATTTTGTCTGCTTAATCTCTAGGGGAGAAATAAATAATGGTTTTCTATAGACCATCACATTCTAACTTTGCATACAGTGATGACACATGTCATCACTGAATTCAAAGTGGTCATATTGGAGATATTCACACCACAGAAATCAACAAATATTACATACTATCAATGCTTTTTGTTGTCCTACGGTCAGCTGGTTGTTAAACAATTACCAACTTACTGTCTATTACTCCTTAGAATTATGAATTATATATACGGGGGCTTGACACTGGCTTTCTCTAGAGGTGAAGGGATAAACTGAAAATCCTAAAGAGCATGCATGAGGAAAAGCATTTGCTGGGAAAGACAACCTGTTTTGCTTTGTTTCTTTTGCTTGACAACAGTGGTCCTGTTGGGTTGCTAAGTGCCGAGTGCAACAGAATAGAAAACATGGGACGATTGCTTGGACCAGGTTAATTTTGTAAACTATGGAGATGAGTGATGGATAGTAAAGCAAAGGTTGAGGCAGGATATACAGTAAAGGGAGTCATGAATAAAGACCAAAATGATTATAAATACTTTTAGAAGATAAATGTGTTAGGTAAGATATAAAGTTTAACATATCCCCAACATCAGTACAATCTACATTGCCCAAAAGGAGTTTGTACTTGGACTTAATATTTTGTTCTGATGAGTTTGGGATTCATTCCAAGACATGGAGAAATTGACAAAACCAAGGCTTCCCTGGTGGCTCAGACGTAGGAGTCATGGGTTCCATCCCTGGATCAGGAAGATCCCCTGGAGAAGGGAATGGCTACCCACTCCTTATCGTAGCCTGGGAAATCCCATGGACAGAGGAGCCTGGCAGGCTACAGTCCATGGGTTGCAAAGAGCTGGACACAACTGACTAACAATTTCACTTTCAAGACAATCTAATCACATTCACCTTAAATCTATTAGGTTGTCAAAAGTTATCTTACTACATTCATTCTTTAACCCATTTCTTTATTATAAAACAATAAAAAGAGTCTGTAATAAAAAGTATCAACAGATGGCTTAGAGATTAATTCTGTTTACATTATTTTCAAAGAATTCTTAGATAATTTTTAGTATCATAATAATGTAAAAAATGGGATAAGATTTAAAAGCTATTATCCATTAATACCAAAATATGTAACTACAATGAAAACATATTTTCAAATGACTTACTTTCCTGAGAAGATGAAGGGCACAGATATATGCTGCAATTGTGCAAAAAATTCATTGTCTACTAGAAGTAATTAATGTATTTTATCGATTAGCAATTGGTATATTTTACCTGTTGGTACATTTAATGTAGAATATAGGATATATCCAATATGAGAGTCACGCTGAAAAAATCTGCTTCTGTAATTTCCTTACATTCTGATTTTTTCCTAGTTGAATATTCACTGAATGGGTTTAATTCTGAACCAAAAGCATATTCAAAAAGTCTGAAAAGAAAATGGACTCATTTCCATTTTAAATGTCACTGAAATGAAAATACTGAAGTCTTGGATAAGTGATTTCCTTTCATAAGGTTAAATATCTACCAAGAATATTAGCTGAGTTTTCTCAAAATTGCCCTTTAAGTGCTACTGCTGCCAAGAAACAATACAAGGAAGTGAAGTTGATATTGTCTGAAAATCACAGTGCCACTACATTGGATTGCTATGATATTATTGCAGCCAGGATGTCATTGCCAGTGTTTATTTTAACCAATTTTGTAAAGTAATTTTTATTGCCACTACTTAGTAATATGCTTAGCAACTTAATTACTGCCCTGTAAACTGATAATCTAGTGGGTGAGACATAGTGTAAATAGATCATTGCTGCACAGTGTATTAAGAGCTATGATAGACGTGTTAGTAAGGCATTTTGCAGGAGAGTGAGACAGGATGCTACCTCCTAGAGACAGGAAAAGTTTCAGAAAAAGCCATTAATTAGGGTGTCCATTTAAGAATAATGAAAACTTTGTGAAGCCAGGAAGAACTCTCCAAAGAGCTCAAGGCAAAGGCAGAAATCTTCTAACAAACTCAGGTGATTAGCTAATAGGATGATGTCAATATAACTATTAATGAAAATCATAAAATTACATTAAAGGAGGAAATAGCCATTTACAGCCATAGAATTTTTGTATTAGAAGAGAGAGTCTTCACAATTGAAGTAGCTCTGGAAATGGCAAACTAAATTAGAGTATTTGGGAAAAAGGTCACAGGTATTTATTTTGAAAGAATTACCCAGGAGATTTTAGTGCTGTTTGTTAGTAACAAAAATATTAGGTCAAAGTATTATTTTCTAGCAAAACAATATGAATTTTTAATTGTAAAATTTCATATTACAACTTCACTTTCACTGTTTGTCAAGGCTTGTTCCAGGATGGCTATGAATGTATAATATCAACTTGATATTTAAACTACAACTGTTCCCAAAACTCTCTGTGAAAACAAAGAATTTTCTAAATGCTGTATTTCTGAGGTTTTGATTTTTTTCAGCTTTGTTGAGGTATAATTGACAAATAAAACTCTAAAATATTTTAAGTGCACAACATAGTGATTTGATATATGAAATAAATTATGAAGGGCTTCCCAAGTGATGGAGTGGTAAAGAATCCACCTGCCAATGCAGGAGATTCCAAGAGACTAGGGTTCGATCCCTGGGTCAGAAAGAACTCCTGGAGTAGGAAATGGCAACCTGTTCCAGCAGTCTTGCCTGGAAAATTCTGTGGGTAGGGGAGCCTGGCAGGCTACAGTCCATGGGGTTGCAAGGAGTCAGACATGACTGGGCAACTGAGCAGATGTGTTATGAAAGAGTGAGTGCATCCTTCAAGTTAAGTGACATATTAATCATGTCACATCCTCACATATTTACTTTTGTTTATTTATTTGGTATGAACAGTTACATTCTTGTCTCTTTGCAAATTTCAACTATAAAGTGTTATCATCTATAGTCACTATACATTCTTATATATAGTGTATACCTGTTATTCCTCCGACTTTATTTATCTTTTAATTAAAACTTTGCTGTTACCAACCTGTCCTTCTTTGCCCCATCCCCTTAACCCCATGTTTTTAAGTCTGGTTTGTTTAGATTCCACATATAAGTGAAACCATAGAGCATTTGTCTTTCTCTCCTGGCCTGTTTCACTTAGACTAATACCTTTCAAGTATATCCATGTTGTCACACATGACAGGACTTCCTTCTTTCAGTGCCAGGAACTGAAAAATCAATCTTTGTCAAGAACTTAAACAACTAATTTCAAAGTAATCAACTAAACTTACCAGTTTAATACATGTGAGTTCTCTTAAAATATGAATATGGTAGTTTTAGAAGCTATCATGTTTTCTACTAAAAATCACAAATCTGAAAACACTCAATTTAAAGTGCAATCATAACAAATCTTACATTTTGGTAAATATTACAAACTATTTAAAAACAAATATTTGCAATTTCTAATATGACACAGATCTGCAAGGATGCAGGTGTGATTTATAATCTGTATTTAACTTGAAATTTACCTCAGCTAGTAGATCAATACAAATGGGACATTGTTATTTTATCAGTGTGTTAAATTACCATGCAAAGCACGTATTATTGAAGTATCCACTCACTCAAGGACTCTTACGGGCCAGAGTCCAGATCTAAATGCAGCAATGAAGTAATTGCAGGCAATGTCTGATGTGGGGTGTGCATGTGTGTGAGAGAGAGAATCTTTAGAAATTGTACTTGATAGACATCCTTCCTCTGTCCTTAGGACTTGTGACCATAAGACGTTTTTGTTGATCTCACAGCCATTCATCCTTTATTGTGCCTCTCTTCCACCTCTCAACAAGTATCTGGACAGTGAATAAGTTTCTGCTTCTTATCACAATATTTTCTGTGAAATCCTATCAGGCTTTCACAGTTTTCCACTCGTGGTCTCTACTCCTTGCACTATTTAGTGTCTGGTTATCAGCATCAGCAGAAAGCCCACCTCCTCAAAAAATATCCATGTAGAAATTGCATAGAGTATCACTAAACAAAGACCTATCTACCCAGTACCAGAAACAAAAATGAAAGAACTAAGAAATTCTTACCAAAAAGTAAAATGATTAAAAATATGAAGCATTATAGCTAATGAATAATTATGAGCATTGGAGTAGAAGATGGCGGAGGAGTAGGACGGGGAGAACACTTTCTCCCCCACAAATTCATCAAAAGAGCATTTAAACGTCGAGTAAATTCCACAAAACAACTTCTGAATGCCGGCAGAGGACATCAGGCACCCAGAAAAGCAACCCAACTCTTCGAAAGGAGGTAGGAAAAATATTAAAAAAAAAAAAAAAGAGACAAAGAGGGAGGGACGGAGTTCCGTCCGGGAAGGGAATCTTAAAAGAGAGTTTTCCAAACACCAGGAAACCTTCTCACTGCCAAATCTGTGCCGAGCTTTGGAAGCACAGAGGGCAACATAACAGGGAGAAAAAATAAATAAGCAATTAAAACTCGCAGATTGCAGGCCCTACGATAACTCCCCCAGCGGAGAAGCAGCGCAGACGCCTGCATCCGCCATTAGCAAGCGGGGCTGGGCAGGGAGGCGCGGCGTGGGCTGCATTGCTGAGAGTAAGAATCTGGCCTGAATACCTGGCGCTATCTGAGCGAAATAATTTGGGCTAGCAAACCAGACTGTGGGATATCTACCGCGCGAAAAGCCAGCCCTAACCTAAGACCGCCAGGCCCGCGCATCGGAACAAAGGACTGAACAGAGATAGCCGGCTGCAGATCTTCCCCCTCGGTGACAGGCAGCCAGAGCCGGAAGGGGGCAATTGCAGCCCCAGAGACATTATCTATAAAACTGTAAGCAGGCTTCTTTGCTAACTAAAACTTCTTGGGGTCTGGACGGTCAACATCTGCCTGAGAAGGTGCGCGGTTTTAACACCCAGATAACCGAGTGGCGGGGCGATATAAGTCGCAGCATTGGCGCTCGCCAAACACCTCATCACCTGAGCTGCTCGGACCTGGGAGAGAGCACAAAACGCAGGCCCAACTGAGTCTGCGCCTCTGAGGACTACCCGTGTGCCTGAACCTGAGCGGCTTGGACCTGGGAGGTGCATGCAGCCCAGGGCCAGCCTCGGATTGTTCCCAGCGGAACAAACTAGAGTCCGAGCAGTGTGGACAGGAGGCTACACGCGCCGTGAGCAGGGCAGACCCAGGGTGGCTGAGGCACTGTGAGCCCACGCCAGTGTTATTTGTTTGCAGCATCCTCCCTCCCCCCCTCCCCACAGCGCGACTGAACAAGTAAGCCTAAAAAAAAAAAAAAAAGAAAAAGAAAAAAAAAAGTGTCCTCCACCGTGCCCGTGCCCTTTGTGTCAGGACGGAAACCAGATACTGAAGAGACTAGCAAACAGAAGAAGATATAACAGAGGGAAACGCCTTGGAAGCTACAGGCAATAGATCATAAACCCTGTGGTTACTACGGACTACATAGGAAGGGGCCTATAGATCTTGAGAAATATAAATCTGACCAAGGAACTAGCCAAAAATGAACTGAACCCACAACACCCACAAAAAAAAAAAAAAAAAAAGTCCTAGATATATTTTTATTATTTTTACGATCATTCTTTCCTTTTTTTTTTTTTTTTTAATTAAAAAAATTTTTTTAAGTCCTCTATTGTTCCTTTAAATTCCACTTTTATAACCTATTACTTTGCAAAAAAAAAAAAAAAAAAAAAAAGACCCTATTTTTTCTTCTTCAGCAAACTTCATATATATATATTTTATAATTTTTTGACCTTGTTTTTGTTTGTTTTTTTTTTTTTTTTTTTTTCTTCTTTTCTTTAACATTGTATTTTTGAAATTCCAAACTCTACTCTAGATTTTTAATTTTTAAGCTTTTTGGTATATGTTATCAATTTTGTACCTATACTTTTTTTTTTTTATATAATTTCTGACTTTTTTTTTTTTTCTTCTCTGTTTCTTTCTCTTCTTCTTTTATATAACATTGTATATCTGAAAATCCAAACTTTACTCTAGATTTTTAATTTATGCTTTTTGGTATTTGATATCAATTTTGTACCTGTATTTTCTTTATAATTTTTGTGACATTGTTCGTATTTGTTTGTTTGTTTTCTCTCTTTATTTTTTCTTCTTCTTCTTCTTTTTTTTTTTTTTTTTAACATTGTATTTTTTGAAATTCCAAACTCTACTCTAGATTTTTAATTTTTGCTTTCTGGTATTAGTTATCAATTTTGTACCTGTACTTTCTTTATAATTTTATGACCTTGTTTGTTTTTGTTTGTTCGTTTTTCTCTCTTTCTTTTCCTTCTTCTTTTCTTTAACATCGTATTTTTTGAAATTCCAAACTCTACTCTAGATTTTTAATTCTTGCTTTCTGGTATTAGTTATCAATTTTGTACCTGTACTTTCTTTATAATTTTCATGACCTTGTTTGTTTTTTTGTTTGTTCGTTTTTCTCTCTTTCTTTTCCTTCTTCTTTTCTTTAACATCGTATTTTTGAAATTCCAAACTTTACTCTAGATTTTTAATTTTTGCTTTTATGTATTTGTTACCAATTTTGTACCTTTAAGGACCCAATCTTCAGGACCCATTTTTCACTAGGGGTGAGATTACTGGCTTGACTGCTCTCTCTCCTTTGGACTCTCCTTTTTCTCCACCAGGTCGCCTGTGTCTCCTCCCTAACCCCTCTCTACTCTACCCAACTCTGTGAAATTCTGTGTGTTCCAGACGGTGGAGAACACTTAGGAACTGATTACTGGCTGGATCTGTCTCCCTCCTTTTCATTCCCCCTTTTATCCTTCTGGCCACCTCTGTTACCTTCCTCCTTCTTCTCTTCTCTGTATAACCCGTGAACATCTCTGAGTGGTCCAGTTGTGGAGTGCACATAAGGAAGTGACTACTGGCTAGCCCACTCTCTCCACTATTGATTCACTTCATCTCATTTGGGTCACCTCTAACTCCCTCCTCCCTCTTCCCTTCTCCATGTAACCCTGTGAACCTCTCTGAGTGACCCTCACTGTAGAGAAACTTTTCATCTTTAATGTAGATGTTTTATCAATGGTGCTGTATAGAAGGAGAAGTTTTGAAACTACTGTAAAAATAAGACCGATAACCGGAAGCAGGAGACTTAAGTCAAACCCTGACTCAGGAACTCCTGACTCAAGGAACATTAATTGTGGGGAGCTCATCAAATGCATCCATACCGACACTGAAACCAAGCACCACACAAGGGCCAATAAATTCCAGGGCAAGACATACCAAACAAATTCTCTAGCAACAAAGGAACACAGCCCTGAGCTTCAAGATACAGGCTGCCCAAAGTCACCCCAAAACTATAGACATCTCATAAATCATTACTGGACATTTCATTGCACTCCAGAGAGAAAAAATACAGCTCCACCCACAGAACACCGACACAAGCTTCCCTAACCAGGAAACCTTGACAAGCCACCTGTACAAACCCACACACAGTGAGAAACGCCACAATAAGGAGAACTCCACAAACTGCCAGAATACAGAAAGGACACCCCAAACTCAGCAATTTAAACAAGATGAAGAGACAGAGGAATACTCAGCAGATAAAGGAACAGGATAAATGCCCACCAAACCAAACAAAAGAGGAAGAGATAGGGAATCTACCTGATAAAGAATTCCGAATAATGATAGTGAAATTGATCCAAAATCTTGAAACTAAAATGGAATCACAGATAAATAGCCTGGAGACAAGGATTGAGAAGATGCAAGAAAGGTTTAACAAGGACCTAGAAGAAATAAAAAAGTCAATATATAATGAATAATGCAATAAGTGAAATTAAAAACACTCTGGAGGCAACAAATAGTAGAATAACAGAGGCAGAAGACAGGATTAGTGAATTAGAAGATAGAATGGTAGAAATAAATGAATCAGAGAGGATAAAAAGAAAAAAGAATTAAAAGAAATGAGGACAATCTCAGAGACCTCCAGGACAATATTAAATGCTACAACATTCAATCATAGGGGTTCCAGAAGAAGAAGACAAAAGAAAGACCATGAGAAAATACTTGAGGAGATAATAGTGGAAAACTTCCTAAAATGGGGAAGGAAATAATCACCCAAGTACAAGAAACCCAGAGAGTCCCAAACAGGATAAACCCAAGGAGAAACACCCCAAGACACATATTAATCAAATTAACAAAGATCAAACACAAAGAACAAATATTAAAAGCAGCAAGGAAAAACAACAAATAACACACAAGGGAATTCCCATAAGGATAACAGCTGATCTTTCAATAGAAACTCTTCAAGCCAGGAGGAATGGCAAGACATACTTAAAATGATGAAAGAAAATAACCTACAGCCCAGATTATTGTACCCAGCAAGGATCTCATTCAAGTATGAAGGAGAAATCAAAAGCTTTTCAGACAAGCAAAAGCTGAAAGAATTCTGCACCATCAAACCAGCTCTCAACAAATACTAAAGGATATTCTCTAGACAGGAAACACAAAAACAGTGTATAAACTCAGACCCAAAACAATAAAGTAAATGGCAACAGGATCATACTTATCAGTAATTACCTTAAACGTAAATGGGTTGAATGCCCCAACAAAAACAAAAGACTGGCTGAATGGATACAAAAACAAGACCCCCACATATGTTGTCTACAAGAGACCCACCTCAAAACAGGGGACACATACAGACTGAAAGTGAAGGGCTGGAAAAAGATTTTCCATGCAAATAGGGACCAAAAGAAAGCAGGAGTAGCAATACTTATATCAGATAAAATAGACTTTAAAACAAAGGCTGTGAAAAGAGACAAAGAAGGTCACTACATAATGATCAAAGGATCAATCCAAGAAGAAGATATAACAATTATAAATATATATGCACCCAACACAGGGAGCACCACAGTACGTAAGACAAATGCTAACAAGTATGAAAGGAGAAATTAATAATAACACAATAATAGTGGGAGACTTTAATACCCCACTTACACCTATGGATAGATCAACTAAACAGAAAATTAACAAGGAAACACAAACTTTAAACGATACAATAGACCAGTTAGACCTAATTGATATCTATAGGACATTTCATCCCAAAACAATGAATTTCACCTTTTTCTCAAGCGCACATGGAACCTTCTCCAGGATAGATCACATCCTGGGCCATAAAAGCTAGCCTTGGTAAATTCAAAAAAATAGAAATCATTCAAGCATTTTTTCTGACCACAATGCAGTAAGATTAGATCTCAATTACAGGAGAAAAACTATTAAAAATTCCAACATATGGAGGCTGAACAACACACTGCTGAATAACCAACAAATCACAGAAGAAATCAAAAAAAGAAATCAAAATTTGCATAGAAACGAATGAAAATGAAAACACAACAACCCAAAACCTGTGGGACACAGGTAAAAAGCAGTCCTAAGGGGAAAGTTCATAGCAATACAGGCACACCTCAAGAAACAAGAAAAAAAGTCAAATAAATAACCTAACTCTACACCTAAAGCAACTAGAAAAGGAAGAAATGAAGAACCCCAGGGTTAGTAGAAGGAAAGAAATCTTAAAAATTAGAGCAGAAATAAATGCAAAAGAAACAAAAGAGACCATAGCAAAAATCAATAAAACCAAAAGCTGGTTCTTTGAAAGGATAAATAAAATTGACAAACCATTAGCCAGACTCATCAAGAAACAAAGGGAGAAAAATCAAATCAACAAAATTAGAAATGAAAATGGAGAGATCACAACAGACAACACAGAAATACAAAGGATCATAAGAGACTACTATCAACAATTATATGCCAATAAAATGGACAACGTGGAAGAAATGGACAAATTCTTAGAAAAGTACAACTTTCCAAAAAATTGGACCAGGAAGAAATAGAAAATCTTAACAGACCCATCACAAGCATGGAAATTGAAACTGTAATCAAAAATCTTCCAGCAAACAAAAGCCCAGGTCCAGACGGCTTCACAGCTGAATTCTACAAAAATTTTAGAGAAGAGCTCACACCTATCCTGCTCAAACTCTTCCAGAAAATTGCAGAGGAAGGTAAACTTCCAAACTCATTCTATGAGGCCACCATCACCCTAATACCAAAACCTGACAAAGATGCCACAAAAAAAAAAACTACAGGCCAATATCACTGATGAACATAGATGCAAAAATCCTTAACAAAATTCTAGCAATCAGAATCCAGCAACACATTAAAAAGATCATACACCATGATCAAGTGGGCTTTATCCCAGGGATGCAAGGATTCTTCAATATCCATAAATCAATCAATGTAATACACCACATTAACAAATTGAAAAATAAAAACCATATGATTATCTCAATAGATGCAGAAAGCCTTTGACAAAATTCAACATCCATTTATGATAAAAACTCTCCAGAAAGCAGGAATAGAAGGAACATACCTCAACATAATAAAAGCTATATATGACAAACCCACAGCAAACATTATCCTCAATGGTGAAAAATTGAAAGCATTTCCTCTAAAGTCAGGAACAAGACAAGGGTGCCCACTTTCACCATTACTATTCAACGTAGTTTTGGAAGTTTTGGCCACAGCAATCAGAGCAGAAAAAAAAATAAAAGGAATCCAAATTGGAAAAAAGTAAAAAACTCTCACTATTTGCAGATGACATGATCCTCTACATAGAAAACCCTAAAGATTCCACAGAAAATTACTAGAAATAATCAATGACTATAGTAAAGTTGCAGGATATAAAATCAACACACAGAAATCCCTTGCATTCCTATACACTAATAATGAGAAAACAGAAAGAGAAATTAAGGAAACAATTCCATTCACCATTGCAACGGAAAGAATAAAATACTTAGGAATATATCTACCTAAAGAAACTAAAGACCTATATATAGAAAACCATAAAACACTGGTGAAAGAAATCAAAGAGGACACTAATAGATGGAGAAATATACCATGTTCATGGATTGGAAGAATCAATATAGTGAAAATGAGTATACTACCCAAAGCAATTTATAGATTCAATGCAATCCCTATCAAGCTACCAACAGTATTCTTCACAGAGCTAGAACAAATAATTTCACAATTTGTATGGAAATACAAAAAACCTCGAATAGCCAAAGCAATCTTGAGAAAGAAGAATGGAACTGGAGGAATCAACCTACCTGACTTCAGGCTCTACTACAAAGCCACAGTTATCAAGACAGTATGGTACTGGCACAAAGACAGAAATATTGATCAATGGAATAAAATAGAAAGCCCAGAGATAAATCCACGCACATATGGACACCTTATCTTTGACAAAGGAGGCAAGAATATACAATGGATTAAAGACAATCTCTTTAACAAGTGGTGCTGGGAAATCTGGTCAACCACTTGTAAAAAGAATGAAACTGGACCACTTTCTAACACCATACACAAAAATAAACTCAAAATGGATTAAAGATCTAAACGTAAGACCAGAAACTATAAAACTCCTAGAGGAGAACATAGGCAAAACACTCTCCGACATACATCACAGCAGGATCCTCTATGACCCACCTCCCAGAATATTGGAAATAAAAGCAAAAATAAACAAATGGGACCTAATTAACCTTAAAAGCTTCTGCACATCAAAGGAAACTATTAGCAAGGTGAAAAAGACAGCCTTCAGAATGGGAGAAAATAATAGCAAATGAAGCAACCGACAAACAACTAATCTCAAAAATATACAAGCAACTCCTACAGCTCAACTCCAGAAAAATAAACGACCCAATCAAAAAATGGGCCAAAAAGAACTAAATAGACATTTCTCCAAAGAAGACATACAGATGGCTAACAAACACATGAAAAGATGCTCAACATCACTCATTATCAGAGAAATGCAAATCAAAACCACTATGAGGTACCATTTCACACCAGTCAGAATGGCTGCGATCCAAAAGTCTACAAATAATAAATGCTGGAGAGGGTGTGGAGAAAAAGGGAACCCTCTTACACTGTTGGTGGGAATGCAACCTAGTACAGCCACTATGGAGAACAGTGTGGAGATTCCTTAAAAACTGGAAATAGAACTGCCTTATGATCCAGCAATCCCACTGCTAGGCATACACACTGAGAAACCAGAAGGGAAAGAGACATGTGTACCCCAATGTTCATCGCAGCACTGTTTGTAATAGCCAGGACATGGAAGCAACCTAGATGCCCATCAGCAGATGAATGGATAAGAAAGCTGTGGTACATATACACAATGGAGTATTACTCAGCCATTAAAAAGAATACATTTGAATCAGTTCTAATGAGGTGGATGAAACTGGAGCCTATTATACAGAGTGAAGTAAGCCAGAAGGAAAAACATAAATACAGTATACTAACGCATATATATGGAATTTAGAAAGATGGTAACAATAACTCTGTATCTGAGACAACAAAAGAGACACTGATGTATAGAACAGTCTTATGGACTCTGTGGGAGAGGAAAAGGGTGGGAAGATTTGGGAGAATGGCATTGAAACATGTAAAATATCATGTAGGAAACGAGTTGCCAGTCCAGGTTCGATGCGATGCTGGATGCTTGGGGCTGGTGCACTGGGCGGCCCAGAGGGGATGGTATGGGGAGGGAGGAGGGAGGAGGGTTCGGGATGGGGAACACATGTATACCTGTGGCGGATTCATTTTGATATTTGGCAAAACTAATACAATTATGTAAAGTTTAAAAATAAAATAAAATTAGAAAAAAAAATAAATAAATAAAATAAATAAATAAAAAAAAATAAAAAAAAAAAAGTCAGACATGACTTAGAGACTGAACAACAGCAACAAATTTATGGTGGCTCATTTCATAGATGAGAAAAACATTTTTTCAGTTATTACCTTTACCAATACAGCCACTTAACAACCATCAACATGGAATATTAAGTCTGGCTACTGTGGAGAATAGTCAGTGATGCTATCTAACTATCTCATTCTCTGCCGCTCTCTTCTCCTTTTGCCTTCGGTCTTTCCCAGCATCCTGTCTTTTCCAATGAGTTGACTCTTCACATCAGGTGGTCAAAGTATTGGAACTTCAGCTTCAGTAATGGTCTTCCAAAGAATATTCAGGGTTGATTACCTTTGGGATTGACTGGTTTGATCTCCTTGCAGTCCAAGGGACTCTCAAGAGTCTTCCCCAACACCACAGTTCAAAAGCATCAATTCTTCAGTGCTCAGCTTTCTTCTTTATAGTCCAACTCTCTCATCCATACATGACTACTGGAAAAATCATAGCTTTGATAACACAGACCTTTGTCGTTAAAGTGATGTCTTTGTTTTTGAATATGTTATTGAGGTTTGTCATAGCTTTCCTTCCAAGGAGCAA
This sequence comes from Bos mutus, assembly GCF_027580195.1. NCBI lineage: Eukaryota > Metazoa > Chordata > Mammalia > Artiodactyla > Bovidae > Bos > Bos mutus. The sequence goes on from NC_091617.1 coordinate 16,332,141, forward strand.
ATGTCTTAATTTCATGACTGCAGTCACCATCTGCAGTGATTGGAGACCCCAAAAGAAAAGTTGTCACCACCTCCATGTTTTCCCCTTCTATCTGCCATTAAGTGATGGGACCGGCTTTCATGATCTTAGTTTTTTGAATGTTGAGTTTCAAGCCAGCATTTTCACTCTCCATTCTCACCTTCATCAAGAAGCTCTTTAATTCCTCTTTATTTTCTGTTGTTAGGGTGGTATCATTTGCCTTAATATCAGATATGAATTTTCTTACAATTCTGGAGACCAGAAGTCGAGAACAAAGTATTGCAGCGTTGATTTCATTCTGAGGCCTCTCTCCTTGTCTTGTTGTTAGCTGTCTTTCCCTTTGTCTTTACATGGTCTCTCCTCTGGGTGTTTGTGTCCTCATCTCCAAGTCTTATAAGGACACAAGTCATATTAGATTAAGGCCCACTCAATGATCTCACTTTTCTGTAATCACCTCTTTAAAGCTCTATCTCCAAATAATCATATTCTGAGGTACGGAAGGTTAGGATTTCAATGTACAAATTTGCAAGGTGATGCGACTCAATGACATGTATTTTCTAGTGACACTTAGCTAATACATTAAATAGTACTCATTATTGAATAGACATTGAAATCACTGTTATTTAGAATGGATCTTATTTTCAGTGAGAAAGGATCTGAGAAGTTGGGTCAGTTAGGATTTAGCACAGGAAACTGAAATCATACTAAGGTTTTTAAGGGATGCATTATTTAAGGGAATTCTGTATTCACACAAGAAGTGGGAATCAGAGTCAAGGTTATCAATGAAGGTTTCTAATGAAACTTAATGTGCACACTCCATTAGGAAGTGCTACATTCCCATTACTCAGTCATTAAAAAGAATGAAATAATGTTACTTGCAGCAGCATGGATGAATATGGAGATTATCATACTAAATGAAGTAAGCCTAACAGAGAAAGACAAATATCATAGGATATCACTTATATGCAAAATCTAAAAAAAAAAAAAAAACTTATTTACAAAACAGAAACACTCACAGACTTGGAGAACAAGCTTATAGTTAGTAGCGGCAAAGAGTTGGGGAGGGATAGATTGTGAGTTTGGTACTGACATTTACATACTATTATAGTTAAAATAGATAACCAAACATGACCTACTGTATAGCACAGGAAACTCAGCTCAATATTCTGTACTGACCTAAATGGGGAAATAATTTGAAAAAGAAAGGATACTTGTATGGGTATAACCAAACCATTTAGCTCTACACCTGTGACAAGCACACATAAAATTATATAAAAACTTAAAAATTAATTAATGAAAAAAAATTTTTTAAAGTTTAAAAAGTTATTGCTACATTCACAATTCTCTTTTAGGCAGGTTTTCTGCACATCAGGCCTTCCATGTGGCTGTTATGGGGAAATATTTTAAGATTTTTTGTTTATGTGGACCATTCTTAAAGTCTTTATTGAATATCTTATGATATTGCTTGTGTTTATTTTTTGGTTTTTTTGGCTACAAGGTATGTGGGATTTTAGCTCCCTGACCAAAGATCAGACCCACACCCCGTGAATCAGAAGGCAACCTCTCAACCACTGGACCCAGGGAAACCCTGGGACACCATTCTTCAGTTAGTTAAATCCTTGTTGTGTTTTAAAATTTTAAAAGGTATTCTAAAATGCATTTGGAATGAGAAACATTCAGAATATTATTTAAAAGAACTTTTTCCTCTTTAAAATAGTCCATGAGGTCCTAATTAAGATTTTGGAGTCATAACCATGACTTTCTCTTCTGCCTGAAACATTCTTTGGACAGTTTTTATATTTGATCTTTTTCTTGAAGGTCTTTCTGAGTTTTAGAATGTTCTTCTGTGAAAGACCTGAGATGACAGTTTCAATTTTGTGCCTAGAAAGTCCTGCCCCATGACCGATGTTCATAAAACCCTAAGGATACCTTTTGTGTAGCTGAAAGTTTCAGTGAAGCACTGCCCTAAATCTTCCTAAGTTCTTAATAGAATGTCTTACTGTGATACCCTTAGGATTTTTACATTGAGATCTTGAAGTACCATAAAATTTACATTTGCCTTGAGGACCTCCCTCCATTTTTTGTTTGAACCTCTTTTTCTATGTGGAGAGCATAGGGAATAAGATAGTTTAGATTTGATCCACATCTTGAGTTGGAAATATGTCATCCATATTTCATTGAAAAGTGAATGTTTTCTTTTCTAGCTTATATTTATCTTCTTGTGTTTTCTCATAGGAAGCATGAAGAAGTCAATTTATACTTTCTATACTCTGTGTAGAAATATCCCCATGCAAATATACTACTCTGTTAGGTACGCTGTTTTCTGTATAATCACGAGCAATTATCTTGCCGAAATTTTGACCATGATGTAACCTTTTCTCAAGTCTCCAATAACATTTCTTTAGTGTCCTTCAAGCTCTCATTAACTTTTCTCAAGCTGTTTCCAACCTTTTAGGATGAATTTCCTCAAGACCTTTATGCTTGTGCCAGCTACAAAGTCCCAAAGCCAGAGCTACATGAGAGGTTTCTATTATGACATCACACAGATTCCAGCACTAAATTCTATTTTGTCTCATCTCTACCCCACGATGCCTGTGGCCTTTGCTGAAATAGCTCTAAAGGCTGGGGGCTGAAACAGTTGAATTCCATCCTGTACCTGTTTCTACTGTTCCAGAAGGTCTCCCAGTATGGCTAGTTGTGCTTCCTCACAGCATGGCAAGGGAGTCAGATTTCTATTATGACTTGGCACTATAAAAGGAATGTAATAGAAACTCTAAGTCCTCTTAAAAAACAGATTTCAAAACAGGTTTGAAATCACTTTTGCCACATTAATTGTAGAAGCCACAGGCCACCCCAGATTCAAGTGGAGAAAATACAAATTGTGCCGTTTGGAATAAGATTTGTTAATGAATCTTATCCTCTATTTATAGTGGAAAGCTATGACAAACCCAGGCAGCATATTAAAAAGCAGAGGGATCAGTTTACCCACAAAAGCCTGTATAGTCAAAGCTATGGTTTTCCGAGTAGTCATATATGGATGTGGGAGTTGGATCACAAAGAAGGCTGAGCAGCAAAGAATTGATACTTTCAAACTGTGGTGCCAGAGAAGAAATTGAGAATACCTTGGACTGCAAGATCAAACTAGTCAGTCCTAAAGGAAATCATCTATGAATATTTTGGAAGGACTGAAGCTAAAGCTGAAGCTCCAATACTTTGGCCACCTGATGTGAAGAGTCAACTCATTGGAAAAGACCCTGATGCTGTGAAGATTGAAGGGGAAAGAAGAGGGTGGAGAGGATGAGATGGTTAGATAGAATCACCAACTCAATGGACATAAATTTGAGCAAACTCCAGAAGATAGTGAAGGATGAGGAGTCTGACATGTTGCAGTGCATGGTGTCACAAAGAGTCAGACATGACTTAGAGACTGAACAACAACGACAAATTTGTGGTGGCTTATTTCATAGATGAGTAAGCCATTATTTCAGTTATCACCTTTACAAATGCAGCCACTTAAGAGCCATCAACACAGAATATTAAGTCTGGCTACTGTGGATAATAGGTATAATTAAGAAGTCTAGGACAGCTCCTGAATGTCTGTCATAGGTAAGAGATTAAATGACATTTATTAGCATTTATTGGCTTCCCTGGTGGCTCAGAAGATAAAGAATCTATTTGCAATGTGGGAGACATGGGTTCAATCCCTGGGTTAAGAAGATCCCCTGGAGGAGGGCATGGCAACCCACTGCGGTATTCTTGCCTGGAGAATCCCCAAGGACAAAGGAGCCTGGTGGTCTACACTCCATGGGGTTGCAAAGAGTTGAACACAACTGAGCAACTAAGCACAGCACAGAATTTATGAGATACTAGGGAGAATAAATTTTAATTTTATAGATAAACTGGAACACCATGCACACAGACACACACACACACACACAAAACCCACCGGGTTTATGTACAGTTAATATATAATTGTCCAGCCAATAAACTCATAGCAATAAGAATAGGTTACTTTCAGTCATCTCTTTTATGGAATTTATATTTTCCAGAATCATTCATTTGCCAAATATTCATTGACTGTCTACTCCCAGGAAGATACATCTCCTGCCGTTAGGAATGTCACTACCAGCTCCTAACCTCGTAGATTCTATTCTAATAGGAGAAATGTGTGTGTGCTCAGTTCCTCAGATGTGCTGACTCTTTGCGGCCCCATGGACTGCAGCCCACCAGGCTCCTCCATCCACGGAATTCTCCAGGCCAGAATACTGGAGTCGGTACCCTTTCCCTTCTCCAGGGGATATTCCCAACCCAGAGACTGAACCCAGATTTCCCACACTGCAGGTGAATTCTTTACCAGCTGAGCCACAAGAGAAGCCCAAGAATAACAGAGTGGATAGCCTATCCTGTCTCCAGTGGATCTTCCTGAGCCAGGAATCAAACCCGGGTCTCCTGCACTGCTGGCATATTCTTTACCAACTGAGCTATCAGGGAAGCCCAAGAGTCCTGTAGACAAAGTTAAATCTAGATGCTTTGTTAGGAGTTTGTTATTTTCTAATACTAGAAAAATACTCTAAATTGGATAAAACTTTTAATTGAAAAAAAAAAAAGTTGTATAAAACACATATAAAATTTCCTGTTCTTTTCCTTAGTAAAAGTAAAAACCTTATTTAAAAACAAAAGCCAAAAACATTATTACCTTCCACATAAAGCTTTAAACCTGGATCTAGTTGTATTTTCTTCTCCTTATTCCACAGTAAATACAATCCTTTAAAATAAAGATTATAGCTTAAGTCAGTATACTTCTCAGTTTCAAAATTTCAATAAAATGTACTGTTTTACTCCCTGACTCCTCAGTATGCTGATACATACAACTTTCTTTATAAGCATAGAAAAATAAAACAGGACTGTACTTTCAAGAATGTGGTAGATAATTTATAAAATAAGTTATACGTGAAGAAATATTGTCTCAGTATCTCTTTAGGATATTTATCAAGTCGACTCTGTATTCTTGAAAGAAGTATTTCAAACAGAGTATAGGTATTAAAAATGCAAAGAAAGAAAAGAGTACATATACAAAGACTGTTCTGTTTTTTTTTTTAATTGGGATATAGTTGCTTTTGGGCTTTCCTGTTGGCTCAGGTGCTAAAGAATCTACCCTCAATGCAGGAGACCCAGGTTTGATCCCTGGCTTAGGAAGATGCCCTGGAGAAGGCATCACACTCCAGCATTATTGCCTGGAAAATCCCATGGACAGAGGGGCCTGGTGGGCTATAATCCATGGGATCCCTAAGAGTCAGACAGGACCGAGCGACTAACACTTTCACAGTTATTTAACAATGTTGTGTTAATTCCTGCTGTACAATGAAGTAAATCAACTATATGACTCTTGGTTTTTAATTTCTTTGTGTGTATGCACAGATGCACTTGTTTTAGAGCATATAATATTTCAGGTGCTTGAGGGAATTTCAAAAATAAGATACTATCTGTATAATTTTTCATTGCTAATGTAGCAAATTACTACAACCTTAGTGACTTAAAGCAACAGAAGTTAATTTTCTTACAGTTTTGGAGGCCAGAGGTTCAGAATCAGTCTCAGTGGAGTAAACTGAAGAGCTCAGCTTCTTTCTTTTTGGAGGCTTTGGGTATAATTCCTTTCCATGCTTTTTTCAGCTTATAGAAGCAGCTGCCATTTCATAACTCATAGTCCCTTCCAGCATTCACATCACTTTTGCCTCTGCTTTTGTTATCGTATCTCCCTCTCTAACTGTGACTGTCTAGCCTCTTTTTAATAGGAACCCTGATGAGTAACTTCAGCCTACTCAAACAACCTGGCCATCTCAAGGTCTTTAAATTATTCCTATTAGCAAAGTTCCTTTTGTCATGTAAGGTAACATACTCACAAGTAAGGTAGCATATTCACAGGTTCTAGGGATTCCAACATGGATATCTTTAAGAGGTCATTGTTCAGCCTACCATTTAATACTATTATTGCAAATTTAAATATTTCCTCCCAAGTATTTCTGCTGGTTACTAGAAATTTTAAAAATATCACTACATGCTTTCTAAGAGGAAAACATAGGCAGTGCACTCTTTGACATACATCACAGCAAGATCCTCTTTGAACCACCTCCTAGAATAACGGAAATAAAACCAAAAATAAACAAATGGGACCTAATTAAACTTAAAAGCTTTCGCACAGCAAAGGAAACAATGGTGAAAAGGGCATACATGCTTGATCTGTTGTACTTTTTTCAACCCCATGGACTGTAGTCTGCCAGACTCCTCTGTCCATGGGATTCTCCAGGCAATGATACTGGGATGGGCTGTCATTGCCTCCTCCAGGGGATCTTCCTGACCCAGGGATTCAGCTGCATCTCCTGTAGCTCCTGCATTGGCAAGCAGACTCTTTACCACTGAGCCACCTGGGAAGCCCAAAGGAAACAATAAACAAAAAATAAGATTAGAAAACAGTCTTTAGAATAGGAAAAAATAATACAAAGGAGACAACCGACCAAGAATTCATCTCCAGAACATCAAGGCAGCTCATAGATCTAAATTTAAGAAAACAAACAGCCCAATCAAAAAATGGGCAGAAGACTTAAACAGACATTGCTCCAAAGAATACATTCAATTGGTCAATAAACACCTAAACAGATAATCGACATCACTAACGGCTGTTGTAAAAATATCTACAAACAATAAATGCTGGAGAGGATGTGGAGAAAAGGGAAACTTTCTACACTGTTGGTGGGAATGCAAACTGATACAGTCATTTTGGAGAACAGTATGGAGATTCTTTAAAAAAACTAAAAATAAATTTACCGTATGACCCATCATCCCCACTACTGGGCATATGCCCTGAGATAACCACTATTCTAAAAGAAATATGTACCCCAGTGTTCATTGCAACACTATTTACAATAGCCAGGACATGGAAACAACCTATATGTCCATCGACAGATGAATGTAAAGAAGTTGTGGTAGCTATAAGAAATGGAATATTACTCAGCCATAAAAAGAGCAAATTTGAGTCTGTTGTAGTGAGATGGATGAAACTAAAGCCTGTTACACAGACTGAAACAAGTCAGGAAGAGAGAAATAAATACAGTATATGAATACACACACATATATATGGAATCTAGAAAAATGATATTGATGAAACTATTTGCAGGAAAGGAATGGAGGTCCAGATGTAGAGAATAGACTTGTGAACACAGTGGAGGAAGCAGAGAGTGGGATGAATGGAGAAAGTGGCAGCAACATATACACTCTATCATGTGTAAGATAGATAGCTGGTAAGAAATTGCTGCATAGCACAGGGAGCCCAATCTGGTACTCTGTGATAACCTGGAGGGCTGAGATGGGGAGAGAAGAAGGAGGCACTGGAAGGAAGGGATATATGTATAATTATAGCTGATTTGCATTGTTGTATTGCAGAAACCAGCACAATATTGTAAAAATTAAAAAAACAAAAATACAAAAAGAAGCAAAAAAATAAACAATGAGATAATTAAAAAAAAAAATCCTACCTAAATGTGGATATTTTGTGTAATTGTATGTGCAATTGTATGCACATTTGTGTGCAATTGTATGCACAATTGCTCAATTGTATGCAAATATGTTTTGCAAATGTTCTATATATTGCATATAAATAAGAGACAGCATAACTTTTACCTAGCTATAAGGGAGCAGTAAGATTCTTCAATGACTGCTTGAAGTGGTTCAGAAAGGGAAAATAAACCAGTAGGCTTTTTACAAGACATTCATCACTGGCAGTACATTAAGACATCCTTATGGGAAATGTTTACATTTATATACCGACTCTCAAGAGACAGTACTTATGCTAGAATTCAAAGTCAAATATAGCTCCTCAAATTCATTTTTTATTTGAAATAAAAAGACTATATTAGCTTATTTTTCTCTTCCTACTAGTGATAAATTGGTTGTGAAAAATCACATTTTTAAAAGGAACAAAGAATGTAATAAAAATAATTATGGCTCATTGGAATATAAATCACATTTAATTGTATAGTTACAAATATAACAGTGCTATATTTTATTTTGAAATCAAGAGAGACTAAAAGTTTCATTCATTTTATAACTTTCCTTGAAAGACTTTGCAGAATAAAAATGAAGAGAGAAACTCTTACAGTTTCTGCTGAAACAGCAACTCTAGCACTGTCAGTCTAACTTCAGGTATCATTATTTGTAAAGCTGTATTTATACAAATACTGTCTTAAGTCCAGGCACGATGACAAAATACCATAGATTTGGTTGCTTTGACAACAAATATTTATTTCTCACAGTTCTGGAGGCTGGGAAGTGCAAGATCAAGGTGCCAGCAGACCTGGCATCTGCTTGGTTTACAATATTCTTTGTTGTATTCTTGACACATCCTTACATGGTGGAACGTTGAGAGAATGATCCCCTTTCTTGTGTCTCTTCTTATACGGGCACTAATCCCATTCATAAGGGCTGCATCCCCATGGTCTAATTACCTCCCAAAGACCCCAACTCCAAATCCCATTGATGATTTAGGCTTCAACATATGAATTTGGGGAGCTCACAAATGTTAAGTCCATAGTAGATAACAGTTTCCACAAAATGTACATCTATCCAGGGAGAGAAAAACAACCTGAAATCATTGAGAATTATGCAATATTAATTTGAACCACAGATTAGACTATCTTATGTTTATTTATGATAGGTCAAAAATAGTTGAATGTTGACAGCTTCCTAAAGTTCATTTGCATGCAATAGGAAAGTAGAATTAAAGAGAAAGTGAGCAAAGCATCCCATTTAGAATATAATTTCCCAGTTCAACAGACTGTTTCCAAATTGGGAAAGGAATACATCAAGGCTGTATATTGTCGCCCTGCTTATATAACTTATTTGCAGAGTACATCATGTGAAATTCAGGGCTGGATGAAGCACAAGCTGGAATCAAGATTGCTGGGAGAAATATCAATAACTCAGATGCACAGATGACATGACCCTTATGGCAGAAAGTGAAGAAGAATTGATTTCTAGAATGTCAACTTTCACTCTTACCATCTACTGTTTGACCACTTCTAATTTGCCTTGATTCATAGACCTAACATTCCAGGTTCCTATGCAATATTGCTCTTTACAGCTTCAAACCTTGTTTCTATCACCAGTCCCATCCACAACTGGGTGTTGTTTTTGCCTTGGCTCTATACAGTTAGCAAAAACAAGACTGGGAGCTGACTGTGGCTCAGATCATGAACTCCTTATTGCCAAATTCAAACTGAAATTGAAGAAAGTGGGGAAAACCACTAGGCCATTCAAGTATGACCTAAATCAAATTCCTTATGACTACACAGTGGAAGTGAGAAATAGATTTAAGGGACTAGATCTGATAGACAGAGTGCCTGATGAACTTTGGATGGAGGTTCATGACATTGTACAGGAGATAGGAATCAAGACCAAGAAAAAGAAATGCAAAAAAGCAAAATGGCTGTCTGAGGAGGCCTTACAAATAGCTGTGAAAAGAAGAGAAGCAAAGGAGAAAAGGAAAGATATACCCATTTGAATACAGAGTTCCAAAGAATAGCAAGGAGAGATAAGAAAGCCTTCCTCAGTGAACAATGCAAACAAATAGAGGAAAACAATAGAATGGGAAAGACTAGAGATCTCTTCTTCCCTAAGAAAATTAGTGATACCAAGGGAAATTTTCATGCAAAGATGGGCTCAATAAAGGAGAGAAATGGTATGGCCCTAACAGAAGCAGAAGATATTAAGAAGAGGTGGCAAGAATACACAGAAGAACTGTACAAAAAAGATTTTCATTACTCAGATAATCACGATGGTGTGATCACTCACCTAGAGCCAGACATCATGGAATGTGAGGTCAAGTGGGCCTTAGGAAGCATCACTATGAAAAAAGCTAGTGGAGGTCAGCTATTTCAAATCCTGAAAGATGATGTTGTGAAAGTGCTGCACTCAATATGTCAGCAAATTTGGAAAACTCAGCAGTGGCCACAGGACTGGAAAATGTCAGTTTTCATTCCAATCCTAAAGAAAGGCAATGCCAAAGAATGCACAAACTACCGCACAATTGCACTCATCTCACATGCTAGTAGAATAATGCTCAAAATTCTCCAAGTCAGGCTTCAGCATTACATTAACCATGAACTTCCAAATGTTCAAGGTAGATTTAGCAAAGGCAGAAGAACTAGAGATCAAATTGCCAACATCCACTGGCTCATTGAAAAAGCAAGAGAGTTTCAGAAAAACATCTATTTCTGCCTTATTGACTATGCCAAAGCCTTTGACTATGTGGATCACAAGAAACTGTGGAAATTTCTCAAAGAGATGGGAATACTAGACCACCTGACCTGTCTCTTGAGAAACTTATATGCAGGTCAGGAAGCAACAGTTAGAACTGGACATGGAACAACAGACTGATTCTAAATAGGAAAAGGAGTACATCAAGGCTGTATATTGTCACCCTGCTTATTTAACTTATATGCAGAGTACATCATGTATGGATGTGAGAGTTGAACTGTAAAGACAGCTGAGTGCTGAAGAATTGATGCTTTTGAACTGCAGTGTTGGAGAAGACTCTTGAGAGTCCACTGAACTGCAAGGAGATCCAATCAGTCCATCCTAAGGGAAATCAGTCCTGAATATTCACTGGAAGGGCTGATGATGAAGCTGAAACTCCAATATTTTGGCCACCTGATGCAAAGAACTGACTCATTAGAAAAGACCGTTATTCTGGAAAAGTGAAGGCAGGAGGAGAAGAGGATGACAGAAGATGAGATGGTTGGATGGCATCACCAACTTGATGGACATGAGTTTTAGTAGGCTCCAGGAGTTGGTGATGGACAGGGAATCCTTACGTATTGCAATCCATGGGGTTGCAGAGTCAGACAAGACTGTGCAACTGAACTGAACTTCTCAACTCTTTCTATTCTTCACAAAGTCTATAGGAAATATTGATAATGTAAAACTCAAAAATGAAAACATACAATACCACTGAAAGAATTAAGGAATCATAAGTACTGCTGGGGAAATTATTAATTTCTTGTGAAAGAAAATGAAGTTATATATTATGCAGCATATTTTTTTCCAAATGGATCAAAGGGCAAATTTGAAAAAATTAAAATAAAGCATAAAATTTGTAGGAATGATTTATTTTTTACAAAATTAAAACTTTGATAAAAAAATCTACATCTACAACCACATAAAGTATACATTAAAATGTCATGCTGCTAAGTCACTTCAGTCGTGTCTGACTCTGTGTGACCCCATAGACAGCAGCCCACCAGGCTCCCCTGTCCCTGGGATTCTCCAGGCAAGAACACTGGAGTGGGTTGCCATTTCCTTCTCCAATGTAGGAAAGTGAAAAGTGAAAGTGAAGTCGCTCAGTCGTGTCTGACTCTTAGGGACCCCATGGACTGCAGCCTACAAGGCTACTCCATCCATGGGATTTTCCAGGCAAGAGTACTGGAGTGGGGTGCCATTGCCTTCTCCATAAAATGTCATAAACAGTATTAAAATAAAAATAGCATATAATATGCAAAAACATGACACTGAAAGTTAATAAAATTAATCATTAAAAACATGGATATCAATAAAGAAATGCAAACAATCACATAGACAAATGAAATGTCTTATATCTGTTGAGTAAAAAATGTTTAATTTTTTTTCAAATTTGCCAGAATTTCATTAATAGATAACACACACACATTAGAATGCAAATAAGTGACCATAAGAAAAGAATTCTTGATATTAAAAATTTCAAATTAAACACAAATGTATAATGATTTAAAAAATATTCAATGCATAACATTGTTTGATTTAACTTTCATAAAGTTCATACTGTAATTAAGAAGGATATTCTTTCTCATAAGGATATTCTATCTCAAAGGATATTCTTTGCTCATAATAGAACTATAATATTCCAAACAGAGTACAAGCCTTGTTTCTGAAAGAATGTACTCTAGACAGCACAACAGCTCCAAAATAATTACCAATCCTTTCTCCATAGTTATTGCTAATTTCTTACTAAAAGTATATAAAAAACCCTCATTCTGCCCATTTCCTTAGCAAAAATAAGTCAATCAACTGGTGAGCTGTTCCCACTTCTTTACAGCATCTAAATATCCCTCATATCCTTGATAATTCCCTAGAATTATTCAGCTCATATGCAGACTCTACAAATGTCGTTTCTTTAATAGTATTTTCAGAGATGCCACAGGCTTCCTCTGCTTGTGTTAGCCCCTAGTGCCACAAGCTAAATTCATTTTAGTTCAAGCATGAAAATGTTCCAGTGGTTTTGACTGGTGTGCTTCTGTTAGGTGTTCTTTTTGTACTTTTATATTCATGAGATGACATTCTGGTGATTTTACATTATTTAAAATATTCAGGAAGAAGTGTGAACAGGATAAAATTGTAAGGATTTAAATCTTTTTTTTTTCTTGTCGAATAATGTATATTTCTGAAATAATTAAGGCAAAAAAGACATTGTTGAATGTATGAAATATGGATAAAAAAACTAATAATTTGTCACAGTGTTCTTTATACTTTTCAATACTTTTAAATGAATCCTTAAGCACACACAAACATGTATAGTTAAATAAATATGATATAGCCAACATAACAGCAGGAAACAAAGGAAAATGTCTGAAAATTTCACAGGTTACTGAAAGAAACTGGGAAATTAAAGCGCCATATTTTGACTAATTTTACTGTAGAAAACCAAGTTCATACCCCACATGATACTTAAACCTTAGTTTTGAAGTTTGTTTTTGAATAAATTTATAATAAATCTATTCTAATTATCTTTCGTCATCATTTATGCTGCTTTTAGATTTTGAGCATACTTTGCTTTGGCTATGTCTTAATCACACGGCTTTTAGTTCAGTTTGAATATTAATGCTAAATAATGGGGAAAATTATTTCTGTGAAGCACTAAATTATTTAATTAAACATTTACTCAATACATGATTGAATTATAACATCTTATAGTACAGTAAAAAGAATAATATCTTAGAAAAATTAAAATTAAATATTTATTATATATTTAATTATATAATCAAGATATAAATATTATTGAACTATCAGCATGTTTCAAAAAATAAAGATGAAGACAATTTCTTTCTATCATCTTTGTTGCCAATCCCCATATTCACGGTACCTACCCTTGTATTTTGGTTAGGTATCTTTCATGTACATTTTCCAGACATCTGCTTACATAAATCATGTATGTCCAGGAGATATGTTAGAACTTAGTCATGTACAGTTATACAGTGAAATTGTATTACAAACTAAGATCATTCTTATAATGCGAGTACTATGTAACTCTAAACCTTGACATGACTTTCTTGCCTAAGATAATGAAGTTGCAAATAACTATTGTTTGTTTCAAGAACTTCCTCAAACTCTCTTTATCTGAAGAGAAGATCATCATCTAGCTCTTATGCAGGTTATAACCCCCTTCTCCAAACAGTAGAGTGTCCATTTAGCTTTATCAAAGGAATTATCATTCTTCAAGTCTTACTTTAAAAGGCTTATTTTGCTGGGTCTTCCCATATAAAGTATATATTATATATATATTTTATATATTGAGGTATATATTTTATTTGCCCAATCCCAATCCATCTCTGTTTTGGAAAGTCTTCTTTATAGATGACTCTGGGAACTTTAAGATTTTCTCAATCTTGGCCTGCACCTTCCAACACCATACTAAGAATCTGTCATGGTATTCATCTTTTTTTGCTATAGGTAGCAATAAACTTGACTTTAACAGGGTTTTTGAATTTTTTTTTTTTTTTTCAGGGAAGTAAGGAGGTCACTTTCAGGGAGTCAACACTTCACAGTCCACAGTGATATGCAGTGACAACCTCTGTCATCATGGCCTGAGATGTTCGCCTCAGAAGAATATACTACTTAGGTTTTTTAACCTACCACTCAGGGATTTCCCCAATCACTGCAAAGAAGTATGTCTTAAAAAAAATTTTTTTTTTAAATTTTATATGCAATTTTTAAATGTGTGTTTTATTTTGTATAGAATGTCTAAAGGTTATTTTCAATTTACAGTTACTGCAAAATAATGACTGCATTCTCCATTTGTACAATACATCCTTGAACCTGTCTTACACCCAGTAGTTTGAACTTTCCATTCCTCTACCCCTATATTGACCCTCCACACTCGCTAGCAAACACTAGTTTATTCTCTATATCTGTGACTTTGCTTTTTTTTCATTTCATTCACTAGCTTGTTGTATATTTTAGATTCCACATAAGTAATACCATACAGTATTTGTCTTTCTCTGTCTGACTTACTTCACTTGGCATAATATCCCCCAAGTCCATCCATGTTGCTGTATATGGCAAAATTTCATTCTTTCTGTGGCTGAATAGGAGTCCAGTGTAAGTGGTGTGTGTGTGTGTGTGTGTTATGTCTTTATCCATTCATCTTTATCCATTCTTTATCCATTCATCTGTTGGTGGACACTTAGGTTACTTTCATATTTTTTTAAATTTGAGGATAATTGCTTTACATTATTGTGTTAGCTTCTGCCATACATGAATCAGCATAGGTATACATACGTGCCCCCCACCGTTGACAATTGTAAATAATGTTGCTATGAACATTGGGGTGCATGTATCTTTTCAAATTAGTGTTTTTGTTTTTCTTCAACTACATACCCAGGAATAGAACTGCTTGGTCATATGGTAGTTCTATTTTTAGTTTTTTGAGAATCCTCTGTACTGTTTTCCACAATGACTGCACCAATTTACATTCAGGAGAGTATGCTTTGCACTGGTTTTGCTCTCTAATTTGTTTTTGTCAACCTCTTCCACTCTGAAGTCCATTTGCAGTTTTAGGAATAAATAATAGTTTTTTAAGAACTTTTTTGATTACCTAAACAAAATTTTTAATTCCTGGTGGAAACCTGCTAATTACTAACAACCCTATATTGTGTGCTTGTCTGTCCTTATCTTCTTTGTTGTAAATCTAAATAAAAACAAGTTTCATAGAAAGTAGGATAAGCAGAGATAAGAAATTTACCTGCAACACAGGTCCAAGGACCAGGATGCCCAGGAGGCCCTCTCATATATGCATCACTATAGCATTTTTGTTTGAAACTCATATCAAAAGATTTTGAGAGCATTCCTAAATTTTGTCTTATTTTGAAGCTGGGAGTCTGGTTCTAGGAGAGCTCTCTTCTGTACACTTTCTATCTTCTGGAATTCAGAGATGGTAGCATTTAGAATTATAACAACTATCCTCTAATTAAAGAGCTCAAGACATGAGGTCACAAATGGAACTTTGAATCAACTATTACCAAACTTCCAGGGGTCTGGTTTAGTATAAGTGTGCATTCCCTGTCAATTAGACTTGTGCTCATTACAAAGCCTACATTTTTCTATACTCCATAATTAACCAAGGCTATAATAAATTTCTAGTGACTATTTTGAGGAATTTTAAATATTGTTTATCCATTTAAAGATATTTTAGAACAAAAAGGGAGTCAAATATCCAACTGTCCTTCTATCTGCCTTGGTATGAAGAAAGTTAAAAAAAATGCAGATTCTAAAATTTTTAAATTAAAAGACTTATTGGTCAAAACAAACATTTTAAAATATGAAAAGCTTGCAGCCTTTATCTTACAATCCCTTTGCCCCCATCAGTGGTTTAGTCAATAAGTCATGTCCAACTCTTTGCAACTCAATGAACTGCCATTAGGCCAGTCTCCACTGTTCATCACTATCTCCAAGAAATAGTGTCCACTGAACCATCTCATCCTCTGCAGCCCCTTTCTTCTTTTGTCTTCAATCATTCCCAGAATCAGGATCTTTTCCAGTGAGTCAGCTCTTCACATCAGGTGGTCAAAGTATTGGAGCTTCAGCTTCAACATCAGTCCTTTCAATGAATAATCAGGGTTGATTTCCTTTAGGATTGACTGATTTGATCTCCTTGCTGCCCAAGGAACCCTCAAGAGTCTTCTCTAGCACCACAACTTGAAAGCATCAATTCTTAGGCCCAAAGCCTTTTTTGTGGTCCAAATCTCACATTCATATATGACTATTAAAAAAATCATAGTTTTGACTATGTAGACCTTTGTTGGCAAAGTGATGTCTTTGCTTTTCAATATGCTGTCTAGGTTTGTCATAGCTTTACTTTCAAGGAGAAATCATCTTTCAATTTCATGGCTGCAGTCACCATCCTCAGTTATTTTGGAGCCCAAGAAAAGAATATCTGTCACTGCTTCCACTTTTCCCCATCTATTTGCCATGAAGTGATGGTACCAGTTGCCATGATCTTAATTGTTTGAATGTTGAGTTTCAAACCAGCTTTTAGCTTCTCCCATCTAATGATTATTTATTTCCTTCTGCTCCTACTCTTCATTTTGACCTGCTTCCATTCCCTCCTGGGTGCCCAGGAAACCCCAAAGCTCAATTTTCTATTGAAGTAAAACCACACCAGAACAGGGCAGTCAGTCAAAAATTATTATAAGCTCTGTTCTCAACTTGCAGCCCTTGTAAAAGGCTTTCTAAAGCCTAAATAAGACAGAAAGTTAAAGTAGTTCTAGGAATACAATCCTAGGTATCCCAGTTCTATATTTATTAATTTTTGTATAAGTGGGGACCACAGATGTAAATAAATGAGGAAAAAGAAAACGGGAAAAGCTTGACTGTGTTAAGAGAGCTCACATTACATTGTACAGAAACTTAGAGGACATTAGAAAAAGTTTTATATGTTATACAAAGTTTTGTTTTGTTCTTTTCTGGAGGCTATCATCCCTGAAGTCTTTTCTGTGAAACTAGATTAGTCTATAATTCAGTTCTATATATCAGCAATCATCAAACTTTTTGTAAAGGGCCAGATAGTAAATAATTTAGGTTTTTGCTGGCCATCTGGTACCTGTTACAGCTACTAAACTCTGCTATTTTAAAGTGAAGACAGACAGAGCCAAAACAAATGTAGGTGTATGGCTGAATTCCAATAAAACTCTGTTTACAAAAAAAGGTAGAAGGTATAATTGGAAGATTCCTGTTATAAACAAAGAAAGGATATACACATTGGAGACTTCTGGGATAAACTAAGTAAGTATTCAGTAGTATATTTTGAAGCAGGTGTGATCCATTATCCCCTCATTTTTTATATATGGTCTATGGAGCAACAGAGGATTTAATAAGCAAACAAATACTAAAATGGAAAACAGTGTAATTGCCAAATTTTCATCCCCTGGCTGACCATTTTGAAGAAACCTTAGGAAAAAAAGGAACATAAAAAAATAAATAAATAAATTGACAACCTTATAGATAACATAACTGGATGTTCCCACTCCAGTCCTAGAACACCATATTAGGGAATCTCTTGGTAAAGCCACTTGGAGATACTGGAAGCCAAACAGATATTGAAAAATCAGCTGTCCTTCATTAGCCAAGAAACTGAAGAATAAAGGATTCTTTCAAGTGGAACAGAAGTGTCCAGTGTCCCATTTTACCCTTAAGTTCACAGGGATAATTGTTTTCCTAACTATAAAGGACAACCTTGAAAATTTAGACTGATGCAGGCACATTCAACGTTAAACGTCACCATGGTTGCAACTTCTTCCTTGTAGTCAACAAGTTAATTCAGCACTGAGAATCTCTAAAACTGCCCGGAATTCTTTTCCTCTTTGTTCATCATTTAGATCTTTACCCAAGAAACATTCTTTCTCCTTTTTGACACACAAGGTCTAATTTAATAGGAAAGAATCTACTATACAACTGTGCAAAGAAAATTACCATATTAAATCTCCACTGATAATCTCTTTCCTTAAATCCCTGAGGAGTCTCTTTTCAAAAATGAGATCATGGACAATTGGGATATTGACTTATTGGTACTACTGGTCCAAAATAATACTAAAAACAAAGATTTCAATGAGTTTCTGGATTCTTGTTCACGCAATTTCTACCAATCTTGGTAAAATTATTGGAGTTAAAACCATAAAGATTCTGATGGCTCCAAATATAATATGCACAATATTTCTCCTAAATCGCATAACCAAATAGATAAAAGATTTCTCATACCTCAGATTAACACTTGGCATATAACAATTATTAAGTCAAAAGCCCAGTGAATGTGGGTGGGAAGATCCCATAGAGAAGGATGTGGCTACCCACTCCAGTATTCTTGCCTGTGGAATCCCATGGACACAGGAGCATGGTGGGCTATAGTCAATGGGGTCGCAAAGAGTCAGACGTGACTGAGCAATTAACGCTTTCACTTTTCATAGATTTGTTCAGGATTTGAGGCTCATAAATAGAAGGGTCATTTTCTCATTCCCTTTAGTACCAAATCAAAATATTCTCTTTTGTTTTCAGTGTTTCATGAGGCTACACGCTTTACAGTATATATATGTTGCCTTTTTAATGTTCCTTAAAATTGCAGTTATTTGATTTTTTTTTTTTTCCTGAAAAAAGTTAGCAATATACCTGGACAGTTAGTTCCCAGGAGTTTGCTGAGTAATCTTTCTGACTAGTCTCCATCAGACATAAAGAACCAACAAGATTTACTGTGAGTCAGACATGTAGAAAAGCAATTGATATGTTTCTTGTTTGTCTTTACTTTAGATTAGATATATTATAAAAACTACTTCCTTTGAAAATTAGAAAAAGAGGTTTTGTGTGTCAGTTCCTCCCAGTTGAAGATATAGATGAGTACATTCCTGGATATCTCATTATTTGGAAAGGATTTATGTTATCTTAGAAAATCTTGCTCACAGTAGATTAGGTGTCCACACAGTATCAGAAGGGAATGCAAGACTGTGTTTTTCTTCCTACAGCACAATAGGAAACACTACAATAAAACATGGGAGAAATGTAGGGCTAGATTGTTGGTTTACAGCAGATAGTATGTGCATATATCAAAGCCAGCTTATAGAAGATAACCTGCAGTCTAGGGAACTGCTCTATGTAAGACACAGAAATCAGATTTATTTTTGATTTCGGGGGTGAGGGAAAATAGATTATGATTTTATATGAGAAAATAGACATCCCCTCCACAATGGTTCAGACCAGAGAAAGGAAGGCAGCAGGCCTTCTTCTCCCTGAAGATAAAAGGCAAGTGGTCTTGGACTGTGTTGCTTAATGGAGATCAGTGGGTCCTTCACATTATGGAGTTTAGCAAGTCACACTGGTATCAGTAATGGGCTGATGGTGCTAACAATGACCACTTATTCTCAAGATGCCAATTTATCATTTCTTCCTAATTTTATTTGGCTGTTTGTTCCTCTGTTTTTAAGTTGCCATCCAGTGCTGGCTCAGTTTTTAGGAATTGAGCGATGAGAAAGACAGATTATGACTAGTCTTGAGAAAATCAGCATGGAGGTAAATGGTGTAGAATTTAAAAGACAGCAAGAAGTGATTAGCAGAAGATGGGCCTACTCCTAGTGTGGAGTACACTGCTGCTTGGTTGATGTGAATCAGTAAGGAAATAGACAAGGATTATTTCTGAAATCCAAGAAAACACTGGAGCAAAGTAAAAAGAAAATACTACACTTCTCAAAGTGGGTGGATGATTTCCACCCACTCAGTTATTCCTCATGTGTGCAAACTTTGTATATGTGACTTATTATAAATGAAAGAAATGAAAACTGAAAATTCAGAAGTATTTGTGTGGCATTATTGAGAATTAGCTTGATGAAAAAATCAAGAAACTGGTTTTCATATGAACAGAACTTATTTTTCTCCTCTTCCATCAGTGTAGATGATAAGATGAATGTTGAATGGCTCTGAATGGTATAATTATAGGTTTAATTTTGCAATTTTCAGGTAGTTTTGTATTGTATGAAATGTTCAGTGGCATACTGAATAATATATTCTGCATCCTCCTTTGGATATGTCAAATATATTTTACAAAGATATTGTAGCATAATTACATATTTTATAATATGTTCATACTTTGTTTATGCATGCTATTTAAACAGGTGTGCAGATGGACATATTCACAATCTGAATATTTAAGCACAACTACACAAATATACAAAACAAAATTCAATCAATGATTAGGACTTTATGGAAGAAAATTATTTAAACAGAAATTTACTATGAAATATTTATTACCTCAGCAAACTTCTTTCATAATGAACAAAAATGATGATGTACATTTCTTACATATTAGACCTAGGATACAATTTCATTATAATTCAAAAATTACGATTTTTATGAAGCACTTCATTCTAATTATTTTTGTATTTGTACTTCTTAAGTGATTTATTTTCTCTATATTTTAACATATAATTTTAAGAATAAGTTTAGGTTTCCTGCATGGCAGTTAAATATTTTGACTGAGAAAAATTAACCTATGCTGCGATCAAAAGCTTTTAGTGATTTTTCCAATTAATTTTTCATCTTGCAAGTTTGATTTTATCTTTCAGAATTTTATTTCGTTTGAATTATTATTTCACTTAAGGTCCTATTTTTATAACATCGAGTCATTCTATTTGTAGTTTTCTCTTACTCCTGGAATTTAATTCTAAATTTAAAACTAAAGCCTGGAATATGTAATGGGGCTTTCCTCTTAAGTAGTACCTGAAATGTAATATTTTTACCCCAAGATTTACAGTTGGATAATATAACTGCTCAGGGTTTCACTTTCATGGCTGTTTATTTGGAGTATTGACTTGAAGTTAAAACGGTGCCAGACATTATTAAACTCAACTCTTTGGAGTATCCCCTCTATTCGGAATCTTGGTCCTATAATTCTTTGATGCCTTGAAACTTCTCCAGTGTCTTCAAAAAGATTTTGTTTTGAATATTTTTGATTGGGATTTCTAATAGTTTTCAATTATATTGTTAATCTGAAACAAACTGGTTGTGGAAGGCTTCTTATAAAATAACTCCCAAAGGTTGCTCCAGACAAGGAGAATGTACCAAAAGTGATGGGATGTAACTTCTGAGGTTAGTTTATCAAATATTGTGACTTCCTTCACAGTTTTACTCTTTCTCTCTTGCTGATAGTTTCTCTTAGGTGCTCCACGCGTGACCTTTCTGATGAACCAAGCTGCCATGTTGGAAAGAGCCATGTGACTGGGTCTGCTCCCCAGACATGTAGCAGAGTCCATCTACTGACACCAGCTTATGGTGAAGGAAAGTACAGCATTTATAGCAGGGCACCAAGCAAGAACAGGTTGCTTACACTCAAAAGATACATATTCTCTAAGGCTTTCAGGGAAGGATTTTTAAAGCATGAGGGAGAGGGTCATTCACTGTGACCAGCTTGTGTAAAATTCTCTGAATGGTTGATGGTAAGATGTCATGGTGATATTTTGAGAATTTCAATTGTCAACTTTCTGGTTTCAGTCTGTCTGGGTTCTGTGTGCTTGTGGTTCGCGTTTCCTACCTGGTAAGATTCTGGTTTCTGTTCCTGAAAAAGTCTTAGGAATGTGCCTCAGACACTGAGGATATCAATTCTTTAGGGAAATACTAAAGCTGCTGTGACTCTGCAATATGGCTGATTTATGATTTAAATTGTTGCCAGTTCTCTTACCTGAATGCACTTCTTTGTCTCTGCATGTTCTCATTTCTCTGATTATTAACACTTGAGCCAGACTTTTTGAAACTCAGAGAAAGTTCAGTAGACAAAAGTCTTTCTGTAAGCAAGAGGTGGGAAGCACAAACAGGTCTGTTACTGAGAAAAGTCTTTCTGAGGATTGCTCGGTTTCATGACAGAGAATTGAAGATAAACTAATCAAGAGTGAGGAGCTAGGTATCTTAATCCAACAGAACCATGAGAAACTGAATCTTGCCAAAGCTCATGTGAGTGAGCTTGGAAATGGATTTATCCCCAGTCAAGGATTAAGAAGACAACAACCCTGGCCAAACCTTGATTTCAACCTTTTAGAAACCCTGAAACAAAGGACCCAAATCAGTCACACTCAGTTTCTTGACACACAGAAACTGTGAGAACATACATATTTGATATTTTAAGGTGTTAAACTGTGGAGTAATTTGTTATGCAGCAGTGGATAAGTAATATGCTAATAACCCAATTCTTAGAAGGAAAAAAAGACAATTTTTAATTTCAGTACCCATCTTAATTGGTTGAGTCTCACCCAATAGCTCGTGATTGTGTTTTTCTTTTTTTCCATGTCTGATGATGTTTGCTTTTTTTTCAATTATTTAAACATTCAGTTCAGTTCAGTCGCTCAGTCGTGTCTGACTCTTCAAGACCCCATGAATCGCAGCATGCCAGGCCTCCCTGTCCATCACCAACTCCCGGAGTTCACTCAAAC
Source organism: Bos mutus (assembly GCF_027580195.1). Taxonomy (NCBI): domain Eukaryota; kingdom Metazoa; phylum Chordata; class Mammalia; order Artiodactyla; family Bovidae; genus Bos; species Bos mutus. The sequence goes on from NC_091617.1 coordinate 16,354,418, forward strand.
TCATGTCCATTGAGTTGGTGATGCCATCATTAGCTGAGAATAATCTTGTTTCATGGATTTTGTTTCCCTCTCTTAGAATTTTGTGTCATTTTCATGTTATCTTGGGACTTTGAAAACTGCTAAGAAGAAATCTGAGGCCATGCTTAGTTTTGGTTCTACCAGTCATCAAATTACATAAAATTGTTTCTTTATCTATATTACTAAATAATGTCTTCTTTATAAGAATTCTACGAACAAGTCTTACCATTGAAAGTTTATCTATCTATCCCTTTATTGATAAATGTTGAACGTTTGAACTGCACCTGCAGTTCTCTTGTCTGGGACATTTCATACATTAAAATTCAGGATAGTTATCTATTTGTTTAGTCCATCCTACTTTTAATTTTCCTTTGAATTAATTGAGATTTTTATAAGCATCTCATTTATGTAAAGCTTCCAGCTCTTTCTCATTGATTTAATTTCCTATAATGGCAGTGCTTTTGGATCTCAATTTGTTTTCTAAAACCATCAATGTCTCATGTCAATCAGTTGTTTATTGTCTAATTGCTTACTCTTACTAAGGGCTGTGAGGTGCTGGAGAAACTTTGAGGAGATATCTCGTGTCCAAGGGCAGAGAAGCCCCAGCAAGACTGTAGGAAGTGTGAAATCAGATTGAGAATCAAACCCCATACCTGCCAGAGATGCTCAGAGGGCTCAAACCAACCTTTGTGCACCAGGACCAGAGACCCCACAGAGACTAGGATGGAACTGTGTTTGAGTGCCTCCTGTGGATGTATGGGTGAGCAGTGAACTCCTGCAAGGGCAGGGGCTCTGGGTGCAGTAGACCTGGGTGTGGCATAAATCCTACTGGGAGGTCTCCATTAACATCATTATAAAGCCACCAGAACTTACTCAGGACTGCTGAAACAAAATCTTGGAGGGCATAAACAAAACGTTGTGCCCACCAGGACCCAGGAGAAAGGAACAGTGAGTCCACAAGAGACTGACCCAGATATGCCCATGAGTGTCCAGGAGTCTCTGGCGGAGCCGTGGGTAGGTGGTGGCCTGCTGCAGGGTTGGGAGCACAGAGTTCAGCAGAGCTTGCATGAGACCTTTTGAAAGAGGTCAACATTATCTTCATTACCTCCACCATAGTTTGGCCTCAGGTCAAATAACAGGGAGGGAACACAGCACTCATCAACAGAAAATTGGATTACAGATTTACTGAGCATAGCCCCACTCATCAGAACAAGACCCAGTTTCCCCCTCAGTCAGTCTCTCCCATCAAGAAAATGATAGAAAGATAGAGCTAAATCCTGGCCAACTCTTGCAATTTCATGAATTGTAGCCCGCCAGGCTCCTCTGTCTGTGAGATTCTCCAGGCAAGAATACTGGAGTGGGTTGCCATTTCCTTCTCCAGGGGATCTTCCTGACCTAGGAATTGAACCCAGGCCTCCTGCATTGCAGGCAGATATTTTACCGACTGAGCTACACAGGAAGCCCTCTCCCATCAAGACAGTAGGAAAAGGGAAAAAGATAGCGAGCACACTTAAAGATGAACTCTCCAGGTTGGAAGGTGTCTAAAATACTACTGGAGATCAGTGGAGAAATAACTCCACAAAGAATGAAGAGACAGAATCAAAGCAAAAACAACACACAGTTATGGATGTGACTGGTGATGGAAGTAAAGTCTGATGCTGTAAAGAGCAATAAAACATAGGAACCTGGAATGTTAGGCCCATGAATCAAGGCAAATTGGAAGTAGTCAAACAGGAGATGGCAAGAGTGAACATCGACATTCTAAGAATCAGTGAACTAAAATGGACTGGTGAATTTAACTCAGATGACCATTATATCTACCACTGTGGGCAAGAATCCCTTAGAAGAAATGGAGTAGCCAACATAGTCAACAAAAGAGTCTGAAATGCAGTACTTGGATGCAATCTCAAAAAATGATAGATTGATCTCTTTTCGTTTCTAAGGCAAACCATTCAATATAACAGTAATCCAAGTCTATGCCCCAACAAGTAATGCTAAAGAATCTAAAGTTGAATGGTTCTAGGAGGATCTACAAGATGTTCTAGAAATAACACCCAAAAAAAATATGTCCTTTTCATTATAGGGGACTGGAATGCAAAAGTAGGGAGTTAAGAAACACCTGGAGTTACAGGCAAATTTGGCCTTGGAGTATGGAACGAATCAGGGCAAAGGTTAATAGAGTTCTGCCAAGAGAATGCACTGGTCATAGCAAACACTCTCTTCCAAAAACATTCTACACATGTACATCACCATATGGTCAATACGGAAATCAGATTGATTATGTTCTTTGTTGCCAAAGATGGATAAGTTCTATAAAATCAGCAAAAACAAGATCAGGAGCTGCCTGTGGCTCAGATCATGAACTCCTTATTGCCAAATTCAGACTTAAATTGAAGAAAATAGGGAAAACTATTAGACCAACAGGTATGACCTAAATCAAATCCCTTATGATTATACAGTGGAAGTGACAAAGAGATTAAAGGGATTAGATCTGATAGAATGCCTGAAGATCTATGGACAGAAGTTCATGACATTGTACAGGAGGCAGCGATCAAGGCCATCCCCAAGAAAAAGAAATGCAAAAGGTAAAATGGTCATCTGAGGAGGCCTTACAAACAGCTGTGAAAAGAAGAGAAGTGAAAGGCAAAGGAGAAAAGTAAAGATATACCCATTTGAATGCAGAGTTCCAAAAAATAGCAAGGAGAGATAGGAAAACCTTCTTCATTGATCAATGCAAAGAAATAGAGGAAAACAATAGAATGGAAAAGACTAGACATCGCTTCAAAAAAATTAGAGATACCAAGGGAACATTTCATGCAAAGATGGGCACAATAAAGGACAGAAATGGTATGGATATAACAGAAGCAGAAGATATTAAGAAGAGGTGGCAAGAATACACGGAAGAACTATACAGAAAAGATCTTCATGACCCAGATAACCACAATGTTGTGATCACTCAACTAGAACCAGATATCCTAGAATGTGAAGTCAAGTGGGCCTTAGGAAGCATCACTATGTACAAGGCTAGTGGAGGTGATGGAATTCCAGTTGAGCTATTTCAACACTAAATGATGCTGCTGCAAAAGTGCTGCACTCAATATGCCAGCAAATTTGGAAAGCTCAGCAGTGGCCACGGGACTGGAAAAGGTCAGTTTTCATTGCAACCCCAAAGAAATACAATGCCAAAGAATGTTCAGACTACCACACAATTGCACTCATCTCACATGCTAGCAAAGTAACGCTCAAATTCTCCAAGCCAGGCTTCAACAGTAAGTGAACAGTGAACTTCAGATGCTCAAACTAGATTTAGAAAAGGCAGAGGAACCAGAAATCTAATTGCCAACATCCATGGATTATAGAAAAAACAAGAGAGTTCCAGAAAAATATCTACTTCTGCTTTATTGCCTATGCCAAAGCTTTTAACTGTGTGGATCAGAATAAACTATGGAAAATTCTTAAAGTGATGGAAGTATCAGTCCACTTAACCTGTCTGCTGACAAATCTGTATGTACGTCAGAAGCTACATTTAGAATTGGACATGAAACAACAGACTGGTTCCAAATCAGGAAAGGAATATGTTAAGGCTGTATATTGTCACACTGCTTATTTAACTTATATGCAGAGTACATCATGAGAAATGCTGCTGGAATAAAGATTGCTGGGAGAAATATCAATAACTTCAGATATGCAGATGATAGCACCCTTATGATTGAAAGCAAAGAACTAAAGAGCCTTTTGATGAAAGTGAAAGAGGAGAGTGAAAAATTTGGCTTAAAGTTCAACATTCAGAAAACTAAGACCATGGTATCCAGTCCCATCACATCATAGCAAATAGATGGGGAAACAGTGGAAACAATGGCTGAGTTAAATTTTGGGGCTCCAAAATCATTGCACATGGTGACTGCAGCCATGAAATTAAGACGCTTGCTCCTTGGAAGAAAAACTATGACTAACCTAGACAGTGTATTAAAAAGCAGAACCATTACTTTGCCAGCAAAGGTCCATCTAGTCAAAGCTATAGTTTTTCCAGTAGTCATGCATTGATGTAAGAGTTGGACTATAACAAAAGCTGAGTGCTGAAGAATTGATGCTTTTGAACTGTGGTGTTGGAGAAGACTCTTGAGAGTCCCTTGGACAGCAAGGAGTTCCAACCAGTCCATCCTAAAAGAAATCAGTCCTGAAACTCCAACCACCTGATGCAAAGAACTGACTTATTTAAAAAGATCCTGATGCTGGGAAAGATTGAAGGTGGGAGGAAAAGAGGATGAGAGAGGATGAGATGGTTGGATCTCATCACCAACTCAATGGACATGAGTTTGAGTAGGCCCTGGGAGGTGGTGATGGACAGGTAAGCCTGGCATGCTGCAGTCCATGGGGTTTCAAAGATTTAGACAGGACTGAGCAACTGAATTGAACTCTCATTGAATTGAATTTCTGTTTAATTGAAATCTTCCCAGGTCTCAAGCTTTTGCAAAGAATGCTATTATCTTCCTTCCCCCCAGACTGTATTCTTTGCATGTATTCTATATTCTAGACAATTTAAAAATCTTATTTTTGTTCGTGTTTTAAAACCTCTATTAAACTTATCATCAAATTTTACCAAGTTATTTATTCAGTTCAGTTCAGTTCAGTTCAGTCACTCAGTGGTGTCCAAATCTTTGCAACCCCATGAATCGCAGCACACCAGGCTTCCCTGTCCATCACCAACTCCCAGAGTTCACTCAGACTCAGGTCTATCGAGTTAGTGGTGCCATCCAACCATCTCATCCTCTGTCATCCCTTTCTCCTCCTGCCCCCAATCCCTCCCAGCATCAGAGTCTTTTTCCAATGAGTCAACTCTTCACATGAGGTGGCCAAAGTATTGGAGTTTCAGCTTTAGCATCAATCCTTCCAAAGAACACTCAGGACTGATCTCCTTTAGAATGGACTGGTTGGATCTCCTTGCAATCCAAGGGACTCTCAAGAGTCTTCTCCAACACCACAGTTCAAAAGCATCAATTCTCCGGTGCTCAGCAATTTTTCTTTGTTTCCATTTCATCATATTTAATGCAATTTGATTCTCTTAGGTGTATTTTGAGATCTATTCACTTTCATGAAGTCTGAGGGTGATAAGCAGCTTAAATTTTTATGATTCTTTCTTATATTTTGTTTCTGCTCTTTGATCATTTGTTAAATTCTTTGCACAACGTGTTTTTTTGTAGATAACAGAGAATAATTAGTATTTATTTATTATGACTTCATGTTTTTATCAGTCTAGACAAAGTCTTAGTGCTTGTACTTTTTTCATAGAATTCATGCCAAATATCACTTGTTTTGCCTGTCTTTTTCCAGCAGTTGTTTCTTCCACCCAATTATCAAAAGCAGAAAAAGACACAAAAAAATGTTTTCCAACATTAAAGATTTGGGGATGATAGGGAATACTTGAAATCTTTTAAACTCAGCACTAAATCACATTTTAATGTCATGTATGTTATCTTGTTGTCCAGTTATTTAGTCGTGTCCAACTATTTAGTCTTTTTAACAACCATTTAGAACTTATTCCTCTTTTATCCTCTTACCAAAGCTTTTTACTTTATTAATATTAAACTTGTTGGGCTTTGGTTTGTCATTTTTTCTTTTAATTTTGTTTAGTTTAACTCATTTAACTTTATCTGGTAAGCTATGTCTTACTTTTGAGGTTAAGAAAAGAATGAAACTAAAAGCACAGCTAACCACAATATCTATCATAAGCTCTTAAAAGGGCTTCCCTGGTGGTTCAGTCGTAAAGAATCTCCCTACAGTGCAGGAGACACAGGAGATGTGGGTTCAATCCCTGGGTTGGGAAGATCCTCTGGAAGAGGAAATGGCAAACCATTCCAGTATTCTTGCCTGGAGAATCCCATGGACTGCAAAACCTGGTGGGATACAGCTCACAAAAGAGTTGGACATGACTGAGCAAGTGCACACACACATCTACAAAAAGGGATAAATGGTCAATTTTTAGTGAAAATGCATAGAAGGAAGAATTATTACCTCATTATTGTGTTTACCTATCTGTCTTAGGGATAGAACTTTCACAGAAAAACAAAAAATAGTGCATTATTTCTGTATTATTGAATATTCCATATGGTAGACTCTAGATTTAAATGTCAATCTTAATCCATAGAAACTCTAGAATCTAAAAAATAGTCCATATAAATTAAAATTTTCAAAATTGTATTATTCTTAAAATATGCATGCACAGTGTATATATAAATTAACTTGACATGAAAACATCATTCCAGAACATTACTGTAAGTTTCTTCTATCAAAATTTGGTGATTGATTATAATTAGATGGGTGTTCAACAAAAGCTACTTGAACAAATTATGGAAGAAAAGGAAATCATGTCAGAATTAACTCAAAATAAAATTGTAATAAAATGAAGCTCACCTTTTAATTCAAATTTTATAATTGACTGAGTTATTTCATTTTGTAACCTTGATCCTTTCCCATTAATCAGAAAAGCTTTTCACAGAAAGAGCCAATGAAACTTCAAACAGGTAATAACAGTGACTTATTCAAATAGCGAACTGCAAGAGATGTTTTTAGGTCAAAACACACTCACCAGTGTATCATGGCTTATTTTTATAACAAAATAAAAACCAGAAGTCCATAATAATAGAAGTCCATAATAACACATAATCACATATTTGTACATGTTGGAATCATAACTCTAACTCAAATCTATATATTCCAAATCTGTGTTCACTTTGTGTACCATGTTGTATTTATTTCTAATTGCTGTGTTCTGCTTCCTTGAATTATTAGTTGAGCTTATTTTTTCTTTATGCTCCCACTGTGAGTCAATGTTTCAGTTAAACTTTTAAGATATGTGCTATCTGAAAATTATAAAAAAATGAGAAGTCTAATTTCTGATGGAGTTGAAATATAAATACGTACACACACTCACACACATATGTATGTATATATGATAGTACTGGCTAACTTTGAATATTCTTTTTCTTCAATTTTAGACACTGGATTACATAAGTATCACTCTAGTTAGATGGCTGTTGTTGTTTGGTTGCTAAGTTGTGTCTGACTCTTTGCAACCCCCTGTAGCACTCCAGGCTTCTCAGTCTTCCCTATATCTCTCAGAGTTTGTTCAAAATTTGTGTCCACTGACTACTTAGATTAGAATTTGGATATAAAGTAAAATTCAACCCTGTAGCTAAATTTTTAAAAGCATAGTATTACTACAAAATGCCATATTGAAAATGCTGCTATCTAAATTTTAGACTATTCAACCTACTGGTACTAAACAACATGAAATTTATTGTTGCTGAACAAATCCTCAGTTCAAATAATAAAATTTCACAATAGCAAAAATCTAAATCCAAATTCTTTTTTTTATTTTTCTTATTAAAGTTTTATTTATTTAAGACTGTATGTGCAGAAATTTTAGTGGACTAAGTCTATGACATTTAAATATTGCATCCTTGTAGCAATTCATAGAGTGAAAATAGCACTTTTCCACTGAAGGCTTAGGAAAGTGAAAGTCACTCAGTCGTGTCCAACTCTGCAACTTCATGGACTATACAACCCATGGAATTCTCCAGGCCAGAATACTGGAGTGGGTAGCCATTCCCCCAGGAGATTTTCCCAACCTAGAGACCAAACTCAGGTATCCTGCATAACAGGTGGATTCTTTACCATGTGAGCCACCAGGGAAGTCTGAAGGTTTCAGTTCAGTTCAGTTGCTCAGTCATACCCCGACTCTTTGTGACCCAATGAACCGCAGCATGCCAGGCCTCCCTGTCCATCACCAACTCCTGTAGTCCACCCAAACCCATGTCCATTGAGTCAGTGATGCCATCCAACCATCTCATACTCTCTCGTCCCCTTCTCCTCCTGCCCTCAATCTTTCCCAGCATCAGGGTCTTTTCCAATGAGTCAACTCTTTGCATCGGGTGGCCAAAATATTTGGAGTTGCAGCTTCAACATCAGTCCTTCCAATGAACACCCAGGATTGATATCCTTTAGGATGGACTGATTGGATCTCCTTGCAGTCCAAGAGACTCTCAAGAGTCTTCTCCAACACCACAGTTCAAAAGCATCAATTCTTCTGTGCTCAGCTTTCTTTATAGTCCAACTGAAGGTTTAGGAAGGCCAGTTTAAAAAAGGTGGGTTATGGGATTATTATTGGCATTCTTGATTTTGTTTTCAATTAATTAATTTATTTTGACTGGAGGATAATTACTTTACAATATTGTGATGGTTCTTGCCATACATCAACATGAATCGGCCACAAGTATACATGTGCGCCCCTCCCCTCATGCTGAACCCCTCTTCCACTACCCTTCCCACACTATCCCTTTGGTTTGTCTCAGAGCACCAGCTTTGGGTGCCTGGCTTCATTCATCAAACTTGTACTGTTCATGTATTTAACATATGATAATATACATGTTTCAATCCTATTCTCTCCAATCATCCCACCATCGCCTTCTCCCACTGAGTCCAAAAGTCTTTTCTTTATATCTCTGTCCTCCTTTGCTGTCCTGCATTTAGGATCATCGGTACCATCTTTCTAAATTCCATATATATGCATTCATATAAGTATTTGTCTTTCTCTTTCTGACTTACTTAACTCTGCATAACAGGCTCCAGGTTCATCCACCTTATTAGAACTGACTCAAATGTGTCCCTTTTTATATCTGAGTAATATTTCATTGTGTATATGTACCACAACTAAGTTATCCATTCATTAGCCAGTGGACATCTAGTTTGCTTCCATATCCTAACTATTGTAAATAGCGGTGCAATGAACATTGGAGTACAAATATCTCTTTCAAGTCTGATTTCCTCAAGGTGTATGCCCAGCAGAGTGATTGCTGGGCCATATGGCAGTTCTAGTCCCAGTTTTTTAAGGAAACTCCACACTGTTCTCCATAGTGGCTATATGAGTTTGCATTCCCACCAACAGTGTAAGAGAGTTCCCTTTTCTCCATACACACTCCAGTATGTATTGTCTGTAGACTTTTTGATGGCCATTCTGACTGGTGTGAGTTGATACCTCATTTTGTAAGCCCAAATTCTTGATTAGATTTTGAATATCTTAGCAGGAAAAGGGTTAACATGTTGATTTTTACATACATACATTTACATATATATATATATTATTTTTACATAAGCACATATATATACACATTTGGTGTTTTTTCAAAAGCCTATGTGTGTGTGTGTGTGTGTGTGTGTTTTCCAAAAGGTAAGGTGTATTGAATGCTCAAAAATACAATAATGAGTTGGATAAAACACCATTTCATTTCAAATTACATTTTCAGGAAAACATGACTAAAAACAAATCAAACTGGAGGACAGCATATTATACAGAGAAACAGAATATTATTTTTATGTTGAATATATAATTCCTAAATATTGATTTAGAAAGTCAATAAAAGTTAAAAATAAAATATTAACTTTTATTTCACATATCAAATATTTATTGAACACATATAATATAATATGCACAGTATTAAGTACTGTATATTTATCAATAACAAATTGCCCTGCCATTTTTTATTTTAGTGGCAAATGATAAATGGTCTTGCAAGTTGGATTAAAGGAAATTTATGAGTAGTAGAATTGATAATTGAGACCCAACTGAAAAATAATCTCATTTACAAAAATATCTTGTCTTCTTGATCCATGATATTGACCTGTATTTTGGAAACATATCCTCAGTTCTAAGTATTTGCTATTTGTATATAATACCAATTGAAAACCTTTCAGCTATAATTTTTATTCACATAAGCCATCCATCTTACACACAATAAGAAATGTAGAGGGTGACTATGCAGACTACTGTCTTTCTTTGTTAACAGACTTTTCAGATTGGAAAAACTGATAATGTATTTTTATACAGGAAAATATGGTATCTATAAAACAATTATAAAGCTAACAACAACACTACATTTGTGGTTGGTATGAAAGATCTAAGGGCTTCCTGGATAGCTCAGTTGTTAAAGAAGCTGTCTGCGATGGAGGAGACCGTGGTTCAATTCCTGGGTCAGAAAGATCCCCTGGAGAAGGGAGAGGCTACCCACTCCAGTATTCTTTGGCTTCCCTTGTAGCTCAGCTGGTAAAGAATCTGCCTGCAATGTGGAAGGCCTGGGTTTGATCCCTAGGTTGGGAAGATCCCCTGGAGAAGAGAAAAGCTACCCACTCCAGTATTTTGGCCTGAAGAATTCCATGGACTACAATCCACAGGGTTGCAAAGAGTCGGACATGACTGAGTGACTTTCACTTTCATAAAAGATCTATGAGGAAAACACCCATTTCATCACCTTTCCAAATTAACCCCAACCTCCAACCTCCTACCATTTAAATTGTCTTTCCTTCTTAAAGGAATAGAAAAGATTAAAAGCAAGATAATTGTGGGTAAATTATTTGGGTAGAATCCCCTGCTTCTTTCTCATAAGGTTTTGGTGGCATTTTAGTGCACTGAGAGTTAGTTTTCATATATATACACAACACTGTCAAGAACAGTCTGAAATACTCCAGTTCTCATAGTGAGGGAATTTTCTGATAATGACCCCTTTCCTTTGGTTTGCCATCTATCTGTAGACACATTCAAACTATTACATTGTTTATTATGTATAGTTTTTCTTGGAACATTCATGAATTTTTGAGGTAATAAGCATATTTTTGAAAATTTTCCTAGCATTGAATGTAAAATATGTTTGTTTGAATGTTATAAATATTTTCTCAGTAAGTAGATTAAATAATAAATAATACTAATAGATCTAACCTGCAGCTTTCCATTAATCTGGATTTTTTGGGGTAGGTAATGATTCATATTAATTTATAGATTTTGAGGCACTTTGAAACAAAGGTTAAATCTCAGTATAATAAATATCTTTAAAATACAGATTACTGGATAAATCAGTATTTCTAGTTACCAGTATTTCACATGATAGAATAATACTTGATAAAATTTTAATATTTGAATGAGATATGAATTGCATTCTACTGACTTCAGATCAGATCAGATCAGTCACTCAGTCGTGTCCGACTCTTTGCAACCCCATGAATCGCAGCAAGCCAGGCCTCCCTGTCCATCACCAACTCCCAGAGTTCACTGAGACTCACGTCCATCAAGTCAGTGATGCCATCCAGCCATCTCATCCTCTGTCGTCCCCTTCTCCTCCTGCCCCCAATCCCTCCCAGCATCAGAATATCTTTTCTGAATATAGCCTTGTGCTGGCACTAGTGGTAAAGAACCTGCCTGTCAATGCAGGAAGACAAAGAGACATGAGTTCAATCCCTGGGTGGGGAAGATCCCCTGGAGGAAGGCATGGCAACCCACTTCAGTATTCTTGCCTGCAGAATTCCATGGGCAGTGGAGCCTGACAGGCTACAGTCTATAGGATCAGAAAGAGTTGAACACAACTGAAGAAACTTCACAGACACGCCACACATGTCAAAGTCCAAGCCTACCAATTGTGATTGTTTTTTGAGTAAATTCATATATTTGTGGACTCGATGTTTCCTGCACTTTCTCTGGCACTTCTGTTATAAAATTTTATCAACATATTTTGTCATGTTGTGGTCAAAATCAGAGTGTAATTCTTGGTGTGTGGGGCTAACAATAAATGATACAACCTGGTCCAACTATTTTCTGAAGTGAGGGCCATATTGATTCAATGACATCTTCAAATTACTTTGTGCCCATTATTAGACTTTTTGACAATAATGGTTGAAATCCAAAGAAAATGGATACATAGAAAACTAATTTGTTTGTACCTTTTAGAAACTGTTAAATAACAGAGTGTCAAATAGATAGGGGCCTCCTATTTCCACTTCTCCTCCATCTGAGTTTCCATCAAGGATAATGACTGGAGTATGACTCATATCCAAGCATCTCAACTAACTCTAATACTTGTACTATTATATAACTTAAAAATTTTCATAAAATACTTACATGCAAAATAGTTACAACAAAATGATTATATATAATTTCTCAGAAAATATATTTTAAGAAAAATAAGTCATACCTACCCAAATATTTCTTTGTGTCTTGTAAGTGAAATGAGAAAAGGAAAGGAAATGATACCTTTTCCTATTTCCAGAAAAATTTCTTTCCAGAGTAACTAAATGCACACATTAGGCAGTGTCCAGAGAACCATGAGGTAGGTCTGAATCCCACAGGAAATAAATGTGAGAAAAGAGGAGAGAAGGCAATTTAGTGGACAGGCGAGAAAAGTGTCCATAGCATTCCAAAGCAGTTTTTAACTCTCTTCAAAAAAACTAGAAGGAAATCAAGGCTTCCACAAGAGAATTAAAATGTTTGTTCCCCATCTTCCACTCCACATCAAACTCTGATTTCATTCATCATTCTCTTTGTCCACCGTTCCTCAGCCAGCTGCTGTTTTCACTCCAAAGCAGAATTCTAGGTCTGTAACTTTCAGATATCCAGCCAGCTCTATAATGCAATATTTTCAGCAGCTCATGGATGTCAGCTCTTCACTTTGTTTGTTCTTTCCCCTTTTATCATCAGTAGAGCTCAGATGCTGACTTTACTAGCAGAAATGCACATACCATGTGTTTAGTCCTGATAATGACTATCAATGTTTAATTATATTTTAAAATCTTAATTGGAAGAAACTATTAATGAATTGTGGTAACCCTACTAGGTGAAATCTGTAACAACGTGGTGCTGACATTGTTGCTGAATTTTATGACAAAGTTACCAGATTGAAAATCAGTCATGTGTGCCCAGAAAATTTACACAGCTCTTTGCCCAACACAAAAGAGGCAAGTCATTTTTTAACACTTGGATATGATTTCTTGCTCTGCCTTGGACTGGTTTTCCGACCTTGGGCAAGCCAGTTATCTTCTCTGTAAACTCAGTTTTTTCTGTTCAAACAATTAACAAGAAACAGATTGCATAATTTCTAAAGTTTCATTCAGGTTTATTATTTCTCTGACTGGATAAAGACATCTTTCAGAAGGGTTCTATAAAATAAACATACTTTTCACATATCGTTATTTAACATAAATGTGCTTGCTTCATTGCTGTTTATAACAATACTTATAAATTTTAAAAAGTGGTAATTTTGAGGGTTACAGATGACAGTTATGGGAGATTTATGCATAGCACAACATGAGATAAAATATACCCTTTTACTATTGACAGCTATATTTTAATAAAAAATGGTGATGAAATTCCCTCTGTCTTTACTGTTTCTTCAAGTCTTCATTTTAATTGAAAAATAATTGACCTCAAAAAATTCTCTTATGTTATTGCCACTAATTAAGTTTTAAGATCTGATTTATCTCTAATATCAAAGAGTGGAAAATTTAATACTCCACAGAAACTGTAATTTAATTCTTCATGGCTGTAATGCAATTCATAAAATTAAATGTTGCCAGTCCATGAAGATTAAAAAAATTTTTTGAGTTTATTTGTATTTTTTAAATACCTTATACATTTATTTAAAACTGATCCAATGTATAAACTACTATCTTCTTAAATTAGTGATATCATAGATATTTGAATGATAGTCAACACTAATAAAATCATACATTCTGAATTTTTAATATAAACATTGATAAAGCAGATTTATTTAAGGCACACATGCTTACTGAACAGCAATAAGACCTTTACTAATAAAAAAAAATCACTTTCCTACCTAGCAAGGTATTAAAAACTAATATACAATGATTTTATTTTCCAAGGCCTGGGATAATAAAAAAGAAGCATGATGAAATTCTAGAATCAAAATGTTGATTTAAATATAAAATTCATTCATTAATTCATGAATTTGTGATCTTTATTCATGATTTGGATACCCTCTTTTATTGATTCCCTGGTTGTTGTTGTTTTAATATATATTTCAAATCAAGCTGAGAAGCTTGGTAAATTCCATCATATACTTTCTTTTTATTTATTTATTTTAATTGGAGGCTAATTACAGTGTTGTAGTGGTTTTTGCCATACATTGATTATCATGAGCTGTGACCATCATTTAACATAAAAACAGTTCTGATTACTCTACCTCCAATTCATGTGACTTCTCAGCCCTCATTGTTAGAGATCATTTCCCTAAACTTTTATAAATGTATTATTACACACTGATATCAACTTTTCTAAAAATCTCAAATATGTTCTCCTAACAGCTTCAGTAATTTTTATCACTTCACTTTATGCTGTGCTTTACCTATGTCAAGGTTTTCTGACACAATTTCTTAATATAATTCTAAATTTAACTTCATTCTTCCAGCAAACTTGAAATATTATATCTTTACTAGGAGAATATTTGAAACTTTTAAGACCTCTAGAGTTTCATTGTACCCCCTTACCCTCATTCTTTACATTCAGTTCAGTTCAGTCGCTCAGTCATGTCCGACTCTTTAAGACCCCATGAACCGCAGCATGCCAGGCCTCCCTATCTATCACCAACTCCCGGAGTCTACCCAAACCCATGTCCATTGAGTTGGCGATGCCATAGAACCATCTCATCCTCTGTCGTCCCCTTCTCCTCCTGCCCTCAATTGTTCCTAGCATCAGGGTCTTTTCCAATGAGTCAGCTCTTCGCATCAGGTGGCCAAAGTATTGGAGTTTCAACTTCAACATCAGTCCTTCAATGAACACCCAGGACTGATCTCCTTTAGGGTGGACCAGTTGGATCTCCTTGCAGTCCAAGGGACTCTCAAGAGTCTTCTCCAACACCACAGTTCAAACGCATCAATTCTTCTGTGCTCAGCTTTCTTTATAGTCCAACTCTCACATCCATACATGACGACCGGAAAAATCATAGCCTTGACTAGATGGACCTTTGTGGACAAAGTAATGTCTCTGCTTTTTAATATGCTGTCTAGGTTGGTCATAACTTTCCTTCCAAGGAGTAAGTGTCTTTTAATTTCATGGCTGTAATCACCATCTGCAGAGATTTTGGAGCCCCAAAAATAAAGTCAGCCATTGTTTCCACTGTTTCCCCATCTATTTGCCATGAAGTGATGGGACCAGATACCATGATCTTCGTTTTCTGAATGTTGAGCTTTAAGCCAACATTTTCACTCTCCTCTTTCACTTTCATCAAGAGGCTTTTTAGTTCCTCTTCACTTTCTGCCATAAGGGTGGTGTCACCTGCATATCTGAGGTTATTGATATTTCTCCTAGCGATCTTGATTCCCACTTGTGCTTCCTCCAGCCCAGCGTTTCTCATGATGTACTCTGCATATAAGTTAAATGAGCAGGGTGACAATACACAGCCTTGACGTACTCTTTTTCTGTAGTCCCTATTATACCATATGTTCTAATTGTTCTCCCACTTAAGAAGGATTCATTTTCTTCATTAATTGGGTACATTATGTTGATTGATAGACGTATTCACATCTTCTATATCCTTACCTACTTTGTTTTCATTTTATTAGTTCATTTCAGAGAGGCAGTATTAGAGGTTGTCAATTTTGCTTTATGTATCTGGAACCTTTGTTAATGAGTGTATATGCTGTGCTATTTTTGTATTCTCTTGATCAATTGACATCATGAAATGTTCTTTTTAATATTTAGTTGTATTCTTGTCTTGAGATCTATTTTCTCTAATATTGGAATGGTCATGTCAGTATTCTTACATATAGGTTTTGTAAGTAATTTTTTTTTTTTCCTGAGCTTGCTCTCAATCTATGTATGTCATTAAGAGTCAATTGTTATTTTTGGGGGGGTAAATAATGCATACACACTTATTATCTAATTAAATATAACACATTTGCTTTTATTTGGGATATTTATTTACATTCAATGTAGTTATTGGTATGTTTGGATTTAAATTCATTTCTTGTTATTTGATTTCTATGTGTCTCGTTTGCTCTTTGCTTCTTCATTACTTCTCTTCTGTCTTTGTAACTTGAATCAAATATTACTTTTTGTTCTGTTTTATATATCTTGTAATGAATTTTTAAGTTAAGCCTCTTTGAGTTTTTTAAGGATTTTAGTGTACCTCTAACTGATTTGGTCTGTGTTCGGGAGAATTCTATTACTTCACGACTAATCTAAGAACTTTATGATAGTCCCTCAATATTGTCTTTCTACCCTGTGTATTCTTATTTTGATATTTTTAGCTCTATAAATGCCCATTTATTTAAAGAACCTTACATATATACACATGTATAAATAAATGTATAGACAGATACATAGATATAGATAGACGGTGGTGGTGGTTTAGTCACTAAGTCATGACTAACTCCTGTGACCTCAAGGACTTTATTTAGCTCACCAGGCTCCTCTGTCCATGGGATTTCCCAGGCAAGAACACTAGAATGGGTTGCCATTTCCTTCTCCAGGATCTTCCCCACCCAGGGATCGAACCCAGGTCTCCTGCATTGCAGGTAATTCTTTACTGCTGAGCCACCAGGGAAGCCTAGATAGATAGATAGACCGATAGATAAAACATATATCTTACCTCACAATTTTTAAAAAGATGTCTTCTCAGACTATTACAGAGTAAGAACTTTGTTGTGCTGGTAGCCAGAGCACCGTGCTATATAATATAAATACACCTCTGAGTTTGACTGCATGTATTACATGTAAAACAACGGAAGTGAATCTAACTTTACCTTACCTTACTAAAGTAAGGCTAATTGTGAAGCGACAGCATCACCAAATGTCAGAAATATTCTTATAATTTTTATTCCCAAATCCTTTGATATCACATTAGAAAATGAATGAAGGAAAAAGTCTTGGTTTGAGTGATGTTACTGCCTGCTGAATGTATCTGAACCAGGTGCCTCCACTAGGGGAAGAAAAAAAAAAAGGATTAAAATAATTAGAATATAAAATGGAAGGAATATGATAGAAAATGGAAAGAAGATTCAAAGGAGGATCATGATGCCAGGGATAGAAGTAGTAGCTCTTTACCCAAAAGCATATCAAGAAAAAAATAGCAATACACAGACTTTTGTCTCAGATGTAGAACCGACAAACAACTGATGCTAGGGGAGTTTACTTGATCTATTTTGTCTGGAGAAGGGAAATTAAATTCTGCTGATTTTATGTTCTGCCTAAAGACTGTATCTTGATAATCTAGAGTATAGATGTGAAATAGAACCCCTTTGTGACTTAAGTGGCAGGTGGTAAGTTGTACCTTTCATTGCACTTGTGATTAAATAATGTTTGTTTATTACTTTTGAATCTCACAGGATGGATGATGCTGACCAGTTGGAGGTGTAGCTGTTAATAAAGGTGTCCCGATGCTGATGCAGTTATCTAGGTGGGGAAACAGGTTGCTTTCATCCACAAAGTACATTAGAGATTGTTTTTGACTATGACAAATGAGAGCATGCATGCACTGGCTCTACATGGCAGGGAGTTTGAGTAGGATCAAAAAGTTTGGATTGGGTGGCATTAAGGGGTCATATATCTTTGGGGATTTGTAAGGAGCTACATCTTTGAAGCCACAACTCTAAGACTGAGTTGTACTGGGGAGTAGACTATATCCGTTAACACTTTCATTGGACAAGCAATACTTTTAGGAGAAACAATGTACCCAAACTGTATCCAAGTTATGAACATATGTGATGTCCAAACCTGGCAGCAATATATGTATTGGCATAATCATAATGACTCCACTAGGCCATTCATAAGTGGGATAGATTGTTGAATTCATGAAATCAAACTCTTCATGATAAATTTTGTTATTCAAGTCACTTTGGGTTTTTCCAATTATGCAAATGGAAACATTTACAGATGAGTTTTATTCATGGATCTGGTCTTTTCTAAGAGAACAGTTTTGATACAATTTCTCCACTGGTCTCAATGTGAATAGGATACTTTAGTATTACTGTTTTATTTTAGAAAGATATTTGTTTTTTATAAAGCAATTCTTCCAGTCTAAACCAATAAACTACAATAAAGAGGAATTAAGTTCTTAAGTAAATACATTAGGTTCATGCTTAAAACACGTTTGAGCCACTCAGTCTATAGGAAAGTAATCAAGGGAAGCAATCTACATTCTTATTCCTGTCCGCAAATGCTAGATTAGAATGCAAAAGAATGGCAATTAGATGAGGAAGGTCATCTTTAAATAAAAAAATAACTATAAAGAGCAAAAGATGGCTCTTCTGAGATGTCAGTTTTGTTCTGTTGGAATGGGAAAGGGTGCTTTCAGAATACTGAAGTCATTAGGTATTCACAAGCTCCTTATTGGAAGGTACTGCCCTGGGCTAATTGCCAGATGCTGTGTTAGAGCTAATAGAGTTTTATACTAAGTGCCTGATGGAGCTTGTTTAAGTAATGGATTTTCCTTTAGGCCAGAAGAAATCCCGAGATACTTTTACCTAAATAGGAGAAAGGGTGATGAAGGGATGGAAAAGGAGAACAGGACTGTAAAATTTGTGAGTAAGAAAAGATGTAAAGGCTTGATAAATGGAAGGAGATTGAAACATTACTTTGGTTTTCCATATCTATAACCTGGAGTAGCTTTACTTACGTTGTAAAAGGTTAACTAAATAAGTAATTTTTTTTTTTAATTTTAATACCATGTGACACTATTTTATAATTGCTCCAATCAAACCAGTAGTTTTTATAAAGTTACCTAAGAACACTTTTTATTAAAAGTGTTGCTATTCTTTTTTAAATGGTTTAAGGTTCTACTTTTACTCTATTAAAGCAATTGTTCAACCTTAATATTGACACATTTAAAAATAATATAGATTATTGTTTTTAAAATATAATTATGGACTTCCCTGGTGGCTCAGATGGCAAAGAATCTGCCTGTAATGCAAGAGAACTGACAAACTATATTAATTTACTGTACATATAAATTCAAATGTTTATATCTAGATTAACAAGTATTTTCTTTAAAGTATCTGATTAGAGAGCTTTAACTACTTTCCTATTCATTATTGTCTAAGTGTTTGAGCTCATATTTCACTTAGGATAGTGATTAGCTTTGGGTGAGGTAGAAAATAGAAGGATACCATGTGTGCTTTGCAGATACTGGTGCTGGTGACTTTGCGATGTGTCATTTGAGCTGTGTTTCTCAGAAGTCCCTTTTCTCTGTGTTTCTGGTATAGTGGAACCACAAGAGACACTCGGAGTCGAAAAAGAAGGAACAATCGTTTGATTTTTACTCTACCATGATTCAATCATGAACTTTTACATCTCATGCATATTATTCCTCGTCTCTTGGCTTGCCTGACTGCTATCGGGCATCAACCGGTCTGAAATGGCTCCACCTTCTGCATTCCTCCGGGCTTCTCCACCTCCTGGGCTGGTTTAATGCAGACGGGGAAATCCACAGTGTTGAAGGCTGGAGAGACTGTGAATTGACATAGATCCCTGAGCACCTGTGTGGGTTCCAGACTGCCACAGTTATCAACCACTTCATATCTATCTTCCCTTCCTGACAACTTGCCCTGTGGTCTTCAATCCTCAGCATCACACATAAAGACAAGAACCTTACAGAGACTGTTTAACCAGCTCACACAATTGAGCAAGTTCAGTTCCCTATACTGAATCATGTGCTGGTGTGCGTTCATTCACTTTTGTCGTGTGCGACTCTTTGCGATCCCATGGACTGTAGCCCACCAGGCTCTTCTGTCCATGGGATTCCAGGCAAGAATACTGGAGTGGGTTGCCATTCCCTTCTCCAGAGGGTCTTCCCGACCCAGGGATTGAACCCAAGTCTCTTATGTCTCCGGTTTTGGCAGGTAGGTCCTTTACCACTAGAGCCACCTGGGAAGCACTAATGAATCATAATATGTTTAATTGATCACTGTCAGATGCTCTGGTCAGATGTGTTTCTTTATCAGTTTGTATATTATCCAAGTATATTCAGTTTCTGAAAATACACTCACCTGAACATTTTTGGTGCATATACTTCTATGTATATCATAATTTAATAATGAATTATTTGGAAGTTCTGAACATTTATTCAGGATAAGGTACCAGTCTTCATAATCATTTATGTGTATGAGAAGTGGAAAATATGTCTGAAAAATTGTTGTCACCCAATATGCTTTAATTAATCATGAGCACTATATAAGCGTCTTTATAGGAGACAAATGTGCTTCTCTCTCTCACTCTCTCTCTCTCTTTCTTTCTCTCTCTCTCTCTCTCTCTATATATATATATGTATATGTACACACACATAGTATTTCTAGTTAGGGGCTTTCCTGGTGGCTTAGTTGATAAAGAATATGCTTTCAGTGCAGGAGAGCTGGGTTTGATCCCTGGGCTGGGAAGATCCCCTGGAGAAAGAAATGGCAACCCACTCCAGTATTCTTGCCTGGGAAATCCTATGGAGAGGGAAGCCTGGTAGGCTATGGTCCATGGAGTTGTAAATTATCAGATACATCTTAAGGAATAAACTGCCACCACCAGTCTTTATAGTTACATGCATATTCATTGAGTTAAATAATTACTGAAATCATTGTAAGTTGTCTATATGTATTGTAACTTAATGTATATTTTTAAAATTAACAATTACAGTATATCAAATGAAGTTGGTTTGCAATTATTAAATACACAATTAAAACAGCTTAGGAAACCAAGTTCTCAAGATGACCTTTAGGTTAGCAATAGAGGATGTGAATGTTTTGAGGTCATCATTATCATTCCAGCAGCCTTGGTGCTAAGAGGCTACCTCAGTAGGAATGAACAGAGATAGCAACATGAAAGAGGAGAAATGGAGCTAAGAGAAGAAACTAACAATTGGGCAGAGCTCGCCCTTGAAGTCAGCTGTAAATTTCCAAAATGTCCTGATGCTAAGAGGTTTCCTATAGGAAATAATACTCATGAAGATCCAAACTCGGTTTTTTAGACAATTTCAGGGGAGGGTAGTAAAGGCTTTAAATCATATAAATAAGTTGGAAAGGGAGTCAAATAGAAACTGATGAAGAATAGAGGAGGAGGTGAGAAGAAAAGGATTCATGAGAACACTAGAGAGCACTTTGTTGATTCAGAGACTGGTCAACCAGAGAATAGCACATGTGGCAACCAGGCTTCCAGTTAACCTGCCTCTGAATAGAAGCATGACCTCATCTGCTGGATGAAAAGATTCCAGCCAGAAGCTAATGGTTTATGGAGACACTGCTATGTGCTGTGTAGTTTATAGAGGTTAACTCTTTAATGCTTCCCATTTTTTCTTTCTACCCACCTCCAGACACATACACTTTACATCTATGGAAGTAGAGGCTCTGATATACTGAATACCAGTCCAAATGTCTCTGGGTCAGAAATGGAGCAAGCCCCCAAATGCAGTTTAACATGACTTCAATGATCCTGTTAGTTTCTATAGCACACAGAACCCATGACTCCAGGTAAGTTTAAAAGCCAATACCCACAGGGAGTATAAAAGAGAAAATCCTGGCAAAGTATGCTCATATGCTCTGGATCAGCTGCTTCATCTTTAGAAAAAAAAAAAATTCCACATTCTGTTTCAAAGCCAAAAAATTCTCAGCCCCTGAGGCTTCTGCTGTGCTTCTTGATCTGTTCATCATATTGCTGCACTGAATCAGGAAAGAACCTCAGCAATTGACAACAACGTGTGTGATATTTTTCTGTAATTTAAAAATCTTCATACATCTCAATAGATGTATGAAAAATATATGAAAATAGAAAATAGATGGAAATTAGAGAGTTTATATTGTCTACAGTAAAAAATTATCATCTGATATTAAAGCATGCTTCATATTTTAAAAGTTGATTTTTCATCCAGGTCAGGGCACAAAAGTAATCACTTAATTTCCAGTGCTTCAGTTGACTTTCCCTTAACTACCTTGATTATGTCGCCTTCAATATTTGTTCAGAGCTGAAATTTCAGGGTAAATTTATTTTTTTAAAGGCTAGGAGTTAATTTTCTGGTAAACTTTCACTGATATTTTTAATTTTGTATTTTAGACATTTTCCCTCTATTATTTTAGAAGTGTGTGAATTACAAGTTGAACTCAGAATGAAATAATGAACAGAGTCCTAATTAAGAACTTGCACTCAGGAATCAGAATAAATTGAAATTCAAGCTCCACCGATCATTAGCTGTGTAATTTTGAACTTGTTACTTAACTTGAGTGTCAAAATAAAACGAGGTTCTTGTCACAGTGCTATATGGGAATTAAATGAGCAAGATTATGTATGATTAGCCTACATGTTTGATATACTGTAACTATTAACAATTATTTTGGTAAGAGAAGTTTGGTTGTTTTATTTATTTATTTTTAATTTCCTTTTTATTATGATTCTTTATGGCTTCTCAGGTGGCTCAGTGGTAAAGAATCCCCTGCTAATGCAGGAGACCCAGATTTGATCCCTGGGTTAGGAAAATCCCCTGGAGGAGGAAATGGCAATCCATTCGAGTATTCTTGCCAGGGAAATCCCATGGACAGAGAAGCCTGTGGGGCTACAGTCCATTGTTGTTTTTCAGTCACCCAGTCGTGTCCGACTCTTTGCGACCCCATGGCCTCCCTGCCCCTCACCAATTCCCAAAGTTGGCCCAAGTTCATGTCCATTGCATTGGTGATGCCATCCAGCCATCTCATCCCTCTCCTTCTGCCCTCAATCTTTCCCAGAATCTTGGATTTTTCCAATGAGTTGGCTTTTGCATCATTTGACAAAAATGCTGGAGCTTCAGCTTCAGCCTCAGTTCTTCCAAAGAGTATTCAGTGTTGATTTCACTTAAGATTGACTGGTTTGATCTCATTGCCATTCAAGGGACTTTCAAGAGTCTTCTCCTGCACCACAGTTCGAAGGCATCAATTCTTTGGTGTTCTGCCTTCTTTATGGACCACCTCTCAAAACTGTATGTGACCACTGGGAAGACCATAGCCTTTACTATATGGACCTTTGTCACTAGAGTAATGTCTCTGCTTTTCAACACACTGTCTAGGTTTGTCATAGCTTTCCTGCCAAGAAACAGTCATCTTCTGATTTCATGGCTGCAGTCACCATCTGAAGTAATTTTAAAGCCCAAGAAGAGGAAATCTGTCACTACTTCCATCTTTTCCCCTTCTGTTTACCATTAACTAATGGGGCTGGCAATGGCACCCCACTCCAGCACTCTTGCCTGGAAAATCCCATGGATGGAGGAGCCTGGTGGGCTGCAGTCCATGGGGTCACTAAGAGTCGGACAAGACTCAGCGACTTCACTTTCACTTTTCACTTTCATGCATTGGAGAAGGAAATGGCAACCCACTCCAGTGTTCTTGCCTGGAGAATCCCAGGGACGGGGGAGCCTGGTGGGCTGCCGTCTATGGGGTCGCACAGAGTCGGACACGACTGAAGTGACTTAGCAGCAGCAGCAGCAGCAGCAATGGGACTGGATGCCAGGATCTTAGTTATTTTTTTAATATTTAGCTTGAAGCTAACTCATTCACTCTTCTTCAACCTCATCAAGAGGCTCTTCAGTCCCTCTTCGATTTCTCCCATTAGAGTGGTGTCATCCAGATATCTGGGGTTGTTGATATCCTACAGTTCATGGGGTCTCAAAGAGTCAGACACGACTGAGCCACTGAGCATGTACACATGCAAACCATTTCTCTGCCCTGCTTTGTCTTTCCCTTAGAAGATACACCAAGTGCTCTGGGCCATGTTTTCCCCTCCTTCGTTCTGTCTTCTGACTAAAACTTGCTTCCCCATGTGGCTCTGCATGGTATGGCATTCCTAGCAAACGAAATCCATTCTTTCAGTGGTGCTGAGACCTGTTTGTTGTCACTCAGTTACTTTCAAAAATTAAAATGAAATTTGCAACAGAGATGCAACAGAGACATTTATTCAACAGTTATGCCTTATTCCTTTCTTATGAGGCTCAGCTCTGTTCATGTAGCAAATTGAATCTTCCCAGGGTGTGGATTGTGATTGGTTTAAACCCCTTATGGTAAGTTCATTCTGCTTAATTAAAGGTTGATCTGTGATCCAAAGCTGGCAAGGAAATGCAAGAAAAAGCATACACGTGGAATTATGGAAAAAACAGGATTCTCCCTGATAAAGGAGAAACTTAAAGGAAGAGAAATCTCTGTAATTTCCTTCACTTCCTTTCTTGCTTTGCCTACTGTTCAAGCCTCTAAGTATGTCAGAGAAGCTGGATTAAAGGCCTAAATCCTTAATGACACTGTTGAGTCACCAGGACAGTAGCAAGAGAACACACCTCTGGACATCTTGTTAAATGGATTATAGACGCCTGTGGCTTCAGGTAGGACATTTTCATATTTATCTGCTTCCCTGGTGGCTCAGTAGTAAATAATGCACCTGCAATGCAGGATTCCACCTGCAATGCAGGAGTCTTAGGTTTGATCCCTGGGTCAAGAAGATCCCTTGAAGAAAGAAATGGCAACCCACTCCAGTATTCTTGCCTGGAAAACTCCATGGACAGAGAAGCTTGGCAGGCTGCAGTTTATGGAGTTGCAAGAGTAGGACACAGGTTAGCAACTAAACCACCACCACCACCATTTTTATATTCATTACCTATTGAATGTTTGTACTGATTTCATCAAAAGCAGCCCAATGGACCCAGTTTTCAAACCTGTATTTACAAAATGTATTTTAAAAGTCTTAGAATGTTTTAAAAATCTATTCAATATCTTAGTTGCTGCTGCTGCTAAGTCACTTCAGTTGTGTCCAACTCCGTGCGACCCCATAGATGGCAGCCCACCAGGCTCCCTTGTCCCTGGGATTCTCCAGGCAAGAACACTGGAGTGGGTTGCCATCCTTCAACAATGCAGGAAAGTGAAAGTGAAGTCGCTCAGTCGTGTCCAACCCTCAGCGACCCCATGGACTGCAGCCTACCAGGCTCCTCCGTCCATGGGATTTTCTAGGCAATTCAATATCTTAGTTAACTGGCTACAAATGTGAGGGAATTGCAACAATAAAGATCTATAAGATCAGATAATATGCTCATAATTTCAGAGACGATTCCATAGTATTATGCATGGTAGGGGATTTCTACCAGAATGCAATAGATCTGCAGCATCCAAACCACTCATTTCTTATGACAAAGCTCACTAACATGAGTATTCTATATTTTGCATGTTATTTTAAAACAGAAATGTTCATATTTGGGTTTGGCACATCAATACCATTAAAAATAGCTTGTGTATGTGTTGTTGTTGTTGTCAGAATGTGACATTCAGATTGAAATCCAAGTTTCTCTTTGGAGAAGTGTCAATGGTGCTTTCCTCTAGTTCTCTTAACTTCTATTCAACTTATGCAGTGTGCCAGTAGATGCTAAATTATTTTGGATACATTATGTCATTTAAATCACATAACACTAGGAAACATATTTTTGCCATTTCCATTTTTATGGATGAGGAAACTGAAGTTGAAATATGATAGGTAACTTACCCAAGCTCACAAAGCTGAATAATGAGCAATACATTAAGAAGTGTAGCCTTCTGAACTGACCACAAAGTCTGAGATCCCATTCAACATAGTTTACTGTGATATTGCTAGATCAGATTAATTCCTTCTATTATGCCATGAAGTACTGATATATTTGAAGCTCAGAAAGTAAAAGGGATATACTAGGATTTAAAAAACAAAACAAAAACACCCACCTAACAATGAATGAACAGTTATTTCAAAAAAGAAGAAATACAAATAATCAATATGTGTGATGTGCATTAAGATACATTCACTGTTCTTAGAATCCAAAAAATGGAATTGTGGGTATGTGTTGTGTGTTAATTGCTCAGTCATGTCCAACTCTCTGCAACCCTATGAACTGTAGCACACCAGGCTTTTCTGTCCATGGAATTCTCTGGGCAAGAATACTGAAGTGGATTGCCATTCCCTTATCCAAAGTATCTTCCTGACCCAGGGTTTGAACCCTGGTCTCCTGCATCACAGGCAGATTCTTTACCATTTGAGCCACAGAGAAATCCTAAAAATGAAATTTATAGGAATCAATATCAATACCATATCTTGTTTTCCTTACCATAAGTTTTAGTAATTCTAATGAGAAGTTGCAGTAAAACAAGACTCCTAATAAACTGCTATAGTAATTGTAAATAGGAGTGAATTTCCTGGAGGGAGGTTTCCAGTACTCCAAGAGTCTTTAAAAATGTTCAAGTAATAGTTTTTCTAGAAATGCTTCTTTGTGGAGTAATCAGACTTGCCTCAGAGTTTATATAACAAGATTGTCACCAATAGAAGTACAAACAAGTGCCATGTGGCACATTTACTTATCTTAATATACTACTTAAATATCTTTATATGTAATTAGTGACATTGGCAAATGTTTATTAAATAAAGCAAAATTTAAAAAAAAAATGATATATGTCTTTGTTTGCATTTTTATGATGTATTACAATATTCCAAGTAACTAATTCTTCACTCAAAGACTTATATTTCAAGGCTGGTATAAAGACTGACTTCATATGTTCTTAGTTCCCTTCTCAAGCATTTCTGTATTTCTCACTGTATTTCTGGGCTTTGGCCATTCTTGTTGTTTCTTTACTGGATCCATTCTATTGATGGCTCACCTTGTACACAGTCTTAAAGTTACCAAGGCAATTGACTTTACCACTGCCCAAGAATGATCCCACCTATCCTTGCATCCACTGATAAGGAGAGACCACCAATAAGGAAAGCCTTTGATGGTTTTACTTGTCTTCCATGGCTGCTTGCAAATCCTAACAGATGATGTTGTGAAAGTGCTGCACACAATATGCCAGCAAATCTGGAAAACTCAGCAGTGGCCACAGGACTGGAAAAGGTCAATTTTCATTCCAATCCCAAAGAAAGACAATGCCAAAGAATGCTCAAACTACCTCACAATTGCACTCATCTCACAGGTTAGCAAAGTAATGCTCAAAATTCTCCAAGCCAGGCTTCAACAGAAAGTGAACCATGAACTTCCAGATGTTCAAACTGGATTTAGAAAAGGCAGAGGAACCAGAGACTTGGAACTGGATATGGAACAACAGACTGGTTCCAAATAGGGAAAGGAGTATATCAAGGCTGTATATTGTCACCCTGCCTATTTAACTTAAATTCCCAACATCTGTTCGATCATCAAAAAAGCAAGAGAGTTCCAGAAAAACATCTATTTCTGCTTTACTGACTATGCCAAAGCCTTTGACTGTGGATCTCAACGAACTCTGGGAAATTCTTAAAGAGATGGGAATACCAGGCCACCTGACCTGTCTCCTGAGAAATCTGTATGCAGATCAAGAAGCAACAGTTATAACTGGACATGGAACAAGAGACTGGTTTCAAGTTGGGAAAGGAGTACATCAAGACTATATATTGTCACCCTACTTATTTAACTTATATGCAGAGTACATCATGAGAAATGCTGGGCTGGATAAAGCACAAGCTGGAATCAAAATTGCTGGGAGAAATATCAATAACCTCAGATATGCAGATGATACCACCCTTACGGCAGAAAGTGAAGAAGAACTAAAGAGCCTCTTGATGAAAGTGAAAGAGGAGAGTGAAAAAGTTGGCTTAAAACTCAATATTTCAAAACTAAGATCATGGCATCTGGTCCCATCACTTCATGGCAATTAGATGGGGAAACAGTGGAAATAGTGAGAGACTTTAATTTGGGGGGCTTCAAAATCACTGCAGATGGTGACTGCAGTCATGAAATTAAAAGATGCTTGCTCCTTGGAAGGAAAATTATGACCAACCTAGATAGCATATTAAAAAGCAGACATTACTTTGAGAACAAAGGTCTGTCTAGTCAAAGCTATGGTTTTTTCAGGAGTCATGTATGTGAGAGTTGGACTATGAAGAAAGCTGAATGCTGAAGAATTGATGCTTTTGAACTGTGTTGTTGGAGAAGACTCTTGAGAGTCCCTTGGACAGTAAGGAGTTCCAACCAGTCCATCCTAAAGGAAATCAGTCCTGAATATTCACTGGAAGGACTGATGCTGAAACTGAAACTCCAATACTTTGGCCACCTGATGCAAAGAACTGACTCATTTGAAAAGATCCTGATGCTGGGAAAGATTGAAGGTGAGAGGAGTAGGGGATGACAGAGGATGAGATGGTTGGATGTCATCACTGATGCTATGGACATGAGTTTGAGTATGCTTGAGGAGCTGGTGATGGACAGGGAAGCCTGGCGTGCTGCAGTCCATGGGGTCACAAAGAGTCAGACACAACAAAGGGACTGATGTTAACCAAATTGCTGCCTAAAAGAGCTTGAAAACACTACCCAGAACTGTCTGATTGTGGGGGCGTACAGGGTTACACCCCTGAGGTCCTTGAGATAAAGGACAAGAAAGAGATGGCAGATTAACTGCTCAATCCCCTTTTACTCTCTTTCACAATCATTGAACTGTTTTGAAATGCAGTAGTTCTAAGCAGCCTTTGGGATATACCCCCAAGTGTCAGAGGAACCAGTTGTGTTTTGATGTTAAGCTGTCACCAGCTTAGTGATGCATCACTTTGCATTTGCTCTCCCTCCTTCCCCATCTCTCTCCTTATACCCCTTATTTTTATTTCCTTGGCAAAGCACCCAGTCAAATAATTGTTAGAAAATAAGCTGTCTGCCTCAGGCATTTGTGTGTGTGTGTGCGTGTGTGTGAAACCCAGATAGTAGTGTTTATTCTTCATGAATTTATCTGCTTCTTTATATACATACCTAGAGGTAGGGTGTGGTTATCTCTGCTGTTAAGATACACAAATCTTCCTCTTTTCTCCCTTTGCCAGTCACTTGCTCTATCTTTCTGCTATGACTTTTTACTCTGGAACCTGGGCCTCTTCTTCAAAGACAGAATTTCTGTTATCAATTGATTCATGGAACAAACTTATAATAAAGAAAAGAAAAGGAACGATTATATCAACATTTCATCCAGCTACTAATATATGCAAATAGAAACATAAGGGAACAGAAGTAGAATTAAAAAACAAAGAAACTATAATAAAGTAGTTCCTCTAGTTAGTAGGATAAACGTTAATATCTTTTCCTTTTTTTTTTTTTTTTTACAATTAGCACTTAACTATAGCAATAAAATTATGTTACTGATTTTGCTATATTATTTTGCTATGTTATGAGAAGGGAACTGATGAGGAAAAGAAATCAGTCATAGGGTCCTAATCATGAAAAAAATTTTGATGAAATGGGAGGAGCACATAGAATTATACACAAAAGAACACAGAATGAATAAAGAGGGTTAAGGAGAATAAAGGCAAGTAGTGGAGTGTAGGGTGCTAAATCTCTTCCTGAAATACCCTCACATACACACCCAGAAATAATTTTGTTTTTCAGTTTTCTGACTATTCCTTAACCTGTAAAGAAGGCACATAAATTAACCATCACATTATCTACTGCTGCATTCCATGGGGTCACAAAGAGTCATACACGACTTAGCAACTGAACAACATCAATTATTTGTAACATACAATTCATAGTTTTATGTGCAGAGAACCAAATTAATTAAAAATCTGCTAGTTATCTGTATTTTCTTGTACAGTTCTTATAACTTTCCATAAATTTTGCTTATGAGCAGGTCACAAGCTTATGCTCAATCTGGTCCAATCTGAATATTTTAGTTTGCTAGGGCTAGAGTAGCTAGATGGTTTAAGCAGTGGAAATTTATTTCCTCACAATACAGGAGGCTAGAATTTCAGTATCAAGATGTTGATGGTGTGTATGTTCTGAGACTTCTTTCTTGGGTTTGTAGATGGCTTTCTTCTGCCATTTTCTTTATATAATTTTCCCTCTGTACTAACTAATTTTCCCGTGTCTGTACTAATGTCTTCTTCATTTTGCCTTAGGGCCCATTCTAATGACTTCATTTTTATTTAATTAATGTCTCTGAGATGCTGGAGGTTCAGTTCAGTTCTGTCTTTGAGTCACGTCCGACTTTTTGCGACCTGATGAACCACAGCATGCCAGGCCTCCATGTCCATCACCAGCTCCCGGAGTCTACCCAAATTCATGTCCATCGAGTCGCTGATGCCATCCAACCGTCTCATCCTCCATTGTCCCCTTCTCCTCCTGCCCCTAATCCCTCCAAGCATCAGGGTCTTTACCAATGAGTTAATTTTTTGCATGAGGTGGCAAAAGTACTGGAGTTTCAGCTTTAGCATCAGTCCTTCCAATGAAACCCAGGACTGATCTCCTTTAGGATGGACTGGTTGGATCTCCTTGTAGTCCAAGGGGCTCTCAAGAGTCTTCTCCAGCACCACAGTTCAAAAGCATCAATTCTTTGGCACTCAGCTTTCTTCACAGTCCAACTCTCACATCCATACATGACCACTGGAAAAACCATAGCCTTGACTAGATGAACCTTTGTTGGTAAACTAATATCTCTGCTTTTTAATATGCCATCTAGGTTGGTCGTAAGGGTTAAAACTTTGGGATATAAGTTTGGGGGGCACACAATTCATGTAAATGCTGGAATAAACTGGCTTCACTATTAATGAGCTACTTGACACTGGATAAGTTAGTTCATCCCTTTGATCTCAGTTTCAGTTCAGTTCACTTCAGTTGCTCAGTTGTGTCCAACTCTTTGCGACCCCATGAATCGCAGCACATGAGGCCTCCCTGTCCATCACCAACTCCCGGAGATCACTCAAACTCATGACCATCGAGTTGGTGATGCCATCGAGCCAACTCATCCTCTGTCGTCCCCTTCTTCTCCTGCCCCCAATCCCTCCCAGCATCAGGGACTTTTCCAGTGAGTTAATTCTTCGCATGAGGTGGCCAAAGTATTGGAGTTTCAGCTTCAGCATCAGTTCTTCCAATGAACATCCAGGACTGATCTCCTTTAGGATGGACTGATTGTATCTCCTTGCAGTCCAAGGGACTCTCAAGAGTCTTCTCCAACAACACAGTTCAAAAGCATAAATTCTTTAGCACTCAGCTTTCTCCACAAACCAACTCTCACATCCATACATGAGCACTGGAAAAACCATAGTCTTGACTAGATGGACCTTTGTTAGCCACATAGTGTCTCTGATTTTTAATATGCTATCTAGGTTGGTCATAACTTTTCTTCCAAGGAGTAAGCATCTTTTAATTTCATGGCTGAGTCACCATCTGCAGTGATTTTGGAGATCAAAATAATAATAATAATAATAAAGTCTGAAACTGTTTCCACTGTTTCCACATCTATTTGCCATGAATTGATGGGACCAGATGTCATGATCTTAGTTTTCTGAATGTTGAGCTTTAAGCCAACTTTTTCACTCTCCTCTTTCACTTTCATCAAGAGGCTCTTTAGTTCCTCTTCACTTTCTGCCATAAGAGTGGTGTCATCTGCATATCTGAGGTTATTGATATTTCTCCCAGCAATCTTGATTCCAGCTTGTGCTTCCTCCAGCCTAGCGTTTCTCATGATGTACTCTACACAGGAGTTAAATAAGCAAGGTGACAATACACAGCCTTGACATACTCCTTTTCCTATTTGGAACCAGTCTGTTGTTCCATGTACAGTTCTAGCTATTGCTTCCTGACCTACATATAGGTTTCTTGAGAGGCAGGTCAGGTGGCCTGGTATTCTCATCTATTTCAGAATTTTCCACAGTTTATTGTGATCCACAGAGTAAAAAGGCTTTGGCATAGTCAATAAAGCAGAAATAGATGTTTTTCTGGAACTCTCTTGTTTTTTCAATGATCCAGCAGATGTTGGCAATTTGATCTCTGGTTCCTCTGCCTTATCTAAAACCAGCTTGAACATCTGAAAGTTCATGGTTCACATATCGCTAAAGCCTGGCTTGAAGAAT
Source organism: Bos mutus (assembly GCF_027580195.1). NCBI lineage: Eukaryota > Metazoa > Chordata > Mammalia > Artiodactyla > Bovidae > Bos > Bos mutus. Next base: position 16,386,069 of record NC_091617.1, read on the forward strand.
TTTGAGCATTACTTTACTAGTGTGTGAGATGAGTGCAGTTGTGCGGTAGTTTGAGCAATCTTTGGCATTGCCTTTCTTTGGGATTGGAATGAAACTGACCTTTTCCAGTCCGGTGGCTACTGCTGAGTTTTCCAAATTTGCTGCCATATTGAGTGCAGCACTTTGACAGCATCATCTTTCAGGATTTGAAATAGCTCGACTGGAATTCCATCACCTCCACTAGCTTTGTTCGTAGTGGTGCTTTCTAAGGCCCACTTGACTTCACATTCCAGGATGTCTGGCTCTAGGTGAGTGATCACACCATCATGATATCTGAGTCATGAAGATCTTTTTTGTACAGTTCTTCTGTGTATTCTTGCCACCTCTTCTTAATATCTTCTGCTTCTGTTAGGTCATTACCATGGTAGAAGCAAGATCCGATTCTGTAAAGAGCAATATTGCATAGGAACCCAGAATGTTAGGTCCATGAATCAAGGCAAACTGAAAGTGGTCAAACAGGAGATGGCAAGAGTGAACGTTGACGTTCTAGGAATCAGCAAACTAAAATGGACTGGGAAGGGTGAATTTAACTCAGATGACCATTATATCTACTACTGTGGTAAGGAATCCCTTAGAAGATATGTAGTAGCCATCATGGTTAGCAAAAGAGTCCAAAATACATTACTTAGATGCAATCTCAAAAATGACAGAATGATCTCTGTTCGTTTCCAAGGCAAATCATTCAATATCACAGTAATCCAAGCCTATGCCCTAACCAGTAATGCTGAAGAAGCTGAAGTTGAACAGTTCTATGAAGACTACAAGAAGTTTTAGAACTAACACCCAAAAAAGATGTCCTTTTCATTATAAGAGACTAGAATGCAAAACCAGGAACTCAAGAAACGCCTGGAATAACAGGCAAATTTGGCCCTGGAGTACGGAATGAAGCAGGGCAAAGGCTAACAGAGTTTTGCCAAGGAAATGCACTGGTCATAGCAAACACCCTCTTCCAAAAACACAAGAGCAGACTTTACACATGGACATCACCAGATGGTCAACACCGAAATCAGATTGATTATATTCTTTGCAGCCAAAGATGGAGAAGCTCTATACAGTCAGCAAAAACAAGACCAGGAGCTGACTGTGGCTCAGATCATGAACTCCTTATTGCCAAATTCAGACTTAAATTGAAGAAAGTAGGGAAAACCACTAGACCATGCAAGTATAACCTAAATCAAATCCTTTATGATTATACAGTGGAAGTGAGAAATAGATTTAAGGGCCTAAATCTGATAGACAGAGTGCCTGATGAACTATGGATGCAGGTTCATGACATTGTACAGGAGACAGGGATCAAGACCATCTCCAAGAAAAAGAAATGCAAAAAAGCAAAATGGCTGTCTGGGGAGCCCTTACAAATAGCTGTGAAAAGAAGAGAAGTGAAAAGCAAAGGAGAAAAGGCAAGATGTAAGCCTCTGAATGCAGAGTTCCAAAGAATAGCTAGAAGAGATAAGAAAGCTTTCCTCAGCAATCAATGCAAGGTAATAGAGGAAAACAACAGAATAGGAAAGACTAGAGATCTCTTCAAGAAAATTAGAGATACCAAGGGAACATTTCATGCAAAGATTCTCAGTTTAATTATGTACATATTTGATATAAGCAAATATGATAGTATGTTGTAAGGAGGAAAGGATAAAATGTAAACCACTTTGTAAAGTGAAATACTCTAGGTAGTAGAGAGATGTGCTCTTTTCCGATGAGTGCACATTTCAGAGAAATGGTAGCTTTAATAAGCATCAGTCAATTCAGTCAGTTCAGTTCTGTTGCTCAGTCGTGTCCGACTCTTTGTGACCCCAGGGACTGCAACATGCCAGGCTTCCCTGTCCATCACCAACTACCGGAGCTTGCTCAAACTCATGTCTATTCAAGTTGGTGATGCTATTCAACCATCTCATCCTCTGTCGTCCTGTTCTCAGCATAGTATCAGTGATAGTTCAGATACTATATAGCAGGGGTAATTTAACATGGGGAAATGTGAGTATCATTATACTCATTTGTTTTCTCTTACTGTCCCCTCTGATCAGGATTTCCACATTACTGACAAGTTATGATTATAGATTGATATATAGTTTCTAGTCTGTGATCACCATTGAATTAGGTAGTTTATCTGTCTTGTCTACGATTATAATTGGAGCATCTGATATGGTGCTCAAATAACTTGAGTTAATAAGTTACCTTGTTTTATACCCTTAATGAATCAGAATAAAGGCATATGAATATTTTAAAAGATATTTAAAGTGCTTACCACTGTAAATGTTTGTATTCTATTGGATATTTATATAACCATTAAATAAAATCTTCTTCAAAATAGAGTTTGCAATCTTAAAAACATACAGTAGAAGTATGCATACAAATTTGTTGATGCCCATGTAATAATTCTCCTTTGGAGGACAGAAACTTAATGATGTGAGTATTTGAGTGTTCAGGACCTATGTCCAAAATTACCTCTAAAGTGAGACTGATGGAGCCATTGAAGTCTTCGGGTGTCACTGAGACTAGTTGCTTGTCGTAAATAACTTAACTGGCTAATGATGATTCTCTTTGTATTAGTATATACTATTAAAGACCTGTTGCCCCATTCATATGAATTTCAAATAATTTTTTAAGTCCTGTAGCAGTTATTCTTACTGTCAGTTAATATTTCAACATTCTAACACAATACCGGATTTCTTAAAATTCCTTACAAGCTTGGTTAATGTAAGCTTTCTCCTTAGGAAAGAATTCTCAATGTAGACAAATTGTGTGTTTGGTTCTGTAAGACTGAAGATCAAAGATAAAACACTTGGTAAATCATTTAAATAATAAATGCCCATATTTAAGGTTTCTTGTGAAATTTCCTCCTTAATCATGTCTTTAAAATAACTGTATGTGTTATCAGAGAACTGTTTTTATCTTCATTAAAAAATAATTTTCTGCAACTCTTTATGGGTTTTTGTCAAGGGCCCAGTATTTTGATGTAGATTAAACTATTTTACCAAATGAGATTGATTTTAGAAGTTATATATATCATGAATTACATAAATACAAAAATAAATAGCTGATCTTGGAGGAATTAGAGATCATACAGGAAACAGATAAAATTTAGATATTTCTAATGAGTATATTCAATACCTTTTCTGTACTGCTAGTGTTTTCAAGATTCCTGAGTAACTATCATGCATAAACTATCAACTATATATGAAATATTCCTTCTTCTCCTTTTAAAAATCCTTCAAGGAATGTAGTTTGTTCTCTTTTTAGAGGAAAAAACAGAAATTCAAAGAGTTAAGTAAGTAGTTTAAGTTCACACAGTTATTTAGGAGAAAACCTCAATCTGACCTCATGTTTTTCAGACTGCAGCTTACCTAAATTTGCTCTTTTCATAGCAAAATATTGTGTATTATCACCCACTGGGTATGTGTGACTGATTTAAGGCTTTTCATTGCAGTGTATGAGGTTCCTTCTAGGTGGCACTATTGGTAAAGAACCTGTCTGCCAATGCAGGAGACATAAGGCACTTGGATTCAATCCCTGGGTTGGGACGATCCCCTGGAGGAGGGCATGGCAACCCACTCCAGTATTCTCACCTGGAGAATACCATGGATGGCGGAGCCTGGTGGGCTATACTTCATAGGGTAACAAAGAGTCAGACATGACTTAAGCAAATTAGAAGGCATGCATAGCAATGTATGCTATCACCCAGTAGATTCATGTGATTTATTTGAGAGCTTTAAGCTCTGAGAATTTAGAAGATTGTATCTACTTGAAGTAAATTATGTAATCTCTTGAATGAAAGAAATAACTTGGCATTTAATTACATTCTCTGGCAAAGTTTTAACAAACGTTATGTTTTGTCTGGCTAAACAGTATAAATGTTTTGTATAAAGTTTTCCATTGGATAAATAAATGTCCTTCCCCAGAGAATTTCCCATCACTGTGCTTCAAAGACAATTTGGAACATCTGCTTCCAGTGCCATTGATTGCGTTCACACTGTAACATTGAAAAATGTTTTTATTATTCCTATGCCATTATTGAAGGTCTCCAGAGATTTGAAATCATCTGAACAGTTTGATATACAACACTCAGTACATGCATTTACTACTTTTTTCCCCTAAAATCCAAAGTACACAAAGTAAATCAAATGCAGTTCTTAGACTTTTGTGAGAAATGGAATAATAATGAACCAGGGACTTTGGCTCATTTCTGAAAGGTCTGAGGTAGTTAGGTTCCTGTTGAATGATGTGCCAGATATTGGTATTGGCCACAATAGGAACCAGAAATTCAAGAAATCAATGGAAGTGGAATTATTTGTTCCCTGTTGAAACCTAGAAACACTCTAATTTTGAAGTCAGTCAGTCTAACAAGTGGAAATGGGGTGGTTAAATTTCTTACTAATAACGAAGGTGGTGGTGATTTGATTGCTGTCATGTCTGACTCTTGTGACCCCATGGACTCTAGCCCACCAGATTCCTCTATCCATGGGATTTGCTAGGCAAGAATACTGGAGTGGGATGCCATTCCCTTCTCTAGGGAATTTTCCTGACCCAGGGATCAAACCCCCGTCTCCTGCATTGCAGGCAGTCTCCTGCATTGCACTAGGATTCTTTACTGCTGAGCCACCAGGGACACCACTAATAACAAAGAATGACATCAATAACTCTGGCCTGCAGGTTAAAGCTGATATTTCCTTTCTAAAGAGCTTGGGCGTGATTGAGTTCCTAACATGCATACAGGCACTTTAGAGTTAAGTCATGTTTATTTGAGGAACACATGGTGGGAAGTGGAGGGAGCATAAATCTGTATATCTAGTCCATATATCTTTAAGTGAAACCAATCAATCAATATGTCTCATAGAGGCAAAAGTCAAGCTGTACATTTAGGGGAGAGACCACATGAGTAGCAGAATTTCAAAAGGTAAGACCAATCTAATCAAGCCCTTAGAATGAACAAGCAGTGGTTTTGTTTTTAAATATGGAGAGAAAAATAATTTTAATTTATGTATATGAGAACATTCAGTAACGTGAAAGATAACGGACTTTAGAGAAACCTAAACTCATCCAGGGAACAGATAAAACCTAGAAAGTGCTAGTTACAATTTTAGAAAATTTGTGAAAGGTAACATGGGGCTTTCCAGGTGGCACTAGTTGCAAATAACACATTTGACAATGCAGGAGACATATGGATGTGAGTTCGATCCCCGGGTTGGGAAGATTCCCCAGAGGAGGGCATGACAACCTCCTTCAGTTTTCTTGCCTGGAAAATCCCATGGACAGAGGAGCCTAGGGGGCAGTCCACAGGGTCACAACTGAAGCAACTTAGGATACACACAGGCACATGAAATGTAATATCTGCAAAATAAGAACAGTCTACTCGGGGGGGAGGGGGAGAAAAGCAAAAACAGTCAGAGGCTGTGATACCACTTATGGAAGTTAGGGTTGTTACAGTAAAATATCTGGGAGAAGAACATCTAGGAAATTGAAGGTGGGAAAAGAATGCTAGGGAATATCTCATTATGTAGAGCAAAGGTTGGGAAAAAAGAAAAAAAAAAAAAGAAGAAAAACCCAAGACAATATTTGAAGAAAAATTTTAAAAGGAAGCTACATGGAAGAATAACTATGAAGTTTTCAGATTTTCTAATAGATGATCCAGAGAGAGAAATTAAAAGAAAAATGGGAGAAATAATTAAGGGGGGAAAAAAAAGTCTCAGATAGAAAATAAAGCAAGAAACTTCAGATTGAAAAATCTCACTCCTAAACAGCATCCATCATAATAAGTGATGTGTTTTAGCACATTTTTTCTGAAAATTTAAAACACCAAATTAATTTTTTAAATTGACAGTTTATCTGTAAAAGATAAAACAAGTATTCTAGGAGAATTTTCATTAGCAACACTAGCTTCTAGAAAATAATGGAATTTGATATTTAAAAAATTTTGTGAAAACACAATATATTAACTAAAATCAAGATCCTGAAAAGCAATTATTCAGAATATTAAAAATAAATAAAGATATTTCCAAAGATGAGCAATTAGAACATTGATGTATGGTATGATCTGAATGCTTATATGGAATGATTGTATTAAGAGACAGGGCCTATGGGAGGGTGGAGCCCTCATGAATGGGATTAACGTTTTTATAGAAGAGGCTCCATAGAGACTCATAGTCCCTTAAATCACATGAGGACACAGAGAGAAGTTTCCAGCTATGCGCCAGGAAGAAGGTCCTTAAAAAAAAGTGGCCATGCAGGCACCTTGATCTTAAACTTTCTAGACTTCAGACATATGAGAAATAAATTTCTGTTGTTTATAAGCTACCTATAGTGAAAGTGTTAGTCACTCAGTCATATCCAACTCCTTGCGACACCTTAGACTATAACACACCAGAATCCTCTGTCCACGGGATTTTCCAGGCAAGAATACTGGCGTGGGTAGCCATATTCCCTTCTCCGGGGGATATTTCTGTCAGGAATAGAACCCAGTTCTCCAGCATTGCAGGCAGGATTCTTTTCCATCTCAGCCACCAGCAAAGCCCTTTTAAGCCGCTTGCTGCTGCTGCTGCTGCTGCTGCTAAGTCGCTTCAGTCGTGTGACCCCATAGACGGCAGCCCACCAGGCTCCCCTATCCCTGGGATTCTCCAGGCAAGAACACTGGAGTGGATTGCCATTTCCTTCTCCATTTAAGCTACCTAGTCTATAGTATTTTGTTATAAGAGTCTGAACCGACTAAGACAGTGTACCATTTGCACTTTCTGACACAAAGAGATGGGAAAGAGAAAAGAATGTATTCTATCAAATAGAAAACAAATTCAAGAAAGAAAAACATAAAAGGTGATATGACAGAGGAATATAAGGAAAGGCGAGCCTTGAGAGGAATGGCTCTCATTCTACATCAGTGAGTCTCAGATTTGGAATGAAATATCATCAAGAAAAAAAGGGCTATGTTGCTGTTGTTTTTAATTAATAATTTAATTAATTGAATATGTCAAAGTCTTTTATATCGTCCCTCTCAATGACTTCTCTTTTCTCCAATAATAATAGAAGTTTTACCTGAGCACAAGGTGGTGAAGCAAAAAAATATGTTAACTTCTTTGCAACAAACTCTGATAATGCAATTAATTTCTGGAGAGTAAATGACAAATAAAGTTATCATAGTAGTATTAAATAATTTTATCATGCCAGTTATTTTACTGTGTCAGGTACTATTTCAAATGCATTATAAATGTTAATTCATTTAATTCTCAATACATCCATATGAAGTAGGTGCCAGTGTACATGCTAAGTTGCTTCAGTCGTGTCCAACTCTTTCTGACCGTACAAACTGTAGCCCGCCAGGCTCCTCTGTCCATGGAATTTCCCAGGAAATAATACTGGCATGGATTGCCATTTCCTTTTCTAGGTTATCTTCCCATCCCAGGGATTGAACCCATGTCTCTTATGTCTCCTACATTAGTAGGTGGGTTCTTTACCACTAATGCCACCTGGGATTTGCAGATGAGAAGAGCTTTAACATCTTTCACAAGTTAACACTAGATTACTGCATTTATATTATGTGTGCAACATGAAAGGCAAGGCTTTCCCCTCCTCTTCCTCCTGGCTCTTCCCCTCCCATGGGCTGGAATGTAGATATTATACTAGTGGTTTGTGCAGGTCTCTTAGATTTGAAGATGCAAACCTAATTATGAAGGTGGAAGAGAATCAAAACCAACAAACCTGAGTCCTTAAAACATGGAGATGACATATTTGCCTTTGTTTCTTGAGAGTAAACTATTAAAGAATTAAAAAAAATTCTTTTTAATTACTGTTATTTTGATTATTGTCACAACAGCTAAACCTGCATCAAAATGTTAAGTAGTTCAAATAGGAAAAATGAGTCCAAAATGGTGTTGGCTAAAAGACAAAGAAGGGAAAAGCCTGTAAAAATAGAACAAAGGAATGTCCAAAGACCAGAGTGAGGACCTCAGGTAAAACAAGCAGTCCTCCTGGCTAGGCCAATTTACATAGCTCAGGCTCAGGGAGAGGAGAGAAAAACAAAAAAAGGAGCCAAAATTGAGCTGGGGGCTTCTCTTCTCTGTGTGTCTTTTGGGTCAGCCCACCCTCACTCCTCTAGGATGTATTTTCCTTTGCTTGCTAACAAAACTGAGCTATAACACTGGTCTGTCCGTCTCTTCAAATTTTTGCTGTGGTGAGACAGAACCAAGGAAATTACACACTCCCCTGACAAAAACTAGCACAATATTAAGAAAATGGATGTTAGCAATATGACAATGACATATGATTCTTTTGTCAATAAGAAAGAAAAACAATTGCAAATTTCAGAAAAAAAAATGTTCAAGAGTCATGGGGCAAACATAAAGCAAATTAAAATGAGATGCTGATTTTTAACAATATACAGAATGTAACAGTTGGGGAGGGGGATTTGTCCTTGACCTTTAGAGACTACTCCTATTTGCATCAAAGAGCACATCTGAATAACAAGGGATTGCATTAAGTTTATTTCTCTACGGGTCCAATATGTTAGTGGTTTTTGGTAATACAGAAGATGTTCATAATAATTTATGCTCTTCTTGAATGTCTAGACTTAACCTATAAAGACAGCTTGGAACCAACTTGTCATACTTTTTATGTAAGATTATACACCTTGCCAAAGTAAAAACAAATAAAACTGGCTTGAAAATTTTGAAAAGTAAAGGAGCATACTAGAAACTAAGAGAAATTTTAGTGTGCAAATGTCTGCATTTTACTTAAAAAGAAACCAAGATACACTGCTTGCAGTTGATTTAGCAAGAGAAAAAGGAATGAGTATCTTACATAAAAGACTAATTAATAAGAGAAATTAAGAAAAATATTACTAATCTATTTAAGAAAGGGAAATAGGATTTATTTACAATTATTTTTTCATAGTAAGGGATTAATTGAATCTAGGCTGACAAATCAAGAAATGGAGTTAATGTATCTAATATATTGTGGTGCAGGGAGTGAACAGATGAACCAATAAGCTGAGAAAGCTAAAATGTGTTTTTTCTGGGCAGTGTCACTAGAGATAAAGCTGACACAAGACTTCTTTAATATTTCTTTTTTATTATGTACATATATTTATGTTATAATAAAATAGTTCATGAGGTAGACATCTCATGTTTTTAGTTGTTCCAGTCAGTAAGAGGTCTCTGCCAACATAAAGTGCGCTGTATTTACCAGGGATCTGCTTTCCTGGTTTTGAAAAATTGTGATAATTCATCCTCAACTGTTCAATCAAAAGAAGCCAAAGTAATCAAGACTTCTCTTTATACTACAGAAAGTGATCTTTACATGTCAGCTACAGTTTCTTAAACTTAAATGCTAAGAAAAATAGCTCAGGTGCAAAATGAGCAGTAATGTCCTTGGTATGCTATCAATTTCTCCACAAATCTTGTTGGGGTGAATTCTAGAGAATAATGCATTTAGTCCTGGGTGTTCTTTGGAAGGAATGATGCTAAAGCTGAAACTCCAGAACTTTGGCCACCTCATGAGAAGAGTTGACTCATTGGAAAAGACTCTGATGCTGGGAGGGACTGGGGGCAGGAAGAGAAGGAGACGACAGAGGACGAGATGGCTGGATGGCATCACCGACTCGATGGACGTGAGTTTGAGTGAACTCCGGGAGTTGGTGATGGATAGCGAGGCCTGGCATGCTGCAATTCATGGGGTCGCAAAAAGTCAGACACGACTGAGCGACTGAACTGAACTGAACTGAACTGAATGCATTTAAGAAACTGTTTCTGGAAAAAAAGAATGCCCGTTTTTACATTTAAACAATTGGCATCCATAACATAGAATATAATTAGATTAATGCTTTTGGTATTTCAATCAAGCTTGATGTTCTTAATCATTAATTAGATGTTTAAAAAGATATCAAAATTAGAAGTCAAGTGTCAATTTAGACAGAACAGGGACTTTTGCCTTTTTGTTGTACGTTTATAAAGTAATTGTTTTTTTTCTTAAAGATTTCCCTGAAGATGTTGGTATTCTTGCAATAAGCTGGTGCAGTAAATTGGTATTTAGATAATATTGTATCAATGCAAAAGACTTGGTTCAATCCCTGGGTTAGGAAGATATCCTGGAGAAGGGCATGGCATCCCATTTCAGCCTAGAGAGTCCCTATGGATAGAGGAGCCTGGTAGGCTCCAGTCCATGGGGTCGCAAAGAGTTGGACACAGGACTGAGTGACTAAGCAAACACATTTGATACTTGCACAATCACCAGTGATTAAAGATGAGCTGTGCCTCTGTAACCTATATATGTGTGTGTCAAGTGGCTTCGGTCATGTCCTATTGTGTGTGGCCCTATGGACTGTAACCCACCAGGTTCCTCTATCCGTGGAATTCTCAAGGCAAGAATACTGGAGTGGGTTACCATGTCCTCCTCCAGGGCATCTCCTGACCCAGGGATTGAACTCGTATCTCTTAAGTCTCCTGCATTAGCAGTAGGGTTCTTTACCACTAGCGCTGCCTGGGAAGCCCCAACCAATATGTAGCACTTATACATAGCATTTATAAAGTGGTTAAACTTGGACAGTTATACAACACTTAAGGTGAATGTTTTTGTTTTTTTTTTTTCTGTATTCTCAGAGATAATTTTTACTTAGGCCTAAACTACTGTTATTATAAATTTTAAAATTTGTTGTTGAGGAATAATATGCCTATGAAAAAACTCATGCACACTAAATATATAACTTGATGAATTTCAGTCAATATTTTAAAAGTAGAGTGCTAAGACATTTGTGGTTGAAATTCATAACAGCTGAAAACTCTCTAATGAGAGAAAGTATTTAGAAAAATGAGATCCCTAAAATCACAAGTGGGCTTCCGTGGTGGCTCAGATGGTAAAGAAACTATGTGCAATGCAGGAGACCTGGGTTCGATCCCTGGGTTGGGAAGATCCTCTGGAGAAGAAAATGGCAACCCATTCTAGTATTCTTGTCTGGAAAATCCCATGGACAGAGGAGCATGGTGGGCTACAGTTCATTTGATTGCAAAGAGTCGGACATGGCTGAGCAAGTAACACACAAAATCACAAGTAATTTCAACATATGATGGTAAAGGTGAAAAAATGTGTGTTATATACAATTAGCATGGAAAATTACTTGACAAATTATTATATGCTGTGAAACTGAGCTTTTTAAAACTATAATTTAGAGTTTTATGTTAAAAATAAGTGTTTATTTTTCTATTTGATGTGGAAGAGTTGAGAATGTGAATTAATTATAACCTCTTCTATTTGTGAGCCTTTTAATATAATGACATTTCAGGAATAAAAAAATGAAAAGACAGTTTTAAGAAATATCGAAACTTTTTCAAGATATGTATTTTTCAATATTACAAGAAAGTTAGGAGGGAAAGAAGAAAGATAATTTTCATGTGAATGCCAAGAAAAAAGGAATAATAATCAGTGTGAGCAGAGGAGTAGGTAAAGAAGGCCAATACTTATCACCAGCAACTCTTTAAATTTTTGATAGGATTGCCATTTTATCTATTAATATAAAAAGTTTATTTTCACCAAGAGAGGATGTTCAAGTCAGACATAAAACAGACACTTTTGATAGTTGTTCCTTAGTTGTTCAGTGACTCAGTTGTGTCCCACTCTTTGTCACCCCATGAACAACAGGCTTTCCTGTCCTTCACTATCTCTCAGAGTTTGCTCAAACTCATATCCATTGAGAAGATGAGGCCATCCAATCATCTCATTCTCTGTCAGTCCCTTCTCTTCCTTCCCTCAATATTTCCCAGCATCAGCATCTTTTCCACTTAGCTCTTCACATCAGGTAGCCAAACTATTGGAGCTTCAGCTTTACCATCATTCCTTCCAACAAATATTCAGGGTTGATTTCATTTAGGATTGACTGGTTTGGTCTCTTTGATGTCCAAGGGACTCTCATATGAGTTCTCCAGCACAACAGTTTGAAAGCATCAGTTCTTCATCGTTCAGTCTTCCTGATGGTCCAACCTCTCAAATCCGTCCATGACCACTGGAAAAACCATAGTTTTGACTATATGGACCTTTGCTGGCAAAGTCATGTCTCTGTTTTTTAATTCACTGTTTGTCATAGTGTTTTTTCTAAGGAGCAAGCATCTTTTAATTTCATGGCTGCAGCCAGTCTGCAGTGATTTTTGGAGACCATGATAATAAAATCTGTCACTGTTTCCATTTGCAAATACAAAAAGTGAATCAGTATTTTCATTTCAAGTTTAAAAGAGATAAAGGTGTTATCATAGATAAAAACAAAAGATTTTTATAAATATTTTCCATATGTTATTAGAAATAGAAAAATATTTTCCTAAAAATCTCTGTATCCTTAAAGGGTAATATTGTCCCTCTCATTTAAAATTTTTTTTGTCCTGAGTTATATTATGAAAATGTATTTCTTTATGGCTAAAGCTCCAAAGGAGCTGTAACTCTTGATGTCAAAAGACCTTTACCCCTTAGCAAGCTAATCTTCAAATTTCATATTCATAAAATGACATTTACAGAACTTTCAGCAACTTTTAAAGTTTGATTAAACATAAATTCAAACTAATTTTGGAGCTACTGATACATAAAACTGTGACAAACATTTTAGCGTTTGGAAGACCCCTGGAGTATGAAAGTGGCAACCCAGTCCAGTATTTTTCCCAGGCGGACAGGAGCCTGGAGGACTACCGTCCATGAGGTCGCAAAGAGTTGGACATGGGTGAGTGACTGCACACACACACACAACATGAATATGCGTACAGTTATGGAATTTTAAATTTCATTCTTAAAAATTTGATTAGTTTCATGTGATTTAATTACATCTCAAAGTGAAAAAACGTTTGCCATGTTATCACAAGGAGCACACTGTGTACATTAAATGAAATTAATGACATTTCATTCAGTTTTTAAAAGTGAAGACAAAGACTCATGTAAATTAAGCGCATTGAAGAAACAATCTAAAAGCTTCAAAATTATCATTTGACTGTTGAAATGTTTAATATTTTCCCGTCAAGTACATTTTCAAGTAAATTGAATTATGTTTGTTAATTTTTCTAAATGCACTCTGTGTCTGTAAAGAAATTCCTATTTTTATTACTTTTTAGGTACAAAAAGTGCAAATATCATAAAAGTAGAAATTTTGAAAATTTTGTAGATTGACACTTTTATTAATAAGTTTGGACATGTTGATTATTATTTACTTGAATATTACCTTTTTAAAAACTCTTTTTCCTTATGGAAACCTATTATATCTATTGTAGAATTTTCATATTTTGGTTCTCAGGTGGCACTTAGGCTCATGAGTCACAAAGACAATTTGGTATATATAAAAAATAGACTATTAATTCAGCCATAGGAAAAGAATGGAAAAAAAATCTTTAAAAAAAAAAGCCATAGGAAAAAAGAATATTTCCATTTGCAACAACATGGATGCATCTAGATGGTATTATTAAGTCATATAAATCAGGCAAAGACAAATACTACATGATTTTACTTACATGTGGAATCAAAACAACAAAGCAAATACACAAAACCAAATGAAAATAGACTCATAGGTGTGAGAATAAACTGGAGATTACCAGAGGGGACTGGAGTGAGGGATGGGAAAAATAAGTGAAAATAATAAAGAGGTACAGACTTCCAGCTATAAAATATCAATAAATGAGTCACAAGGATATAATGTATAGCATAAGAAATATGGCCAATAATACTTTAATAACAGTATGAGAACAGATGTTTACTAGGCATTGTGGTAATCATTTTGCAATGCATTTAAATGTTGAACTATTATACTATACACCTGAAACAAACACTATATAGTATATAAAGTATATTTCAATTCAAAAAAAGGACTCAAGTCATATAGCTTCAGAAACTGCCCAATAACTTAAGGGTAATATTGTGGTTTTCTTTCTAATATAAAAACAAATTCACAGGGAAGTTAGAGGTACAGTACTATCAAGAATTATTTTTCTCTAAAACAGTTGAAAATGAGTTGCAGATCTGATGATTCAAATAGATTAGTATTAATTTGGCTAGTAATTATATAATATTATATAGGATATTTGCTTGTATAATACAATCACCTCTACAGTATGATCATAAAAATACTCAATATTAATACATTAATACTATATAATACAGAGACTCCCATCTAATTTGACAACTGTAACAATGTTGTCATGATAACAAAGGGCTCAGTTATAAGTTCCTTAATCTTATCTTGATTTTCATGACTTTGACACAAGATGGTTATGTGTGCTTATTTGTTTTTTTCAGAATATTCCTTAGGAGTGCTTCTTTATGAATAATTTAGTTAAGTATTTTTTCATGAACATCCTAGAAGTGATGTTTACTTCTTCTGAATGCATTCTTTCAGATGGCCTATAGTTTTAATTTGTTCTATTACTGAGAATATTCACTTATATCACTGGATTATGGTAATATCTGCTGGGGTTTTTTTCAATGTGAAGTTACTATTTGTTTCCTTTTGTAAGTAGTAATTATTTTGATTTAGACACACCTTGAAACTGCATAAATATCCATTTTATCATACACATTTTTATTTATTTATTTTTCTTTGTATATTCATGGACATTTTATTCTGTTTTAGCCATATGTTATAATATATTATCTTACATTGTCTTCAGTCTGACCAGTGATACCTTTCTCAAGCTGATTTCTGCATCCTTTCAACGTATCCCCCAACTTTGTTTTAATTTGTAGCACATTCTTAGCTTCTGCTACAAAATGCTTCCATTATCATCTTGTACATTTTGTACCAGACTTACAATCAGTCATTTCTCCAAGGAGCTTTCCCTTTAGTGGAAAATGACATAGAGAATCCAAGATATAGACACTAAATAGGCTCAATGCTATTAGACCATCACTGTTCTTAGGCCCCTTCAAGAGACAAAGCTAGAAATCAAATGAATTTGGGTATCTATATATGAGCACATATATTTTAATCTCTGTGTATGATTCACAAATCTACACTGATACCACAATTCCACAGTTATGGCATATAATATATCACTATTCTGAAACCTCACATATACATCAGTCAGATCCTGCAATCATTTAGCAAAATATTTGGATTGATTTTATTCAGATGGAAAAATAAAAATTGCTATAAACATTGATTCACAGCACACAAATATCAGTGTGGAGGTACATAATAGTTCATACTCATAACCATTTCTCTAAATATCACTCCAATATATGTGTAAAAACTTAAATAGTTATTAGTTCATTGCATTCAATTTGTCTATGTAAGTTCACAAAGAATCAGTAAAGGATGTGATGCTTGACTCATTTTCTATTGAGTTAGTCTAACAAGCCTCAAAATCTAAACATATGTAATGATAGAAAATTACAGCATTTATTGTTTTTTATATCTTCATCACTGAAAGCTTCTTACATTTTGCTTGTTAGAAAGAAAATACACAATTTTACAGGATGTTTGTTTCACTTTATATAGATCTTGTATTCAGTAGAGGAACAGATTGTTATTTTCTTCTACTTTTTCTAATTCTTTAACAACAAACCTAATATTTTAAAACTATAATTATATTCTAATTTGATTTAAATAAAGTAATCTGAATGGAATTTTCATTTCCTTTCTTAGGGAAAAGAAAATACAGAGTATTCAGTGATAATATAATTCCAGTGCTATTGTATTCAATGTTTGGGCTTGACACTGTGACTCATTATGCTTTTATATATCATGGTATTTTCAGATATGAGAAAGAATATTGATAAGTATGTTAAATTAACATAACTGTTAAATTTGGTATCTACTATCTAAACTTTACGGAAAAGGCAATGGCACCGGACTCCAGCACTCTTGCTGGAAAATCCCATGGACGGAGGAGCCTGGTGGGCTGCAGTCCATGGGGTCTCTAAGAGTCAGACACGACTGAGCGACTTCACTTTCACTTTTCACTTTCATGCATTGGAGAAGGAAATGGAAACCCACTCCAGTGTTCTTGCTTGGAGAATACCAGGGGCGGCGGAGCCTGGTGGCTGCCGTCTATGGGGTCACACAGAGTCAGACATGACTGAAGCGACTTAGCGGCAGCAGCATCTAAACTTTAAAAGCTTAGAAATAACTTTTTTTTTTTTTTTATGTTTGAAGGATATTTTATCTCTAATTTTATTTTATTTTTAAACTTTACATAATTGTATTAGTTTTGCCAAATATCAAAATGAATCCGCCACAGGTATACATGTGTTCTGACATAATAATCTTTGATAGTTTTGACATCCCTTAATTTTTTTCTCATAGATACTTGGAATCGAGATAATGTAAACAAAAATATAGACTTCCTTAAAGTCAATATTCTGACAGCCTGAAACATTAAGATATCAAGTTTGTGATAAATGATTGATGACACAGTAAATTACATCCATGGAGAAGGAAATGGCAGCCCACTTAGTCTTGCCTGGAAAATCCCATGGACAAGAGGAGCCTGGCGGGCTACAGTCCACAGAGTCACAAAGAGTCAGACACGACTGAACAACTGGGCACACATGCATGCTTTCTTCTTGTTGTTGGTTTCCAAATATTCCCTCTAGCCCACCCAATTTTATATCAGGGAAATTCAGATGACAAAGTAACCTTGCTATTATGTAAACATATCTAGAGAAAGTAATTCTTAACACCGTGAAAACCATTAAAAACTCAATTTTCTGGGAAAAAAAAAAAAGAAATAACTTTTATTTCTAAAATAACAATAATAGTGCATCTCTTAAGGCTTTTCTGAAGTTGTGATATTGTTGATTATATATGTCTGATTTCCAAGGGTGTTTTAAATTTGCACTTTCTTTTTAGATATTTAGGAAATTTTCAGAATCATTGAAAATATTTTACTCCTGTCAGGATAAAAATTCTATTTTAATTTGTACACTTATTCAACTATTTATTTCTTCATTCACCCCTTCATTGTTCATTCTGTGCTATTTACTGACTATATAATTTTTTCCAGGCATTATGCTTTTGCTGTATATGAAGGTGGAAAGAGGTTACTTATACCCACCAAGACCTCAGTTCAGTGAAAAAAGCTATCATTAACTATTTTATGCAAAGGCTACTTTCCGATTATCATCACTCATAAAATAGTTACAGCTTTCATGTTAATTTCATATTAGGTCTTTCGTAATAACTCCCAATATTCTTACACAATAAGACATTCTAGTTTTATCAAGAAGAGATCTTACTCTTCCCTCTTTATATCATACTCATATTATTTTCTGGACTTTGCTTATTTGTTTCTTAACCTGGTACACCCAACTTCCTTATCTCTATCTGCAAAACTCTTAGTACTTTTTCATCAAAATCCTTCTCAAATTTCACTTACTTTGAAAATTCTTAGTGATCTCTTTTATTTGATCTCATTCTCAATGGCTTACCATTTAGCAATTAGTTATTATCTATTGAGATGGATAATTATTATGTAATCTCTTTGCCATTTTCCATTACTGGAGGATTTTCTATCTTAACATTCCTTTTCTAAACTGAGTGTCATAACTTAGATTTTTCAGAAAGTTTCATCTACTCTAAAATTGCCTAATATTAAGGAAAATAACGGAGAAGGCAATGGCACCCCACTCTAGTACTCTTGCCTGGAAAATCCCATGGATGGAGGAGCCTGGTAGGCTGCAGTCCATGGAGTCGCTAAGAGTCGGACACGACTGAGCGACTTCACTTTCACTTTTCACTTTCATGCATTGGAGAAGGAAATGGCAACCCACTCCAGTGTTCTTGCCTGGAGAATCCCAGGGATGGGGGAGCCTGGTGGGCTGCCGTCTATGGGGTCACACAGAGTCGGACATGACTGAAGCGACTTTGCAGCAGCAGCAGCAGCAAGGAAAATCATGTAGAATTTAATGGACATTTTATAAGAATTTTCTTGACCAGAAGTTAAAATAAGGCATTATGAAGTTTCTGTAAGCATAATTATTCTGTAAGCAAAATATTCTGTAAGCAAAAATATAATAGATGGTCTCCCATCTATTGACAGTAACTTCTGCAAAGCAACCAAGATTGCTATTCCACAGTATTTATACCAACCTCAAACAGACACCTTGAAAAGGTAAAACACATTCAGACGGCAGTTAATTAATTCTAGACCACATCACACTGTATAAGAATTCTGAAATTTATGGCTTCTTTGAAACTATGGGAAATAGAAATTAATTAAAAACCCAAGTAGGATAACTAGAGGATATAGCAAGGAATTGCATGTAAAAGGAACTTACTTTTCTACTCTATTTTTGATGTTCAAAAGAACTAGAGGCTAAGTTTCATGAATGAAAATGGAACTTAATAAGCATATCAGTTCAGTTCAGTCACTCAGTTGTATCAGACTCTTTGTGACCCCTATGGACCTCAGCACGCCAGGCTTCCCTGTCCGTCACCAACTCCTGGAGCTTACTCAAATTCATGTTCATCCAGTCGGTGATGCCATCCAAATATGTGTACTCTTAAAATAGGATAGAAAGTTTTCACCAATAGACAAATATTAAAATATGTCACAGAGAGCTATATTGTACTCAGAGAACACAATTTCAAATTAAAAGTAGCAAAAATTATTACAATGTAAACCATGTTTATGTTCCATGTTTTATAACCATTACTTAAATTCTGGGATGTATGTGTGTTTGTCAGAGGGAGAGAGAGAGAAAAATTGTCTTTGTGTAATTTATTTTCTAAGTGATACTTGATGTTTCTAACCCAAACTTTAAGAGGAGTTTAACTTCTGTTATTTATATGGCAATTGAAATAGAATTACCATGATCGCCTAAAAATGTGAGCATTCATTTATTTCCCATTTTCTCTTCATCCACTTGGAACTTCAGTGCAAACTAGATGTCATTTTAAAACCCATTATTGTAAAGCTCAATTGCCAGCCAACTCAGTATGATGTCTGAGTACACATGAAGAAAATGTAATTAAGAAACACACTTTTGTCAATATTTCCTACACTTCCCATATCTGTGTATAATTTTATAATATTTAATATGACATCTTATTGATGTCATATAGAAACTGGTATAAGCTCTCAATATATATTCACCAGTTTTTTCAATTAAAATGATCAAATACATAGACAATTGAATGTTTTTGTTCATCACTACTTACTTTGCATTATTATGGATAATGAAGTCAAAATAAACACCAGTGTTTAATATCATTAGTAAAATGTGTCACTATTGATTCAAATTTAGTTAATAAGTTTTGATTAGGTAACTTTTAAGAATTTAAAATTTTTACCCTGGAACTTATTTAATAGTTCATTAAAAATGCATTTATAGTATTGGTAGGTTTCTCAGGCCAAGATGGTAATAAAGTAATTGTGTTCCCTCACTATGATTTGTAAATATTTGAAACTGACAAATATTTTAAGGTTAGAAGAAATAAAATACAAAATAAAAGAAATAAAATCAAAGGCAAATATATTAAGCATTTATTGAATACATTATTATTTTTAAAACTACTTCTTAAGCCTTGTTTTTCAAATAAATGAAAAAGTGAATTTCTTGCTATAGAATAGTTGTACTTTTATTCTTTATTATATTCTTGATAAATCTGACTTTAGCATATATTTCAAGGGTACAAATAAAAGCATATAAAGCATATTTTTTCTAAATCTTAGTTCTTATAATAACTGGAATGTTTCAGCTTTCATATGTAACCATGATCACTCTGTGGAAATTATTATTATATTTTTAAATGTTTAAAGTAACAGAGAGTTTAAAGAATAGTACAACAAACTCCAGTAGTCCTTAATATTAATATTTTGTTACTTTTTCATCTCTTTTTATGGAAATATCTTTTTCTCCTGTACTATTTAAATACAATTACAGATATCTAAATCTTTGTCTCTAAATATTTCAATGTGTTTCCTAAGGAAAATTACATTTTTCTGTATAACCACAAAATGTTACTATATTTAACACCAATTTAAGAAAATCATCAATTATATATAAGTCTGATCTCTAAAGCATTACAAAATATATTATTTAAAATATTTTTAAGGAATCAAATAAAATTCTTGCATTACAATAGTTTTTTTTTTCTTTTTTTCTTTGCCATTTTTCTCCCCAAATCTAGAACAATCGCACATTTCTGTATTTTCTTAATGACCGTGGATTTTTGAAGGGTCTCAGGCCAAACATCGTGTTAGATGTCTCACATTCTGCAGTTTTCTGATTATTTACTCATGTATAGATGTAACACTGAGGTTTCTCAGCAGCTGCACTACACAAGAGCATATTAAGAAAAGGGCTCTTGAATTCAGGGTTAAACAGAAGACTGTAGCTCCAGCCACATAAGACTCAAAAACATTACCTGGGATTGCTTTACTCCATTACATGGCTCTGTGTTTTTTCCATCAGCTACTGCAAGTAATGCCACTGCTTTATACCCAGGCCTGTTCCTGACAGCTGGACAGTAAGGGAGAATATGTCAACTGGTTTTAGACTTCAAAGGTCTGGATTTACTGTAAGAAATTTAGAGTAACAAAAGGGATTATGTTGAAGTGTAGAAAAGGAACAAATTGCATTTATATAAAACCTAATTACAGTTCAATGATGATTTTTCTTGGAGAAAGCAATGGCACCCCACTCTAGCACTCTTGCCTGGAAAATCCCATGGACGGAGGAGCCTGGTGGGTTGCAGTCCATGGGGTCGCTAAGAGTTGGACATGACTAAGCGACTTCACTTTCACTTTTCACTTTCATGCATTGGAGAAGGAAATGGCAACCCACTCCAGTGTTCTTGCCTGGAGAATCCCAGGGACGGGGGAGCCTGGTGGGCTGCCATCTATGAGGTTGCACAGAGTCGGACACGACTGAAGCGACTTAGCAGCAGCAGCAGCAGTTGATTTTTCTGACAATTATTTTGATAAATAACCATGATATTTAGAAAGTGTCAGTCATGTCTGACTCTTTCCGGCCCTATGGACTATGGCCTGCCAGGCTCCGATGTCCATGGAATTCTCCAGGCAGGAATACAAGAGTGGGTTACCATTCCCTTCTCCACCGGATCTTTCCAACCCAGAGATCACACCCTGGTATCCTGCATTTCAGGCAGATTCTTTACCGTCTGAATCATCAGGAGAAGTCCTGTATTGAGGTTATATATTTAAAAAGTGGTGTTATAGCATTTTAATTTGTCTTATGAACCCTAAAGGGAACTAGAAACTATCAAATTCTTATAAATGTATGTATGTGCATCCCAATGAACATTTGAAGCTATATTTTTATTTGTCTCATGAACATCACGATTTCAATAAAAATTATATTGTTTTCGTAATGCTTTCAAATAAAATAAATTTATAGAGATATTTATTTATTTATATATGTAAAGAATTAGAGCAGACTATTTAATTCTATGATTTGTGAGTCAAAGAATTATGAACTAATTAAAAAAAATGACCTTGTCTCAAATATCTTTGAAATAATAGTACTAAAACCAAATGGTATGACATAGATGAATTGAACAAATCAGATATAATATTGTTCTATATTTCTCAATTCCAGTCTATATGGTTGTCAAGTTCATTGTGGTACAACATTTAAAAACCACCTACATGAATAAATCTAAGAGATTTTAGATTCAACAGGATTATTTTTAATATAATAAGGTTTCTAAAGCTGGAAATTTTTCCACTGAAATATATTGGCCTGATTTATCCTAATATAATTCTCATTTCAATAATACTTTGAATATTTGTATATTTATTTTGCCAGATTAACTAAGTTATCTTTTTCATGAACTGCTTTGTTTTAATATATATATACTTGTCATACAATAGTATTTTAGAGTCAGGTATGCTACATAATGATTTGATATTGCATGTATTATGAAGCGATCACCACCATAAATCTGATAACAATGTTAAACTTCTTGTGCACAGTCTTGTTGGACTGTTTGTGATCCTATGGACTGTAGCCTGCCAGGCTCTTCTGACTATGAGATTTTCCAGGCAAAAATACTGGAGTGTGTTTTCATTTCCTCCTTCAGGGGATCTTCCTGACCCAGGGTTTAAACCCATGTCTCCTGCATCTCCTGCATTGGCAGGCAAATTATTTACCACTGAATAATACTATTGAATATATTCATTATGCTGTGTATTATATCTTCAGGGCTTAAAAAAAGTGGCAAAGTGGGATCCTTGTCTTGCTCCTGATCTTAAAGGAAATATTCTTAGCTTTTTATCAAATGTGATGTTGGTTATAGTTTTGTTGTACATGTTCTTTATTGTGTTGTGGTGTGGTTCATCTGTACCCACAATTTGGGAGTTTCTTTTCATAAATATATGTTGAATTTTCTCAAAAGCATTTTGGCATAAAATTCATATGATTTTTATTCTTTAATTTGTGAATATGATGTATCACATTAACTAACTTGCAAAACCATCTTTGCATCCCTGGACTAAATCCCACTTGACGCTTTTAATGTATTGTTGAATTTCATTTGCTAATATATTATTGAGAGACTTGCATCTAAGTTTAACAGCAGTATTGGCCAGTAACTCTAAAAAGAATTCTAAACCAGTTATAGTTGCTCTACAATGGTAACAATAAAAAATGTTTAATATGCTTTAAAAATGAAATACTCAATACTAAAATTTTATAGTGCTATTTGATAAGTTCATTTATTGCTGCCACACACCAACCCACTATAGTTGATTTAGTGATAATATCGAACTATAGCATACTGAG
This sequence comes from Bos mutus, assembly GCF_027580195.1. Taxonomy (NCBI): domain Eukaryota; kingdom Metazoa; phylum Chordata; class Mammalia; order Artiodactyla; family Bovidae; genus Bos; species Bos mutus. Next base: position 16,408,797 of record NC_091617.1, read on the forward strand.
ATAATTAAAGAAAATTTCTCTAAATATTAAAGAATTACACCAGAGTGAAAGTTCAGTTCAGTTCTGTCACTCAATGGTGTCCGACTCTTTGGGACCCATGGACTGCAGCACACCAGGCCTCCCTGTCCATCACCAACTCCCAGAGCCTAGTCAAACTCATATCCATTGAGTTGGTGATGCCACCCAACCATCTCACTTCTGTCATCCCCTTCTCCTCCCACCTTCAATCTTTCCCAGCTCTGGGTCTTTTCAAATGAGTCAGTCTTAGCATCAGGTGGCCAAAGTCTTGGAGTTTCAGCTTCAAAATCTGTCCTTCCAATGAACATTCAGGACTGATTTCCTTTAGGATGGATTGGTTGCATCTCCTTGCAGTCCAAAGGACTCTTAAGAGTCTTCTCCAACATCACAGTTCAAAAGCATCAATTCTTCGGTGCTCAGCTTTCTTTATAGTCCAACTCTCACATCCATATGTGACTGCTAGAAAAGCCATAGCTTGGACTAGATGGACCTTTGTTGGCAAAGTAATGTCTCTGCTTTTTAATAAGCTGTCTGGGTTGGTCCTAACTTTTCTTCCAAAGAGCAAGCGTCTTTTAATTTCATGGCTGCAGTCACCACTTGCAGGGATTTTGGAGCCCCCCAAAAAAAAAAAAAAAAAATCTCTCACTGTTTCCACTGTTTCCCCACCTATTTGCCATGAAGTGATGGGACCAGATGCCATGATCTTAGTTTTCCGAGTGAAAACTAAGAGTGAAAGTATAGCTCACTAATTCTTATCTTTTAAGAATTACTGAAAAATGTCAACTTTAATATATAATTATTTTAGCCATAGGATAATCAAATTTTAAGATACTATTTAATTAGACATTTTTCTTTAATATTTATTTACTATTTTATTGAAATAAGTGACAATAGGCTGACACAAGGATTGGAGAATTAGTATATATTTAAGTTTATCCTTTAAGTCATAGTTACAGAAATGTAGACATGAAAAAGATTATAAAGATCATCAATACAAATAAGAAAGGTGAGAAGAGGGAAGGACATCAGTAACAAATTAATCTGAAACCAGTCTCTTACTCATTCACTTAATATATTTTCTGAAATACATTTCTATTTGAATACACAATAAATTCCTATTTAAACAAAATGAAGAGGAACTTGTCTTCTATTTTAAAATCAAAGGTGCTGATTATTTTAGAGTCACCATCAGAGAAGAATATACCAAGAAACAAAAGAAGTTTATGTTTCTGAATCTCTTATGTGAATAGGTTTCTATGATTACAGTACCCCCTCCCCAATCTTATTTGCAGAGAATCATTCTAAGACCTCTCCTGGACACCTGAAACATCATGAATAGCACCGAATCTTGTATATACTACAACATTTTTTCTATAGATGCATGAAAAGTGAAAGTGAAAGTCACTCAGTTGTGTCAATTCTGAGACCCTATGGACTTTAGTCCATGGAATTCTCCAGGCCAGAATACTGGCTGGAGTGGGTAGCTTTTCCCTTCTCCAGGGGATCTTCCCAATCCAGGGATCAAACCCAGGTTTCCCGCATTACAGGCAGATTCTTTACCAGCTGAGCCACAAGGGAACCCCGTAGACGCATACCTATGATAAAATTTGATTTATAAATTAGACACAATAAGATACTAAAAACAACTAATGATAAAATAGAACAATTACAACAATGTACTGTAATAAATGTTGGATAAATGTGGTATATCTCTCTCCCAAAATATCTTATTTTACAAATTGAATGCCTTTTCCACCTTAACTAAACACATCATGCACTGCAGTTGTAAATTTTGCAGCTTGAGGTGTGATAGCAAAATTAGCACATTGTTGTTGGTTTTTTTTTTTTTTGCAATTTAACAGAAGTAACAGAACAATTTGTTCTTACTGTAAATCTTAGTGACTTCAGTATGTGATTTTTTCTTTCTTTACTAAAGTTGAGAACTTTCTCCTTTTTACTTAACGGAAGCACTTTATGACTTCTCTTTGGCATATCTGAATGGCCAGCATCACTATTGCATTTTGGGGCTATTATTAGTACCTTTTAAGAATGTATTTCTTTCATTTTATGTTTTAGCTATGGTGGGTCTTCCTTGTTGCATGCAGGTTCTCTCTGGTTGCAGAAGGCTGAGGCTACATTTCACTGTGGTGTGCGGGCTTCTCCTTGTGGCTTCTGTTGTGGAGCGTGGGCTCCAGCACATGGGCTTCGGGAGGTCCTGTTTGTGGGCTCAGTGGTTGTGACTTCCAAGATCAAGAGAACTGACTCAGTGGTTGTGGTGCAGGGGCTTGGTGGCTCTGTGGCATGTGGGATCTTCCCAGATCAGGGATTGAACCCTTGTCCCTTGCATTACAAGGTGGATTCCTAACCACTGGACCAACAGGGAAGCTCTGGGACCACTATTAAGCAAACTAAAGGTTATTTGAACATGAGTATTATATACTACAAATGTCTATCTTATAACCAAGAGACTATTAAGTTACTAACAAGCTGTATACACTGAATAATGGGTTGATTCGTATACTGGGTGGAATGCAGTGTGGCTTCTCAAGATGTCACACTACTCAAAATGACACATGGTTTAAAAATTGTAAATTATTTCTGGAATTTTCCATTTAATGTTTTGGGCTGTGATTTACCATGGGTTAGTAACTGATATCATAGAAAGTGAAACTGCGGGTAAGGGAGGACTATATTTTGTTTACAATTGTGAAATATTCTACGTGAATTGATTGTAGTCAAAGGATTTCTTTGCAAGCTTCTCTGGTAGATTATAGTAATTTTTTGTAGTTTTCATTTGTTGTTCTATATAAATATTTGCCATTTCATTTTTTATTCTATATGAATATCTTTTTTCTTTAAAGAAGGCCTTCCCAAAGTATAGAAGCTTCAAGTTCCACTAATCCAGACCTGACCTATATTACCTGATACCTCCATATTTTGAAAAATATTTTGATACTTGAATTGCTTAACTAGAAAACAAAATTTAATTCTTTACAAGTACTTATAACATATTTTACATTTTTCTATAGAAATATTTGGGCTTCCCAGGTGGCTCGGTGTTAAAGAATCTGTCTGCCCATGCAAGAGATTCAGATTCCCTGGGTTGGGAAGATCCTCTGGAGGAGGAAATGAGAACCCACTCCAGTATTCTTGCCTGGGAAATCCCATAGACAGAGGAGCCTGGTGGGCTATAGTCCATGGGGTCAGAAAGAGCTGGACATTACTGAGCATGCTATAGCATACATATACTATTATATAAATATTCACAACTTGGCCATTATTGTGAATGTAAGTAGTTATAGAAATACACTAAAAGTGTAAAAGATGTTAACACTTTGGGATCTGTGATGAATTCACAAAGTCAAAAACTTTAAAGAAATGCATACAAACAACAGAAAAATTTAACTCAGCTTTTTAAAGTTTGATATAAAATAAAAATGTGAAACTACTAAACGCTAAGATTATAATTGAAGGAAATATATATCATGGAAAAGAAAATAGGACAAACTGCAGTAATCATATTAGGAATTCTGTTTAAACAAAATTGTTCTGTTATCTGTCATTGAAAATTATGTAATTATGTATTTTAATGGTTATTACCAACCTAAATTAAAACAATAAAAATAGATATACAGTGCTAAAATCCATCACTTGGACCACAGTGGAAGACATGTAAAATAAGAGCACAGGAAATTTGTTATTTTCTTAATAATTCAGTGCATCAGATTTCTCAATGAGCAAGGAATCTTTTCCCTACTTTTTCAGATTCTGTGATTAAGTAAAGTCACTCAGTTGTGTCTGGTTCTTTGTGACCCCACGAACTGTAGACTGCCAGGCTCCTCCATCAGTGGAATTTTCCAGACAAGAATACTGGAGTGTGTTGTCATTTTCTTCTCCAAGGGATCTTTCTGACCCAGGAATTGAACCCGGGTCTCCTGCACTGAGGGCAGACTTTACCATCTGAGCCACCAGGGAAGCCCCAGATTAGGGTGGTAAGCATGTGCTATGGTTTACCTAATAAGTCTTATATTTAATTATGAGTACTTGAGTCAATTACACTTTCTTTTTATCCATAGCTCAGATGCTAGCTATAAATAAGTTAAGTATAAGTTAAGTATAAACTGATAGTTGGCCAGTTGTTAGATAATTAAATGTCCATGAGTCATCATGTATGTTTGTTTGTGTGTATGTATTTTTTTGTGAATTTACCTGCATGTATACTGTGTACCCTTTTTCATGTAGGCAGATACCTGGTGAATTACAGACTTTCTCTCTAGCTAACATTTAAAAAGAGAGCAGAATCATGAGTACATTACCATGTATTTATTTTTAGTTTTCATTTGCCAAGGCAAATTGCTTTGATTATAGCAGTAGTAAATTTAAACGTGGTTCTGTTTCATAATTCTTGTACTTTTTATTCCAAGAGCTTTAGTCAGCAAGAAACTATCAGTGGCAATAGCATGCGGAGGAGATATATGTGATTTACTCATTAGTTGTAGGTAAATTGTCATATATTTTTGTGTGGCAGCTATGCCTTCCTCTTACCTTACTGGTAAAGTCTGAATTTTTTCCAGTATCTGCATTTACCTGATTCATAGGCAACTTCTCATTAAGTCAATCTTAGTTCTATCCCTTAGAAGGTAACAGATTTCTGGGATAGTGATGTTACCAGTTTCTGTCCAATGAGATGTGATAGAAGTCTGCTAGAGAATGGTGTCTTCTACAAAAGATCTCCTAGCTCTTGAAAACATACAAAGGATGTAGAGCCTTTTATCTGACCCCTAAAATTCTAAGGTCTTGATGTGGCATCTTGTACAACAACTTAAAGATCAAAGCAGTACATTGAATATGAGCCTCAAAAAAGATGAAAAGCATTTCTGCTGATGACATCATGTTGACACGGTGTCTAATCAATACATTGAATCATATAAATATCTTGGAACTTCTTATTATTTGCGACAATGAGTGTTGTCATCATTTAAAACACTTTAATGTGCACTTTCTCCTGCATGCAGATGAATGTCCCCTATTAAAATATATCTTAAATGTGCTCATGTACATTTGTGAACACACATGTATAGCTCACATATTATGCCATATATCTTTTTTTTTGTCTCTAGCTTTTCCTTGATTTTTTAAAATAAATACTAAAATTATCTAGAAGATTACTTAAAATACAAATATAAAAATATATGTTTTTATATCAGAAAAAAATGTAGTTTGCTTTATGAATCTTTGGACCAAAAAATAACTAAAAGATAGTTGAACAAGCCCATGCTATTACTACCAAAAATCAAGATATTCTTTTATGATCTATCTTATGTGTCCTCCTTAGCTCTAAGGAAAGACATCTCACAGAGTTATATGATCCATGCATTTTTCATAACTTAATAATAATCCCCTAAAGTTTGTTTCTAGTTTTTATTGTCACTGCTGGATTAATATCCCCTTAATCATTGCCACACTATTGTGGTTATCTTTTTAACAAAATTTAGTTTCTTTCCCTTGTGACTGTAAAATCAAGAGTGAAATACTTACATTTACTCCTAAGACTTCTACACTTTGACTATCATAGTGAATCTACTGGTGAAATATTAGATTCTTTAGAGAAGGTACACTAGATGCTATCTAAAATAATGCAGAATAAATAACGTTTACTTCTATAACATCGTCTAAAGATAATTTATCCTTTAAGTACAATTAATAATGAGGTGTTTCCTTATTATTAAGCTATCTCTAATATTTGACTCCATGGGAACTATTTACTATTTTACTAGATCTCAAATTGCTTATAATTCTTACCTAGTTGGTTTGGCATCATACATAATCATACAGTATTTCTTTTAAATGACAGTCAGTCACATTTTAACTGGCAAGTTTTATATATTTTCTCAATCTTCTCTTTCCAGGAAAGCCATCAGTAGTATAATTAAAAGTTGATGTATAAAAACAACTGGCAAATATAATTTTAAAAATAGTTTTCCCAAACATCACCTCATTTTCTAGTCATTCCTCATGTAACATAAGTTCTAGACTTCCATCACTATTCTGTGTACAAAATATAGGAGCTTACATTTTCTACATAAGGCTTCACATATGAAGTTACATAGTTGGCAAAAGGTGCAGCCCAGTGGCACCATGTCTCAGACTGGTCTTCCTTCCTCTACTAGCTTTTATTCTTTCCTGTACCTATGTGAATATTTTCCTTTTCTGATTAGTCATTGTTCTGAAGACTGAGTTACACACTTTTAAGTATCTACAATCAATATTTCTTTCTTTCTTCATTCTCCTTTCTCTCTATCCCTCTGTCTTTTTCTTTGTGTCACACTCTCACTCATTCCATTTCTCCCTCTCCCTTTACCTTTATCTCTGTTCTTTTGTTGAAAGAATTTTGATAAAAGGGAAATTCCCTCATGCTTCTTTCACTACCTCCATTTTAAATGACCTTGAGGGAGGCCTCCTGTGTGTGCTCAAGAATATCAGTAACTGTAACAATAGCTGAAAACTATTTGCATTTATGGATCAAAGACAGTGTGATTCAGAAACCAGAAATTTAGATGAAAAAAAAAATTTTTTTAAGGTCCTAGTCTATTAGTGCTAAAGCCCTGACATTTAAGGAATCCATTTATTAAAAAAGAATTACCTAATGCTTTGTAGCAAAGTGATTAAACTTCCAGGGTCTCTATAAACTGTAAGGTAAGCCCGTTCTTCTTGACCTAAATGTAGGGCAATCAATAAACATGATGCCCAGGGACAAAGATCACTAGACTTAAGTACCCTTTCCCATTTATGCTGTCATTTATGCAAGGAAATCTACTCTAATTTGCTAGATGGATCCAGTTAACTCTATCTTTAAGTATAGTTGAAGAGCCAATTTTACTAACCATGGGGAAAATCAATTTATATTCATAGAACAGGATCAGCTAATAAAGCATTTTTCTGCCTGGTAGATGTCATGAGTTAAGTACTGTATTGCATGTACCTCATTAAGTGCCACCACCTTGAATGTCATTTAGGTAAGTAGTGATATTGGAAATCCTCCAAAATGTAAAGTAGCTGTATGCAACTCATAAGCTGAATCTGGTAAATGCTAGCATCTTTGCTGATTCTACAAAAATGCTGATATATTTTATCTAAATTTAAAGAAAAGATGTTGTACATCTGTGTTTTAGGAGTAGTTCTACAAAACAGAATGATGAGTTCAATGACTATAAAACATTCTTTGATTTCTTAAAAATTTGCCTCATTGTTTGTAAAATGCATATTTATGATAGAATTCCAGTATATGAGACAGTGATGCAAGTTTTATCATTGCTGAAATGAGAAGTATATAGAAATTATCTAAGACAATTGTTCAGAGAGATGATAACTTGGAATGTTAAGCTTTCTTCTTTTCCAGATTACATAAAGTTGTAAGCAGATTCCTTGATTCACTACAGGTTGAGGCCAAAAAAGGGAGCTTGGCATGATGGGAAGTGTAGGGACACCTGAGTTATATCAAATCAATCTAAAATGTTCACATATCCAAAGAAGAATCCCTCAAGCTGGAACTAAGAGAAAAAAAAATTTTTTTTAATTACTGTTCAGAATTTTAACTTGCAAGAGATACTCCTGACAATAAAAAAGGACAAACTGAAGGAAATAAACATCGACTTTATGTCATAATAAAACTCAAATTGAAATATAAAATGAACTAGACTTTGCTGGTTTCAGGAAGATACAAGAAGAGTTCCTTGGGTATAGGTAGGGAGGAGGGGATAGGAGCTGTTCCCTAAGGTGGAGCCAAAAACAAGACCACATTTAGAAACACTATAAGCTTCCCCTCTGGACAGAGCCCTGAAATATAAGTAATGCTCTATCATTAAACCTCTATTAGCTATGGGGGGTGTGCCTTCACAGACAGTTTCCAGTAATCTGATTTTAAATTTTCTACCAGAATAATGTCTACCAATGCCCCAGATGGGCTAAAACTCATCTGAACTTTTTAAAGTATATGTACATTTTTAATAACCTGGGCATTCAAATCCTCACATTTACCAAATTAAATGCTTAGGTACTTGATACACAAGAGCAAAGATAAGGTAAAGGGAAGGTCTTGGCATTAATACTGAGCAGAATTCCATAGTGGCAAATCCCTCCCCCAAACAAACATTTTACCAATATATTTGCATATGAACTTTTTACATTAAATTATATTTATTTTTATTCATCTAAAAATGTATTTTATACTGGATAAAATAAACTATTTAAAAATTGAAATATTGAGCTCTTTTATCTATGTTATTTTAGAGAGTTCACAAATTTAGCATATTAGCCATACATTTATAATTCAGAATGAATATTGTGATTTCATGTTTTTAACTTCATCACTCTCTCCAAATATATTACAATGATAGGCAGAAAAGGAAACATATCTGCCTGGAGAATCAATATTTTAACTTCTTATAAAACAAGAAACAAAAATTAGGAGCTCAAGTTACTGAATTATAGTTCATAAATTGTTCTAATTTGATTTGTTAGTTAATAACTGAAATTTGTCTGGAAGCAGTATCCTAGAGAAAACACGCATTCTCAAATTTAAAACAAAGTAAATCTAGATGTGGAGTGTAACAAACATTAGTAATAAGAAAATATCAAAACCTGGAAGTGATAAAAGACATAGTATTAAAATGAACCCCAAGACAAAATCAGTAAGAAACGTACCATCCAGAGCACTCACTGAAGAAACTGTTGAAGAGTAGGTATCAGCAAGAAGAAAAGTGTGTGCTCTGGAAAGAAGTACAAAGAATAGAAGTGATAACCATAGAAATGGACACATGGATCGTAAATCTTGCTAATTTATATCTATAGATATAAGAAGTATTTGTGGGAATAGATTTTAAATATCCTAAGACATGGATATCTAAGATTTTTGGGTAATCATGAATTTATCAGTATAAAATAGAAATGGCTGGACAGTATTGGCTATCTATCCTGTTATAATAAGAATTATTAAGGTAGCTAGGTATCTGTAGGATCCTTGATATCTTTTTAAGCCCCAGATTTAAAAGAAAAAAAAAATAGACCAAAACTTGCATGCCCAAATTCCTAATAGCAGAGGACATAGTATTCCTCCCTTAGGGAAAAATAAGATGGACTATTTGTAAACTTGTATATTTGTAATTTAATTTTGGATTTTCTACCATAATAATGATAGATTATTTTCTTACTTTTCTTGACTTTTATTCCCCAATTTTTCTGAGCTTCACTTTTTTTTTTCAGTTTCATCTTTCTTCAAAGGACCCATGAAGATCAGATTTTAAAACCCACAATTACATTTGTTGAGAAAATGTAGTTGATGTCATTGTACATTATGCCTTTCATTGTCACATATGTAAAGCCCACGGAGGGCGGGGGCAGAAATAATTCCGGAAATATTTAGGTTCCCCAAAGGAACGTACTATATTAACACTATAAGCAATGACCATATGGTTAATGTTTTTCTTAAACTTTTAATTTTGTCTGCCTATGATCTAAAATTCAAATATGCAGCTCAACTGTGTGTATCCCAATCCCTGTCTCTATCTCTCTGGGTGTGTAATTTCTAACCTGTGCTTTGTCATTGCTCTGATTTTCCATTCTTTTGCACTTTTTTTCTATATAAACTCTTCAAATAATTTGGGGTAGTAATTGGTTGATGTGTTTTTCAATTCACGTAATCAAGTGAGTGAGAGTTCATTAAAATCTCTGTCTCAAAATAGAGGTTTTGAGGAGGAGAAGGTCAGATGTTAGGCAACAGTTGCAGGTGGTGGAAATTAGCAGGTTGAGAGCCAAAGAATTGATGCTTTTGAACTGTGGTCTTGGAGAAGACTCTTGAGAGTCCCTTGGACTGCAAGGAGATCCAACCAGTCCATTCTGAAGGAGATCAGTCCTGGGTGTTCCTTGGAAGGAATGATGCTAAAGCTGAAACTCCAGTACTTTGGCCACCTCATGAGAAGAGTTGACTTATTGGAAAAGACTTTGATGCTGGCAAGGATTACGGGCAGGAGGAGAAGGGGACGACAGAGGATGAGATGGCTGGATGGCATCACTGACTCGATGGACGTGAGTCTGAGTGAACTCCGGGAGTTGGTGATGGACAGGGAGGCCTGGTATGCTGCGATTCATGGGGTCGCAAACTGAACTGAAAGTGAATTAGGTGCTGCAAGTGCTTCTATCTGAATCAAGCCAAGGAGAACATGGATGCAAGCAAGAATCCAAGGCATCCATCAGTGGTTTCAGATAAAATGTGCTAACAGTAACATATGAAATATTTTAAATTGAAGTAAGTCTTCTCTGATCAAAATGAATCTGCTGTCCTAACTTACTTCCATTTACCTAAGTTTGGAAATTCTTTACCAAATTTTATTCCTTTCTGTCTCCTCTCAATAGTTCTTCTGCAGCATCTTACTTCCTATTTGACTTAGACACTGTCAGTATACCATCTACAAGTGCAAGTGTGCTTCTCTACAAGATCATTGTCACACCCCCAATCTGTCTCCTGCCCCGATCCGTGTCACACGGTATACTGTTTTCAGTCATGCTTTTCAAAAACAGCTCCAAATTATTTCCATGTAACTTAATGGCAGCCCAGTTATGAAACTAATCATCATTCTTCAGTCTTTCAAGCAGGGTCCTCCATTGCAAGGCTACGAACACCTTTACGACTGCATCTCCTTCCACTCGCCTCTCCAACACATGATCTTCCTTTTCCTATAAGATGAGCCTTTCTTCTGTTTTTCTTTCTTTTTTTTTTTTAATAAATTAAACTATTTCCTGGCTTATCTCATCTCAGATCCTTCTGCATTCAGTTTCTTCCCTTAGAAATCTATTCCTTCCAAGACCAATGTGGCTCAGAATTTATTTCCTGTATAACTGATAAGTGATATGTTTGTATTTGTTTATATTCATATCCACCCATTGGAACTTTGTTTTTCTTTTCTATTATGTTATGTACCCAAATGATGGGTTCATGTTCTTCACTGATACTAATAAATATATGTTGTTAATGTAATTGTTTTCAGATTCATGTCTGGCTATCTCATTCATACCATTTATTTTCAGAAAAAAATCACACATCTTGCTTGTTTTTGCTCAAACAAGCTCTGTATTTTCTTACTTCTACACTCTTATTATATTTTACTCTGATTAGGGGTGTCTTTTCCCCCAAGCACAGCATCCTTTGAAATTATTTTAATTTTTCAAGTAGTATTTCTTAATGAAACTACTTCTTATTCTTCCCACCATTATGGCCACATATTCTCATAATATTCAAAAAGGCATAAATCCCCTCATGACATATCATGTCATTTATTGTGTTATAGTTATTTCTGACCTTTCTTTTTGCCTTTTAGTAAATGATAAATTCCTTGGTAACAATGCCAAGCACTAAATTTCTGTTATAATTCTTAGAACTTCTAAGACAAATGATAGTACTAAAATGAATCTAAAATACTTGAGCAATAAGTTAGAAAGAATGTAGCAGTTTAATTTGAAATGTTATTTTAAGCACTATTAGAATATATGAAATTGATATTTCAGTGTTAAACTGGAGATCTTTTGAGTTTGCTATTAAAATTTATTAAATGTATATTAATTTGCATTGACTCTCAACCATGTAAGGTGAAAAAAAAAATACATGCACACATTACAAATCAATAAATCTCATGGTAAGCAGAAGAATGTTCTCCAAACACGTCCAGGGCCTAATCCCTGAAGTTTCTTAATGTGTTACACTATATGGCCAAAAGAACTTTGCAGATATAGGTAAAGGTTATGGATCTTAATATAAAGAGATGATCCTGGATTATTGGAATTGGCACAATCTAAATATATGAGCCCTCAAAAGCAGATAATTTTCTCTGGCTGAAAGTGGTAGAGAGGAAGGAGGCAAAAGGAGAGGTCAGAAAGAAAAAAAGCATGATAAAATCCCAACAAACTAGTGCTGACTTTGAAAATAAAAGTGGCCAGAATACAAGGGTGTCTTCTAGGAGTGGAGAATCACCCTCATCTGACAATCAACAAAAAGAACCTCAGTCGACAACTACATGGAACTTAAATCTGCCAACATCCTGAATGTGTTTGAAGGCAGATCCAACCCCCTAGCCTCCAAAAAATAATGCAGTTCTGCTGATGTCAGGCTGTTAAGAATCTAAGCAGAGAATTCATGTGAGCTATGCAGAATCCGGACTTCGGACCTACAGAAACTGAAATAACATTTGTTTTATTCTGTGTTGATAGTTTGTTAAGGCAGCAACAGAAAAACTATTATACCTGATAGACTATATTCTAATGAGAAAGGGCAAAATATACAACTTATGAAAATGAAGCAAATGATTAATATTAACAATAATTTATTTTTAGTATTTAAATTATTATTTTTATTTTTAATTGGAGGATAATTGCTTTACAGTATTGTATTGGTTTCTGCAATATATCAATATGAATCATCCATAGGTGTACATATGTCCACTCCTTCTTGAACCTCCTTCCCACCTCCCACCCCATCTCACCCCCTCTAGGTTGTCACAGAGCACTGGATTTGAGGTCCCTGCATCATACAGTAAGTTTCCACTGGCTATCTAATGTTACATATGGTAATCAATATGATACAATGCTACTCTCTTAAGTCGTCCCATCCTCTCCTTCCCCTGCTGTGTCCACAAATCTGTTCTCTATATGTGTCTCCACTGCTCCCTGTAGACAGGTAAAGTAATTTACATGGGAATAAAGACTCTGATGCTGGGAGGGATTGGGGGGCAGGAGGAGAAGGGGATGACAGAGGATGAGATGGCTGGATGGCATCACCGACTCGATGGACGTGAGTTTGAGTGAACTCCGGGATTTGGTGATGGACAGGGAGGCCTGGTGTGCTGCAATTCATAGGGTGGCAAAGAGTCGGACACGACTGAGCAACTGAACTGTACTGAAAGACAATGAAGAAAAAGAAAGCTTAGGAAAAACAACAGTGAGTGTAGGAAGAGGTCAAAGTGAACTAGAGGTCAGGGAAGAGCTGAGGTACACAGTGTAATTTGAGTACAAAATGAGGGAAGCGGGTTGAGGGAGAGTCCATATGGATATATTCCGGAAGATTCCCAGAAAAGGCACAGCTGGCGCAAAGCCATGATGTAGGAAGACAGTTGGCATATTCCAGGTTCTATTATAGGATCAGTGTGACTACAACTGTATGAGGGATGGAACGTGTAATAGTATATGAGTTACAAGAAGTAAGAGAAGGCCAAATCATTTTAAGTACTTTGGCTCTCCATCTACTTTGAAGGCAACAGTGGATTATGAGCAAGAATGACTCCAAGTTTTAAATATAGCAGTTTGTATATGTCAATCCCAACTCCCTGAAGTATAGCACAGGGAACTCTGCTCAATATTATGTAATAATCTAAATGGGAACAGAATTTGAAAAAAAAGATAGATGTGATATGTATAAGTGAATCACTTTGCTATACACCTGAAACTAACACATTACTAATAAAACATATTCCAATATAAAATAAAAATGTTAAAGAAAAGAATGACTTCCAATTGAGAGGCTCACCGTGGATGCTATGGTGAGACTAACTGAAGGGAAGAAGGACAGAAAGAGACCAGCTGTGAGGTCATTACAGTTATATAGGCAAGATAATGATGGCTTGGAGCAGGCTGAAGGCAGAGAAAGACAGGATAGGTGGTGGGACTCTGTAAAAGATAGTGCCTTCGTCTGCTTGAACTGTCATAAAAAAACATATCACAGAACTGGGCACTGTTAACAATAAACATTTGTTTTCTCACAGTTCTGAAGGATAGGAGTCCAAGATCAAAGGACCAGAGTTAGTTTCTGGTGAGACTTTTTTCCTAGCTTGTAGACGGCTGCCTTCTTACTGTGCTGTCACATTGCCTCTCATCTGTATCTGCACAAAGTAAAAGAGAAAGATACTCCCACTCTTCACTCATAGTTCTGATGTCTCTTTCTCTTCTTATATAGACATCAGTCCTACCAGATTAGAATCCTGTGTTTATGACCTTCCTTAACTTTACCTCCCTAAAGGTCCTATTGCCAAATATAGTCATATTGGAAGTTAGAACTTCACCATATTAATTTGGGGGTGGGAGGAGCAACTCTGTACATAACAGATAGTATGAACAGGATTGCTGGAGCCATTGCATTTTATAACAGCTTTATTCATAATTTCCAAAACTTGGAAGAGTGTTCCTCTATGTCTTTTCATGGCTTGATAGCTCATCTTTTTTTAGAGCTGAATAATATTTCATTGTCTGCAGGTACCCTTATTTGCTTATCTATTCATCTACTGAAGAACACATGGCATTTTAGATGGGAGAGAAAGGAGTCCATGGTGACTCTAATATTTTTGGTTTAATAAACTGGAAAAATTTAAATTTGATTAACTGAGCTGAGAACACTATAAGAAAAGCATTACTTGTGAGAATGTGAGTTGGACTTGCTGAGTTGGCTATTTGTAATATTGAAATTGAGATACCAAATAGGTAGTAACATATATGAGCAGAATACAATAGAGATGTCTGAGTAGTAGAGATAAATTTGCAAATTTTCACATGTGAAGAGTAGTTAAACCTCTGTGTTTGTGTTTAGTCACTCAGTTATGTCTGAGTCTTTTGCCACCCCATGGACTGTAGCCTGCCAGGTTCCTCTGTGCATGGGATTTTCCAGGCAAGAATATTGGAGTGGGTTGCCAGTCCTTTCTCCAGGGGATCTTCCCAAACTAGGGTTCACACCTGGGTCTCCTGCACTGCAGGCAGTTTGGTTACCATCTGAGACATCAGACAATCTTAAACCCCTAGATGTAGTAAAATCATCAATAGAGTGAGACTAGGTAGGAACAGGAGAAGTTGGCAGACTTTTCCTTGGAGCACTTTGTTTGATGTGACAGGGGCAGGAATATGAGGAAGAATCTCTAGGGAGACAAAGCAGGAGAGGTTCAAATGATGAAGGCCCAGTGAGGTGAGTACAATTTAGTGTCCTAGAAGTCCTTTGAAGGAAATATTTTAAGGGAAGAAAATTATCAACTGTGCTAAATTTTTTCCCTTTCATATTTATGCATCTTTAAAAATGTTTCCAGATTATTCTTCACATATTTAAAAATAGTTATTAATGTAATAATTTTAAGAGTGCAAATATATACTTATTACCCAAACAAATGTAATACATTTTTATCACTTCTGTAGATCTTTTTCTTGAATGGAAAACTTTGTGGATGCTATAGGCCTTCTCAAAATTTTGTTGACTACTTTACAGAGAAGTTACATGTTTGAAGGGAAAAAAAAAAAAAAAGCAAGATATCTATTAAAAATGCAGTAAATATCCTGTCAGTACTAATATTGATGTGCTATATATTAATTGTCAAACTGGATCTAACTTTTTGTTGAGTTTTTCAAATATTGAAAATATCAGAACTTGATATTTATGATGGTAATAAAATTGAAAAAAAACTTGCTAATGAATATCTAGTATATATTAGCAACTTTTGATCCAATACATGTTAAAATTTTGTTGATTCTATTAGTATTTCATCTCTTCCCAAATATTGTTCAATAACCAAGTGTAGTACAAACAATTTAAGCATTGAATATTATGTATCTATGTTAGAAATTGTTTTTAAAACACTTCAGGAGTTCATGTGAATTCATAATTGAATCAGTTGGCATTTCATGGAAAAATAACATATTCTGAGAAGTATTTATATGTTTCTATGTTATATGTTCCTACTAAAAATAATCCTATCTGCTCCTCCAATTATAAAATTATTATATATTCAAAACAAATGATCTCTTACCATGTTTTTGCTTTTTACATAGATTTTTTTCTTCTCCATAAAAATGGAAAAGACTTAGAAAGCAGTTACTCATCATACTTGTGTCACTGTCGTAGGAAGAATTCTGGGTTACCTGTAAAGCCTTAGGCTAAAACTACCTGGATGAATGAATATATACATTTTTTTAAGCTAGGAAAGCAAAACTCGTAAGCAAGGCTTAAGGAGTAGTAGAAGAAAATGACCTATTTTTGGTGTGTTTCCTCTGTAATGTTCTTTACTTGTTAAACACTCACTCTGTATTCCTAGTCATTATGTGAGCATAGATTTGCATACGGAAAACAAAAAAGATTTTTATACCTTTTAACCTTAGTTAGTGAAGAAACATTTCCCCCAAATTCCACAGTTGACTTCACTTGGTTTGAATCAGGAAGTCATGTGCCTATTTTTATGCTGACCACTGGAAAAATAATCACCTTTGAACACATGGCCTTGGAGGGTTGACCACACCTCACATTTGCATATCTCTGTTCAGCTGCTTCAACTGTTATTAAGGAGACTTCTTCTCGGGCCACTTGGAGGCACTCTGGTTAATTCTACATAAGGAGGTTTTTAACTCCACAAGTTGCTACTCTTTGAGTTTAAAATACTGGAACCACTATCATTTTCTTTTTTTAAGTCAAGTATTGAGATACAAACATTAATTTCTCAATTTTATTTTTAAACATCCTGAAACTTATATAAATAAAGCCCATTTCTATGCTTTTCTTGAATAGAATTTAGGAAATTTTAGACTCATTTTTTAAAATCTTTGTATAATAATTCTCTCAAATTTTAATGCCATTATTCAGAAGATAATTTCAATAGAAAAACACTGGAATTATATACCTAAATCAAACATTGAATAACACAGTCTTTTAATAATAGGTGGATCTACATTATCATTGGTTCCTTCAGTTAATCACAGAAAAAGCAGAATAGATAATTACACTATTTTTTAAGCTTCTCAATACAGATAAATGGCTATTTATCACGTATACTTGACCAAAAACAAAAACAGAAGGTAGAAATATCCTTCTTCACAGGAAGGAAAAAATATATTATTTCAATGTGCTAGTTATAAACAGAAAAATTATTTGGTCTAACTGAATATTCTACAGCTATGATTTCCAACTAGTTTGCATTTTGTGTTTCAAAGCATGTGATATTTCATTGTGGAGCAGAACTTTCATTAGAACAAAAATAATGTTTGGGAAGAGATGAAATATTAAGTCTTTGAAGAAAAAACATGTGCCCCCAATTTTTCAAAATGATCTTCTCTTTTTTTTTTCTGTTCAAACATACACACACATATCTTATGTCATAATCATAAAGAGAACATAAAGTATCTCACATTTGAGACTAATATCATGCCCTGATATTTATTTCAGTTTTACAAAGTGGAATCTCTTTTTGATTCATTAATCATGGAAGTTAGGGTATATTTAGGAACCCCAGTTTTCTGGAGCAAAATATAGTTAAACATTCCAAAAATCCTATGAAGGAGAGATTTAGCAATTGATTTATGACTGTTGGAACACGGAAATCTCTTTCTAAATCACTCCCTTTTAAGAATCTAACAGAAAGAGTGTCACTGCACATAGATAATGTATTTGCTGTTTTTAAGCAATAAAACAACATAAAGAAGCTAATTAATTATCAATAGTTCAATTTCTAGATGTGAAAGTAAACACTAAATGGATCTATTAATGTAAATCTACACAAGTATTTTCATAGCTGATGCACAGGAACAGAATTAGAATATTGCACAACCTGTGTTAAGACTAATTAAAATGGTGATATGTTTTGTGATCATTTTAAGTGGCACTTTAAAGGCAAAACATAAGAAGTGTTATTTTTGTTTTTTGTTTTTTTTATAATGGTCTTCCATTGATTTGTCTCTCTTTCTATGTTATTTAGAATTTCAGATTTTGTGTGTGTGTGTGTGTGTGTGTGTGCATTGCTGATTTGCATGTTGCCCAAATGATATTTGGATAGACATCAACGACACACAGGCCCGTTTTCCTCACTCTTCTCATGTTCTTTGTAACTGCTTGGGGATGTACTGGAATGTAAATAATACTTCTCCGGGCATTGTCTCTGAGCTCAGGCTCTGGCCCTGTTCCTCCCTTACAACTTTGTATGATGTGTACCTCAGGTGATGACATATTCTGGCATTAAATTTATACTGAAGCTTAAATATAGTCACAGTGATCATGGAGATATCATGCTTCAGCAACATTAGCTCTTGTGATTAATTCTGTGTATGTGTGTTTCATTAGAAATTGGAAAATGACATAGAAAAAAAAACTGTTAAAGCTTTTGCTGCATACAATACAAAATAAATGAGCTGTCTCTGGTGTTTAATTTTTCACCATCACCTTCTGATGCAGCAACTGAAAATTTGGTATCTGACAGCCTATTTATAAAAAGATCTCCCCCATTTGAAAAATTAATTTTTATTGAAATGTAGTTGATTTACAATTCTATGTAAGTTATAGGTGTACAATATAGTGACACATTTTAAAGGTTATACTCCATTTATAGCTATTATAAAATATTGACTACATTCCTTGTATTGTATAATATATCTTTGTAGCTTACTTTATAGATAATTGCTTATACCACTCAATCCCCTACCCATATATTGTCCATTCACCCTTTACGTCTCCCCGATGGCAACTGCTAGTTTGTTCTCTAAATCTATGATTCAGATTTCCTGATTTTTAGCTGCAACCTTGTACATATCACATACTTTTAATATTATGATTAGTAAGCATGCTAACAAATCACTAGGTTATTTTGAAAATTGTTACATTTATTTAAACCTTGTTGTCATGATACATAAAATAGAATCACTAAGTTGAAATAATTTACCACAACAAGAGTGACTTTTCAGTACAACAGCTGCTGCTGCTGCTAAGTCGCTTCAGTCGTGTCTGACTTTGTGGGACCCATAGACGGCAGCCCACCAGGCTTCCCCATCCCTGGGATTCTCCAGGCAAGAACACTGGAGTGGGTTGCCATTTCCTTCTCCAAAGCATGAAAGTGAAAAGTGAAAGTGAAGTCGCTCAGTTATGTCTGACTCTTCGCGACCCCATGGACTACAGCCTACCAGGCTCCTCCATCCACGGGATTTTCCAGTTAAGAGTACTGGAAAATTGCCATTGCCTTTTCTACAGTACAACAGAAATTATACCAAACCAATATTTAGATAGAGTAAAATCTTTCAAATGTGTTCTTTAAAAACACAATAATTTCACACAGTGGGTTTTCAATAATGCTTTTGTAAATTCTGAATAACCTACTGAAGACCCTAGCATGTGGAGAAAATAATAAAATCATGACATTAAACAGCAAATGAACTTTTTTTTGTATAAACTACAATTCGGACCATTAAGCTTGGCGCTGTGATATGGTTATATTTAATAATAAAGTCAAACTGTCAAGTTACCTAGGAAAGCTAACTCATTATACATTTGTATAGAATTCAGGGTCACTAATGAACCACAAGCAGTAACAAGACTTCAAATAGGAAAAATGATCAACAATAGAAATATATTAAATTATTTGTGAGTAGTGGAAAGAAAGAATAAGAATATGGCTACAGTAAAATAGTTTACATCAGGTACTATTTTTCTTTGCCCAAATAAACTATGTGCATTTTGACTATTGCTTATTTTGGAACTCTTTTACTTTTGATAAGAGAATATAAAGTTTACCCTTAATTCATACACAAGAGTTGGCACATTTTCAGACATTCCTACCATACCTAATATTTTGTCATATATAAATGCAGTTACTTTGAAATATACTTTATTAGACTTTTTTTTTTAGATTAGTCACAGCAGAGAGACTTTCAAACAAGTTTGTTAATAGGAAACATCTGTACATTATCAATTGTGGTTTAATTAGGAGATATTTCTGACCCAATTAATATGAAATATATTAACACACTTAGATTGAAGACTGCTGTGCTATGTGCTCAGTCATATCTGAATCTTTTGACCCAACAGACTGTAGCCCACCCGGCTTCTCTATCATGGGATTCTCCAGGCAAGGATACTGGAGTGGGTTACCATTTCTTCTTCCAGGGGATCACCAGACCTAGGTATTCAGCCAGAGTCTCCTGCATTTTCTGCATAGCAAGCAGATTCTTTACCACTGAGCCACCAGGGAAATCCAATTGAAGACTGCTATTTATACTAAAAGTAAAATTTGCTTATATACAAATTTTTGTGAACTTTGATATCTGATAGCATCAGAGAGTATCTTCACATATATTAAAAAGCACCCATGTTATATACTTTAAAAGATTGAATTTATGTTATGTAAATTATCAGATCAGATCAGTCGCTCAGTTGTGTCTGACTCTGTGACACCATGAATCGCAGCACGCCAGGCCTCCCTGTCCATCACCAACTCCCGGAGTTCACTGAGACTCACGTCCATCGAGTCAGTGATGCCATCCAGCCATCTCATTATCTGTCGTCCCCTTCTCCTCCTGCCCCCAATCCCTCCCAGCATCAGAGTCTTTTCCAATGAGTCAACTCTTCCCATGAGGTGGCCAAAGTACTGGAGTTTCAGCTTTAGCATCATTCCTTCCAAAGAAATCCCAGGGCTGATCTCCTTCAGAATGGACTGGTTGGATCTCCTTGCAGTCCAAGGGACTCCCAAGAGTCTTCTTCAACACCACAGTTCAAAAGAATCAATTCTTCAGCACTCAGCCTTCTTCACAGTCCAACTCTCACACCCATACATGTAAATTATACCTCAGCATTAAAAAGAAAGATGAGCATTGACGAATTAATGCTTTTGAACTGGGGTGTTGGAGAAGATTCTTAAGAATCCCTTGGACTGCAAAGAGATCAAACCAGTCAATCCTAAAGGAAATTAGTCCTGAATATTCATTGGAAGAACTGATGCTGAAGCTGAAACCCCAAAAATTGGCTACCTGATGCGAAGAACTGACTTATTGGAAAAGACTGTGATGCTGGAAAAGATGGAATGCAGGAGGAGAAGGGGACAACAGACCAGGTGATTAGATGGCATCACCGACTCAGTGGACATAAGTTTGAAAAGCTCTTGGAGTTGGTGAAAGACAGCAAGCCTGGCATACTGCAGTCCATCGGGTTGCAAATATTTGGGCACTACTGAGCAACTGAACTGAAATTATATTTCAATAAAGCTGATACTTAGAAAAATAATTTAGACTACTGGTAAGAAACTTGGTTGGTAGTGGGCCAAAGAATAATGTTTCAGGCTTTTTGGTCAAGTAGTCTCTGTCACATACTCTTCTATTTATTTATTTTTTGCAGGAAATAGATGGGAATACCAGAACACCTGACCTGCCTCCTGAGAATTCTTATGCAGGTCAAGAAGCAACAGTTACAACTGGACATGGAAAAACAGACTGGTTCCAAATCAGAAAAGGAGTACGTCAAGGCTGCATATTGTCACCCACTTATTTAACTTATATGCAGAGTACATCATGCAAAATTCTGGACTGGATGAGGCATAAGCTGGAATCAAGATTGCCAGGAAAAATATCAATAACCTCAGATACACAGATGGCACCACCGTTATGGCAGAAAGTGGAGAAGAAAGAAAGAGCCTCTTGGTCAAAGTGAAAGAGGAGAGTGAAAAAGTTGGTTTAAAGCACAGCATTCAGAAAACTAAGATCATGGCATCTGGTCCCATCACTTCATGGCAAATAGATGGGGAAACAATGGAAATAGTGACAGACTTTATTTTGGGGGGGCTCCAAAATCTCTGTAGGTGGTGACTGCAGCCATGAAATTAAAAGACACTCATGTCTTTGAAGGAAAGCAATGATCAACCTAGACAGCATATAAAAAAGCAGAGACATTACTTTGCCAACAAACTCTGTGTAGTCAAAGGTGTGGTTTTTCCAGCGGTCATGTATGGAATTTGAGAGTTGGACTATAAAGAGAACTGAGTGCTGAGGAATTAATGTTTTTGAACTGTGGCGTTGGAGAAGACTCTTGAGAGTCCCTTGGACCACAAGGCGATCCAACCAGTCCATCCTAAAGGAGATCAGTCCTGAATATTCATTGGAAGGACTGATGCTGAAGCTGAAACTCCAATACTATGGCCACCTGATGTGAAGAACTGACTCACTAGAAAAGACCCTGATGCTGGGAAAGATTGAAGGTGGGAGGAAAAGGGCCAGACAGAAGATGAGATGGTTGGATGGCATCACTGACTTGATGGACATGAGTTTGAGTAATTTCTGGAAGTTGGTAATGGACAGGAAGGCCGGGCATGCTGCAGTCCATGGGGTCACAAAGAGTCCAACATGACTGAGTGACTAAACTGTTATGAACTTAACTATGGAAACCATTCTAGCCCAAACAGGCTGTGGGCCAGATGTGACCCACTTACTGTAATTTTCCTACTCTTCATCTAGAACGTTAGTTCTCAGACTTTGTTTATCACTGAAATCACCTAGAACTTGAACATTTAGGTACTTGAATTCAACCCTTTTGTTCCTAAGCAAACTGTGAGAATCTTTATTTTTAAGAGACTTCCTTTGAACTTCCTAAGCACATACATACATAAGAAAGACACAAAAATCTAAACTAGTATATTTATTCTACTTACTTTGTTCCTGATGACACAAATTATCTTTCAGTCTGGCTCACAATTCCTTCAGTAAATCATGATACCAATGATATTAGAACCAGGGCCTTCTATTTTCTGTCCACATTTTGCAGTAGAAAATAATTGCTCTTTTCATTGAAATATGTCAGTTATAGTTATCTTTACCTTTTTACCTATTTATTATCAATTATGACCACATTTTCCTAAAAAAAATGCCTTTACATTAGCATTTCCCAAAATATTTGCTAGAGCTAGACCTATGAAACATTGCAAATAAGTTTAGGAAAGTATTAAATAGTTCATTTCCAATTGGAAATGTTCCATATCTGTTAAACGATTAGAATGTCTTGGCTCTCTTGGAAATAATCTGCTTCATTTTAACACAATATTTCTTTCACTTTTTCTCCTTATTAACTGGCACCTCCCTTTAAAAAGCATGCTTATTAGTGTCTTGGTTACATATTTTAAGAACTCCTGTCTTCGGTTATTTTATTAGAGATATTTAGCCTGACCTGTGATTCGAGACTATAAATACTATTGTGACAGAATTTGTCCACTTCATATGCATACATGTATCTGCTGAAAAATAAGACAAGGCTAAAAAAGTAAGAGCACATTTATTAAAAATGAAAATATGAACATTAATATTCTAAGACTAGAACCAATTCATTTATATCTCAATAGGAATCTATGAATTTAAGAGGAAACTGAACATTTTCTGCATCATTGAATAAAGAGTTTCTCCATCAAGAAAATAATATGGAACTGAAATCTTAGTACTTCTCATCTTTTTAAAACAAAACGCAATCAGTAAAATTCTCTCAGGGTTCATTCTCTGTAAAGAGGGCTGCTGCTTGAATACTTCCAATTTCAGACAAAAATAATAGAGAATTATATTTGAACTTGGAAACATGCAAACCATGAAATAATCTGTGAACACTGCTATAAATCTTAAATAAGTAAGTGTATTAAATGATTTATTTATTAATTTATGTTTTTGGCCGCACAGCATGTGGGATATTAGTTCCCCTGACCAAAGATAAAACCTGTGCCCCTTGCATTGTAAGTATGTAGTCTTAACCACTGGACCACCTGAGAAGTCCCAAATAAGTCCTCAAAATATCTTAAGATATTGAATTTGTACTTAAATCTCAAGAATAACTCTAAATGAATAATGTACTCAGACATTTATTTTAAGATATGGAAGATATAAAGAAAAGTCTCTGTCATTACTGTGCGGAGTTATTATTTCACTAAATTTTCTCACATTTGATGAATAACAGAAAAAGATACCTTTGATATTTGTTAATTAAAATAGCAACTACTTCAAATCCAGTGTTTTGCCATGAATAATTTACTAGAATTAAATCATTATTTAATCATGTAATTGATGTGAAAGTACATATAAAGTTAACATGAAGTACATATAAAGAATCATCTACAAATGTAATCCCTAATAACATATATTTTAGATGTATTATGGCTCAGATGGTAAAGAATCTGCCTGCAATGAGGAAGACCTGGGTTCAGTCCCTAGATTGGGAAGATTCCCTGGAGAATGGAATGGCAACCCCCTCCAATACTCTTGCCTGGAGAATTCCGGGACAGAGGAGCCTGGCTGGCTATAGTCCATGAGGTCACAAAGAGTCAGACATGACTGAGCAACCAACATTTCACTTTCATTCATTTATAGAAAGTACAGAAGTTGTGAAATGGATATCGTATATTCTTAACACATTTACCCTGTGATTATCCCTTTCTGCAATTGAAGTTATTGAAGACCTAAGATTTTTCTTTAACTGATTTTCATTACTTATTTAAAGAATGGTAAAGCATAAAGGAGTTTCTAAAATAAAATTTCTTCTCCTCTAGTTTTCAAAAGTGTCTGTTGATTTGTTAAGATATGGAATTAAAGCATATTTATAGTACCATAACTGACTTACTGTTTTTCATTCCCTATGGTAGGTAGCATATAATTTGCTCAATAAATATGATTTAAAATTTTCTGACAATGTGGCACAGTGGCATGGGCTACTGCTTTCTTCTTATTCAATATAAGTCTGGAAAATCAAAATAAGGACAAAGTCCTAAAATAATTTAAAAACATCCTATGACTTTCTTATGGCTAGTTAATATGAATGACACTAGACTGGTGGGAAGGTGGTTTTATAAGAACTCTGGGGATGAGAGGGGTTGAAATCCAGGGAGCAAGTATAGGCTGTGAAGATATTTGCCTGTCCTAAGCCTGGTTGAAGGAAGAGTTTAATGAACACTCACCAAGCTCTAGGGACTGGATCCTGACTAGAATGAAGGGTACACAAAAGGGAAAGCGATTGCTGGTAAAACTAAACCCTTTCTTCCCCTATTTCTCACTTCAAACCTTGAAGATCAGAGTATTACATTAATCACAATTAAAATGTAAACTCAATTTCATGTGAGGATGAGTAAACAGTTCATTAGGAAATTCAAATACAAAAATAAAGATATGACCCAAATTGATTGAGACAAGGAGATAGGAATATGAATGTGAGTTTTTAGGGGGTGTTGGTGAGAAAGTCTAACATTTATCTGCTTGGATTTAAGAGAACAAAGAGCCTAAATAATTCTGATCCTTAACATGCATTACTAAAAGAGAGAGAAAGATTTAAAGAATAGTCACAGTTAGAAGGAAAATAACTCCAACAAATATAGCACATAGAGAATTAACAACAAAGTAACTCATACAGTCAAAAAGAAGGAAAGCACAGGAGAAAATAGACTAAATGTTTTTTGAGATATCTGACAAAGAGATTGCACAAATGATCTATAAATGCATGAAAAGTTGTCAAAATGTATCAATGATAAGGGCACTTGAAAATTAAAGCCCATCCATTAGATTATCAGAAGAAAATATTAAAAATTTAATGGGACAACTTTGATTTTGGTAATAAGTTTGAATTCTTGAAACATTTATCCACTGTTGGTGGGAGTACAAACTGGCATTACTTGGCATAGTTTGACCATTCCATATATCATGGCTGAGCAATTTAACTATAACACAGGATACATAACTTAAGCAAGTATTGCTCTGGAAGGTTTTCACATATACTCAAAGACATGTGTTGCTTGTAAAGGCATAAAACCAAAAATAGTCCATATATCATAAAATGGAAATAACAAAAATAAAATAGATAACACTGTAATATGCTCATGCAACAAATTTCAGCAGTTGCCTGAATGCATGGAATGAGAAGGCTGTGCATATATCTCAGGTTAAAAGCCTTTCAAGCAGAAGGAATAGCTGAAGCAAAGGTACCAAAGTGCAGCTGCACCTGGCTCATAATAAAGGATCTATTAAATAGCCAGAGAATTACAGGAGAGTGGGAGGCACAGAAAGGTGGAAGGACAGGTCAAAGTGGTAATGAGGGAGAGACAGTTTCTATAAATCTATGTGGTTTATTTTGAGAAGAGAATCTACTGCATAGTTTTGAGCAGAAGCATGACATTGTCTGATTGAAGTTTTAACAGGATCATATAAAAACAAAACTACAGTGGATAAGGATGTAAATATATCTCCAAGGGAAGTATTTCTGCAATTACAGAAATAAACCTGTTGGGAGACAACAGGGATTTAGGGTAGTAGCTTATAACAAAGAAGCTGAAAAGATGGTTAAATGAATATATTTGATGAATGGAAATGCAATATGAAGGGTTTGGATGTTTGAGATAGTTGGACCTACTGTGACTCTATTTTCTAAAACCAGTAAACTCTTGAAGGGTCTAGGATTTAGTATTTGCACATTTCTTGCACACATATCAATCGTCTATGCTTTTTTTTTTTTTGATAGAAGTATCTCATCCAAGCAGTAAAGTAGGGACCCCAGCTCCTCCATTCTATAGCTCTGCCTTTGTCAGACACACTCTGGGGCTGTCTCTGTATGACCCATCAGAGCACAAAGGAGCAGAGAGGATTCTGAGTGTTGTTTATTTCAAGCTAGAACTTGAAGTGGCATAATTCAATTCTGCACACATTCTAATGACTAAAATTCATAACACTGTCTCATCTACCACAGTGGAAATTGGAACATATTGTCTATAAAGAGGGAGTAAGTTTTGCTAGTCTGTTAGGCACACTTCTACTACAGACTAAGTAACTGACTGAATGAAAGAGCAGTTTACTGAGAAGAGTGCAGATGGAGCTGCCTCTTGGAAGGAAAGATTGGTACTTTCATTTTGGATATGTGAAGCTGTAGAAGCATTTTAGATGTCTTATGTTGAGTAGAATTTTTGATGAGGGACCTGGATGTGTATTTTCAGGAGAGGAAAAAGCCCTGGCAACTTATTAAGTTGGCAAAAAGCTAACACGTAAATGATACTTAAAATCACTTGGAAAGGGAGTTGGAGATGGTACTCTGAAGCACTCCATTATTTGAGTCCAGGGAAATGAGGGTAAATTAACAAAAATGTCTGTGGTAATGGAAGACTGAGATCATGTGCAAGTTTTTTTTTTTTTTTTTTTTATTCATTGTTTTAAAATCCGTCAGTGAAAAAGAAATCAAGGTCATTAGTTGAAATGAGATTCAAGGAGGTATCTGAAAAGGGGAGAGAAGTATAAATTAAGGAAATGAAAGAGTAAATGGACTTGCTGAAATACAGTAGGATTGGCATCAGCAAGAGCATAATTGATGTTATAGTTGTTTCAAAGTAAGAGTGCTCTACAAGATTTTATATCTCCTTAGCCACCCACTCTTGCTAGTCCTATTATGGACGTGAATTGGACTTTTCCAACATTATGAAAATAGTGGTTGTCACAAGGTAATTGTGGTTGTGTGTAAGTGAGGTTTATGATGGTGAAACATGGAATCTGAGCAGACTAAGACAGATGTTGAAGGGGCTAAAATATTAAACAGAAAATTAAGATGTTGAAAGAATGTATGTGTAGGGTAATACAAAGTTGACAGAACTGATAGATTTTGAAACTTCATTGCTATAAAGATGATAAAATGATGAGTAAATGAAAAATTAAACTTTCTTCATTGATAAAACAATTTCATATTATATTTTTTTCTTTCATATTGAGCTACAGACTAAATGTAATCCCTGTAATAATAATAGCAGGACTTCACTGATGACCTCAAACATCTAACTGTACAAATTTTTGAGTTTATAATGATCCATGCATAATTGATTGCCACAAAATCATATAGACAAAACAAGATAATCCAGACAGTGAAATTAATAAATGATGATACAGTATTGGAAGCTTAGTACTAGATGCACACACATATGAGAAATGGTGACATGATAGAAGGGATATGACATATCAGTAGGAAAAGGATGAATTTCTAATGAATCATGTGGAAGAAAACCTTACTGGAAACTAGAGCTATACATTTTTGCTAAGGTACAATACTGTAATGATCAAAATGTAAAAGGGAAAAATGCTTGCTAAATGATAGAAAATTCAGAGTATTTATTTATTAAGGATAGATATAGATATATTAAACAAATCCCAAGATAAGATATTATAAGCAGAACTATCAATTTGACTAATAAATAAAAATTAAGAATTTCTGTTCAATGAACAACTATCCTGAATAAGAGACAGGTAATGGTGTAAAAGATTGGAAAAGGTAATGGACTCCCACTCCAGTGTTCTTGCCTGGAGAATACCAGGGAAGGGGGAGCCTGGTGGGCTGCCGTCTATGGAATCGCACAGAGTCGGACACGACTGAAGCGACTTAGCAGCAGCAACGGTGTAAAAGAAGATATTTGCATCATCTAAATCTGAACATACTGTTCATTCAGTTAATGGGGTTCTCAAGGCAAGAATACTGAAGTGGTTTGCCATTCCCTTCTCCAGTGGACCACATTCTGTCAGCCCTCTCCACCATGACCTGCCCGTCTTGGGTGGCCCCACGGGCATGGCCTAGTTTCACTGAGTTAGACAAGGCTCTGGTCCTAGTGTGATTAGATTGACTAGTTTTCTGTGAGTGTGGTTTCAGTGTGTCTGCCCTCTGATGCCCTCTTGCAACACCTACCATCTTACTTGGGTTTCTCTTACCTTGAATGTGGGGTATCTCTTCACAGTTGCTCCAGCAAAGCGCAGCCTCTGCTCTTTACCTTGGAGGAGGGGTATCTCCTCACCGCGACCCCTTCTGACCTTGAACATGGGGTAGCTCCTCTAGGCCCTCCTGCGCCCGCGCAGCCACCGCTCCTTGGAGGTGGGGTAGCTCCTCCCGGCCACTGCCCCGACCTCAGACGTGGGGTAGCTCCTCTCGGCTGCTCATGCGCTGTTGCAGCCTGGCAATCTTGGCTGCCGCTCCTGACCTTGGATGCAGGGTAGCTCCTCTTGGCTGCCGCCCCTGACCTCCAAAATCACTGCAGATGGTGACTGCAGCCATGAAATTAAGAGACGCTTACTTCTTGGAAGGAAAGTTATGACCAACCTAGGTAGCATATTGAAAAGCAGAAACATTACTTTGCCAACAAAGGTCCGTCTAGTCAAGGCTATGGTTTTTCCAGTGGTCAAGTATGGATGTGAGAGTTGCACTGTGAAGAGAGCTGAGCACTGAAGAATTGATGCTTTTGAACTGTGGTGTTGGAGAAGACTCTTGAGAGTCCCTTGGACTGCAAGGAGATCCAGTCAGTCCATTCTGAAGGAGATCAGCCCTGGGATTTCTTTGGAAGGAATGATTGTAAAGCTGAAACTCCAGTACTTTGGCCACCTCATGCGAAGAGTTGACTCATTGGAAAAAAACTCTAATGCTGGGAGGGATTGGGGGCAGGAGGAGAAGGGGACGACAGAGGATGAGATGGCTGGATGGCATCACTGACTCGATGAACGTGAGTCTGAATGAACCTGGGAGTTGGTGATGGACAGGGAGGCCTGGCGTGCTGCGATTCATGGGGTCACAAAGAGTCAGACATGACTGAGCGACTGAACTGAAATGAAATCTGAACGGGGTTAATCTCTAAAATACTAAAGTAATCCTCTGTGTATTCAACTTGAGTATTAGAATATTAGGGATAGTGAAAAAACCGGAAATCTGTAGAGTTGATAACTCCAATGATATTTTGGGAAATAATTGTCCAATATATTGCTTGTGGGTCTCTTAGTTAGTTGAGTTGCTCAGTCGTTTCTGACTCTTCACGAACACATGAACTGCAGCACTCCAGGCCTCTCTGTCCATCACCAACTCCCGGAGTCCACCCAAACCCAAGTCCATAGAGTCGGTGATGACATCAAACCATCTCATCGTCTGTCATCCGCTTCTCCTCCTACCCTCAATCTTTCCCAGCATCAGGGTCTTTTCAAATGAGTCAGCTCTTTGCATCAAGTGGCCAAAGTATTATAGCTTCAGCTTCAACATCAGTCCTTCCAATGAACATCAAGAACTTATTCCCTTTAGGATGGACTGGTTGAATCTCCTTGCAGTCCATGGGACACTCAAAAGTCTTCTCCACACCACAATTCAAAAACATCAATTCTTTAGCGCTTGGCTTTCTTTATAGTCCAACTCTCAAATCCATACATGACTACTGGAAAAACCATAGCCTGTACTAAATGGACCTTTGTGAACAAAGTAATGTCTCTGCTTTTTAATATGCTGCTGTCTAGGTTGGTCATAACATTCCTTCCAAGGAGTAAACATCTTTTAATTTCATGGCTGCAATCACCATCTGCAGTGATATTAGAGCCCCTAAAAATAAAGTCAGCCATTGCTTCCACTGTTTCCCCATCTATTTGCCATGCAGTGATGGGACCAGATGCCATGATTTTAGTCTTCTGAATGTTGAACTTTAAGCCAACTTCTTCACTCTCCTCTTTCACTTTCATCAAGAGGCTCTTTAGTTCTTCTTCACTTTCTGCCATAAGGGTGGTGTTATCTGCATATCTGAGGTTATTGGTATTTCTTCTAGCAATCTTGATTTCAGCTTGTGCTTCCTCCAGCCCAATGTTTCTCATGATGTACTCTGCATATAAATTAAACAAGCAGGGTGACAATATACAGCCTTGATGTACTCCTTTTCCTATTAAGACCCAGTCTGTTGTGTTCCGTGTCCAGTTCTAACTGTTGCTTCCTAACCTTCATACAGGTTTCTCAAGAGGCAGATCAAGTGGTCTGGCATCCCCTTCTCTTTCAATTTTCCACAGTTTATTGTGATCCACATAGACAAAGGCTTTGGCATAGTCAATAAAGCAGAAATAGATATTTTCTGGAACTTTCTTGCTTTTTTGATGATCCAGCAGATGTTGGCAATTTTATCTCTGGTTCCTCTGCCTTTTTTTCGAAAACCAGCTAGAACATCTGGAAGTTCATAGTTCAGATATTGCTGAAGCCTGGCTTGGAGAATTTTGAGCATTACTTGACTAGTGTGTGAGATGAGGGCAATTGTGTGGTAGTTTGAGCATTCTTTGGCATTGCCTGTCTTTAGGATTGGAAAGAGAACTGACCTTTTCCAGTCCGACCTTTTCCAGTCCTGTGGCCACTGCTGAGTTTTCCAAATTTGCTGACATATCAAGTGCAGCACTTTCATAGCATCATCTTTTAGGATTTGACATTGCTCAACTGGAATCCCGTCACCTCCACTAGCTTTGTTCATAGTGATGCTTCCTAAGGCCCATTTGACTTCACATTCCAGGATAACTGGCTCTAGGTGAGTGACCACACCATTGTGATTATCTGGGTCATGAAGATCTTTTTTTTTTCCAGTTTTTCTGTGTATTCTTGCTACCTCTTCTTAATATCTTCTGCTTCTGTTAGATCCTTACCATTTCTGTCCTTTATTGAGCCCATCTTTGCATGAAATGTTCCCTTGGTATCTCTAATTTTCTTGAAGGGATTTCTAGTCTTTCCCATTCTATTGTTTTCTTCTATTTCTTTGCATTGATCACTGAGGAAGGCTTTCTTATCTTTCCTTGCTAGTCTTTGGAACTGCTTTCAAATGGGTATATCTTTCCTTTTCTCTTTTGCTTTTCACTTCTCTTTTTTTTCACAGCTATTTTTAAGCCCTCCTCAGACAGCCATTTTGCCTTTTTGTGGGTCCGTAGAGCAATATAATCATTCTGGAGATCAACCTTGGAAAAATGTAATGAAATTCACCCTAGGACCCAGCATTCCATCCTACATATATACAAATGGAAATGTTTTCCTTGGTCCACAAAGAACACTTTTGGAGATTTTCTTTTCAGTGTAGTTTTGTCTAATTTTTTATTGAAAGTCATATGTGTTTCTTCATTAAGATAAAGAATAGAAAAGAAAACGTGATGAATGCATACAAAGCAACATCCTCAGCAATACAAGCAATGATTTTATAAGAAGTAACAACATGGCTGGAGAATGTAATGGTACACACATCACATGATGCTGAATAGATTACATAATGTTATATACACAACCCTGACTGATAAACTAAAACAGAAGAACAACAAAAAAAGAATGGGAAATATTTTCCAACATCAGAAACTAAAATTAAAAACATACACACAAAAATCATACTATGTGTTTTTTTAATGCTAGAGATGTATTCTAAGATGTTTATCCAACACATTGAAGTAGTATGTATTTTGGAGAAGAAGGGAACAGTAATTTGGATAACCAAAATAAGATTAAAAAGAAAAGAAAACTAGAGTATACTTGCACAGACAGTGGTCTAGTTGTTGCTGTTTTCTTGCTAAGCCATGTTCGACTCTTTTATGATCCATAGACAATGGGTATATGAAGTAAATTGAGATAAATAATTATCAAGCTGTACATATCTAACATCTAACTAAAGACATACTTAATATATACATAATCTTTACTATTTTTCCCTTATTTTCCAGACAAAGCATATTTTCTATACTTGCCTTATTTGGAGAATATTTTACTCCTAAATTAATTTACAATGACATGTACATTTGAACTAAAATTATAGATTCTTTTAAGAGCAGGATATTTATAAAAATTCACATGAATTACAAGTCTGCCTGTTGTTCAAGTAAATCATTTTTCTTGAATCATAACTATAGTAGATTTCTTATTTTTGTTCTTTGTGATTTTAAATAATAGAAATAAAATTAACACTATTTCAAATGATTTTTAATATTTTCTCCTTTTAGATTGCATCTGATTATCTCAAATGTGCTTTAAAAATAGAGCATTTTTCCTCAAAAAAAAATTTTTTTTTTAACAATGAGAGTCTGAGGCAGCATGTGATATAAGTACATCCTATGACTTCATATTTAAATTTGAATCTCTTTAAATCCCCAGCCTTTAACAGTTCTAGAACTATTTTCTGAGAAAACTGGATTTAATATGAGCTCTGCAGCTCAGTATCTTTGCAACCACCAGTTTATAGTATATTCCTGGTAGTTTAAAATTGCTTCTAATGTGAGAAATATGGTTTTAATAAAATGCAAACTGTATTTTCTTCTACAGAATAAATTAAAATTTAACTATGTTTGTATCAGTAGATTCAACCATATAGTTAATATTTTGAAATATTTAAATATGTTTTTCACTTAGAATTACCCCAAATAGTGAAAGTTAACTATTGATAGTACTTTTTGACTTTAAAACTGCTTTTTCTCTTGTCTTGAATTTAGAAATGGCAGAATCTCAATAGAGGTAAAGGGTAATTTCCCACAAGACCTGGCTAATTTATAGCTTTCAACACGCCAGTGACCCCTGCAATTTGGCAGTTGCTTCATTAATTCCTTTACACCTGCTCCATTTATCTTGCAAAAAAAAAAAAAAAAAAAAGCAGGATCCTCTCTCATAGAAGCTATTGTGAAAGAAAAAGTCCTTCTTGTCTTCCTGAAGTGAATTGTAATCAGTACTGTGGAGAACAAAAAGACAATAATTTCAGATGAATGTTCCCAGTCTGTCACTGGGATGGAGAAGGAAAGTTTGAAAGGCCGTATAGTTGGGGAAGAAGTTTTTCCTACTCTTTGAAGTGCTATGTCTATCAAAGTAGGCTTCAGCTTTCACGATGGACTGTCACTTGCTTTACATAATTTTAGAATTTAAAAAATAAATATGAGAATAGTCTGAGATTTTTTAAAATAATGTATTCTCATATTTTATGTTAAATTCAATAGGTACCCTGATCACGTATTATCTACCTACCCTGCTACTTATCATCTATATATTTTAAAAAAGTAGACACAGTTTTAGGTGACATATATTTTATATTTTTAAAATACCAAACAATTTATTCCCATGAGATATAAATTATAACATGGTTACTTCTAGCATCTTAGAAAATGCACAAGGATTTACAGTAATTAAAAGTGAAATATTTTAATGTAATATTTAGGAACTCATTTAGTTAGCTAATTAACTACCCAAGCACTTTTTTTTCATTCTATAGTTTTTTGGTTATTATGTATTTTTTTCAAAGACTGTAGACACCATGAAAACAAGTGCAATTTTTGCTCTTGTCACTATTTTAAGGTAAACAGGTTGTATTCTTGGACTAGTAGGTGCAGTACATTTTTTGAAAATAATTAAGAGAATTAATAAAAATATATTAAGAAGAGCTCTTAAGAACTTGTATTATTGATAGATAATATATAGTTATTATATAGATAACATATAGATATTAAAAGAGGATTGTCGGGAGCTGCATTAGGCATTACTGACAAAATGGAGGCACAGCCCCAACCCCTGTCTTTGTCCCCTAGGCACGGACCCGAGATGAAGGAGTTAGGCCTTGTGATTCTGATTTGTTTTTTCCTCTCCTTGGCTGAGTTGACTGAAAAGGAATACTAAGGTGCTTATTGTTTTGAGAGGATCATGAGAAGGCACAAAGCCTTCTGCAGTTGTGTTCAGAGAATAATTCATAAAGTTAATCATTGACATTTGTTTAAGGACTTTTACAAAAGAGTGTTCCAGGATGAGTACATAGGCTGTAGCTTGAGGCCATGGGAAGGATTGCTATCTGAAGCCTATTTGTGAGGAAAATGTTTATGGCAAAGGAGTTCACTGAATTTAGGGCTTAGAAATAATTAAAATAGTTAGAAGTTAAAGATTTAAGGAATGTTGTAATGTTAGCATATTTTACTATAGCTTATAGAGGTTAGGAATTTTAGAGATACTAATAGCTAGAAGCGTTTTTAAGAGATAGTGAGCTCAGGATGTTAGGGGCAAACAGGATTTAGAAAGATAAGAAATAAACTGAGGAATGTAGCATGAGTTACAATGTAATCACAAGTTAACTATAGGACACATAAGAAGAAGTTGATAATAGACGGTAAAGCTGATTGAATAGCTGAAGCAGGAACTCTGTTTGAAGGGCAACAATGATTTATGGAGATAATAAATCTGGGTGAGGGGGAACTGAAAATGTCAAACCTCTGACATAATGCTTTTATAAAAGTATAAAAGAAAATCTTAAACTTGAAATAAATGTGCAGTCCAAGAAAATTGAGAGCCTGAGTCATTACTTGCCGACACCATCCCTCCCTTCGGGTTCAATCCCTGGCTGCTGGAGCTGGACTCCAGCAGAGGATATAAATACAAGTTAAATATAGGATTATGTTTCTACCTCAATTTCATTATTATTTTATTAAACATGATTGATGATTGATGATAACTCCAGACTGTGGGTGTTTAATTATTTGGTAGGATCTTCATGCCAGTATTGGCAAAACAAAGGTTTAACTTACACAGAAGCAGTTTCCATTCTTCTATTAATCACTGCTATCAACAAAAGCTGAACAAGAAAATACTGCTAAATCACATCGCCTCCATAATCATTAAAATGGGAAACACTGAAAAATCACACAGATTTATTCAGCACTGGAGGTTTTTTATAGCTCAATCTATATTATTTGGTTATAAGATAAAAAATACATAATCAATATTTCAGGTACTAGAAAATATTTGTAGCATATATGATTTTAAAAGTAACTCATAAACAAGTATTAGTTTGTTTAGAGTAATAGGAAGAAGAGAATAACAGGAAAAGACAAACACAATACATATGCTTGTCTTGACTTTTCATTTCTCTCTATTCTTTACTGATTCAAAGTTATTTCCTAATTTATTTATTTTAATAAATGTATTTATTTAGTTTTTCCTGTCCTGGGTGCATGGGTGCTTTGTTGGTGCATGGGTTTTTCTCTTTTTTCCAGCACACTTCTAATTGCAGTGGCTTATCTTGTTGGGCAGTAAGGACTCTAGGGCATGTGGGCTTTAGTAATTTCAGCAGACGGGATCAGCAATTGCAGCTCCCAGGCTCTAGAACACAGGCTCAGTAGTTGTGACATATGGGCTTAGTTGAGGCATGTGGGATATTTCTGGACCAGGAATCAAATCCATGTCTCCTGCCTTGGAAGAATTCTTTACCACTGAGCCCCCAGGGAAGTCCTCCTAATGTAAATTAAGGTACTCTGTTAATTGAAACAGAAAAAAAAAAAAAAACAGAAATCTAATTCTTTCATAAGCAGAGTATGAAAAGACTGATACAGCTATTAGCAAGATGATGTTCTAGCTATGACTTAAATAAATTATATTATTTATAAAATTGTGATTTTTGTAAATGGAAACTAGTTGATGGAAAGACTGTTTTTTTCAGTGTGAGACCAGAATGCTTCTTTAGAAATAATTTCAACTAGATAACTTCTTATGAAAGAAATAATATTTCATATAATTATTTCAAAATGCCATCACTCTTTAAGTTAGACTCTATTAAAATGTTAACGAAATATTTTTCTGTCACAATAAATCATCCAGTTTGGTAAAAGATTCTATGTTTACCCCAGAAGTTACTTAAATATGACAATTATACATAAAGAAATAAAATCTAAATTATATACTTAACTTATCTGGAAACATTAAGCTACCAGTGGACCAGAATCATGACTAGAATATATAATCTAGAGCAAGGACTAGGATCTTGGTGTTTAAGTTACCTATTGCTGTGTAAAAACCTATACCTAACATAGTGACTTGATGTCTGGAAGAGAATGCCAAAAAACTTCACTATTTCCTCAGTTCTTCCTTTTTAGAATTGTCTAGACACTTCTTGACACTTTGCAATTCTACATAGAATTTAGAATAAGTTTGTTTTCACTTACCTAAGAAAACCTAATTGTTTATTTCTTCATTTTTTTTTTACTTTCTTTCACTTAATTTTTGAAGTGTTTGTCTTTCTTGTATGTTTTTAAATTTTTATATGACAGTTCTCTGCTAGAATTCTCTTCCAGGAAGGATTGCCCATGAGGTAGTATGAACATTGTCTATGAGTTAGCTTTTCATTGTTCACAGACCTTATAGAACTAATCTCACATTAGCAGCTAAGCTCTGGACTCTGAATCACAAAATGTTCATTTTCAGAGTTGCATCAACAAAGGACCAACATCCAGTCTTGGGTTTTGTAGTGATTGGTTTTATCTTATGTTATGGGCCATCTCTTTGCCAGATTCACACATTGGCAAGTAGATTTATCCCAACTGGTCTATATACCCTGTTCGTCAGGATTAATGGATTGTACTACAATAACTTTCTACTATGTAGGCTACAAAATTTTAGGTTGTACTTATTCTTTGAAACTCTGCATTCAGATCTTATATCTTTCCTTTTCTCCTTTGCTGTTCACTTCTCTTCTTTTCACAGCTATTTGTTAGGCCTCCTCAGACAGCCATTTTGCTTTTTTGCATTTCTTTTTCTTGGGGATGGTCTTGATCCCTGTCTCCTGTACAATGTCATGAACCTCCATCCATAGTTCATCAGGAACTCTGTCTATCAGATCTAGTCCCTTAAATCTATTTCTCACTTCCACTGTATAGTCATAAGGGATTTAATTTAGGTCATTTGTGAATGGTCTAGTGGTTTTCCCTACTTTCTTCAATTTAAGTCTGAATTTGGTAATAAGGAGTTCATGATCTGAGTCACAGTCAGCTCCTGGTCTTGTTTTTGCTGACTGTATAGAGCCTCTTCATTCTGTGGCTGCAAAGAACATAATCAATCTGATTTCGGTGTTGACCATCTGGTGATGTCCATGTGTAGAGTCTTCTCTTGTGTTGTTGGAAAAGGGTGTTTTCTATGACCAGTGTGTTCTCTTGGCAAAACTCTATTAGACTTTCTCTGCTTCATTCTGTACTCCAGGGCCAAGTTTGCCTGTTACTCCAGGTGTTTCTTGACTTCCTACTTTTGCATTCCAGTCCCCTATAATGAAAAGGACATCTTTTTGGGGTGTTAGTTCTAAAAGGTCTTGTAGGTCTTCATAGAACTATTCAGCTTCAGCTTCTTCAGCGTTACTGGTTGGGGCATAGACTTGGATTATCGTGATATTGAATGGTTTGCCTTGGAAATGAACAGAGATCATTCTGTCATTTTTAAGATTGCATCCACGTACTGCATTTCAGACTCTTTTGTTGACCATGATGGCTACTCCATTTCTTCTAAGGGATTCCTGCCCAAAGTAATAGATATAATGGTCATCCGAGTTAAGTTCACCTATTCCAGTCCATTTTAGTTCACTGATTCCTAGAATGTCGACATTCACTCTTGCCATCCCCTGTATGACCACTTCCAATTTGCCTTGATTCATGGACCTAACATTCCAGGTTCCTATGCAATATTGCTCTTTACAGCATCAGACCTTGCTTCTATCACCAGTCACATCCACAACTGGGTATTGTTTTTGCTTTGGCTCCATCCCTTCATTATTTCTGGAGTTATTTCTCCACTGATCTTCAGTAGCATATTGGGCACCTACCGACCTGGGGAGTTCCTCTTTCAGTGTCCTATCATTTTGCCTTTTCATAGTGTTCATGGGGTTCTCAAGGCAAGAATATTGAAGTGGTTTGCCATTCCCTTCTCCAGTGGACCACATTCTGTCAGACTTCTCCACCATGTCCTGTTCATCTTGGGTGGCCCCACAAGACATGACTTAGTTTCATTGAGTTAGACAAGGCTGTGATCCATGTGATCATATTGACTAGTTTTCTGTGATTATGGTTTCAGTGTGTCTGCCCTCTGTTGCCTCCTCACAACACCTACCGTCTTACTTGGGTTTCTCTTACCTTGGTCATGGCGTATCTTCTCACAGCTGCTCCAGCAAAGTGCAGCCACTGCTCCTTACTTTGGACGAGTGGTATCTCCTCTCGCTGCCACCCCTGACCTCGGGTGTGGGGTTGCTCCTCTCGGCTGCTTCTGTGTTCCTATGCAATTTTGGACTGAGAGTGCATCCTGGCGCTCTCAGTCGCCTCTCCTGACCTTGGGAGAGGGGTAGCTCCCCTCGGCCACACTTCCATGCGGTCCCTCACAGCTGGCTCTCCTGTTATAAAATAACTCATGCAAGTAGTTACTATGGTGCCCAGCCAGGGTGGGTGGTTTCAATCAGTGGGCTTCCCTTAACACTACCATTTCTTCTCCAGATATTACACAAACCCCTTAATACCCTCCAACTCACCAGTTATCCTTAAATACACTGTACATAGTTAATTATGTTTATATAATTCCTTTTTTTCTATTCATATTGTATAATTTTCAAAACATTTGCAGCCTTTCTCTGTGGTGGAAATTTACATCCACAAGCCATAGACATAAGGTGTAGTCAGTCATTTGATTTACAATAACAGACTTTATTCAGGGCACCAAAGTTGAAGCTATATCATACTTTGTACCTCTGTTTTAATTTATTTAGATTGAATAAATTATTTGCTTTTGAAACTTAAAAGATACGGAATTTTCTTTAAAGACAGAAAAACACAGCAAAAAAAATTCTAGGGAAAACACAGGTTTTAAACATGTGAAACATATATTTTAAAAATTAAAGCAACTCAGATAAAGATTAAATTAATTACCTAAGGAGCTGTCTATTTGAAGACATTGATTACGGAACAGAAAGAAACTATGAACAGGGCCCAAAATTGGTTGAGTTAAACTAAAACCTGGTCCTATGCCAATTTTATATTAATAACAATATAGTATCAATGATAACAAGTAAAGCCACTAAATGACAAGATACAGCTATAAATTGTGAAAGACCAGGTTAGAAGGTGGGAACTACATTTAGTGAGCATCTACTATAAACAAGGATCTTAATGTATAATATCTTCTTACTACCTTATGTGATTTAATCCCACAGAGATGATTATTGTTGTACCATTTCAATATGAATAGAGTGATGCTTATGCTTCTCTAGTGGCTCAGTGGTAAGGAATCTGCCTGTCAATGCAGGAAATTTGGGTTTGATCCCTGGATTGGAAAGATCTCCTGGAGAAGGGAATGACAAACCACTCCAGTAGTCTTGCCTGGAAAACCCCACAGACAGAGGAGTCTGGAGGGCTAGAGTTCATGGGGACTCAAAGAGTCAGATAGGACTTAGCAATTGAACAATAACAACAAAATTGATGGTTAGAGAAGATGAACCTGAAGATTCTGCCTACCATTAAAACTTACATTCTTTATGCCAAATGTCCTAATCTTTAATTTTACAAAAGAATGACTAGCAAACATAGTTTTTTTTTTTAAGCTCAAAACATTTTTACTTGTGTGTTATAAAAACACGTAAAAATAAATTCAAGCAGGTAATGAAATCAATGCTTTGTCAAAGCAACCCATCCTAAGTTCTCTATTCTAGAATGTATAAAGAAATTCAAGTTTAGGGTGCTTCAACCTTTGTTAAAACAGAGTTCTTTATGATTTCAGAATAGAGTATAAAAACCATGTCTAGGAAGTGAATTCTCTATGATCTTGGGGGACAAAAAAATCAATGTTTTTATTTGTTCCTCAATTTCATCCTTAAAGAGAACATGTTGACCTGTGTAAGACTGTGACTTAGCAGATGGTCACTTAAGGGGGACAAAAGGAACACCAGCTAAAAGCCTATAGAGTGGGAGTTTTGCTAGATAATCTTTCTAGTGTTGTGATTTCTTGTTTGCTTGTTTTACCTAAGTTTACTGCTAAAATAGACGCTATATTTAACAGTTTCCTCACTTTTGAAATAAGTTAAAGTATAAATAAACTAAACAAAAGTGAAGTTTATAAGTGGATAAGCTTAAAAGTAACTTGGAAAATTAAATTTGTTGCTTGTCAATTTAATAAAATCAATCCTTAGCAAACCTAGGCAGAAAATTGTGAACACTAAACTGAAGCATGTAACAGCAATCCTAGGAAGTCAAATAACCATATATCAGTATTATCTAAGCAGACGCATATTGAATCCAAGATCGTATCTACTTTTTGCCTTACATTTAATATAAATAAAAATGTCCACACAAGCATGCTCTCAGTTACCCTTCAAAACACAAGGTCAGGTTTCCTGAGTACTAAAGGAGACACAACAGTGACATCAAATTTGGTTCAGATAGGGCAAGTTTTAAACGAGGTGGATGAAACTGGAGCCTATTATACAGAGTGAAGTAAGCCAGAAAGAAAAACACCAGTACAGTATACTAACGCATATATATGGAATTTAGAAAGATGGTAACGATAACCCTGTATGCGAGACACCAAGGGACACAGATGTATAGAACAGTCTTTTAGACTCTGTGGGAGACGGAGATGGTGGATTGATTTAGGAGAATGGCATTGAAACATGTTTAATATCATATATGAAATGAATCTCCAGTCCAGGTTCGGTGCATGATACAGGATGCTTGGGGCTGGTGCACTGGGATGATCCAGAGGGATGGTACGGGAAGGGAGGTGGGAGGGTGGTTCAGGATGGGGAACACGTGTATACCTGTGGAGGATCCATGTTGATGTATGGCAAAACCAATACAATATTGTAAAGTAATTAGCCTCCAATTAAAATAAATAAATTTATATTAAAAAATTGCAATTTAACTAAAAATATAAAATTATCACTTTTAATGGAGTTTCATTTAGAAAATCTGCAGGTCACTATGTAAGAAGGTGTGGATGATGATGGTGATGTATATAAAGAAGAGATTCTGCAAATATCAATACCCAAAAATATATTTCTGAAAGAGCATCTAAAACTTACAAATTTATAATGTCTTAACTTAAAAAAAATTAATATTTTCAGAGGTTGCTTTTTGTACTTGATGCTTTGAATTACTGATAAATTTTTCTTTGCTTTTGATTTACTTTTTTGGATCTACAAAAAAAGACAAAAGAAGCTACTTTAAACAAAATATAAAATATTTTTAAAAAATTTGATGCTTAGTAGAAAAGAAATCACGTAGAAAATTATTTTCTAAAGCCAGACTAAGCAGTTTATGTCAACTTTCCTTTTTTTTTTTTTGTCCAGTACTTAGAAACAGAATGAGGAAAACAAATTGTTTACAAATAAATCTGTAAGGAGCTGCTGGATAACTTTTGATATTTTTCTCTTCCAATTAAACCCTGATTATCATACAAAATCAAAATACAAATGCTCCAGTGATTTTTATTCATATGCATATATAATGAATGCATTATATATGCATTCATGAATGAATGAATATATAGTTTAGTGACTAAAATAGTGGTCATAGAATTAAGAGAATAACTACACTAGTTTTTGAAAGATAATTGAGAAGGAGATCAGCCCTGGGTTTTCTTTGGAAGAAATGATGCTAAAGCTGAAACTCCAGTACTTTGACCACCTCAAGCGAAGAGTTGACTCATTGGAAAAGACTCTGATGCTGGGAGGGATTGGAGGCAGGAGGAGAAGGGGATGACAGAGGATGAGATGGCTGGATGGTATCACTGACTCGATGGACGTGAGTCTGAGTGAACTCTGGGTGTTGGTGAGGGACAGGGAGGCCTGGTGTGCTTTGCGATTCATGGGGTCGCAAAGAGTTGGACATGACTGAGCAGCTGAAATGACTGACTGACTGACTGATTGAGATCTACTTTGACTAGTGATAATAATTTAAATTGGATTTAACAAATATACAACATACTTTAAAATGAATTATTTATTGTGAGTACAAAAATACAAAATATACTTAATTATTAGTATTTATCATTTTGTTCAATGTCAGGTTTTTACAGGAGTGGCCAGTAATAGTATTATCCTATGAAAGGCTTGGGTGTCCCTGGTGGCTCAGATGGCAAAGAATCTGCCTGCCAATGCAGATAATGTAAGAGACAAGGGTTTGATTTCTGGCTGGTGAAGTTTCACTGGAGAAGGGCATGGCAACCCACTCCAGTATTCTTGCCTGAAGAATCCTATGGACAGAGGACCCAGGCAGGCTAAAGTCCATACAGTTGCAAAGAATTGGACATGAATCTTTAGCAAGCACACATGCGTAAAAGGCTTTGTTTAAATCCTATTCTCTTATAGTAGCGGTTGGTTGATATTATTTATTGAATAAGTATAAGTCCTTCAGACAAATCATCAGCAAAGTCTGAGTAATCAGAGAAAATTAACTAGCCTTTGCAAAATGCACTCACCCACCCCCTGCCTACGATTGTCCAGCATTTTTATCATCTCTTTCTTTGATTTACTCTGATGAATAAAGTTTGGAAAGTACAATCAGAGTTTGCAAGCTCAATTTCTAGAAGAAATTAATTTGGAGGTATCTGGCCTGCAGTACAGATGAAGTGCAATGAAATTTGACACATTCCTCAATAAAGGAATAAAGGACAATAAAACTCACAGAATAAAGGGCAATAAAAGTGGACTAACTGAAGATGCTAACTAGAGAAAATTATTTCACTATCAGCCTGTTTGGTGTTCAAACAAATATAGGAAAGTATGCCATACAAGAAATAAAAGGTATATTCTTAATGTTTTACATATGGAATGAAGCAGGGTAAAGACTAATAGAGTTTGCCAAGAAAATGTACTGGTCATAACAAACACCCTCTTCCAACAACACAAGAGAAGACTCTATACATGGACATCACCAGATGGTCAACACCAAAATCAGATTGATTATGTTCTTTGCAGCCAAAGAATGAAGAGGCTCTATACAGTCAGCAAAAACAAGACCAGGAGCTGACTGTGACTCAGATCATGAACTCCTTATTACCAAATTCAGACTTAAATTGAAGAAAGTAGGGAAAACCACTAGACCATTCAGATATGACCTAAATATAATCCCTTATGATTATACAGTGGAAGTGAGAAATAGATTTAAGGGACTAGATCTGATAGATAGAGTGCCTGATGAACTATGGAATGAGGCTCATGGCATTGTACAGGAGACAGGGATCAAGACCATCCCCATGGAAAGGAAATGGAAAAAAGCAAAATGGCTGTCTGGGGAGGCCTTACAAATAGCTGTGAAAAGAAGAGAAGCAGAAAGCAAAGGAGAAAAGGAAAGATATAAACATCTGAATGCAGAGTTCCAGAGAATAGCAAGAAGAGATAAGAAAGCCTTCTTCAGTGATCAATGCAAAGAAATAGAGGAAAACAACAGAATGGGAAAGACTAGGGATCTCTTCAAGAAAATCAGAGATACCAAAGGAACATTTCATGCAAAGATGGGCTCGATAAAGGACAGAAATGGTACGGACCAAACAGAAGCAGAAGATATTAAGAAGACATGGCAAGAATACACAGAAGAACTGTACAAAAAAGATCTTCACGACCCAGATAATCACAATGGTGTGATCACTGACCTAAAGCCAGACATCCTGGAATGTGAAGTCAAGTGGGC
Organism: Bos mutus; assembly: GCF_027580195.1. Lineage (NCBI taxonomy): Eukaryota > Metazoa > Chordata > Mammalia > Artiodactyla > Bovidae > Bos > Bos mutus. The sequence goes on from NC_091617.1 coordinate 16,452,813, forward strand.
CTTAGAAAGCATCACTATGAACAAAGCTAGTGGAGGTGATGGAATTCCAGTTGAGCTATTCCAAATCCTGAAAGATGATGCTGTGGAAGTGCTGCACTCAATATGCCAGCAAATTTGGAAAACTCAGCAGTGGCCACCGGACTGGAAAAGGTCAGTTTTCATTCCAATCCCAAAGAAAGGCAATGCCAAAGAATGTTCAAACTACCGCACAATTGCACTCATCTCACCTGCTAGTACAGTAATGCTCAAAATTATCCAAGCCAGGCTTCAGCAATATGTGAACCGTGAACTTCCTGATGTTAAAGCTGGTTTTAGAAAAGGCAGAACAACCAGAGATCAAATTGCCAACATCCGCTGGATCATGGAAAAAGCAAGAGAGTTCCAGAAAAGCATCTATTTCTGCTTTATTGACTATGCCAAAGCCTTTGACTGTGTGGATCACAATAAACTGTGGAAAATTCTGAAAGAGATGGGAATACCAGACCACCTGATCTGCCTCTTGAGAAATTTGTATGCAGGTCAGGAAGCAACAGATAGAACTGGACATGGAACAACAGACTGGTTCCAAATAGGAAAAGGAGTATGTCAAGGCTGTATATTGTCACCCTGTTTATTTAAATTATATGCAGAATACATCATGAGAAACGCTGGACTGGAAGAAACACAAGCTGGAATCAAGATTGCCAGGAGAAATATCAATACTCTCAGATATGCAAATGATACCACCCTTATGGCAGAAAGTGAAGAGGAACTAAAAAGCCTCTTGATGAAAGTGATAGTGGAGAGTGAAAAAGTTGTCTTAAAGCTCAACATTCAGAAAACGAAGATCATGGCATCCAGTCCCATCACTTCATGGGAAGTGATGGGGAAACAGTGGAAACAGTGTCAGACTTTATTTTCTGGGGCTCCAAAATCACTACAGGTGGTGACTGCAGCCATGAAATTAAAAGACGCTTACTCTTTGGAAGGAAAGTTATGACCAACCTAGGTAACATATTCAAAAGCAGAGACATTACTTTGCCAACAAAGGTTCGTCTAGTCAAGGCTATGGTTTTTCCTGTGGTCATGTATGGATGTGAGAGTTGAACTGTGAAGAAGGCTGAGAGCCAAAGAATTGATGCTTTTGAACTGTGGTGTTGGAGAAGACTCTTGAGGGTCCATTGGACTGCAAGGATATCCAACCTGTCCATTCTGAAGGAGATCAGCTCTGGGATTTCTTTGGAAGAAATAATGCTAAAGCTGAAACTCCAGTACTTTGGCCACCTCATGAGAAGAGTTGATTCATTGGAAAAAACTCTGATGCTTGGAGGGATTGGGGGCAGGAGGAGAAGGGAACAACAGAGGATGAGATGGCTGGATGGCATCACTAACTCGATGGATGTCTCAGTGAACTCTGGGAGTTGGTGATGGACAGGGAGGCCTGGTGTGCTACGATTCATGGGGTTGCAAAGAGTCGGACACGACTGAGCGACTGATCTGATCTGATCTGATCTTCCTTTAATATGCACTCCTGTCCTAGAGCAGGAATGTAATTATTGTCTTCATTTTACAAATGAGGAAACTGACAGATGCATGATTAACTAATAGGTAGAACTAGTAATGAAAATTCTTGGGTTTAAAATTAATAAATATGATTGCCAAGTCCCTGTTGTTAAATGTCTCACTAAGGAGTATAGGTATAATTGGAGTTCAAGGAAGGGAAGGTAGATAATCTGACAGAAAATGAACAAATGAAGAAAAAAGGCTAAGAATTTTCTAAAACTGATGCACAACTGTAAATAACAGGTTTTAGGGGCTCTTTTAAAGGCAATATGAATAAATAAAAAGAAAAACTCCCCAAGGCACATAACAGTAAATATAATGAAAACATATCTTATAATGAAAGCTAAAAAAATAAAATCACATTAGTTTCAAAGAAGAAGAATAAAATTAATGGTTGATTACCAGATATAGAACTAGAGGCAGAAGGTAATGGTACAATGCCATAAAAGTGCTGAAAGAAAAGAACTGCCCACTTAGAACACTATGTGACTTCCCCTAAAAATAAATCTTTCAGAGGTGAAAGAAAATTAAGAATATTTTTCCAACCCCAAATGGAGAGAATTAATCACAAGCAGCTCTGCAATTGAAAAAATTGAGATAAAAAGAATATTAAATTAAAGACATTAAATGGATATACAGAGAGCAAAGCATATAAAAAGATAGAGTGCTATAAGGAAATTATAAACTATTGTAGACTATAGAAATAAGACTTTGTAGAGATTATATATGTATAGAAATAAAATATACATAAAATATCATGCAAGTTTAGTGCAAAATATCAAAGTGTTCCATGATCACTCAATTTTCAATAAGTGATGGAAGTACTAATTGATATTAGACTTTAGCAACTAAATGGGGCATGTCATAATTTCTAGATAATTGCTAAATGAGCCATGAAGAATGCATTAATTAATAAGCTATAGAAGGAAAAATGAATAATAAAAGCAAGGAAGATTAAAAAAATAACATGGAATAAGTAGAATAAAAAAATAAAATTTTAAATACGTTAAAAATATTTATCAATAATATCCCATTAAAATACACAGAATAAATAATCTAGCTAAGATATGGACTGTACACATATAAAGACACAGAAATGTTGAAAGTAATAGAAAAGGATGAGCTGAATAACGCCTCTCCTTGAAATGGCCATGCCCTAGTCTCTAGAACATGTAAATTTTACTTTACAAGGCAAAAGGGACTTAGCAGGTTTGGAGATGTGAAGGTAATGGAATTTCCAGGTGGCCCTGTAATAATCAAAGGTGTCTTTATATGAAGGAGCCTGAAAGATCAGAAGAACAATAGAGAATGTGATGACAGAAACAACAGGATATAGTAAGGTCAAGAAAGGGCCATCAGCCAATTTCCACCCAGGTGGACATTAGAATCTTCGAAAGGCAAGGAAACAGTAGTTATCTTAAATGTTCCTCATCAACACCTTGACTTTAATACACCAAAGATGATTTTTGTATATCCAACTTCTAATGCTGTTAAAGAAATGAATTTGTGTTTGCTTTAGTTACTAAGTGTATGGCACTTTGTCACAGTGTGTGTGCTAAGTCTCTTCAACTGTGTACAACTGTGTGTGACCCTGTGGACTGAAGCCCACCAAGCTCCTCTATCCATGGGATTCTCCAGGCAAAAATACTGGAATGGGTTGCCATTTCCTTCTCCAGGGCATCTTCCCAACCCAGGGATTGAATCCAAGTCTCTTAAGTCTCCTGCATTTGCGAGTGGATTCTTGATCACTAGTGCCACCTGGGAAGTCCCTTTGTCACAGCAGCAATAGATAGCTAGTACACTAACCAAAAAAAAAAAAGTGGAAGCTTCCTGGTGGCTCAGACAGTAAACAATCTGCCTGCAATACAGGAGACCTGGGTTTGATCCCTGAGTCAGATAGGTTGACTGGAGAAGGAATGGCTATCCACTCCAGTATTCTTGCCTGGAAAATTCCATAGACAGAGGAGCCTGGTGGGCTACAGTCCATGGGGTCACAAAGAATCAGACATGACTGAATATTAACACTTTCACTTGTACACACTAACCAAAACAAAGTGAGTTCAGTTCAGTTTAGTTGCTCAGTCTTGTCGGACTCTTTGCGACCCCAGGAACCGCAGCACGCCAGGCTTCCCTGTCTATCACCAACTCCCAGAGTTCACCCAAACCCATGTCCATTGAGTCGGTGATACCATCCAGCCATCTCATTCTCTGTCATCCCCTTCTCCTCCTGCCCCAATCCCTCTCAGTATCAGGGTCTTTTCAAATGAGTCAGCTCTTCACATTGGGTGTCTAAAGTATTGGAGTTTCAGCTCCAACATCAGTCCTTCCAATGAACATCCAGGACAGATCTCCTTTAGAATGGACTGGTTGGATCTCCTTGCAGTCCAAGGAACTCTCAAGAATCTTCTCCAACACCACAGTTCAAAAGCATCAATCCTTTGGCATTCAGCTTTCTTTATAGTCCAACTCTCACATGCATACATGACCACTAGGAAAATCCATAGCCTTGACTAGACGGATCTTTGTTGGCAAAGCAATGTCTCTGCTTTTGAAAATGCTGTCTAGGTTGGTCATAACTTTCCTTCCAAGGAGTAAGAGTTTTTTAATTTCATGGCTGCAGTCACCATCTGCAGTGATTTTGGAGCCCAGAAAAATAAAATCAGCCACTGTTTCCATTGTTTCCCCGTCTATTTCCCATGAAGTGATGGGACTGGATGCCATGATCTTAGTTTTCTGAATGTTGAGCTTTAAGCCAACTTTTTAAAGAAAGTTGCCATAATAATAGAATAAAGAGTAGACTTCAGGATTAGAAAAATTACTAGATATATAGATGATATCTCTTTAAAGTGAATGTCAGTCAACCAGAAGTATCAAATTTAAATATACATTCACCTATAGCATAACTTCCAAATATACGAAGAAAAATTGAGAAAACAAAAATAATAGGCAAATTTGGTAGATATTTTTTTAAAAACTTCTCACAATAACTGATACACAAAGAAACAAAAATCATCGAATATAATATGCCATGAACATGATTGACAGAATGTACATAATGCCATATGTATAAAACATTACTTGTGACATGGGATATTAACAAAATGTTTTATATAGTTGGTCAAAAAGCAAGTTAAAATAAGTTTTAAAAATTGAAAATATATGAAATATGAAAATGTAGATGCAAATGAAAAAAGGGAATAACAAAACAACAAAACTGACTAAAAATTATAGAATCTAAATAGACATGCACTATTAAATAAATCAAAAATATAAAATTCTACAAAGTAATGTCCAGGACCTAAAGTGGGGAATTCTTCCAAACTGAGTGGATAAGGTAATATATTTTAAAAATAGAGAAAATAAATGTCAGAAAATCTATTTCTTTGAATGAAGCCAACATATAATACAAAAGGATATTGCACATAATACATAACAATTATTAGAGGCTAATAGCTCTTATGAGCATGAGTCCAAAATGATGAACAAAAGATTAATAGAGCAAATTCAATGTCATTAATTATTCATGTTGATGTTGAGTTTATTTCAAGAATGTGAAGGTCATTTTGCAATTGAAATTCAATCAAGGGGGAGGAGCCAAGATGGCGGAGGAGTAGGACGGGGAGAACACTTTCTCCCCCACAAATTCATCAAAAGAGCATTTAAACGTCGAGTAAATTCCACAAAACAACTTCTGAATGCCGGCAGAGGACACCAGGCACCCAGAAAAGCAACCCAACTCTTCGAAAGGAGGTAGGAAAAAATATTAAAAACAAAAAAAAAGAGACAAAAGAGGGAGGGACGGAGTTCTGTCCCGGGAAGGGAATCTTAAAAAGAGAGAAGTTTCCAAACACCAGGAAACCTTCTCACTGCCGAATCTGTGCCGAGCTTTGGAAGCACAGAGGGCAACATAACAGGGAGAAAAAAATAAATAAGCAATTAAAACTCGCAGATTGCGAGCCCTACGGTAACTCCCCCAGCAGAGAAGCAGCGCAGACGCCTGCATCCGCCATTAGCAAGCCGGGGCTGGGCAGGGAGGCGCGGCATGGGCTGCATCACTGAGAGTAAGAATCTGGCCTGAATACCCTGAGCGCTATCTGAGCGAAATAATTTGGGCTAGCAAACCAGACTGTGGGATATCTACCACGCGAAAAGCCAGCCCTAACCTAAGACCGCCAGGCCCGCGCACGGAACAAAGGACTGAACAGAGATAGCCGGCTGCAGATCTTCCCCCTCCGGTGACAGGCAGCCAGAGCCGGAAGGGGGCAATCGCAGCCCCAGAGAGACATTATCTATAAAACTGTAAGCAGGCTTCTTTGCTAACTAAAACTTCTTGGGGGTCTGGACGGTCAACATCTGCCTGAGAAGGTGCGCCGGTTTTAACACCCAGATAACCGAGTGGCGGGGAGGCGATAAGTCGCAGCATTGGCACTCGCCAAACACCACATCACCTGAGCTGCTCGGACCTGGGAAGAGCACAAAACGCAGGCCCAACTGAGTCTGCGCCTCTGAGGACTACCCGAGTGCCTGAACCTGAGCGGCTTGGACCTGGGAGGTGCATGCAGCCCAGGGCCAGCCTTGGATTGTTCCCCGGGGGAACAACCTAGAGTCCGAGCAGTGTGGACAGGGAGGCTACACGCGCCGTGAGCGGGGGCAGACCCAGTGTGGCTGAGGCACTGCGAGCCCATGCCAGTGTTATTTGTTTGCAGCATCCCTCCCTCCCTCCCTCCCCACAGCGCGACTGAACAAGTAAGCCTAAAAAAAAAAAAAAAAAAAAAAAAAGTGTCCTCCACCGTGCCCTTTGTGTCAGGGCGAAACCAGATACTGAAGAGACTAGCAAACAGAAGAAGATATAACAGAGGGAAACGCCTTGGAAGCTACAGGCAATAGATCAAAACCCTGTGGTTACTACGGACTACATAGGAAGGGGCCTATAGATCTTGAGAAATATAAATCTGACCAAGGAACTAGCCAAAATGAACTGAACCCACAACACCCACAAAAAAACACAAAAAGTCCTAGATATATTTTTATTATTTTTACGATCATTCTTTCCTTTTTTTTTTTTTTAATTAAAAAAATTTTTTAAGTCCTCTATTGTTCCTTTAAATTTCACTTTTATAACCTATTACTTTGCAAAAAAAAAAAAAAAAAAAAAAGACCCTATTTTTTCTTCTTCAGCAAACTTCATATATATATATTTTATAATTTTTTGACCTTGTTTTTTGTTTGTTTTGTTTTTGTTTTTTTCCTTCTTTTTCTTTAACATTGTATTTTTTTGAAATTCCAAACTCTACTCTAGATTTTTAATTTTCGCTTTTTGGTATATGTTATCAATTTTGTACCTATAGTTTTTTTTTTATAATTTCTGACTTTTTTTTTTTCCTTCTCTGTTTCTTTCTCTTCTTCTTTTATATAACATTGTATATCTGAAATTCCAAACTTTACTCTAGATTTTTAATTTATGCTTTTTGGTATTTGATACCAATTTTGTACCTGTATTTTCTTTATAATTTTGTGACATTGTTCGTATTTGTTTGTTTGTTTTCTCTCTTTATTTTTTCTTCTTCTTTTTTTTTTTTTTTAACATTGTATTTTTGAAATTCCAAACTCTACTCTAGATTTTTAATTTTTGCTTTCTGGTATTAGTTATCAATTTTGTACCTGTACTTTCTTTATAATTTTCATGACCTTGTTTGTTTTTGTTTGTTCGTTTTTCTCTCTTTCTTTTCCTTCTTCTTTTTTTCTTAACATCGTATTTTTGAAATTCCAAACTCTACTCTAGATTTTTAATTTTTGCTTTCTGGTATTAGTTATCAATTTTGTACCTGTACTTTCTTTATAATTTTCGCGACCTTGTTTGTTTTTGTTTGTTCATTTTTTCTCTCTTTCTTTTCCTTCTTCTTTTCTTTAACATCGTATTTTTGAAATTCCAAACTTTACTCTAGATTTTTAATTTTTGCTTTTATGTATTTGTTACCAATTTTGTACCTTTAAGGACCCAATCTTCAGGACCCATTTTTCACTAGGGAGTGAGATTACTGGCTTGACTGCTCTCTCTCCCTTTGGACTCTCCTTTTTCTCCACCAGGTCGCCTGTGTCTCCTCCCTAACCCCTCTCTACTCTACCCAACTCTGTGAAATTCTGTGTGTTCCAGACGGTGGAGAACACTTAGGGAACTGATTACTGGCTGGATCTGTCTCCCTCCTTTTCATTCCCCCCTTTTATCCTTCTGGCCACCTCTGTTACCTTCCTCCTTCTTCTCTTCTCTGTATAACCCCGTGAACATCTCTGAGTGGTCCAGTGGTGGAGTGCACATAAGGAAGTGACTACTGGCTAGCCCACTCTCTCCACTATTGATTCACCTCATCTCATTTGGGTCACCTCTAACTCCCTCCTCCCTCTTCTCTTCTCCATGTAACCCTGTGAACCTCTCTGAGTGACCCTCACTGTAGAGAAACTTTTCATCTTTAATGTAGATGTTTTATCAATGGTGCTGTATAGAAGGAGAAGTTTTGAAACTACTGTAAAAATAAGACCGATAACCGGAAGCAGGAGACTTAAGTCCAAACCCTGACTCCAGGGAACTCCTGACTCCAAGGAACATTAATTGACGGGAGCTCATCAAATGCATCCATAACGACACTGAAACCAAGCACCACACAAGGGCCAATAAATTCCAGGGCAAGACATACCAAACAAATTCTCTAGCAACAAAGGAACACAGCCCTGAGCTTCAAGATACAGGCTGCCCAAAGTCACCCCAAAACTATAGACATCTCATAAAACATTACTGGACATTTCATTGCACTCCAGAGAGAAGAAATACAGCTCCACCCACCAGAACACAGACACAAGCTTCCCTAACCAGGAAACCTTGACAAGCCACCTGTACAAACCCACACACAGTGAGGAAATGCCACAATAAAGAGAACTCCACAAACTGTCAGAATACAGAAAGGACACCCCAAACTCAGCAATTTAAACAAGATGAAGAGACAGAGGAATACTCAGCAGATAAAGGAACAGGATAAATGCCCACCAAACCAAACAAAAGAGGAAGAGATAGGGAATCTACCTGATAAAGAATTCCGAATAATGATAGTGAAATTGATCCAAAATCTTGAAACTAAAATGGAATCACAGATAAATAGCCTGGAGACAAGGATTGAGAAGATGCAAGAAAGGTTTAACAAGGACCTAGAAGAAATAAAAAGAGTCAATATATAATGAATAATGCAATAAGTGAAATTAAAAACACTCTGGAGGCAAATAAATAGTAGAATAACAGAGGCAGAAGACAGGATTAGTGAATTAGAAGATAGAATGGTAGAAATAAATGAATCAGAGAGGATAAAAGAAAAACGAATTAAAAGAAATGAGGACAATCTCAGAGACCTCCAGGACAATATTAAACGCTACAACATTCAATCATAGGGGTTCCAGAAGAAGAAGACAAAAAGAAAGACCATGAGAAAATACTTGAGGAGATAATAGTGGAAAACTTCCCTAAAATGGGGAAGGAAATAATCACCCAAGTCCAAGAAACCCAGAGAGTCCCAAACAGGATAAACCCAAGGAGAAACACCCCAAGACACATATTAATCAAATTAACAAAGATCAAACACAAAGAACAAATATTAAAAGCAGCAAGGGAAAAACAACAAATAACACACAAGGGAATTCCCATACGGATAACAGCTGATCTCTCAATAGAAACTCTTCAAGCCAGGAGGGAATGGCAAGACGTACTTAAAATGATGAAAGAAAATAACCTACAGCCCAGATTATTGTACCCAGCAAGGATCTCATTCAAGTATGAAGGAGAAATCAAAAGCTTTTCAGACAAGCAAAAGCTGAGAGAATTCTGCACCACCAAACCAGCTCTCCAACAAATACTAAAGGATATTCTCTAGACAGGAAACACAAAAACGGTGTATAAACTCGAACCCAAAACAATAAAGTAAATGGCAACGGATCATACTTATCAGTAATTACCTTAAACGTAAATGGGTTGAATGCCCCAACCAAAAGACAAAGACTGGCTGAATGGATACAAAAACAAGACCCCACATATGTTGTCTACAAGAGACCCACCTCAAAACAGGGGACACATACAGACTGAAAGTGAAGGGCTGGAAAAAGATTTTCCATGCAAATAGGGACCAAAAGAAAGCAGGAGTAGCAATACTTATATCAGATAAAATAGACTTTAAAACAAAGGCTGTGAAAAGAGACAAAGAAGGTCACTACATAATGATCAAAGGATCAATCCAAGAAGAAGATATAACAATTATAAATATATATGCACCCAACACGGGAGCACCACAGTACGTGTAAGACAAATGCTAACAAGTATGAAAGGAGAAATTAATAATAACACAATAATAGTGGGAGACTTTAATACCCCACTTACACCTATGGATAGATCAACTAAACAGAAAATTAACAAGGAAACACAAACTTTAAAAACGATACAATAGACCAGTTAGACCTAATTGATATCTATAGGACATTTCATCCCCCAAAACAATGAATTTCACCTTTTTCTCAAGCACATGGAACCTTCTCCAGGATAGATCACATCCTGGGCCATAAAAATGTCAGCCTTGGTAAATTCAAAAAAATAGAAATCATTCCAAGCATTTTTTCTGACCACAATGCAGTAAGATTAGATCTCAATTACAGGAGAAAAACTATTAAAAATTCCAACATATGGAGGCTGAACAACACACTGCTGAATAACCAACAAATCACAGAAGAAATCAAAAAAGAAATCAAAATTTGCATAGAAACGAATGAAAATGAAAACACAACAACCCAAAACCTGTGGGACACGGTAAAAGCAGTCCTAAGGGGAAAGTTCATAGCAATACAGGCACACCTCAAGAAACAAGAAAAAGTCAAATAAATAACCTAACTCTACACCTAAAGCAACTAGAAAAGGAAGAAATGAAGAACCCCAGGGTTAGTAGAAGGAAAGAAATCTTAAAAATTAGAGCAGAAATAAATGCAAAAGAAACAAAAGAGACCATAGCAAAAATCAACAAAACCAAAAGCTGGTTCTTTGAAAGGATAAATAAAATTGACAAACCATTAGCCAGACTCATCAAGAAACAAAGGGAGAAAAATCAAATCAACAAAATTAGAAACGAAAATGGAGAGATCACAACAGACAACACAGAAATACAAAGGATCATAAGAGACTACTATCAACAATTATATGCCAATAAAATGGACAACGTGGAAGAAATGGACAAATTCTTAGAAAAGTACAACTTTCCAAAATTGGACCAGGAAGAAATAGAAAATCTTAACAGACCCATCACAAGCATGGAAATTGAAACTGTAATCAAAAATCTTCCAGCAAACAAAAGCCCCGGTCCAGACGGCTTCACAGCTGAATTCTACCAAAATTTAGAGAAGAGCTCACACCTATCCTGCTCAAACTCTTCCAGAAAATTGCAGAGGAAGGTAAACTTCCAAACTCATTCTATGAGGCCACCATCACCCTAATACCAAAACCTGACAAAGATGCCACAAAAAAAGAAAACTACAGGCCAATATCACTGATGAACATAGATGCAAAAATCCTTAACAAAATTCTAGCAATCAAAATCCAGCAACACATTAAAAAGATCATACACCATGATCAAGTGGGCTTTATCCCAGGGATGCAAGGATTCTTCAATATCCGCAAATCAATCAATGTAATACACCACATTAATAAATTGAAAAATAAAAACCATATGATTATCTCAATAGATGCAGAGAAAGCCTTTGACAAAATTCAACATCCATTTATGATAAAAACTCTCCAGAAAGCAGGAATAGAAGGAACATACCTCAACATAATAAAAGCTATATATGACAAACCCACAGCAAATATTATCCTCAATGGTGAAAAATTGAAAGCATTTCCTCTAAAGTCAGGAACAAGACAAGGGTGCCCACTTTCACCACTACTATTCAACATAGTTTTGGAAGTTTTGGCCACAGCAATCAGAGCAGAAAAAGAAATAAAAGGAATCCAAATTGGAAAAGAAGAAGTAAAACTCTCACTATTTGCAGATGACATGATCCTCTACATAGAAAACCCTAAAGATTCTACCAGAAAATTACTAGAAATAATCAATGACTATAGTAAAGTTGCAGGATATAAAATCAACACACAGAAATCCCTTGCACTCCTATACACTAATAATGAGAAAACAGAAAGAGAAATTAAGGAAACAATTCCATTCACCATTGCAACGGAAAGAATAAAATACTTAGGAATATATCTACCTAAAGAAACTAAAGACCTATATATAGAAAACTATAAAACACTGGTGAAAGAAATCAAAGAGGACACTAATAGATGGAGAAATATACCATGTTCATGGATTGGAAGAATCAATATAGTGAAAATGAGTATACTATCCAAAGCAATTTATAGATTCAATGCAATCCCTATCAAGCTACCAACAGTATTCTTCACAGAGCTAGAACAAATAATTTCACAATTTGTATGGAAATACAAAAAACCTCGAATAGCCAAAGCGATCTTGAGAAAGAAGAATGGAACTGGAGGAATCAACCTACCTGACTTCAGGCTCTACTATAAAGCCACAGTTATCAAGACAGTATGGTACTGGCACAAAGACAGAAATATTGATCAATGGAATAAAATAGAAAGCCCAGAGATAAATCCACGCACATATGGACACCTTATCTTTGACAAAGGAGGCAAGAATATACAATGGATTAAAGACAATCTCTTTAACAAGTGGTGCTGGGAAATCTGGTCAACCACTTGTAAAAGAATGAAACTGGACCACTTTCTAACACCATACACAAAAATAAACTCAAAATGGATTAAAGATCTAAACGTAAGACCAGAAACTATAAAACTCCTAGAGAAGAACATAGGCAAAACACTCTCCGACATACATCACAGCAGGATCCTCTATGACCCACCTCCCAGAATATTGGAAATAAAAGCAAAAATAAACAAATGAGACCTAATTAACCTTAAAAGCTTCTGCACATCAAAGGAAACTATTAGCAAGGTGAAAAGACAGCCTTCAGAATGGGAGAAAATAATAGCAAATGAAGCAACCGACAAACAACTACTCTCAAAAATATACAAGCAACTCCTACAGCTCAACTCCAGAAAAATAAATGACCCAATCAAAAAATGGGCCAAAGAACTAAATAGACATTTCTCCAAAGACATACAGATGGCTAACAAACACATGAAAAGATGCTCAACATCACTCATTATCAGAGAAATGCAAATCAAAACCACTATGAGGTACCATTTCACACCAGTCAGAATGGCTGCGATCCAAAAGTCTACAAATAATAAATGCTGGAGAGGGTGTGGAGAAAAGGGAACCCTCTTACACTGTTGGTGGGAATGCAACCTAGTACAGCCACTATGGAGAACAGTGTGGAGATTCCTTAAAAAACTGGAAATAGAACTGCCTTATGATCCAGCAATCCCACTGCTAGGCATACACACTGAGGAAACCAGAAGGGAAAGAGACATGTGTACCCCAATGTTCATCGCAGCACTGTTTATAATAGCCAGGACATGGAAGCAACCTAGATGCCCATCAGCAGATGAATGGATAAGAAAGCTGTGGTACATATACACAATGGAGTATTACTCAGCCATTAAAAAGAATACATTTGAATCAGTTCTAATGAGGTGGATGAAACTGGAGCCTATTATACAGAGTGAAGTAAGCCAGAAGGAAAAACATAAATACAGTATACTAACGCATATATATGGAATTTAGAAAGATGGTAACAATAACTCTGTATACGAGACAGCAAAAGAGACACTGATGTATAGAACAGTCTTATGGACTCTGTGGGAGAGGGAGAGGGTGGGAAGATTTGGGAGAATGGCATTGAAACATGTAAAATATCATGTAGGAAACGAGTTGCCAGTCCAGGTTCGATGCACGATGCTGGATGCTTGGGGCTGGTGCACTGGACGGCCCAGAGGGATGGTATGGGGAGGGAGGAGGGAGGAGGGTTCGGGATGGGGAACACATGTATACCTGTGGCGGATTCATTTTGATATTTGGCAAAACTAATACAATTATGTAAAGTTTAAAAATAAAATTAGAAAAAAAAAAAAAATTCAATCAATATGATTCACTACATGATAGGAATCCTTATTCCTAAAAATTATATTAGAATAAAATTTTAAAGTAAATTAAGGATAACATTCTGATAACATTGGACAAAAAGCATATATTTTTCAACAGCTAGTCAAGGTAAAAAAAGCCATGGAAGCAAGGAATAGAAATAATTTTAGGAATTTCCTTAATGTAATATAGAATAACTACACAAAACCAAAGCACATCCTGCTTAATTATGAATTATTGACAGTTTTACCTCTAATGTTACAAATACATAAAACATTTATAATTAGTATATTTATGCAGTACTATATTCTGACTTTACCAAGTAGAATAAGGCAAGCATAAAAATAAAAATTCAAGGATTGGTATGGGTGTGCTAAAATTACTATGATGTAAGACAACATGATTGTGAATGTCTTAATGCAAAATAATTATAATAATTAGAAACAATATAGAAAGATTACACCTACTTATTTATAGCAGTAAAAATTTAAATTAAAATGTAAAAATTAATATATTTGCAATCCATAGGCATAAATATAATGAAAATTGTGCAATGTTCCTACTAATATACTAACATATTCAAAAAAAATTAAAAGAGACATAAAGAGCAGAGAAATATAAAATGGTCATGAATTAAAGAAATTTATTTTTGTAAAAAATAGGTTTAATTTAATTCCATTTAAAACCCCAGATGTTTTTCTGTGGAAATTGACAGACTTATACTAAAGTGAATATAGAAATGCAAGAGATAGAGTTGCCAAACGATCTTAAAGTAGGACAAAGTTAGAAGATTTAAAATGCTAGATGAAAATAGTACGAAACTACAGTTATTACAACATTAGTTCAAATATAGACTGATAAACCAATGGAAAATAGTAGAATTTAGAAACAAAACTACATATTCAGGGATACTTGATTTATAACAAGATGAACATTGCCTATCAGTGAACAAAGAGTCAGTTGAATACCTCAATTAGGGAAAAAATGACAAATCAGTTCCAAATTTCATTACTATTAAAATATAATACATTTTCTAGAATGGGCATTCCTGGTGGCTCAGATAGTAAAGAATCTGCCTGAAATATGGGAAACCTGGGTTCAGTCTCTGGGTTGGGAAGGTCCCCTGGAGAAGGGCATGGCAACCCACTCCAGTATTCTTGCCTGGAGAATTCCTCGGACAGAGGAGCTAGAATAAAACTTAGAATATCCTTTAAAATAAGTTAAAAAAAATTTAAAACAAGACTATAATATCAGTTTCCATAAAGAAAGTAACTGATAAATGGAACTATATTAAACTTAAGAATGCATATTCATTAAAGGTATTTTTTAAGAGGTGAAAAGACTGTCTGCAAAGTAGTAGAAGATAGCAATATAAAAGCAACTATCTACTACCCAGAGTGACTGAACAAGAACAACATCTAGTATCCAGAATACATAACAGCTCTTGAAACCAGTAAAGGAAGATGGATAATTTTTTTTTTTTTAAAGTGAGTAGAAGTCATGAGTGGTACTATTCCCCCAAAAATAGAAATATAAAAAGACAATAAGCATATGAAAAATTCTCACAATCTCATTAATCACTAGGGAAATGACAAAGAAAACCTCTATGAGTATAACTGTATACCTACTAGATTTATGTAAAAAAAAAGTCAATACCAAGTATTGACAAGGATGTGGGCAGGAAGAGAACACTTCACAATCATGTCTTAAGCTGTATTCAAGTGGCATTTTGTGGATAGTGTCCCTGTCATCTGCTTTTGTTGGATTATCTACTATAGGTTTCAAGATCTCGAGTTTTAGATAATTGTTTGATTTTCATTGCACAAGCTTCTGTGAAAGCCAGGCTTTTTTTTTTTTTTCATAACACCACACCATTAATATTTAATCCACTTGATTATTTAGACCAGTAAAATATATCAGAGCTACAGAGGTATCAATACCTGCTTGACATTTTTTCTAACTTTACATTTTTGTTTTAAAGTAATTTTCTGCATTTTTTCCAATTGTGTGTGTTTAGTAGAAATCGTACTTGCACTTCTGAGACGGACTAGGTGTATATAAGTACATCATTATTCCACTCCTCACTTGCCAAGCTGTTTTTTGTGCATCTGTTGGTTGCTCAGCTATGTCTGACTCTGCAACACCAAGGACTGTAACCCACCAGGCTTCTCTGTCCATGGAATTTTCCTTCTCCAGGGGATCTTCCCAACCCAGGGACTGAACCCAGGTCTCCTGGATTGCAGATAGATTCTTTAGCATATGAGCCACCAGGGAAGCCCTTCATGATCTCAGGGCTGGTGTATATATCTTGTGTGCTGACTGCTTTTGTAAAGGCTGCCTAAAGCTGTGGCTGAGGTTAAAGGTAGATCAGTCCAGTCAGGGAAGAGAGTAGTGCATGAAAAGACGTTCCTGAAAGCAGACAACTTGTCCACCAGGCTCAAGCAGTCGAGTGTGTACTTACTGCAAACGAGGAGAAAGGGTGCCCAGGATGTAGCCTCTTGCACTGCATGTCTTCCATAGCCAGTGGATCCACTCCAATGCCAAGGTAGGTAAAGAAGCTGCACATGCCTTATTCTTTGCAGCAGTGAAATACCTCAATCTCTCTCCTTTGATGTCAGAAATGCAGAGAGCAAGGCATGCCTGAGGGCCACATGAATCACAAGCTTAAGCCTCAGAATAGAGGAGTACGCATCCAGTCTAGGACAGGGAAAGATGCTCACACAGTGGAAACTAACACAGCATTGTAAAGCTCTATACTCCAATTTAAAATTAAAAAAAAAAAAAAAAAGGATGAGCCCAGTGCAGGCTGTGAGGGCTCCCTTTCTCTTGGTACAGACGTGTTCCAAGTTCAAGGCTCATTCTTAAAAGCCTTGGCAGAAAGACTGTGCTGACCATCTTTTCCAGTAATCATGATTACCCTGGTCATACTAGTGACAAAGGTCTGATAAAGGTCCGTATAGTCAAGCCATGGTTTTTCCAGTAGTCACGTATGGTTGTTAGAGTTGGACCATAAGGAAGGCTGAGCACTGAAGAATTGGTGCTTTTAAACGGTGGTGTTGGAAAAGACTCTAGAGAGTTCCTTGGAGTGATCGAACCAGTTAATCCTAAAGGAAACCAATCCTGAATATTCTTTAGAAGGACTGAGGCTGAAGCTCCAATACCTTGGCCACCTGATGCAAAGAAGTGACTCATTGTAAAAGACTGTGATGCTGAAAAAGGTTGAAGGCAGGAGGAGAAGGGGACGACAAGAGCATGAGATGGTAGGATGGCATCACTGACTCAATGAACCTGAATTTGAGCAATCTCTGGGAGATGGTGAAGGACAGGGAAGCCTGGCATGCTGCAGTCCATGGGATCACAAAGAGTCGGACACACTGAGCAGCTGAGCAACAACAACAACATTAGTGACAGGACTCTAAGGGAGTCTCACAAATAATGTTCATTATTTTGGCAAATTTACCAAAGGCTGTGTTCTTGCCACCAATTCTAACTTTTTTCACAGCACCAAAAATGTCACATCTTTACAAAGAAAGAAGATCATATTGAAAATACCATTTCTTAAATACGAGACGCAATTCCTACTTGCACAGAAATACTCACATGTTATGACTAACCCATTCTTTCCCTGGAAGAAACAGCATCTTGCTTGGCACATATGGATATAAGCAAATTGAAATAGATTTTTTATCTGTATTTAATGTCAAGAGGTGAAGCAAATATCTCCTCAGTAGGGTTGGGCCAGCTGATGAGGCAAAGTTACTTAAATCTATAGGTCAAGTTTTTCTTTTAAAAATGTCTCTTGCTTCTTCAATTTTTTTTTCCCTATGATTTTCTGGTTGAATCAGTCCCTCTCAATGGAACATTTATTTCTTATATATGTTAATTACTTCAAACAGGTAAGAATCTCGGTCAGTTGCCTGAAAGATGTTTCGGTTTAAAACATACATTTCTAATGTGATATAAAAGTGCATTAACTTAAAAGTTCATCTCTTAGAAGACATCTTTTGTATTATTAATATTTTTCTGAATTCTAAGGAATATACAATATAAAGCATAATTTTCTTGCCAAAAAATGAGAAGTCTTCATCCTTCTTACTGTCTGTAGGTGCTGAAGAAAAGGTAACTAGAACCAATGCAATACTTCTTCTTTACTGCATAGCAATGTTATTTCACGGTATCTCATTTAATCATTACTATGACATGAAGGTTTGTTTATTATTTTCACTGAAGAAATTAAAGGTCATTCCCCAAAGTCAAAAGTCTCATATGATCAGATCACCGTATAAACACAAAAAGTAGGACTTATGCATGCAGAACGCTAAGTAGGGTGTAGATTTCATAAGTTTAAACACACACACACACACACACACACACACACACTTTAAATGTCTATGATAGCAGCTGTGCTATTCAGAGCTATCAACAATGCAATTGGCTTTCCCACTTAGTAGAAAACTATCAATTACTGGAAACCCTCACCCTGGAAATGACTTTGTCATTAATTTCATAGAAGCATTTTACTTGGAACATGGCATTGTCTCCGGACACCTGGAAGAAATACGATTTCTCTTACTGTATCACCATGTTTTATAAGACATGTGACATTGTGGAATAAAATGAATGTCTTTGGGGTCAGAATATATCGTTTCAAATTAACATTTACCTACCTAAACAGCAGGAATAGATAACGAGAATAAAATTTCTGTCATTAAAAATTAATTCCAGCTTTTAATTACGATTTACACTGCACTATGGGAAACTTGGAGTTAAAGGGTTGCAATTTTTCTTCTTTAACAAGAGAGGTGACCTCAACCTCCACTAAGTGCTTAGTGGAAGCATTTAGCACAGCAAAATTGTAAGAGCATCCCAGGAGAAAATGAACTGCATTGATACCAATGCCCTTTATAGAAAAGGAACTTCAAAACACATTTTACCTAAGTAAAAGAATGGAGATAGCGCTGATTAATTCCAAAGTAATCAAAAGAGTTGTCCAAAACTCTAAGTGGGATATTCTCAAAGCTTTTTTAAAACAAAAGTAATCAGGAATCTGTAACATGGTAATGACTTTTATCACAAGGTTCTGAAATCTCTGTACATTTAGTCAAAGGAATTATATCAAGATATAGGTTGCCCTTAGCCTATTCTACTATGTACTTGCCTTTCACAATAATATCAACACAGAGTTCTAATTTCAGAGGGTACAAAGAACTTGGTTAAAAAACTGCAGAATAGAAAAATATTAAAGTTATATATGAACATCTGTGTGTATCTGTTTATTGATATGTTTATGTGTGTGTGATTTGACAAATGATCACAGGCAAAAATAAAAATTAGTCAAAGTTGGAACCAAGAAATAAGTTGAAACTGTTTAGTTCTGTAAAACCTCTTGAATATTCAATGGAGATGTTATTATCCTTAATATAGACCACTGGAATTCCAGTGAATTTTTTTCCCTGATTATCACTAGTATTAGTTAATGATTATCTCATAATAAATCTACAAATCCTTCTAATAATCTCACAGCACTTACATATGTACCAAAATCTAAGTTCCTACTTTTCAACTTAAGGTGTTTTCCAAGAAATATGAGTATTCAGTTTAAACTTGTGATGTTAATAGCCCAAATCCATTCATAACCTCCAGTTATTATAAGAAAAAAAAAAGACAGGGCTGAAGATTCTTTTTATTAATGACTTTGCTACTTAGCTATGTGTATTAGTTATTCCACCTTTTGCTTACAATTAATAAAAATGAAATTAATTAATCTAAGTAAAATTACACAAGGCTCCTCAAAGGAATCTCCTTGAATCCAAGAGGAGGTACATCGTAGGGCCTCAAAAAGGGGTGAAAACTAGAGTAAGCTGTCAGAATAAGGGCCACATCCTGAGGCACTTCTCATCTTTTACGTGAAGTGTGTGTTTTTCCATGCACATGCTATGAACTATACTTTTTCTCTATCTGTCTTAGCCAGAAAACAATCAAAAGTGTCTGACTCTCATAGTCACAGTTTCCGTATTATGAGAAGCTTCATTGTACTGTCCTAGAGAGGTATACCACTTTTTAGCTTTATAATAATAACTTTTGTTATTATTTTTCTTCTGCTTCTTGACAGTTATCTAGCTCTTCTTACTTCAGTTTCTTAAATAAGAAACTTAGATGATTGAGTTTAGATCCTTTATCTTTTTTCAGTGCTACTTTTGCTGCATCCTGCAGATTTTGATAAGTTCTATTTTCAATTAGTTCAAAATATTTTAAAGTATCTCTTCTTTTGTCCATTTGTTATTTAGAAAGTGCCTTCTTTAATCTCCAAATATTTGTGAATTTTTGAATGTTGCCTGTGAGTTTGAGAAGAATGTGTATTCTGCTGTTGTTGGATAAAGTAGTTGATCAACATCAATTGGATAAGGTTGATTGATGAGACTACTCAAATCAACTACATTCTAAGTGGTTTTCTATCTGCTTAGCCTATCAATTATTGAGAGAGGTATCAAAGTCTTAAACAATAGTAATGGATTTGTCAATTTCTTCTTGTAGTCTTATCAATGTTTGTCACATGCATTTTAACACTCTGTTAGATACAGATATTCATTTAAAATTTTTATTTATTCTTGGAGAATCGACCACTTTATCATGGTATAATGCCCCTATTTATCACTGATAATTTTTCTTACTCTAAAATCTACTTTGTCAGAAATTAATACAGCAACTCCAACTTTCTTTTAGTTACTATTAACAGAGTACATATTTCTCTATCTTTTCAGTTTCAACCAACCTGAACCTTACTTTATAGTGGTGTCCCTGTGACCAAAAAAAAAAAAAAAAAAATATCTTGTTTTTTTAATCTCCTGTTATTTTTCTGTTGTAATTGCTATGTTTAGATTATTCATATTTTTAGTGATAATTGATATAGTTGAATTAATATTCAACTTGCTGTAACAATTTTCCCTTAGTTGCATTTTTTTTTCTTTCCCTTTTTGTTCCCTCTTTTAGGTTTTCCTTGATTTCAATTGAATATGTTATTTATGCCTGCATGTGCTCAGCTCTGTCTTAATGTTTGGAACCCCATGGACTGTAGCCCCCCAGAATCCTCTGTCAATGGAATTTTCTAGGCTAAAATACTGGATTGCCTTGCCATTTCCTACTCCAGGGGATCTTTCCAACCCAGAATTCAAATCCTCCTCTCTTTAGTCTCCTGCATTAGCAGGCAGATTCTTTACCACTGCACGGAAATGATTCCATTTCTTCTCTTCTCTATAATCCTTTTAAAAATAATTTTAATTGTTGTCCTAGGGTTTGTAATATATCTGTATACATATTACAATCTTTTTAAGATTTCTTTCTAGTTTAGGTCACCACAGAGCATTGAGTAGAATTTCCTATGTTATAGAGTAGGTTCTCCCTAGTTATTTATTTTATGCATAACAGTGCATATATGTCAATCCCAGTCTACCATTTCATCCCATCCCCCTCCCCCTGGGTAACCATAAGCTTAGAGAACAAACTTAATAGGCATTTGTTAGAGACAAAGTTCTGGTCATATTTCACAAGGTTTATTCTTCTTTCCCCTTTACCAGTGCCATGAGGGATCACATGAGGAACTATCAGTAAGCCCATAAAAATGTGAGGAGTTTTTATACATGGTGGGTCCCAGAGATTTCTCCTTCTCGAGTTAGTCCATACTCAGATTTCAGCAGTTGGTCAAAATTACTGTATAATATTTTCTACAGTTGATGCCTCCGGGTAAGCAACTTTTTGCTGTAATTCTCAGTATTTATCTCTCTCTACCAATTTCAAGGTGGGGATTTGTCCTACAATGCCAGTTCTTGAATAGAATAAAGAAAAATCATTGACCTCTCATTTGCTTTGCTTTTTCTTATTGTGAGAGAGTGGTGACTTCTCTACATCTTCTCTCTTTTCTCTTCCTTATTCCCAGTGTTTCTACTCAGCTCAATTTATCAGCTGCTGTCAGCAGATTTTTTCAGTACGAGTCTCTGTCCTCTCAAAAAAGAGTTTTTGTTGGATGTTTTGAGATTCTTAGCCATACCTGACCCCAGTAATTTTCAGATATTCCATGGTAAATTTTTATTCCTTGTTGCTTATCTATTTTATTCATTTATTTGGCCACCCATGAGGCACGTGGGATCCTAGTTCCCCAACCAGGGATCAAACCTGGGCCCCATACGTTGGAAGCACAGAGCCCCATGAAACTACCAAAATGTCTCTCCCCAGTAATTTTGAAATAATTTATAGATTGGAACCGTGAAATCTTTTCCTTAGTTTTGATGGTCTCTTTCTGACCCACTTATTGAATTGTCTACTTATAATTTTACCAGGGAGAATGAATAAGTACCATAGGAAACTTCTGGGTTCTCTGGATTAAATATAAGACCATAATACTAACTTTTTCCCTTCCCTCTGGACTCTCCTATACTTCTGTGTAACTTCACCTTGTCAATATTTGACATCATACCCCCTACCCATGTTTATATTCTAGCTTCATCATGTTTTGGCTTGGGTTTTTTTGTTTGTTTGTTTTGGTTCTACTTGCTATATAGTTGCTTTGTCAGTTTCCATGAGATAATTTATGGGATTAAAAGACAATTCCATCATAATCATTTAATTACACACAGAATCTAACCATTGTTTTATTGTTATTTTATTTTTGTAAAACAAAAATTTAATATATTGATTTAGTTGGGAATTATTTATTGCTGTGAATATGTTAGAGACCAATCCTTTTTACTTTCAAGTAATTTAAAACTTGCAGAATATTTAAAAAAAGATAATATAGAACTCACACCCTTCACTTAGCCTCCTCTAAAGTTAACATAATCACAATCTAATTATCATTGATAATAGTGATATTGGTTATATTAACTAAACATTAAGACCTTGTTTAAAATCTCAATCTTTTTTTCCTAATGTTCTTCTGAGGACCCCATATTTAATTTAAATGTTGTATCTCCCTCTTTTCCTCCAGTCTATACCCATCCCACAGTCTTTCCTTGACTTTCACCATCTTGATTCTTTTGAAAAGTAGCTGTATGCATTTTCCTTCAGAATACTTCCTAATTTTTGTTTTTCTGCTATTTTCTCATGGTTAAATGGAGGTTATGTACATTTTTGACATGAATATCACAGTATAATGTGGTGTCCTTCTTAATACACCTTATCAGAGGTTATTTGATGTTCAGTTCAGTTCAGTCGCTCAGTGGTGTCCAACTCTTTGTGAACCCATGAATCACAGCACGCCAGGCCTCCCTGTTCATCACCAACTCCCGGAGTTCACCCACACTCATGTCCACTGAGTCGGTGATGCCATCCAGCCATCTCATCCTCTGTCGTCCCCTTAAGTTAATATGTCATTAAGAATGATGTCACTTGGTCTTCTGCATTTCTTCATTGCAATATCAGTGTTCTCTTTATAATTGGTAAGTATCATGTCAGTATTCTTTGAGGCCATCATATTATATTTGTTCCAAATCTTTAGTCCATCGATTTTTAACATCTACTAAAGGAGCTTGTCTGTAACAATTATTATTGTAACGACCATTGTATTTTAATAATGATAAGGATTTTTAGTTCTAATTGAATTAGTTTTTTTTTTTTTTTCTCAAAAGATCATTTGGGTTGCTTAAAATTACCGTGTATGTTTCAGTCTTTTATCATTTTAGAAATTTTAAATTTCTTTTATTTTCTTGTATGCTTTTTGCTGTTTTTGACCTCCTTAAAAATTCCCTTCTTAAACAGATATAATGTAATATCAAATAATTTATTAAGTAATATTAAGTAGTTTAATATCATAAAATATATAAAACAAATAAAAATTGATAATAATAGAAATAGGAAGCCAAACAGATTTATGGAACAGTTTTTGTGTAATGGTGTTGGAAAAAAGAAAAAAAAAAGATAAACAATGGATCAAAATCAAGGTGAATAGCCTCATAAAGAAATAGTATACCTCAACCAATCCCCTCCGCCCTATTTATCAATAATAAAATGCTTTTTGAGCTACAGTAGTTTTTTGTTCTCAGTTTGATATGGCTACACAATAAATTCTACTATATTATATGAAAACTCAAGATACCAGATCATTTATTCTTTGGATAAATAATTGCAATCTTTCTCACATGATACACAAAAAAACACATATAAGTGGTATTGTCCTGACAGAACTTGCACAAACTTTTAGCATTTATTTTTTGAGAATACAAACTTTCAAAATGTTTACTTAAAAGTCCTGAAATCCACCTGCTAATCTGAGAAAAATCACTCTGTTTACCATAAGACTTTGCCTAATCCTGCTATATTACTATGCAACCTCAAGTGTACACAGAAGTCTGTGTATATAAGAAAGAGTTTTGAGTAAATATTTAAAATAAATGAAATAAAAGTTTCTGAATGCCAAATATTTTTGAGAAAAAATGGTTTATATGTTATTAATTTTTAAACTGTATCATCTATTCTTCTGGGTAATGAAAATGATCAACATCTTATAAGCTCTAAGCTTTCTCCCAAGTTTGATGTGGACATGGTTGCATATCATTACAATTATTTAGTCTTTGTTTTGTTTCATTAGTATTTTGTAACTTTCATTATATAAACCCTGTACATCTTTTATTATATTTAAACCTAAGAATTTAATCTTTTGGGCAATTGTAACTGTTATTAAGTTTTTAATTTAAGTTTCCATATGCTCATTGCTAGTATGTAGAAGTACAATTGTTTATTGTATGTTGACTTTACCTCAATTATTAGTTTTGGAAGTTTTGTGTACATGCCTTGAAATTTTCTCTGTATATAATCATCTCATTTATGAATAAACACAGCTTTATTTATTCTTTTTCCAATCTGTGTACCTTTCATTTCCTTTTTGCCTACTGCTCTGACTAGGACTTCCAGACTATATAGAGGTGACAAAGAATATTTTTTTTGTTCTTGATCTAAGAAGAAAAAATTTATTCATTAAACATTTAGTCACCTAGTCATTAATCATTAAATATGTTAGCTTTGGTTTTTTTTTGTATATGTCTTTACCAAGTTGAAGAAGTTTCTATTTTTAATTTATTCAGAATTTTTGTCACTAGGGGTTGTCGATTTTTGTCAAGTACTGTTTCTGTATCAACTGATATATGTGTGATTTTTATACTGCAACTTATTAACATAAGAAATTATAAATTGATGGATTTTAGAATACTGAGCCAACCTCGTGTCTCTGGAATAAAATCCCTTTGGTCATAGGTTATATTAATTTTTTATATCGCTAAATTTGATTTGCTATTCATTTTTGAGCAATATTGCACCTATGATCCTGAGAGATAGTGATCTACTGTTTTATTTGTTTTTAAACCATCCCTGTCTGATTTTGGAATTAGGATATATGGATTTATAAAACAAATTGGGAGTATCTCCTCCTTTTTTCCAGGAGAGATTGTATAAAACTGGTGTTAATTAGTTGATAATCTGTTAGTAAGCTTCTTTGGTGCAACCATCTGTATTTGGAGTTCTTTGGGGAGAATTTTATAACTAAATAAATTCATTTTTAAAAATAGATACAATTTAATATTGGTTGAATTTTAGTAGTTAGCACCTTTTAAGAAATTGATTTTTGACCACCTGAATAGATTTCTGTTTCATTTGAACCTCAGTTTCTCTTTTATTTAATTTCCAAATGATTCTGTAACCTTTCATGATAAACATGGTATTTGCATCTATGTCTTTTGTTTACATTTTGTTTTGCTTTGCATTTCTCATTATAATTTGAATTATTGCCATATTGAGACTATACATTTTCAACCTGCTATCCACCTATGAAAAAGACAAAAACTTATTTTCCCCATCATGTTATCAGAAAACTATATTTCATACTGATGCCTCATAATAGAAACACACTTTCAAACTGATTTTAAGAAAAACTCTATGGCATGTTTGTTCTGTTTAAAAGAAAGGAAAGTACAGAAATTAAACAGGAGCCATAAATGGTGGTTGATTTACTTTATGAAGCCAACATTTGTCTGTGGTATTTATCCCAAAATTTTACACAATAACATGAAAGTCACAGAACCGTTGCCATCAGGAGAAAGAGCAAAATATTAAATCAAAACAGGAAAAAAAAAAAAAAACCTTTTCTCTTTTTGAACGTATGTAGTTTTAATGCTTAAAGGGAATTTGGATCTTTAGGTCCATGAATCAAGGCAAATTGGAAGTAGTCAAATAGGAGATGGCAAGAGTGAACGTAGACATTCTAGGAATCAATGAACTAAAATGGATTGGAATGGGTGAATTTAACACAGATGACCATTATGTCTACTACTGTGCACAGGAATCCCTTAGAAGAAATGGAGTAGCCGTCATGGTCAACAAAAGAGTCTGAAGTGCAGTACTTGGATGCAATCTCAAAAACGACAGAATGATCTCTGTTCATTTCCCAGGCAAACCATTCAATATCACAGTAATCCAAGTCTATGCCCCAACCAGTAATGCTGAAGAAGCTGAAGTTGAAGAGTTGTATGAAGACCTACAAGACCTTTTAGAACTAATACCCAAAAAAGATATCCTTTTCATTATAGGGGACTGGGATGCAAAAGTAGGAAGTCAAGAGAGTCCTGGAGTAACAGGCAAATTTGGCCTTGGAATACAGAATGAAGCAGGGCAAAGACTAATAGAATTTTGCCAAGAGAATGCACTGGTCATAGCAAAAACAGTTTTCCAACAACACAAGAGAAGATTTTACCCATGGGCATCACCAGTTGGTCAACACAGAAATCAGATTGATTATAATATTTGAAGCTGAAGATTGAGAAACTCTATACAGACAGCAAAAACAAGACTTGGAGCTGACTGTGGCTCAGATCATAAACTCCGTATTGCCAAATTCAGACTTAAATTGAAGAAAGTAGGGAAAACCACTAGACCATTCAGGTATGATCTAAATCAAATCCCTTATGATTATACAGTGGAAGTGAGAAATAGACTTAAGGGACTAGATCTGAAAGACAGAGTGCCTGATGAACTATGGACGGAGATTCCTGACATTGTACAGGAGACAGAGATCAAGACCATGCCCATGGGAAAGAAAAAACAAAATGGCTGTCTGAGGAGGCCTTACAAATAGCTGTGAAAAGAAGAGAAGCAGAAAGCAAAGGAGAAAAGGAAAGATATAAGCATCTAAATGCAGAGTTCCAAAGCATAGCAAGGAGAGATAAGAAAGCCTTCCTCAGCAATAAATGCAAAGAAATAGAGGAAAACAACAGAATGGGAAAGACTAGACATCTCTTCAAGAAAATTAGAGCTACCAAGGGAACATTTCATACAAAGGTGGGCTTGATAAAGGACAGAAATGGTATGGACCTGACAGAAGCAGAAGATATTAAGAAGAGGTGGCAAGAATACACAGAACTGTACAAAAAAGATCTTCATGACCAAGATAATCACAATGATGTGATCATTCACCTAGAGCTGTAGAGCCAGACATCCTGGAATGTAAAGTCAAGTGGGCCTTAGAAAGCATCACTACAAACAAAGCTAGTGGAGGTAATGGAATACCAGTTGAGTTATTTCAAATCTTTCAACATGATGCTGTGAAAGTGCTGCACTCAATATGCCAGTAATTTTGGAAAACTCAGCAATGGCCACAGGACTGGAAAAGGTCAGTTTTCATTCCAATCCCAAAGAAAGGCAATGCCAAAGAATGCTCAAACTACCACACAATTGCACTCATCTCACATGCTAGTAATGTAATGCTCAACATTCTC
The DNA here is from genome assembly GCF_027580195.1 of Bos mutus. Lineage (NCBI taxonomy): Eukaryota > Metazoa > Chordata > Mammalia > Artiodactyla > Bovidae > Bos > Bos mutus. Next base: position 16,480,249 of record NC_091617.1, read on the forward strand.
CAAGCCAGGCTTCAGCAATATGTGAACCATGAACTTTCTGATGTTCAAGCTGGTTTTAGCAAAGGCAGAGGAACCAGAGATGAAATTGCCAACATCCACTGGATCATGGAAAAAGCAAGAGAGTTCCAGAAAAGCATCTATTTCTGCTTTATTGACTATGCCAAAGCCTTTGACTGTGTGGATCACAATAAACAGTGGAAAATTCTGAAAGAGATGGGAATACCAGACCACCTGACCTGCCTCTTGAGAAATCTATATGCAGGTCAGGAAGCAACAGTTAGAACTGGACAGCAGACTGGTTCCAAATAGGAAGAGGAGTAGGTCAAGGCTGTATATTGTCAGCTTGCTTATTTAACTTATATGCAGAGGACATCATGAGAAATGCTGGGCTGGAAGAAGCACAAACTGGATTCAAGATAGCTGGGAGAAATAGCAATAACCTCAGAAATGCAGATGACACCACCCTTATGGTAGAAAGTGAAGAGGAACTAAAAAGCCTCTTGATGAAAGTGAAAGAGGAGAGTGAAAAAGCTGGCTTAAAGCTCAACATTCAGAAAACGAAGATCATGGCATCTGGTCCCATCACTTCACTGGAAATAGATAGGGAAACAGTGGAAACAGTGTCAGACTTTATTTTCTGGGGCTCCAAAATCAATGCAGATGGTGATTGCAGCCATGAAATTAAAAGACAGTTACTCCTTGGAAAGAAAGTTATGGCCATCATAGACAGAATATTCAAAAGTAGAGACATTACTTTGCCATCAAAGGTCCATCTAGTCAAGGCTATGTTTTTTCCAGTGGTCATGTATGGATGTGAGAATTGGACTGTGAAGAAAGCTGAGTGCCGAAGAACTGATGCTTTTGAATTGCAGTGTTGGTGAAGACTCTTGAGAGTCCCTTGGACTACAAGGAAATCCAACCAGTCCATTCTAAAGGAGATCAGTCCTGAGTGCTCATTGGAAGGACTGATGATAAAGCTGAAACTCCAATACTTTGGCCACCTCATGCAAAGAGTTGACTCATTGGAAAAGACTCTGATGCTGGGAGGGATTGGGGGCAAGAGGAGAAGGGGACGACAGAGGATGAAATGGCTGGATGGCATCACCGACTCAATCGACATGAGTTTGAGTGAACTCCAGGAGTTGGTGATCGACAGGAAGGCCTGGCGTGCTGCAATTCATGGGGTCACAAAGAGTCGGACACGACTGAGCGACTGAACTGAACTGAAAATTCAAAGTGAAATTTGCCCAGTTATGTCTGTCTCTTTGTGACTTTATGGACTGTATAGTCCATGGAATTCTCTAGGGCCAGAATGCTGGAGTGGGTTGCCTTTCCCTTCTCCAGATGGTCTTCCCAACCCAGGGATTGAATCCAGGTCTCTTGCATTGCAGGCAGATTCTTTACCAGCTGAGTCCCAAGGAAAGCCCAAGATACTGGAGTGGGTAGTCTATCACTTGCCCAGGGGATCTTCCCAACCCAGGAATTGAACTGGGGTCTCCTGCATTGCAGGCAGGTTCCTTACTAACCGAACTATCAGGGAAAATATTCATTATTTTTATCACAATGTTACTTAGAAAATTTTACTGAGTTTGTTCAACTGGACTTTTCAAACAGGGGAAAAAAAGTTTATGCAAATATCTTCAATATTATATCCAGCACCAATTTGTTAAATTAAAAAAAAGAAGCAATACATAAATCAAATCAAACAAACTGAAAAACTTCTAATGGCAGATTGATAGGTAATCTACACAAAAGTGAAGTTTCTAACTACAGAGCTTTTTGTTTAGAGAATGAAAATCAAAGCCATAGATTTATTCAAATGTTTGAACATATAAAAAGATGCAAGTTGGAATTCCTTAATAAAATCAGATTTAGTGAAAGGCAACTTTATTTTATTGCAACCATATTTGACTAAATTAAAAAAAATTTAAATGTTCCACCTACTTAGGCATTATTTTTCTACTTCTTTTATAAGCATATGTGAAAAAGTAAAAAGAAAGTAATAATTTAGATATGTATCTGTTTATTTTTCTTTTAAATTGAATATGCCTGGTAAGTGGGCCTAAGACCTTGTATTAGTTTGCACTAGTCATAGCATCACCGACTCAATGGATGTGAGTTTGAGCAAAGTCCAGGAGATGGTGAAGGACAGGGAAATCTGGAGTGCTGCAGTCCATGGGGTTGCAGAGTTGGACATGACTTAGTAACTGAACAAACAACAGCAACAAAAGTCACAAAAATGCTGTGACCAAAAAACAAACAAAACTAACCATCCCCAAAGTCAGTACTTACTACAACAATCATGATTTATCCTCATGGATTTTCAGAGCAGCAGAAGATAAGTTGGTCTAACCTGGGTTTAATTTGATAGTTTTGCTGAGCTTTGTGTTCCTACATATGCCCAGGTGTTCAGTGGAAATTAGTTAGGGTTTGGCCGATCTAGATTCCCCTGTTGAGAAAAACAAATTAGACCAGGCATGTTTTTCTCATGACAATTTCAGATGTCCTGAAGTGTGTGCATGCTAAGTCCCTTCAGGTGGTGTCTGACTCTTTGCGACCCTATGGACTGTAGCCCATCAGGCTCCTTTGTCCATGGGATTCTCCAGGCAAGAATATTGGAGTGGGTGCTATGCCCTCCTCCTTCCCAACTCAGGGATCGAAACCAAGTTTCCCACATTGCAGGTGGTGAATTCTTTACCATCTGAGCCACCAGGGAAACCCAACAATACTGGAGCAGGTGGCCTATCCCTTCTCCAGGGGATCTTCCTGACCAGGAATTGAACCATAGTCTCCTGCACTGCAGATGGATATTTTACCAGTTGAGTTGAAACCCTCTGTTCTCTCTGGAGAACCCCAAATAATACAAATACATTGGCCACTGCAAAAGTTAGCCATTAAGTCAAACCACTAAGAGAAGAGTCTCTGCAGAAACTGGAGCATAGAAATGAGAGGTGTGAAGAGGTGAACAGACGAAGCTAGAGTAATTAAGGCCCCATGGAATGGGGAGGTCTCTCATGCGGGGATTTTCAAAGAACTCATACAGGTGTGTAATAGGAAGCTGCATATTGAGCTATTTGATACCTGGAAGATTGCCTCAGGTCAGCAATAACAAGCAAGAGGAGATGACTTCACTCCTAGTTAGGTAAAATTTTTGCCTCATTTTAAAAATCTTTCTCATGAATCCCCAATGCTGTAAAGGTTGAAAGCATTCTGAAGAGAAAATTGTGGTTAAAGGAAAATACATAATTCATGCCCTCTAACTGCGTGTTTCCTAAGGTTTGAGGCTTCCCTGAACTTTGAAGAAAGAGGAGAAGGGATGAGTATTGAATTGGGTGAGCAATTTCTATTTTAAAGTGGTTGATTTTGTTGTAACTTTTTTTTCTATTCAGTTTATTTAAACTAAACAAACAAAAAATATTTCACTCACTTCCCCTACCCCCAATCCCCTGCCTCTGCATATACGTATGTTCAGTTGCATTCAACTCTTTGAGACCCCTTGGACTGTAGCTCACCAGGCTCCTCCATCCATGGAATTTTCAGGCAAGAGTCCTGGAGCTGGGGTGGGGTGGGGGGGGGGGTCTTCCCAATCCAAGGATCAAACCCACGTCTCCTACATTGGCAGGAAGGTTCTTTACCAGCCAAGCCACCACGAAATACCCTGCCCTGCCTTCAACAACCACAAATTTGTTCTCTGGATTTTTGAGTCTTTTTTAGTATAACTTATAAAAAAGTTTTATAGAACAAAAGTTTTAGTGTTTTAAAAGAAAAAGTTTTCCATAAAGGGTTTCTTTTTTCTGTAACTGATGTAACTTTTAAAACTAAAAGTTTCCAGAAAGTTATAGAAGCCACCCAAGAAATAGGAAAGGAGATATTAATAAGCATGTTCAAAAGAAATAACTGGACAGAATTAAAACATCATGGTTATACACCCTTGAGAGGTAAGAGTCTACAGTCCCCAAAACTGGCTTTACTGAAGAGCTCTGTGAAAAATTGCTGCAACTAAATTGTAAGGCAATCAATTTATTAGAGAACTTAACGTAACAAATCAAGTCACTTATCTATCATTATACTAGCTACAAGCCAAGGCTGAGGCTTTGGTGCCTGACAATGTTAGAAAAGGGACCAATGTTCTTTCAACTATGAATATTCATTTGGCAAATAAGACTGAAGTCAAGGTTCTGTCATTTCATTAACTATTGAAACTAGCCCCAGACGATGACAGGGAAATGATTTGTGTTTCACAGAATCATGACCTTAAAGTAAATAGTTTAAAAGTAGGAACCTCTTCCCTAGACATCGATGTCCTTTTCTGCTACCCAAGTATGCAGATGGAAAACAAAAAGTGGTGCCCGTACACTTGCTTCTGTCATTATAATCTTATTTGTATTTTTTTCCTGGAAAATCTATGTTCCCCGCCCCCACCCCCATTAATGACGACTCATATTTTAAGAAAAAATTATTCCACTACTGTATTCACTCCAATGTGAGTCCTGCTCGCCTTCCATCCTTTCAATCAAATTCATGACTAATGATCTTTTATTTGCCTTCATTCCAGTATGGATGTTCATCTATCAGAGCATCTGTAATGTTAATTTGTAAGACTGTTTACTTGTTTGCATGCTTTATTTATGTACTGTATTTTCTGACTCTTTTGTAATTAGATATTTGATTTCAGCAAATGTGTGCAGTACATTCATATTCTGAATGACTTGCATGATAATTGAAATGTAGAAGTCCAATATATTTGGGTAGAATGCAGTGGTTTGAGTTTCTTTTTTTGTGTGTCGGGTGGGGGCGGGACTTATCATTTATCAGCCGGTGTGTTGAGTAACTTATATATCCTCATATTATACTGTGGGCTTCCCAGGTGATACAATGATAAACAATTGGCCTGCCAATGCAGGGGGCCCAAGAGATGCATTTTTGATCCCTGGGTATGAAAGATCTCCTGTTGAAGGAAATGGTAACCCACTCTAGTGGGTTGCCTAGAAAATTCTATGGATAAAGGAGGGATCTAACCATCTTGGGTTTATCCAAGAAAGGATTAAATAAGAGATGTATGGTGCAATTTTGTGTAGAGAGTAATCAAGTAGAAGCTTTCTATAAGGCTTCTGGGAAGAGTTCGATGTTATAATGCAGTAAAATAAAAGCCTGACTCCTAGAATTGTTCCACCATCTTGAATTGTTAAAGACTATGAAATCAAGAAAAAAATTCCATGGACAGAAGAAGCTAGTGGGCTACAGTCCATGGGGTCACAAAGAGTCAGACGACCGAGCGACTAAGTACAGCAACATGACAAACTAAGAACCAATTGGAATACTAAAGCAGTAGAACATAAAAAAGCAAATTGGGTCCCTGGTAAAGAAACAGAATTAAATTCTGGAGGCACATTTATTTCATGTCTTATAATATTTATAATGACAATAATTTTTTTAAATTTTTATTTCTATTTAAAATAATATTATTTATTTATTTTTTAGTCTTTGTTGCTGTGCATGGGCTTTCTCTAGTTGTGGAGAATCAGGGCCCTCTCTCTCTCTCTCTCTGTCTCTCTCTCTCTCTCGTTGCAGTGCGAAGGCTTCTCAATGTGGTGCCTTCTCTTGTTGAAGTGCACAGGCTTTATGTGTACAGGCTTCATGAGTTGCAGCACATGGACTCAATAGTTGTGGCCAGTGGGCTCCAAAGCGCTGGCTCAGTAGTTGTGGTGCACAGGGTTAGTTGCTCTGTGGCATGTGGGATATTCCCTGACCAGGAGTCAAACCATTGTCCTGTGCTTTGCAAGGCAGATTCTTAACCACTGGACCACCAGGGAAGGCCCCCTTTTTTTTTTAACCAATGAAGGCAAAATTCCTTACTACATTATTTTTACCAGCATTCTGAATGTAAGGATATTAAAGTCCAAGGTTTAAGTTAACCATCTATTAGGACAAGTTCAGAACAAGAATTCAAATCCAAGACTTTCTCTCCAAGGCCATTGTTTTTCCAGGGTACCATAGAATTTGTAAGAAATCTCAGCATTCTAGTGAGTGGCTGCACTAATTCCCGTGCAATGTTCTCTGCTTTTCTAAGCATAGCTACACAAGCATAAGTAAAATAAATAGCACATCTCACATATTTTTAGAAATTTTGACTCGTTATTACATCAAATTGATACCAATATCAAACCCAAACCTTTCATCAGTGTTAACAATTTTTAACAATGTCTATTTTTAAATTAATACAAGATACACTTTTCATCCTTGGCTAGCCTGGGTATAGATTTTTTTTTAAGTGATAACATTCAAAAGAAGTAATGACCTCCTAACATGTGAATAATGTGATTAATCATTTACTCTGTACTATAGTAAGATTCCTAAAGTAGATTTAATGATAGCAGAGATATGATAAACAGATTTAATGATACAATTCACTGAAGAGAAACATGGAGAGGATCATTCAGACTGTGTATATCTGAATATATATAGTTTTGAAGTGTACATTTCTTCCTATATATAATAAAAATGCTGCCCTACACAACTGAGTAGATGAACCTTATAAGAGTACATGTATGGAGGAAAAAAAAGGTACAGTATTTCATATTTTAGAAAGGTACACAGTGTTAAGAAATAAAAAATTAAACTAGAGATTTCATCAGCATTAGAAAACAGCAAAATGCTCCAAGAAGATATATGCAAGTAAGGCATTCTTGCCATCCCTCTTTTTCAAGTTATCATGAATTAAGTGCTAAAAGGAAGATCAGATTCTTTGGTGGAGGTACGTGGCAGATGATTACAAATTAGAGATATATGTCAAGTAAGAAGGAAGAAGACAATTTTACAAGTAGTTAACTGTATGAAAAAGTCTGCTTATGAGAAATGATATTAACTGCACGGCAGTGTGTATCACAGTGTAAAAGGCTCAGTGAAAGACAAAAGGTTTCTGTTAGACTGTGGCTGTTTCTCCAGTTCCAAGGAAGAAGCAACGATCTCATTTGCAGTATTCCCCAGAGCATGTCTTACTTTTCTATCACTTTGGTCTTCGTTGCACTGATGGGGCAGCTTCACACAGTTCTTTGCTTTATGAAAAGTGCAGAGGGTAATTGGGTGCAAGGAAATGAAAGAATTCATTTCAAGGCTATGCTCAAACTACTTAGCATTGAATTCCACCAATGAGAAATCTGCTAGTTGAAAACAAACTTGCACTCAGCAAAATGGATGAGTTCTTTGTGGTCCATGATAGAATTCAATATTGGCACTGGAATTTCATGGAAAAAAAAAAAAAAAAACAAAAACAAAAAAAACTTTATATTTCAGGCAAGTCAGGGGAACTGTTCTATTTAGCCTAAACAATATACAGTAAAATTATAACAGCCAGAATCAAAACATAAGAAAAGTATATGTCAACTTGTCAATAATTAATATGTAATAACTACATGTGGATCATCTTTTATATGTATGAATTGGCTATCAGAGATTATGTATCTTTCCTCTTAGATAATGAACAGAAGCACAATGCAAAAAAACAGCGATTCCTGTTTAGATAATTGCTTTCCTATCACAAATATACTGTTAATACCAGTAGAAGGGCAAGTCAATCTAAGAAAGAAGAAAACCTCATAATTAAGAGAAGGATATAGTGGTAAATCATTTTAATTTATTTGAAAGAGAGGTACTAATTGCCTTTTTCAAACTCTCATCAAATGTCTCTGATTGTCATAGACTAAAGACTTTATGGACTAAAGTTAATTTCCTGAGGATTAAACCAAAAGATTTAATGTCATTTGTTCCATATCATCTATTAAAATAATTCAATTTTTAAAGACTCTCATCTTAAACTGAAATCCAAATGAAGACAATATTTGGCAGGTCACATAATGGATAGTGCAAGTTTACATTTTCAGAAGTAACACAAATAGACTTACCCTTGAGAATTTTACACAGTTAGAAAAAGGTAACTGTTAGAACTCAATGACATTTCACATTATGAGAAATGAATAATTGTCTGCATCAACAGTACAGATGGTGGAACCCTTGCAAGAAACAGATATGGGGCAGTTTTAAAACATGAGACATTATCAGTGGGTTCAGAGAAGACAGGATAATCTCATGAATACTGGTGCCAAAGTCAGCAGACTGAAATAACAAGACTGATATGAGAAACTTATCCACTATACTGAAATCATTAGAGTTGAGAGTCAAAGAGCCTGAATCACAACATTAAAAGAATCAAGTAAAATTCAGTAAACAAACATGCCAGCACTGCAAAAGTTTGTGACTTCCCAGATACTTTGTTGTACCTTTCTTTATCCCTGATGCAAGCCAGGAGATGAGTGCCATGTTTGTTTCCTCAAATGTGCATTTGTGAGTGTATTGTCTAGGTTTGTAAGTCATCATTAATAAACATTCAATGACTACAGTTTGAGAGTTTAAACTGCTGCAAGTAAAAAAAGTAAAATCCCCTAAAAAGAAAGCATTTTCAATTTCATTTAAGGGAAAGAGAGGAAGAATAAGATTTGGCATATCCTATCACTCTATTAATAGCATTCAACTTTCAACTAGAGAGCAGGCAAATTTCTGTGCTTATAGATATTTAGAAGATCTAAATATAAGAAAGCTAGAATTGTTAGTCTGCATGGGCAGTATTTATTTTACATTAAGAAAAGATGGTATTTAAATTGCTGACATAATTTAATGACAGTGGTAGGAACTCTAAGTCAAGTAAAGACTCAGATTATCATTGACCGTCAACCTGTCCCATTTCACCTGCAACAAAACATATTGACTCAGTGGTAGATTTATAGGAATATTATTTTAAGGTGAGAGCTACTTTTGTGAGAAAATGGGTGTAAAAGAAGGAAAGATCCTTCATTTGTTTGTATTCATCATGATCTGAATGTTCCATTAGTCATGAAACTACATTCCCCCCCACCCTGAAGAGAGTTGACTATTCATATTTTAAAAATACACATTTCATGTTCTTAAGAAGTGAAACACTGACATCTCGATAATATTTCCAAATAACCCTATTAAATTTTCTATGCATAACTTTTAAGAATTGAAGAAGAAAATAAGAGGGGGAAAAAAGGGTCATTGTTTAATTCTCCTTTTCTTCTTACCGCTGTACTGATAATTTCATCACAGCTGTGTCCATGTTTAATTTAGAGATTATTTTGTCATAATTATTAAACCTTTAATATTTTCTAATTTCTGTCAAATAGCAAACAAGTGATAGGGCCACCCAAGATTGGCAGTCATGGTGGAGAGTTCTGAAAAAATGTGGTTCACTGGAGAAAGGAATGTCAAACCACTTATATATTCATGCCTTGAGAACCCCATGAAAAGCATGACAAGGCAAAAAGTAATAACACTGAAAGATGAACTCCCCAGGTCAGTAGGTGCTCAATATGCTACTGGAGATCAGTGGAGAAATAACTTCAGAAAGAATGAAGAGATGGCGCCAAAGAAAAAACAACACCCTTTGTGGATGTGACTGGTGATGGAAGTCTAAGTCTGATGCTGTAAAGAGTAATATTTCATCAGTTCAGTTCAGTCGTTTAGTCGTGTACGACCCTTTGAGACCCCATGAATCACAGCATGCCAGGCTTCTCTGTCCATCACCAACTCCTGGAATTTACTCAAACTCATGTCCATCGAGCCGGTGATGCCATCCAGCCATCTCATCCTCTGTCGTCCCCTTCTCCTCCTGCCCCCAATCCCTCCCAGCATCAGAGTCTTTTCCAATGAGTCAACTCTTCGCATGAGGTGGCCAAAGTACTGAAGCTTCAGCTTTAGCATCATTCCTTCCAAAGAAATCCCAGGGCTGATCTCCTTCAGAATGCACTGGATGGATCTCCTTGCAGTCCAGGGACTCCCAAGAGTCTTCTCCAACACCACAGTTCAAAAGCATCAATTCTTTGGTGCTCAGCTTTCTTCACAGTCCAACTCTCACATCCATACATGACCACTGGAAAAACCATAGCCTTGACTAGATGGACCTTACTTGGCAAAGTAATGTCATGGCAAACTGGAAGTAGACCCAAGGGTCTATTAACCAAGGCAAACTGGAAGTGGTCAAACAGGAGATGGCAAGAGTGAACATCGACATTTTAGGAATCATTAAACTAAAATGGACTGGAATTATGAATTTAATTCAGATGACCATTATATCTACTACTGTGGGCAAGAATCCCCTAGAAGAAATGGAGTAGCCCTCATAGTAAACAAAAGAGTCTGAAATGCAGTACTTAGATGCAATCTCAAAAATGACAGAATGATCTCTGTTTGCTTCCAAGGCAAACCATTCAATATCACAGGAATCAAAGTCTATGACCTGACCACTAAAGCTGAAGAAGTTGAAAGGTTCTATGAAGACCCACAAGGCCTTCTAGAATGAACATCCCAGAAAGATGTCCTTTTCACTATAGGGGACTAGAATGCAAAAGTAGGAAGTCAAGAGATACCTGGAGTAAAGGCAAATTAGGTTTGGTGTACAAAATGAAGCAGGTCAAAGGCTAACATAGTTTAGCTAAGAGAACACACTGGTCATAGCAAATGCCCTCTTCCATCAACACAAGAAAAGACTCTACACATGGATATCACCAGATGCTCAATCCCAAAATCAGATTGATTACATTATTTGTAGCCAAAGATGGAAAAGCTCTATGCAGTCAACAAAAACAAGACTGGGAGCTGACTGTGGCTCAGATCATGAACTCCTTATTGCCAAATTCAGATTTATATTGAAGAAAGTAGGGAAAACCTGAAGACCACTCAGAAATTAACTAAATCAAATCCTTTATGATTATACAGTAGAGGTGACAAACAGATTCAAGGGATTAGATCTGATAGACAAGAGTCCCTGAAGAACTATGGATGGAGGTTTGTGACATTGTATAGGAGGCAGTAATCAAGACCATCCTCAAGAAAAAGATATATAAAAAGGCAAAATGGTTGTCTGAGGAGGCATTACAAACAGCTATGAAAAGAAAATAAAGACAAAGGAGAAAAGGAAAGATATACCCATTTGAATGCAGAATTCCAAAGAATAGCAAAGAGAGATAAGAAAGCCTTCCTCAGTGATCAGTGCAAAGAAATATAGAAAAGCAACAGAATGGGAAAGTCTAGCGATCTCTTCAAGAAAATAAGCAATACCAAGGGAATATTTCATGCAAAGACAGGCACAATAAAGGGCAGAAATGGTATGGATCTAACAGAAGCAGAAGATATTAAGAAGAGGTGGCAAGAATACACAGAAGAACTATACAAAAAAGATCTTAAAGGCCCAGATAACCACAATGATGTGATCACTCACCTAGAGCCAGATATTGTGGAATGCGAAGTCAAGTGGGCCTTAAAAAGCATCACAAAGCTAGTGGAGGTGATGGAATTGCAGTTGAGCTATTTCAAATCCAAAAAGATGATGCTAAAAAAAAAAAAAAAAAGATGATGCTGTGAAAGTGCTTCACTCAATATGTCAGCAAATTTGGAAAGCTTATCAGTGGCCACAGGACTGGAAAAGGTCAGTTTTAATTCCAATCCCAAAGAAAGGCACTTCTAAAGAATGCTCAAACTACTACACAATTGCACTCATCTCATATGCTAACAAAGTAATGCTCAAAATTCTCCAAGCCAGACTTCAACAGTACATGAACTGTGAATGTCCAGATGTTCAAGCTGGAGTTAGAAAAGGCAGAGAAACCAGAGATTAAATTGTTAACATCTGTTGCATCATCGAAAAATCATGAAAGTTTCAGAAAAACATCTACTTCTGCTTTACTGACCACACCAAAGCTTTGACTGTGTGGATCATCACAATCTGTGGAAAATTTTTCAAGAGATGGTAATACCAGACCACCTAACATGCCTCCTGAGAAATCTGTATGGAGGTTAAGAACTGGACATGGAACAACAGCCTGGTTCCAAATTGGGAAAAGAGTATGCCAAGGCTCTATATGTGAAAAAATATGGCTTAAAACTCAATATTCAGAAAACTAATATTATGGCATCTGGTCCCATCCCTTCATGGCAAATAGATGGGGAAACAATTGAAAGTGATACACTTTATTTCTGGGGGCTTCAAAACTACTGCAAATGGCAACTGCAGCCATGATATTAAAAGATGCTTGCTCTTTGGAAGAAAAGTTATGACATACCTAAACATCATATTAAAAACCAGAGACATTACTTTGCCAACAAAAGTCTGTCTAGGCAAAGCTATGTTTTTTCCAGTACTCATGTATGGATGTTTGAGTTGCACTATAAGGAAGGCTGAGCACCAAGAATTGATGCTTTTGAACTGTGGTGTTGGAGAAGACTCTTGAGAGTCCTTTGGACTGCAGGGAGATACAACCAGTCCATCCTAAAGGAAATCAGTTCTGAATATTCATTAGAAAGACTGATGCTGAAGCTGAAACTCCAATACTTTGGACACCTCATACAAAGAACTGACCCATTTGAAAAGACCCTGATGCTGGGAAAGATTGAAGGTCGGAGAAGAAGGGGATCACAGGATGAGATAGTTTAATGGCATCACTGATTGTATGGACAAGAGTAAGCTCCGGACGTTGGTAATGGACAGGGAAGCCTGATATGCTGTAGTCTGTGGGGTTGTAGATGCGGACACGACTGAGCAAATGAACTAAACTGATAATATAGTTATGATTCCATAACAATACATATTAAATTCTAGAATTAAGCACTGTATACAGTTGTTAAATGATTTAATGTGACATTTGACATACCCTTGCAACATCAACCAAATTTAATTGGAACCTGTAATAATAGTGCATTTTATATTGAACAAAATGACTATATATACCACAATGCTTCTAGAATTGCCATAAATTGTTCAGAAAATATCTGGGTATTAAGTTTTCTCCCTTAAAATTAAAAAAATAAAATATAGAAGAAAATTCCAGCCAAAGATCTGATTATATTTCCGGAGTTTCTATCACTGCCTTCTTTTAGAAAATCAACATTTCTCTTTTTCTTTCAGAACAAAATTCTAATGACTCACCAAAACATGTTTTTCTGGAAAATTTTCCAAACCAGCTAAAGAGAATCAAGATACATTATTTACTTGCAAGTATTTCTTATATTAAGAATCAAAATGTGGGACTTCCAGATAGTTTTCTAGTTATGTGAAATATCACAGCATCACTCACAGTCGCTAGGCCTCCATGTCCTCATTTGTAAATAGTAAAGTGCCTATTCCTGTAAGATATATTTGATGCACATTTTAAAACTCCTAAGTATTTTCCAAAGGGAAGTTTCCTCATTGTTACAGAGGAGCAACATGAGAGAGGAAAATTAATGGTGAGTTGTATTGAAGGACACAGGTTGTAACCTGGCTTCCATTGGTTAGAGTCCAAGTTCACATTCATAAAATGGATGTGTTCTCTCTACAAGAAAGCTATGTTGTAGTCAAATGACAAAAGATTTCAACATTGAAATCACAAACACAATCACTGTTTTCTTCTTTTATATTTTAAATTTTATCTGTTAGCTTTCTGCCTAAAGGGAGAGATTGATGTCAGTAAAACCTGCTTTCTTTTCACAAAGTCAGAATATGTAATAAGAATTACACAAAGAAAGGTCTTACAAATTCTATGGATTGTTACTGTTAAGTGTTCCTTTGGGAGCGTTAAGACAAAGAAATCGATTAACATCAAAGTAGTATTGTAGGATTGCCAAAGAGAAGACAGTTCAAATTTCTATTTGGAATTAAGAATAGAAGGCAAGATTTTGGCCTAAACTATAATATTATGATTTGTATAATCAATATAGAGTTCAAATAAATTAAAAAGTTACTTTAGTGCTAAGAAAAAAGTTGCTTCTAAATAGAAAAATAACAAATCATTACCATAAACCTTATATTCACATTTCTTTCAACCTATAGAAATACATTTGTTTATACTAAAACATTAAAAATTGTAACCATTGGGTTTATTTATAGAGTGTTATATTCTTAACACAGGGCTTGTGTATCACTTTCAGAAAAAGCACTTTGTGTCAGGTACAATAAATAGTGCTAATACAAAATAAAAATTATTAGAAAATAAAAGAGAAACAAAAGATAATATGTCACCTTAGCAGTTGAGGTTGAACTGTGGTTACTGTTCAAATAGAGGAAAGATAAGCTGTCTTTAGACTAAGTAGAATTATAAAGCTTGTTTTTATGAGTCGTGTTAAATATTTACAATTAATGCTATAACAGAAAAAGTTTTTTTGACAGAGGGTGGGGGAGGGGGTTCCTTTATGTGTTAATTTTACCAAAGCAAAAAAAAAAAAAAAAAATCATCTATCTTGAATAGCAATCAGTAAATGATTTAAAAAGAATCCTGCCATAGAGGAAAGTCTATAAGATATAATAATTGCTGCTGAGATTCTACAAATAGTTTTCTTTTGATATTGCAGTGTTTCCAATTATATTGGAAATTATCTTATTACATGCTACAGAGGTTCTGAATAATTAAATGTAATAGGATGTAATATCTGACTTTAATAATTGGTGTCAGGAGCTAATATGTTTTCCACATGGTGTATGAACTGTGTAGCCATTGAAAGCCATTAACCAAAGTTAAATGTCTAATATTACTTTTGAAATTAAAACATATTTTGTCATGTAGGAATTTAAAAGCTTCAGCAAATATATGATGGGAATGTTTCTATATTTTAAAGAAGATACTTATATCCATCTTCAAAAATATTATTTAAGTCAGTTTTTAGTTATCAGTTCTGTTGAATCTTTCTATAAGCCTAATGAGTCTACCACAAGCAATAGGAGAGTGAAAGTACCTAGTTATACACAACAGATAAACTACAGAATGTTTTAAATGTATTGTTATTTCATGGGACCTTTTAAAAAATAGCTAAACTTTTACATCATACTGTTTTCTAAATCAACAAAATCAAGGAAATACAAACACTTCTTCCATCAGTACCCAATCAGAAGGAGGCTCATACACAATTTTATTTTGATATGTTTCTCAAAGTTCACTAGATTAATAAGATAGTATGCATTTCCAAATACACAAGCTTCTAATTCTTTATATTATTACACTTTTATTATAAACATAGTTTTAGGGTATATAGATATCATGGTGAAATAAATCACATATAATATATACTACAATAATTTGTCAATAAGTAGACCTAATGAAAATAGTAGTTGCTTGTTTAGAGACTAATTATGATGAAAAATGATCCGGTTCCACCACTTCATGGGAAATAGATGGGGAAACAGTGGAAACAGTGTCAGACTTTATTTTTCTGGTCTCCAAAATCACTACAGATGGTGACTGAAGCCATGAAATTAAAAGATGCTTACTTCTTGGAAGGAAAGTTATGACCAACCTAGATAGCATATTCAAAAGCAGAGACATTACTTTGCCAACAAAGGTTCATCTAGTCAAGGCTATGGTTTTTCCTGTGGTCATGTATGGATGTGAGAGTTGAACTGTGAAGAAGGCTGAGCGCTGAAGAATTGATGCTTTTGAACTGTGGTGTTGGAGAAGACTCTTGAGAGTCCCTTGGACTGCAAGGAGATCCAACCAGTCCATTCTGAAGGAGATCAGCCCTGGGATTTCTTTGGAAGGAATGATGCTAAAGCTGAAACTCCAGTACTTTGGCCACCTCATGCGAAGAGTTGACTCATCGGAAAAGACTCTGATGCTGGGAGGGATTGGGGGCAGGAGGAGAAGGGGACGACAGAGGATGAGATGGCTGGATGGCATCACTGACTCGATGGACGTGAGTCTGAGTGAACTCTGGGAGTTGGTGATGGACAGGGAGGCCTGGCGTGCTGCGATTTATGGTGTCGCAAAGAGTCAGACACGACTGAGAGACTGATCTGATCTGATGATGAAAAATATTTACTCAATAACATCGTTCAGAATTGCACAGATTGACACAATAATTTATTTAGACCCTCTTATACTCCCTAATAATTTATATTCTTCTTTGCTACTTCCAAATATGCAAGTTTGAGGTTTTCTATACATTGCTTGCTACTTAGTTTTCCTCTCACCTATAGCTGAAGAAACAGCCCATTCTAAACCCTGGAACAACCACACTAGGAAAACATTATTAATCCTCCCATACCATCAGATGACATTTAAATTATGTCATAACTTTTTTATATGTCAAGCTCTTAATCAGATCTTATGCCTGCACCCTCTGAGCTGCAATCTTAAGTCCAGTTTTTATGCCTTCTTTGCTATACTTCTGCTTCAATGAATGATTAACCCCCTACTTTTCTTGCTAGGACTAGAGCTCTGTTTCAGATCCCAGTTACTCATCTGATGTATTCTTAACTAACCAGCAGACTTCTAACAGCTGCTTGGAGGTCTGCTCTATAAAATATAGTCTTGCATTCAAATACTAACCCTCTTCACACCTTGAGTACAATTTGTTGCAGAAGAATTTGTTACAGTACAGAAACCCACCACTGAAATCCACTGGGTTGCTGGGTTGTATTATATGCAAGTTTGTCTTTCAGTGTCTTGTAATTTCTACCTTTTCCAATCAAATCATTTCTATTTTTCTCACCTTTCTTATTTATTTAAAACAGAGGATGGAACAAGCCCAGAAGAGCTTTGGCATAGACATTGCTGAAATACCTTACCTCTCTTTTCTTCTTACCTTTTCCTACTCTTGTCTACTCAAATTCATATTCATTTATCAGTCACACAGCAGGGGCTCCCTGGTCTTTGTCCATGCTAAATATACAAGAAATTAATTTTTTTCAAATGTTTTAATGCATTCATGAATAATGGCTAGAGAAAGGTAGCATCTGCTGTTGATGGAAAGCAGATTGTTAGTTAATTTTAATGGCAATTTAATACATTATATTAAAAGCAGGCTCTTTAAGCTGAATAGGAGACATCAGGATCAACTTTCAAAAATGAATTCTTGTGTCCTGTAGAATTTTTTAAAATACCTTAATTTTTGTCTTGTCTTTCAGGATACAAATTGAGCAAATCAAATCAACATAATAATTGCCTAATCAGACACTTAAATCAACTAGAAGCATATGCACACTTCTGTAACTGTCACTTAAGTGTACATATATATTTTAGCAGCAAGTCCTTCCACCCTTTTTAATTGATTCATAAATTTTCTGTACTTAATTATGCTAGAGGTTGTAGTTTATGACTTCTCTGCCATAATGGGGGCTGTCTAAGCATCAATTTATATCTTAAGTTATGTCTTCAGATGGAAATGTGCACCTATTAGAAGGGAATCCTTTCTTCATCCTTCTTGCTAAGTCAATCTCAATCACCAACCAAGCATTTGATTTTTCTTCAAAATGAACAGTATTCTCATTCAGTATTATTGTCAAGGAGAATGATGAGGAAGAGTAGGGTAATAGCAAAAGAAAGTTATATATTTTTGGCTTGTTTCAGCATGGGAAGAATTTAGAAGATGTCATTCCTGTCCTTACAATAACAAAGAGCTAAACAAAACAAAAACAAATGACTTTTTGAACTCATCAGAGGACTGAGGTGACAGGGCAGACAGTCACCTTGAAATCTGGAGAAATTGATGAATCTGCTTTGTCATACACAAGGTCTGCTAAGATCCAATTTTGATAAATTGTTGCAAGCTGAGAGTGGACTGTCCTAAGAATGCCAAACTCCTGGAACTCAGCTTAAAAAAGTTGGCCACTCTTTCATGGGTTTTAACTTCAGATATCCCATCAAATTCTTCCTAGGAAGAGCTGAGAAAGATACCCTGTTGATCCAGCAGAAAAACAGCCCTTGTGAATCGCCCCCCTAAAACGCAACCTGTAGTAAAGGCACCTGAGGATATTTAACCAGATTCATCCTGCCTAGGAAAGAAGCACTTCTCCCATTCCAGTCCTTTTTAGAGTTCCTATCTTAAAATAGAAAAATAACTAAGAAACACTTGTGAAGGTCACGGGTGACAGACCAAAGACAAAAGACACAAAAGATTGAGATTTAATAAGATACAGTAGCATGTTTTCCCTACTTCACAAATTAGCACTGCTCATCAGGGCTCCAGGACAATAATGGGAGCTATGTCTGAAAGAGCTGGAAGACACACATTTATAGAGGTATTAATAACTTAGGACATTACACATTCAACAAATGAAATGAAAAGAACCTTGAGAAATCTGAAGCCTCTGGCAACTGCAACTACAGCAGACATTTGTGAATTTGAAACAACAACAAAAGTAGAAGCTGTGAGATGAGTTTATTCAATGTCTTACTGAGGACTGTAGCCTTGTAGACAGGTAGATGAGGATTTGTTCTCATTTACCTTACGTTCAGTGAGAGACAGATAATTACAGTAAATGATTGGTTCCCTGAGATGATAAGTTAATCAATTTATTTTAAAAAAGAGAACAGTTAACAACATAGAGTTGCATGTAGGGAACAAGACTCTACCTGGCTGGAAGTGCCTCTCCAAAGAAGTAAAAGGGAAGAAAAAGAAAACAAATGACAAGTGCAAATGTGCAGAGCCTGTAAGAAAAACAAACAAACAAACAAAAAAGCAAAAACAGTTCAATGTGACTGCAGGGTAGAGAGATTCTGTCATCTTGGTACCAACTGTGAAATCAGCAAACTGGCATTATCAAAATATAATTCAAGTAGTTAAACTGAAAACTAAGAAAGAAAGTAAAAAGGGTTTTCAGCCAACGTGAAGTAGGAAACAGCAAATACTAATTATTGACAAGCCTTACAGTTCATGTTTCCTAAAAAAATTAGACCAGATGGCTGAGATCTTCATTTATGCTTTTGTGGCTATGGCCATTGCAAACGAAACCATGACAGATAGTAAAAGCAATAACAAAGACAAAACTACATAGTTCATTTAATGGATGTTTTTCCCATTTAAAACTGAAAAAATAGAAAGCGTAATTAAAAATATCTGCAAACATATCCCTGGGAACTAGGAGAGAGAGCAGGTGAAACCTCGAAGAAAAGAAACTGCGGGGAAGTGGCAGTTCCATGGGTAGAATTCCAGTTGTTCATGTCATCTTTCTCCGTGATCAGAAGAGTGGCCTGAAGGAAATTTCCATGGCTAATTGCCATGAACTATGTTTAATTTAATAAAGTCACAGCTGTAGGATATTTCAACAGTGAAATCTCTAGGTCTGTATTGCTGGAGGGAGTTGATAGCCGTAAAACTACAGCATTTCCTTGCCTGAACATTAACTTAAAGTATCTAGAAAAATAACAGGTTTCATGAATTTAGGTACTGAATGCAGTCAGTTTGATTTAAGATTAGCATATAATAGCTGTGTGACTTACTCTTTTTCCTTGGCTCAAGGCTAATACAAGTTTGAAAAGAACAAAATATTAGCATATTGAGCAAATAATATTTATAGTATTCCAGGTGTATCTATGTTCTAAATATATTTATTTAGATATAGGATAGATTGCATACAGGAATGAATGTTCTAAAACACACATGCTTCTTTCCTCTGAAAATAAAGTTCAGATCAGTCACTCAGTTGCGTCCGACTATTTGCGACCCCATTGACTTCAGCATACCAGGCTTCCTTGTCCATCACAAACTCCGAGAGCTTACTCAAACTCATGTCCATCAAGTCGGTGCTGCCATCCAACCATCTCATCTTCTGTTGTCCCCTTCTCCTCTTGCCTTAAATCTTTCTGAATATCAGGGACTTTTCAAATAAGTCAGTGCTTGGCATCAGGTGGCCAAAGTATTGGAGTTTCAGCTTCAGCATCAGTCCTTCCAATGAATATTCAGGACTGATTTCCTTTAGGATGGACTGGATATATCTCCGTGAAGTCCACAGGACTTTTAAGAGTCTTCTCCAACACCACAGTTCAAAAGCATCAATTTTTTGGCACTCAGCTTTCTTTATAGTCCAACTCTCACAGCCAGACATGACTACTTGAAAAACCACATCTTTGACTAGTCGGACTTTTGTTAGCAAAGTAATGTCCCTGATTTTTAATATGCTGTCTAGGTTGGTTATAACTTTTCTTCCAAGAAGCAAGCATCTTTTAATTTCATGGCTGCAGTCACATCTGTAGTGATATTGGAGCAAAAAAAAAAAAAAAATGAAGTGTCACACTACTTACATTGTTTCCCATCTATTTGCCATGAAGTGATGGGACTAGATGCCATGATCATAGTTTTCTGAATGTTGAGTTTTAAGCCAACATAGTTGAGTTTTCAAATAGTTGAGTTTTCACTCTCCTATTTCACTTTCATCAAGAGGCTCTTTAGTTCTTCTTCGTTTTCTGCCATAAGGGTGGTGTCATTGGCATTTCTAAGGTTATTGATATTTCTCCCAGCAATCTTGATTCCAACTTGTGCTTCATCCAGCCTGGCATTTCTCATAAGGTCCTCTGCAAATAAGTAAAATAAGCAGGGTGACAATATACAGTCTTGATGCACTCTTTTCCTGATTTGAAATCAGTCTATTTTTCTAACTGTTGCTTCTGGACCTGCATACAGATTTCTCAGGAGGCAGGTCAGGTGGTCTGGTATAACCATCTCTTTCAGAATTTTCCATAGTTTGTTGTGATCCACATAGGCTTTGGCATAGTTAATAGGGCAGAAGTAGGTGTTTTCCTGGAACTCTCTTGCTTTTTTGATAATCCAACAAATGTTGGCAATTTTCTCTCTGGTTCCTCTGCCTTTTCTACATCCACCTTGAACATCTGGAAGTTCACACTCCACGTACTGTTGAAGTCTCACTTGGAGAATTTTGAGCATTATTTGCTAGCATGTGAGATGAGTGAAATTGTGTGGTAGTTTGAACATTCTTTGGGATTCACTTTCCTAGGGATTGAAATGAAAACTGACCTTCCCCAGTCCTGTGGCCACTGCTGAGTTTTTCAGATTTGCTGGCATATTGAGTGCAGCACTTTCACAGAATCATGTTTTAGGATTTGAAATAGCTACTAGCTTTGTTCGGAGTGATGCTTCCTAAGGCCCAATGGACTTCACATTCTGTTATGTCTGGCTCTAGGTGCGTGATCACACCATCATGGTTATCAGGACCATGAAGATCTTTTTGTACAGTTCTTCTGTGTATTCTTCTCACCTCTTCTTAATATCCTATGCTTCTGTTAGGTCCATGCCATTCCTGTCCTTTTCTTATGCCTATCTTTGCATGAAATATTTCCATGGTATCTCAAATTTCCTTGAAGAGACCTCTAGTCTTTCCCATTCTATTATTTTCCTCGATTTTTTTGCTTTGATTGCTAATCTTCCTGTTACTCCAGGTATCTCTTGACTTTCTACTTTTGCATTCTAATCCCCTATAGTGAAAAGGACATCTTTCCAGGGTGTTCATTCTAGAAGATCTTGTGGGTCTTCATAGAACAGTTCAACTTCTTCAGCATGATTGGTCAGGTCATAAAGTTGGATTACTGTGATATTGAATGGTTTGCCTTGGAAACAAACAGAGATCATTCTGTCTTTTTTGAGATTGCATCTAAGTACTGCATTTCAGACTCTTTTGTTTACTATGAGGGCTACTCCATTTCTTCTAGGGGATTCTTGCTCATAGTAGTAGATATAATGGTCATCTGAGTTAAATTTACCCATTTTAGTCCTCTTGTGTTTGCTTATTCCTAAAATGTTGATGTTCACTCTTGACATCTCCTGTTTGACCACTTCTAGTTTGCCTTGGTTCATAGACACAACATTCCAGGTTCCTATGCAATGTTACTCTTTACAGCATCAGACTTAGACTTCCATCACCAGTCCCATCCACAACTGGGTGTTGTTTTTGCTTTGGTGCCATCTCTTCATTCTTTCTGGAGTTATTTCTCCACTGATCTCCAGTAGCATATTGGGCACCTACCGACCTTGGAAGTTCATCTTTCAGTGTCATTATATTTTGCCTTTTCATGCTCTTTATGGGGTCCTCAAGGCATGAATATGTAAGTGGCTTGCCATTCCTTTTTCCAGTGAACCACATTTTGTCAGAACTCTCCACTAAGACCCGTCCATCTTGGGTGGCCTTACACACCATGGTTCATACTTTCACTGAGTTAGACAATGCTGTCATGCATGCGATCAGTTTGGCTAGTTTTTGTGATTGTTTTTCTTTTTTTTTTTCTAATTTTATTTCTTTGATTGTTTTTCATTCTGTCTGCTCTCTAATGAATAAGGACAAGAGGCTTATGGAAGCTTCCTGATGGGAGAGACTGACATAGTCAGTCAGAACAGACTGACTTGTTCTGATAGGGAGGGGCATGTTCATTAAGTCTTTAATTTAATTTTCTATTGATCAGTGGGGCTGTGTTCCCCCCCTTTTGTTTGACCTGAGGCTAAACTATCGTGGAGGTAATGAAGATAACGTGACCTCCTTCAAAATTTTCGAAGCAAGCACTGTGGCACTCAGTGCCCCTGACCCTATAGCAGGACAACAGTGACCCATACCTTCATTGGAGACTCCTGGACACTCACAGGCAAGTATGGGTCAGTTTCTGTGGGGTCACTTCTCCTTTCTCCTGGGTCCTGGTGAGCACAAGGTTTTATTTGTGCCTTCCAAGAGTCCATTTCCCCAGTCCTTTGTAAGTTCTGGAGGCTCTATGATGGGGTTAATGGCAACCTCCTCCAAGAGGGCTTATGCCATACCCAGGTCTGCTGCACCCAGAGGCCCTGCCCTTGCCCCTGCAGCAGGCTACTGCTGACCTGTACCTTCACAGAAAACATCCAAACACAGTTATGGCTCAGTCTCTGTGGGGTCTCTGGGTCCTAGTGCACACAAGTTTTGTTTGAGCCCTCTGAATGTCTCTGGTGGGTATGATGTTTGATTCTAAACACAATTTCACCCCTCCTACTGTCTTTCTGGGGATTCTCCTTTGCTCTTGGACATGGGGTATCTTTTTTTTTTTTTTTTTGGTGGGATCTAACATTATCCGTCGATGGTTATTCACTAGTGAGGTGTAGTTTTGCAGTTCTCAAGGGAGAAAATGTGTGCATGTCCTTCTGCTCCACCATTTTCCATTTATCCAGCACCTAAAACTGTATCTTGAACAGAGTAGACATGCAATAATGTTAATTAAATGAACAAACATAAGAACTGTACAAAGATTCAGCTATATTCTCATAAAGAGGTGTCACATTCATTCATGCTTATTCAGTAATAATTACTGACAGTCATTAAAAGATTACTGAGAAATAATGATATTTAAAGTGATAACATACATATGCTTAGATGCAGTAAAAATTTAAATTTTGAAAAGTCACAATATGATAGAAATACATTGGGTAAGTTTGCTTAATAGAAAAGACGGATTTTGAAATATGAGTGGAAGACTCAATATATTCTGCATATGAGATTTGGATTTTTCTTCTTCAGTAAGATTATATTCTTTTGCTGTGTATTTTTATAAAGTTTGTCAAGGAAATTTGAATAGTAGATAATTTAGGAAACTAAGGCTTCTTTGTAAAAGAGAAAGTTGGCAGAGATATTTTATCCATTGCAAGCATTATATTATCATCAGATCTAGTCAAAAGCATTTCTTTCCAAAATTGCCTAAGAATTGCAACCAGTTATTGTCTCCCACAATCACTGATTTCAATAGAGAGAAAAGAGAAGTAAGGTATTCCAGCATGGAACAATTGAGAGAAAAGCGGTGGTACAAAAGAAGGACCCAGTGCACAGAAAAAAGTACTAGCTAATATTGACTGCAGTTATCTATATGAAGAGTATCTGTAGGAAAAATTGTATATGAGGCATGCAGGAGAGATAGTAAGATCATACGGAGAGAGGTTTTTGGTTAATTCAACAGCCCATAGAAATTTAGGCAGCAGGAGACACTGATGGCTGATTCTGTGGTACTTTCCTACTAAAGTAAGTTCCCTACATATGAACCTGAAGGTTGCAAGCTTTCAAAGATGTGAATGTGCCCAGAGAAAGAACGAAGAGTGACTAGAGGAATAAGATGTAACTGAAGAACTGAGAGGATTCACAATGCAGGGGATGACAAGGGGATTTTCTTTATTTGAGGAGGCACTGTTAGTTTTTGAGCCACAGGACCAAAATATAGGAAGGTACATGGAAGTTTCAGCACCTGTTCGGAATACAGTCCAGTGCTACCATGTCACCTATGATGAGCAAAAAATGAGCTACTACTTAGATCTCACCTCAAGGGGGCAGGTAGAATTGAATCTAGCAAGGAATCTTTCTGACCCAGGGGTTGAACTGACAACATCTTATATCTTCAGCATTGACAGGTTCTTTAACAAAACACCTATAATTTTTCATATCCATCATGCAGCATCTTATCAAAGATTTTTTTCTTTATCATTATTAAAAATGTTTGACACAAAATGACTAATATTTATAAAAGCATATTTATACACATAACATAAATACAATGAGTGAATTGCATCTTTTAAAAAAATCATTCATTGCATAAGTTTAAATTTTAATAATCAATATGATAAAATACCTGTATGATCACCATTTGAATAGTCTCTATCAATTCTGTTGGAATTAATATAAGGGAATATCTGACATAAATAGATTTTAAACAAGCAGGTAAAACCTGGAATTTTAATACTTAAGTTAGAAAGTTTTTGGCATGCGATAACCCTGGCAATGTAAGTGACCATTATGTTTCAGTTCTTTGGCTTGATGCAGGGACTCTGGGTGAAGTAGACCTGGGTATGATGTAAGCCCTCTTGAAGGAGGTCGCCATTAACCCCACCATAGAACCACCAGAACTTACACAGGACTGGGGAAACAGACTCTTGGAGGGCACAAACAAAACTTGTGGCACACCAAGACACAGGAAAAATGTGCAGTGACCCCACAATAAACTGATCTAGACATGCCCATTAGTGTCCAGGAGTCTCTGGCAGAGGTGTGGGTCGGCAGTGGCCTGCTTCAGGGTTGGAGGCACTGAGTGCAGCTGTGCCTGCATGGGACATTTTAAAGGAGGTCACCATTATCTTCATTACCTCCACCATCGTTTGGGCTCAGGTCAAACAACAGGGAGGGAACACAGCCCCACCCATCAACAGAAAATTGGATGAAAAATTTACTGAACATGGCCCTGCCCTTCAGAACAAGGCCCAGTTGTCCTCTAAGTCACCCTCTCCGAGCATCAGGAAGTTGCCATAAGCCCTTTATCCTTAATCATCAGAGGGCAGACAAAATGAAAACCACAGTCACAGAAAACTAACCAACTGATCTGATAGACCACAGCCTTGTCTAGCTCAATGAAACTATGAGCCATGCCTTGTAGTCCCACCCAAGACAGAACTATAAAAAAAGATCTTCATGACCCAGATAACCACAACAGTATGATCACTCATCCAGAGCCAGACATCGTGGAATGCAAAGTCAAGTGGGCCTTAAAAAGCATCACAAAGCTAATGGAGACGATGGAATTTCAGTTGAGCTATTTCAAACCCTAAAAGATGATGCTGTGAGAGTGCTGCACTCAATATGTCAGCAAATCTGGAAACTCAACAGTGGCCACAGGGCTGAAAAAGGTCAGTTTTCATTCCAATTACAAGAAAGGCAATACCAAAGAATGCTCAAACTACTACACAATTACACTCATCTCATACGCTAGCAAAGTAATGCTCAAAATTTTCCAAACAAGATTTCAACAGCATGTGGACTCTGAACATCCAGGTGTTCAAGCTGGAGTTAGAAAAGACAGAGGAACCAAAGATCAAATTGCCAACATCTGTTGGATCATCAAAAAGGCAAGAGAATTCCAAAAAATCATCTACTTCTGCTTTATTGACTATGCCAAAGCTTTTGACTGTGTGGATTACAACAAACTATGGAAAATTCTGAAAGAGATGGTAATACCAGACCACCTGACCTGTCTCATGAGAAATCTGTTTGCAGGTCCAGAAGCAACAGTTAGAACTGGACATGGAACATCAGACTGTTTGTGAATCGGGAAAAAAGTATGTCAAGACTGTATATTGTCACCCTGCTTATTTAATTTATATGCAGGGTCCATCATGAGAAATGCGGAGCTGGTTGAAGCACAAGCTGGAATCACAATATCTGGGAGAAATATCAATAACCTCAGAAATGCCAATGATACCATCCTTATGGCAGAAAGTGAAGAAGAGCTGAAAAGCCTCTTGATGAAAGTGAAAAAGGAGAGTGAAAAAGCTGGCTTAATACTCAACATTCAGAAAACTAAGATCATGGCATCTGGTCCCATCACTTCATGGCAAACAGATGGGGAAACAATGGAAACTGTGAGAGACTTTATTCGTTACAGCTCCAATGTTACTACAGATGGTGACTGCAGCCATGAAATTAAAAGACGCTTGCTGCTTGGAAGAAAATTTATGACCAACCTAGGCAGCATATTAAAAAGCAGGGACATTACTTTGGCAACAAAAATCCGTCTAGTCAAAGCTATGGTTTTTCCAGTGATCATGTATGGCTGTGAGAGTTGGACTATAAAGAAAGCTGAGCACCCAAGAATTGATTCTTTTGAACTGTGGTGTTGAAGAAGACCCTTGAGAGTCCCTCAGATGGAAAAGACATCCAACCAGTCCATCCTAAAGGAAATCATTACTGAATATTCATTGGAAGGACTCATGTTGAAACTAAACTCCAATACTTTGGCCACCTGATGTGAAGAACTGACTTGTTGGAAAAGACACTGATGGAAAGACCCTTTCCTGTTGAAAAAGATTTAAAGCAGGAGGAGAAGGCGATGACAGAGGATGAGATTGTTGGATGGCATCACTGACACAATGGACATTTGTTTCAATAAACTCGGTGAGTTGGTGATCAACAGGGAAGCCTGGCTTGCTGCAGTCCATGGGGTCTCAAAGAGTCGGATACGACTGAGCGACTGAACTCAACTGAAGATTATTACATATGGCCTGTGGTTAACAACTCAGTTTCTTTCAAAACATATTTATAAAATATTCCTCAATGTTTTAAGATACTTTTTCCTTTTTATCTATCAAATGAATTCTAAAATATCTCAGTAAAGTACTATTCTGTCTCATCCTGCTCTCACAAAGCATAGTTTGGTTGAAGATTTCTTGATTTATCAGTGTATCCTGAATCTAATTCAACACTTTTCATTTTCCAAAGATTTTTATAATATATGAGGCAAAAGACAAAGTGCTATTGCAGTTCATCATAATCATTTAATCTAACAATTGGCATGGGACCAAGTGGTGAGTGAATTTGGAAAAAACTCTTAAAGATAAATGAATTATATGGAAGATTATGTTTGAGATTCTGGTATCTCTCTCTCTTTCAAAGAGCAGCGGTCTTCTTGACAAATTACCTGAAATCAAATCATGAAAATGAGACACACTTTTTGTCTTAATTTTTTTTTAATAAATAAATATCATTTGGAAATACTTCTCCAGTTAAATGTAGAAATAATACATACACAATCATTTTCTTTATGTCTTTGGTTTACTTTTTAGCATTAGGCACATCCATTTGGAAGTTCTTGAATTTTGCAGATATAAATATTCAATAAGATTTATTTTACATTTGCAAATTTTGCAAATGATTTTCATGCATTTTTTCTAGCAACAGCAATCCAGCACCAAATAAGTTCAAATAATGCAATAGCAACAGAAATCATAAACATTTTTCAATTTTAATATAGAAAATGCTCTTTTAAAAGGATTTATCAAAAATTTAGATATTTTTCCAAGCTAATCAACAGTGCCACCAGGTGGTTATATTAATGCAGGAAAAGGACAATTGCTAAAATGATTTAGTGTTTTAAAATTATATAAGGTTGCTAGGGCTTATATTTTACAACAAATTAACACAACTAACTGTCCGTGAATAGTTTAATGGAAATAATCTAAAGCTTTCCTTAGCTAACTTCTCTCTATTTCTCTTTAGAAAGCTATTAATTACCCAGCTTCATAAAGACTTAGTGAACCATGTAATATTAATTTGTTGCATGTAATCCCTTCTTTGTTAGTAAGTGTGATTTTCTTCAATTCTGTTAGTTTGAGTTAATACATAGATTCTAACAGTTCAAAGAGGATAAAGGAGAAATGCATAAAATGTGTTAGAGTACTGTAATATAAAGTGTTGCTTTCACTGAGGTTTCTCCGACACTGGTGATCTTTTAATTTAGATGGCATTCTGATTTCATCAAAATCAATAGCTCTTTCATCATATATTTTATCACTCTTCATAAATGTTTATAAGCTATACTTAATGCAACATTTAAATGTATCCATCTACCTTTATTAAATGCTTATCTTCTTTTCCTCTGTTTCTTTACCTGTGTTCCTAAAGCCTTTGGCTGATGATCCTCCACCATCTCACCCACTGGAAGTGTGATTCAGCTAATTGCTGTATTTGAGGTGAGGAGGGAACTGCGCTTGCATATTTCTGCCCCTTACTACTCTGCTTTTGCTCTCTCCTAGCTGCACAGAGTCTGTATCTTAAATTTCTTTTTGCTATGAGTAAACTTTACTTGAATCTATCTTCTTCCAGCTCTGCTTCTGGCTACATCATCAAGATTGCCTAACTTTATAGAAATTAGAAGATACTCAAGAGCATGAATGCAAACTACAGTCTATCCTATCAATATTTTCAATAATAATTATCACATTTTGTTAGGTTCAGTTCAGTTCAGTCACTCAATTGTGTCCGACACTTTGAAACCCCATGGACTGCAGCACACCAGGCCTCCCTGTCCATCACCAACTCCTGGAGTTTATGCAAACTCATGTCCTTTGAGTTGGTGATACCATCCAGCCATCTCATCCTCTGTTGTCCCCTTCTCCTCCTGCCTTCAATTTTTTCCAGCATTAGGGTCTTTTCAAATGAGTCAGCTCTTCCCATCATGTGGCCAAAGTATTAGAGTTTCAGCTTCAGCTCAATCCTTCCAATGAATATTCAGGACTGATTTCCTTTAGGGATGGACTGGATGGATCTCCTTGAAGTCCATGGGACTCTCAAGAGTCTTCTCCAGCATCACAGTTCAAAAGCATCAATTCTTTGGCACTCAGCTTTCTTTCTAGTCCAACCCTCACATCCATACATAAGTACTGGAAAAACCACATCTTTAAATAGATGGACTTTTGTTGGCAAAGTAATGTCTGTACTTTTTAATATGCTGTCTAGGTTAGTCATAATTTCTCATTTTAATTTCTCAATTGAATCACCACTCGAGTGGGGGAAAAGTGCTTTTTATTAGCCTCTTTCAAAAATCAACAAACTATCATCATAATGGTAAATGTTAATGACTGATCAAGAACAAATAACTTATAAAACTTGGAAAAAAGAAATAGATTTGAAACTTGAGGAAACTGAGCCAAAAGTTTTTTTGTTTTTTTTTTAATCCCAATCAGAAAAATGCAACCTGCCACAAATATGGTAACATAGCTTTTTGTTGTTTTCTCTATATTTTATATATTAAATGACAAGTGATATACTCAAACAATATAAACAGAATTATTGATGAATTTCAGCTTTGAGGAAACTTTTAAAGAATGAGGTAATTTAAGTTTTCACATCATGGAAATACTCATTCAAAATCTCAGTGTCTTTCATATTGAAAAGAATGTGTTAATCATATGTAAATCCATTGAAAAAATAAAAATTTGGAAACCAAGAGATTTGAATATTGAAAAATAACATACTTAAGGGAAAGTTTTGCCATAACGCAATTTTCACTAGCTTCTGAATAAAACATTAAACTTCTTCCATGCCTTTGGCACAATGTTATCACTTCCCTATAAGTGCAAAATAATTTATAAATTTTCCTTTTGCTATCACTGAATTTCTCTCCTTTCCAGATTAGTGCAGAGGCTCCTAATATGAATTTAAGAACCTCCACAATGTGACCTAAGTCCTTTTTCCTTCATTACTAGAATCTCTTGTTCCTGAATCTACAGAGAAGAAAAAACAGTACAAGAAAAGGAATAACAGATGCATTTAATGAGGGTAAATGAGTACATTCAAATGTTGCTTTAGGTATAGCCCACAATTATTAATATTGACTAAATATATATAATAAGATAGCTTCCACAGTAATCACAATGATCCCCACAACCTGGTATCATGCCCCTCCTTTTTTCCCCCCTTCCCTGGACTGTGGACGGAACCTGATAGAACATAACAAAAGTGGTGGGATGTCATTTCCAAGATTAGATTAAAGAAAGGCTCTGGCTTTGTTGGGATTTTTCTGCAGAAAGCTACGAGACATGTTGTGAATCACTCCATCACTCTGTGGACAAAGGCAAATGGCCAGAAACTTACATCTATGGCCAACAGCCAGGGAGGACCTATGATCTGCCAAAGTCATGTGAATGAGCTTGGAGATGAATCCTCCCCCAGTGGAGATGAGTGCAGCCCTGACCAATAGATGAACTACAACTTGTGAGTGACTCTGACCCAAAAGTGCTCAAGTTAAGTTGTTTACATATTCCTGACCCCAGGAGCTGAGATAATAAATATTTGTGGTTTTAAACGTATAAGTCTGCTGTTATAATACAGTTGATAACTAATATTCCCATATACTGATAACTGACATGGAGAGAGGTCACCGTGAATGCACACTTGTCAGAGGAATTGGCTAAGGTTCTAGATTCTTCCTGAGGTAGCCTGGTGGATCTATTTACCACAGGTCAGAATTACAGGAGTAAAAAGGATTATACATTTAACTTTGACCAGTGAGGGGTGGGGGAAGGAAGCATCAATAAGTAATTGTCTTTCAACTTGCTGCAATCCCTCCTCCAACATACAAAAGAAGAATCCAAGATGTGATCATTCCATTTGGCCTCCTTTAAGAAGTTCCCAGATGGAGCAGTCAGTTGTGTTTTCGAGAACCATGACTGACTGGGTAACATACATTATGGTATTTGCTCTCTTTATTAGCTCTTTCTAAAACGGAGCAGGACCTGTAGTCCTTGCCCCTCCCATGTCTTCCACCTGCCTTTTATCTGTGGAAAAACTTTAGCCAGAAAATAGGTTTAATCAGAGAAGTGAGAAAATGAAGAAACAAAAGAAAACAGTCCAAGAAGATTAGTAACAGTTTAGTCATTAAGCAAAGTCAAGGACCTTTAGTTCTTCAAGGGCTAGAGATGATATTCTGATCCATAGCCTGTGAGCTGTCTTGTAGATAATGAAACCCCACCAGGTGGAAAAAGATGACCAGACTGTGGCCATGACTATATGATGACCATGCTCTAGCCCTGATATAAGCTGCTGCAATTCTGAAAATTGGTCTCAAGGAAATAGAAATGAGCCAGCCCTAAAACTGCAGATTAACTGGACTTGAAACAGCCACAGTGATGCTGATCAGACCACCAGTGACCTGAAGATGATTGCAAATCAATTGTCAAACCAATTTCAGGTGATGGTGTTGTTTTTGCTTGTAGTCCCCCTCTCTCTCGGAGAAGGCGATGGCACCCCACTCCAGTACTCTTGCCTGGAAAACCCCATGGATGGAGGAGCCTGGTAGGCTGCAGTCCATGGGGTCGCAAAGAGTCAGACACGACTTAAGCAACTTAGCAGCAGCAGCAGCAGCCCCTCTCTCTGTCTATAAAAGCTCTTGCTCACTGAATAGGGGAGTGGGGCTGGCCTTTTGGAAAGGACTCCACCATACACCCAAGTTGCTGGCATCTGAAATAAAGCAAACTTTCCTTTTCACCAATTTTGTGTCTTTATTGGCTTTTGAGCTGTGAACAGCCAGACCCCACTTTCAATTACATTTCTTCTTTCTTCACTCCAGTTTAGATAGGATTACACTCCCAAATAAAAATCTAACCCATAAACTTTTTTCCTCAGCTACTCTTTCTCAGAAAACCTGTCTGTAACAAATATATTCCTTAATGATATTTCTGAAACTAAAAGTTCACTTGGAAGTCTATCAAAACCTAATTTTAATTATCTTTAGACATGCTATAAAATTATATTTAACTCATATATATTTAAAACATTTTAGCCAAAAGAGAATTATAAGGAGCATGACCATTCTGATTTTTCCCCCTAAATATTCAGAAGCATAGTTTCAAAGATTTAGAGTTATATGACATTGCTGGTGTGAGGTTACTATGAGTTTCTCATAGTTTAAAAAAAAAAAAAAAAAAAACATAATCTGAACTCCAAAGTTAGGTTTTTAAAAAAATTCATGGAGGAGGAGCTAAGATGGTGGAGGAATAGGACGAGGAGACCACTTTCTCCCCCACAAATTCATCAAAAGAACATTTAAACGCTGAGTAAATTCCACAAAACAACTGAATGCTGGCAGAGGACATCAGGCACCCAGAAAAGCAACCCATTGTCTTCGAAAGGAGGTAGGAAAAAATATAAAAGAAAAAAAAGAGACAAAAGAGGGAGAGATGGAGCTCCGTCCCTGGAAGGGAGTCTTAAAAAAAGAGAAGTTTCCAAACACCAGGAAACACTCTCACTGCCGAGTCTGTGCCGAGCCTTGGAGGCACAGAGGGCAACATAACAGGAAGGAAAAATAAATAAACAATTAAAACCCAAAGATTATGAGCCCAATGGTAACTCCCCTAGCAGAGAAGCAGCACAGATGCCTGCACCCGTCACTAGCAAGCGGGGGCTGGGCAGGGAGGCACGGGCTGCATCGCTTAGAGTAAGGATCTGGCCTGAATGCCCCAAGCGCTATCTGAGCGAAATAATTTGGGCTAGCAAACCAGACTGTGGGATAACTACCACACAAAAAGCCAGCCCTAACCTAAGACACTGCCAGGCCCGTGCACGGAACAAAGGACTAAGGCTGCAAAGGACTAGCCGGCTGCAGACCATCCCCCTATGGTGACAGGCAGCCAGAGCCAGAAGGGGGCAATCACACCCCCAGAGAGACATTATCTACAAAAATGTAAGCAGGCTTCTTTGCTAACTAAAACTTCTTGGGGTTCTGGACGGTCAACATTCGCCTGAGAAGGTGCGCAGGTTGTACACCAAGAAAACCGAGCGGCGGGGAGGCGATAAGTTGCAGCATCCGCACTCGCCAAACACCTCATCACCTGAACTGCTCGGACCTGGGAAGGGTACAAAACGCAGGCCCAACCAAGTCTGAGCCTCTGGGGACTACCCAAGTGCCTGAACCTGAGCAGCTTGGACCTGGGAGGGGCAGGCAGCCCAGGGCCGGCCTCGGGATGGTTCCCAGCGGAACAACCTAGAGCCTGAGCAGTGTGGGCAGGGAGGCTACACGCGCCATGAGCAGGGGCAGGCCCAGTGTGGCTGAGGCACTGCGAGTACACGCCAGTGTTATTTGTTTGCAGCGTCCCTCCCTCCTCACAGCGAGACTGAGCAAATGAGCCTAAAAAAAAAAAAAAAAAGTGTTCACCACCACCCCCTTTGTATCAGGGCAGAAATCAGACACTGAAGAGACCAGCAAACAGAAGAAGCTATAACAGAGGGAACCGCCTTGGAAGCGACAGGCAATAGATTAAAACCCTGTCGTTAGTACCAACTACATAGGAAGGGGACTATAGATCTTGAGAAATAAAAGCTGGACCAAAGAACTAGCCAAAAATGAACTGACCCCACAATACCCACAACAACACCAGAGAAAGCCCTAGATATATTTTTACTATTTTTACGATGATTCTTTCCTTCTTTCTTTCTTTGTAATTAAAAAAAATTTTTAAGCCCTATATTACTCCTTTAATTTTCACTTTTATAATCCACTATTACTTTGCAAAAAAAAAAGAAAAAAGACGCTATTTTTTAAAAAAGCAAAGTTCATATATATATTTTTTATAATTTTTGTGACCTTGTTTTTTTTTTTTTCTCTTTTCTTTCTTTCCTTTTTTTTTTCTTTTCTTTAACATTGTATTTTTGAAATTCCAAACTCTACTCTAGATTTTTAATTTTTGCTTTTATGTATTTGTTACCAATTTTGTACCTTTAAGAACCCAATCTTCAGTACCCATTTTTTACTTGGGAGCGAGATTACTGGCTTGACTGCTCTCTCCCCCTTTGGACTATCCTTTTTGTCCACCAGGTCGCCTGTGTCTCCTTTCTAACCCCTCTCTACTCTACTCAACTCTGTGAATTTCTGTGTGTTCCAGATGGTGGAGAATACTTAGGGAACTGATTACTGGCTGGATCTGTCTCCATCCTTTTCATTCCCCGCTTTTATCCTCCTGGCCACCTCTGTCTCCTTCCTCCCTCTTCTCTTCTCTGTATAACTCCGTGAACATCTCTGAGTGGTCCAGTTGTGGAGTGCACATAAGGAAGTGATTACTGGCTAGCCCGCCCTCTCCTCTATTGATTCCACCTCATCTCATTCAGGTCACCTTTAACTCCTTCCTCCCTCTTCTCTTCTCTATGTAACTCTGTGAACCTCTCTGGATGACCCTCACAGTGGAGAAACTTTTTGTCTTTAACCTAGATGTTTTATCATTGGTGCTGTAAAAAGGAGAAGTTTTGAGACTAGTGTAAAAATAAGCGATAACTAGAAGCAAGAGGCTTAAGTCTAAACCCTGACTCCAGGAAACTCCTGACTCCAGGGAACATTAATTGACAGGAGCTCAACTGAAACCAAGCACCACACAAGAGCCAACAAGTTCCAGGGCAAGACATACCAGGCAAATTATCCAGCAACACAGAAACACAGCCCTGAGCTCCAATATACAGGCTGCCCAAAGTTACTACAAAACCATAGACATCTCATAACTCATTACTGGACACTTCATTGCACTCCAGAGAGAAGAAATCCAGCTCCACCCACCAGAACACCGACACAAGCTTCCCTAACCAAGAAACCTTGACAAGCCACCTGTACTAACCCACACACAGCGAGGAAACTCCACAATAAAGAGAACTCCGCAAACTGCCAGAATACAGAAAGGACACCCCAAACTGAGCAATATAAACAAGATGAAGAGACAGAGGAATACCCAGCAGGTAAAGGAACAGGATAAATGCCCACCAAACCAAACAAAAGAGGAAGAGATAGGGAATCTACCTGATAAAGAATCCCGAATAATGATAGTGAAATTGATCCAAAATCTTGAAATCAAAATGGAATCACAGATAAATAGCCTGGAGACAAGGATTGAGAAGATGCAAGAAAGGTTTAACAAGGACCTAGAAGAAATAAAAAAGAGTCAGTATATAATGAATAATGCAATAAATGAGATAAAAAACACTCTGGAGGCAACAAATAGTAGAATAACAGAGGCAGAAGATAGGATTAGTGAATTAGAAGATAGAATGGTAGAAATAAATGAATCAGAAAGGAAAAAAGAAAAACGAATTAAAAGAAATGAGGACAATCTCAGAGACCTCCAGGACAATATTAAACGCTACAACATTCGAATCATAGGGGTCCCAGAAGAAGAAGACAAAAAGAAAAACCATGAGAAAATACTTGAGGAGATAATAGTTGAAAATTTCCCTAAAATGGGAAAGGAAATAATCACTCAAGTCTAAGAATCCCAGAGAGTCCCAAATAGGATAAACCCAAGACAAAACACCCCAAGACACATATTAATCAAATTAACAAAGATCAAACACAAAGAATAAATATTAAAAGCAGCAAGGGAAAAACAACAAATAACACACAAGGGAATTCCCATAAGGATAACAGCTGATCTTTCAATAGAAACTCTTTAAGCCAGGAGGGAATGGCAAGACATACTTAAAGTGATGAAAGAAAATAACCTACAGCCCAGATTATTGTACCCAGCAAGGATCTCATTCAAATATGAAGGAGAAATCAAAAGCTTCTCAGACAAGCAAAAGCTGAGAGAATTCAGCACCACCAAACCAGCTCTCCAACAAATACTAAAGGATATTCTCTAGACAGGAAACACAAAAAGAGTGTATAAATTCGAACCCAAAACAATAAATTAAATGGCAATGGGATCATACTTACCAATAATTACCTTAAACGTAATTGGGTTGAATGCCCCAACCAAAAGACAAAGACTGGCTGAATGGATACAAAAACAAGACCCCTACATATGTTGTCTATAAGAGACCCACCTCAAAACAGGGGACACATACAGACTGAAAGTGAAGGGCTGGAAAAAGATTTTCCATGCAAATAGAGACCAAAAGAAAGCAGGAGTAGCAATACTCATATCAGATAAAATAGACTTTAAAACAAAGGCTGTGAAAAGAGACAAAGATGGTCACTACATAATGATCAAAGGATCAATCCAGGAAGAAGATATAACAATTATAAATATATATGCACCCAACACGGGAGCACCGCAGTATGTAAGACAAATGCTAACAAGTATGAAAGGAGAAATTAACAATAACACAATAATAGTGGGAGATGTTAATACCCCACTCACACCTATGGATAGATCAACTAAACAGAAAATTAATAAGGAAACACAAACTTTAAATGATACAATAGACCAGTTAGACCTAAATGATATCTATAGGACATTTCATCCCAAAACAATGAATTTCACCTTTTTCTCAACTGCACATGGAAACTTCTCCAGGATAGATGACATCCTGGGCCATAAATCTAGCCTTGGTAAATTAAAAAAAAATTGAAATCATTCCAAGCATCTTTTCTGACCACAATGCAGTAAGATTAGATCTCAATTACAGGAGAAAAACTATTAAAAATTCCAACATATGGAGGCTGAATAACACGCTGCTGAATAACCAACAAATCACAGAAGAAATCAAAAAAGAAATCAAAATTTGCATAGAAACGAATGAAAATGAAAACACAACAACCCCAAACCTGTGGGACACTGTAAGAGCAGTCCTAAGGGGAAAGTTCATAGCAATACAGGCATACCTCAAGAAACAAGAAAAAGTCAAATAAATAACCTAACTCTATACCTAAAGCAACTAGAAAAGGAAGAAATGAAGAACCCCAGGATTAGTAGAAGAAAAGAAATCTTAAAAATTAGGGCAGAAATAAATGCAAAAGAAACAAAAGAGACCATAGGAAAAATCAACAAAGCCAAAGGCTGGTTCTTTGAAAGGATAAATAAAATTGGCAAACCATTAGCCAGACTCATCAAGAAACAAAGGGAGAAAAATCAAATCAATAAAATTAGAAATGAAAATGGAGACATCACAACAGACAACACAGAAATACAAAGGATCATGAGACTACTATCAGCAATTATATGCCAATAAAATGGACAACGTGGAAGAAATTGACAAATTCTTAGAAAAGTACAACTTTCCAAAACTGGACCAGGAAGAAATAGAAAATCTTAACAGACCCATCACAAGCACAGAAAATTGAAACTGTAATCAGAAATCTTCCGGCAAACAGAAGCCCAGGTCCAGTCGGCTTCACAGCTGAATTCTACCAAAAATTTAGAAAGAGCTAACACCTATCCTACTCAAACTCTTCCAGAAAATTGCAGAGGAAAGTAAATTTCCAAACTCATTCTATGAGGCCACCATCACCCTAATAACCAAAACCTGACAAAAATGCCACGAAAAAAGAAAACTACATGCCAATATCACTGATGAACATAGATGCAAAAATCCTTAACAAAATTCTAGCAATCAGAATCCAACAACACATTAAAAAGATCATACACCATGACCAAGTGGGCTTTATCCCAGGGATGCAAGGATTCTTCAATATCCACAAATCAATCAATGTAATACACCACATTAACAAATTGAAAAAGAAAACCCATATGATTATCTCAATAGATGCAGAGAAAGTCTTTTACAAAATTCAACATCCATTTATGATAAAAACTCTCCAGAAAGCAGGAATAGAAGGAACATACCTCAACATAATAAAAGCTATATATGACAATCCCACAGCAAACATTATCCTCAATGGTGAAAAAATGAAAGCATTTCCTCTAAAGGCAGAAACAAGACAAGGGTGCGCACTTTCACCATTACAATTCAACATAGTTTTGGAAGTTTTGGCCACAGCAATCAGAGCAGAAAAAGAAATAAAAGGAATCCAAATTGGAAAAGAAGTGAAACTCTCACTGTTTGCAGATGACATGATCCTCTACATAGAAAACCCTAAAGACTCCACCAGAAAATTACTAGAAATAATCAATGACTATAGTAAAGTTGCAGGATATAAAATCAATACACAGAAATCCCTTGCATTCCTATACAATAATAATGAGAAAATAGAAAGAGAAATTATGGAAACAATACCATTCACCATTGCAACAAAAAGAATAAAATACTTAGGAATATATCCACCTAGAGAAACCAAAGACCTATACATAGAAAACTATAAAACACTGGTGAAAGAAATCAAAGAGGACCCTAATAGATGGAGAAATATACCATGTTCATGGATTTGAAGAATCAATATAGTGAAAATGAGTATACTACCCAAAGCAATTTATAGATTCAATGCAATCCCTATCAAGCTACCAACGGTATTCTTCACAGAGCTAGAACAAATAATTTCACAATTTGTATGGAATACAAAAAACCTTGAATAGCCAAAGCAATCTTGAGAAAAAAAATGGAACTGGAGGAATCAATCTGCCTGACTTCAGGCTCTACTACAGAGCCACAGTCATCAAGACAGTATGGTACTGGCACAAAGACAGAAATATAGATCAATGGAACAAAATAGAAAGCCCAGAGATAAATCCACGCACATATGGACACCTTATCTTTGACAAAGGAGGCAAGAATATACAATGGATTAAAGACAATCTCTTTAACAAGTGGTGCTGGGAAAACTGGTCAACCACTTGTAGAAGAATGAAACTAGAACACTTTCTAACACCATACACAAAAATAAACTCAAAATGGATTAAAGATCTCTATGTAAGACCAGAAACTATAAAACTACTAGAGGAGTACATAGGCAAAACATTCTCTGACATACATCACAACAGGATCCTCTATGACCCACCTCCCAGTATATTGAGAAAAGAGCAAAAATAAACAAATGGGACCTAATTGAACTTAAAAGCTTCTGCACAACAAAGGAAACCATAAGCAAGGTGAAAAGACAGCCTTCAGAATGGGAGAAAATAATAGCAAGTGAAGCAATTGACAAACAACTAATCTCAACAATATACAAGCAACTCCTGCAGCTCAATTCCAGAAAAATAAATGACCCAATCAAAAAATGGGCCAAAGAGCTAAATAGACATTTCTCCAAAGAAGACATACAGATGGCTAACAAACACATGAAAAGATGTTCAACATCACTCATTATCAGAAAAATGATAATCAAAACCCCTATGAGCTACAATTTCACGCCAGTCAGAATGGCTGCGATTCAAAAGTCTACGAACAATAAATGCTGGAGAGGGTGTGGAGAAAAGGGTACCCTCTTACGCTGTTGGTGGGAATGCAAACTAGTACAGCCACTATGGAGAACAGTGTGGAGATTCCTTAAAAAACTGGAACTAGAACTGCCTTATGATCCAGCAATCCCACTGCTGGGCATACACACTGAGGAAACCAGAAGGAAAGAGACACATGTACCGCAATGTTCATCGCAGCACTGTTTATAATAGCCAGGACATGGAAGCAACCTAGATGTCCATCAGCAGATGAATGGATAAGAAAGCTGTGGTACATATACACAATGGAGTATTACTCAGCCATTAAAAAGAATACATTTGAATCAGTTCTGATGAGGTGGATGAAACTGGAGCCTATTATGCAGAGAGAAGTAAGCTAGAAAGAAAAACACCAATACAATATACTAATGCATATATATGGAATTTAGAAAGATGGTAACAATAACCCTGTATAAAAGACAGCAAAAGAGACACTGATGTATAGAACAGTCTTTTGGACTCTGTGGGAGAGGGAGAGGGTGGGATGATTTGGGAGAATGGCATTGAAATATGTTTAATATCATATATGTAACGAGTCTCCAGTCCAGGTTCGATGCACGATACTGGATGCTTGGGGCTGGTGCACTGGGAATACCCAGAGGGATGGTATGGGGAGGGAGGAGGGAGGAGGGTTCAGGATGGGGAACACATGTATACCTGTGGCGGATTCATTTTGATATATGGCAAAACCCATACAATATTGTGAAATTTAAAAATAAAATAAAATATAAAAAAACAGAAAAAAAAAAACCTCATGTACCAGACAGATATCTATATATACATAACGAGCTAGAATATATACTAAGATTTTGAAAATGAGGTATTTAAGAAATATTGTGCCAGGTTCTGGTTTTAAACGTGAAAATTGGTAAGCATCTCTGACAGATGACAAGTTTGTATGAAAGACACATTGTTATTTTTCTTTATTTTGTAATCTAAATTGGCTGCATTCACTATAACATTAGAGTTGCTAAATAATATGAGAAATTAGGGATTTCCCTGGTGATCTAGTGGTTAAGACTCTGTGCTCCCACTGCTAAGGGGGCCTGGATTCAATCCCTGGTCAGAGATCCTGCATGCTGCAACTAAAGACCCCACATTCTGCAAGTAAGACCTGGTGCAGTCAAACAGATAAATAAATACTTTAAAAATAAATAAACATTTTTAAAAAGTAGTATGAGAAGTTATATGAATAAAAGTATCAATAGCAAGAGCAATAACACCTTGTTTCAAAACACAAGAGAATACTGGATAAAAGATATTAAATTTCTTCTCAGCAGCTACTTAGGTACCTTGAATCATGAAAATTTATTGGCTATGTACAAATTAGAGAGGAGTCAAAGGAGAAAGAGAAAGGATGCCCTGAAGAGTTAAACCTGTGGCAGATGTGGATAATAGAGCTGAAATATCTATGGTCATGATCTGGAGGAGGCTGGGAGATTCAGCATGTAATAAATTATCACTAATGGGAACAGAAGGTAAGAATACTCAGAAAAAAGACTTTGAGCAAATTAACACTTTGAATACATGAATAGGAGGCACTGTGGAACAGATTATTATACTAAACTTAATCATGGTTCTGATAACACAGGCAGTTAGCATATATTTACACAAATAATAGACTTCTATGTCATATTCTCAAGGAGATCTTAAAAGCATCTAAGCAAATTTTGTCGATAGTTATCAAACAATCCAAAAGCAGTGTTCTTATTCAGGAAAAAATATTCAAAACTGCAATTTATTGTTTAGCTTGGTAATTATCTTGCCATTGTTTCTTAGAGGTTAAAGCATATTCTGAACCATTTATAGCCATTCCTAAAACACTGGCTTTAAAAACTCATCAGTGTAATTATATGGCCAGTATTAAAAATTTTGGGTAAACATACAATTCTACTAGTTAATTGCTATAGAATATATATATTTTACAATTTCTTTCTTAAATATGATTGTATATTTATTTTATAAAAATAACTTTCCTGGCATTGCTGATTCAAATTGTATAATTGATTGGATTTCCAATAAAGAATATTTTCTATTGATTAAACAATAATTATTGAATTAATTTTTAAAACTTTTATGAACTTCAAGTTATATTCATGTTATGCCAATGTTCTATTACTGAAGAAAAAGCATTAATTTGTAGTGACTTTTTCAAGTAATGTGTGTCATTGACAAAAATAATAACCCTGCTGGCTTCATAAATGTAAAGGGTTCCAAGTCATTAACATACAAAATTAATAATAAACCATTTAACATAGACCCTTGAGGGATACCAGATGTTTCTGCTCAATTAGAGAAGACCCAACCCTAGATGATAGTATATTTCATTCACCTTTTAAAATAAGCATAAAGCCACCCTGTAGAGCTTTCACACAGCTAACAGTGACATGTCTAGGATTAAGGAAGACCCAGTAAAATGTCAAAATTATGCAAAGGTTAAAAGAAAAAAAAATCACACTACCATAAATACAAAAATCAACCTTTTTTTTGTCCATATGGAAATACAGAGTTGATATGTTGTACATATATGTTGCACATATTATTGAATGATAAAATTTTTTTAAAAATCAAAATTTGAGCAATGTAGTGAGGGGAGTGTTGTGATGTGATACTTTTGTTTTATATAAGCAAGTCACTAAGGTAGGGGAATTAGGTTGCACTTTTTGAGGAAGAGGTGTTGAAGGATTAGTAGACATACTTTAAAATTATCACAGAGGAGAATAAAGTGAAATTCCACATTAGAATATCACAAATGGATGAAGTACTTAAAGCTGAAGTATGAAGAGTGAGAACCATAGATGATATGCTTTGAGTGATCATAAGTGGTTGCTGGACTACTTTCTAAGAGAATGTGATTGGCAAAGCTAGCTGTTGCTCTTCTGGCTTTGCTGTATAATAGTCTTTAAGAACTAGGGTTGAATTACTGTGAAAAATAAGATACTGGAGAAGCTATTAACATGATTTCAGAAAGCAGGAACCAAAAGAACTTTGTGATTGAAGTAGAGGTGTCCAAAAGGGAGGCTAGCTGATTCTAGAAATCCTTTGCACTAGTTCTATTTAAAGCATCTCTTGTGATATTTATATTTCAATAAAAAATTGGGGTTGAATCTTTTTTGCATTGTGTGGTCAACAGCATATGAATTCTTGATAAATTCAAATCAAGAGTTATCTGCCCACCATTAACCCTTCACACCTAGGTTATATTAAGTATATTCATGGAAGTTATAAAATCTTTCTCACGAATAATTAAAACTGGACAATCAAGCAAAATCCATGAAAGATATTTAAAATACATTTTTATTTGTACTTAGTAAATTGTTATATGCTACTTACTTTGAGGAAAAATGTCAGCAAAGCAACACCTTTCATAAGGAGCTTCAGTTCAGTTCAGTCACTCAGTCTTGTCTGACTCTTTGTGACCCCATTGACTACAGCACGCCAGGCTTCCCTGTCCTAAACAGAAAATAAAACCACATTTTTCTACATGACACTACAAAATCTGTCCTTTAATACTGTGGACAGTTTAATCACGTGTTAAGACATATCATTTAAATAGTAAGAGTATTAGGATAAAATCTAGGTTATTCGAACAGTAGTCTAAAAACTGAATGGATTCTTTGAGATGAAAATTGATTTCTCTGTCACATAGCAGTCTACTCTGTCCAAGCTGTAGGCAAGCTTTGTTTCATGTATTCCCTTTAGAATCTGAGTTTGTCATGTTACTCTGCTATCCCCAAATGTTTCTTTCATGCCTAAATGGCAG
The DNA here is from genome assembly GCF_027580195.1 of Bos mutus. Lineage (NCBI taxonomy): Eukaryota > Metazoa > Chordata > Mammalia > Artiodactyla > Bovidae > Bos > Bos mutus. Next base: position 16,523,192 of record NC_091617.1, read on the forward strand.
AAAAAGAAGCATTGTCCCTGCTCAGGTGTTCTGATATTCAGTCCTTTGCCACCTGCTTGCATTATGCAGGAAGTCTAGTTCCAGATTTCCTATCCAGAGTATCTGTGGGCTTATATCTTGTCTCTAAGGGATTACAAATCACAAGCACCAAGATAGTTAATAGATCTGAGATAGTTACCTCCTGGAAGTAAACAAGTATATATCTTACTGTTTCTTGTGGGATTCCTTTTTATTACTGGTCCCTGGATAATTTTTCTACTTTAAAATTCAGCAATGTGCTTATCAATTTTTTAAATGAAGTTTTCCTTTTGCTTTCTGATTTTTGCATTGTGAGTTAGGGTATAAGTTTTTACTTTGTTCAACATTTCAGGTATAAATATTTTATTTGTCAAGATTCTGATTTTGTCATTTTTCTTCATGTTTTTTCACATCAAATATGATCTAGTTACTATTATCAGTATTAAATAGTGATCTCCATCACATTATTAAATGACAATTTGATTAATTAGGAGTTAGGACATAAAATATTATTTTTAAAATTATGGTACATTCACAGATTATCATGGGAGAAGGCAATGGCAACCCAATCCAGTACTGTTGCCTGGAACTCCCATGGACAGAGGAGCCTGGTAGGCTGCAGTCCTGAAAGGTCGCGAAGAGTCAGACACGACTGAATGACTTCACTGTCACTTTTCACTTTCATGCATTGGAGAAGGAAATGGCAACCCACTCCAGTGTTCTTACCTGGAGAATCCCAGGGACGACAGAGCCTGGTGGGCTGCCGTCTATGGGGTCGCATAGAGTCGGACATGACTGAAGCAACTTACCAGCGACAGCAGCAGCAACACAGATTATCATACAGTCATGAAACATTGAATTTTCAAAGAATACTTAATGACTTGGGATGTGTTCACAATAAAATAATAATTAAAAAAAAAAACAAATGAAATTTGACATAAATATATATCAGATCAGATCAGTCGCTCAGTCGTGTCCAACACTTTGCCACCCCATGAATTGCAGAACGCCAGGCCTCCCTGTCCATCACCAACTCCCGGAGTTCACTCAGACTCACGTCCATCCAGTCAGTGATGCCATCCAGCCATCTCATCCTCTGTAGTCCCCTTCTCCTCTTGCCCACAATCCCTCCCGACATCAGAGTCTTTTCCAATGAGTCAACTCTTCGCATGAGGTGGCCAAAGTACTGGAGCTTCAGCTTTAGCATCATTCCTTCCAAAGAAATCCCAGGGCTGATCTCCTTCAGAATGGACTGGTTGGATCTCTTTGCAGTCCAAGGGACTCTCAAGAGTCTTCTCCAACACCACAGTTCAAAAGCATCAGTTCTTCGGCACTCAGCCTTCTTCACAGTCCGACTCTCACATCCATACATGACCACAGGAAAAACCATAGCCTTGACTAGATGAACCTTTGTTGGCAAAGTAATGTCTCTGCTTTTGAATATGCTATCTAGGTTGGTCATAACTTTCCTTCCAAGGAGTAAGAATCTTTTAATTTCATGGCTGCAATCACCATCTGCAATGATTTTGGAGCCCAAAAAAATAAAGTCTGACACTGTTTCCACTGTTTCCCCATCTATTTCCCATGAAGTGATGGGACCGGATGCCATGATCTTCGTTTTCTGAATGTTGAGCTTTAAGCCTACTTTTTCACTACCCACTTTCACTTTCATCAAGAGGCTTTTGAGGTCCTCTTCACTTTCTGCCATAAGGGTGGTGTCATATACACATTTGAAAAGTATGTAATAAATAAGTGAATTGCAAAATATTATTTCTTTTCTCTTTAACAAATGGGATATGGAAGATTCTTTGCATTTTTACTCTAAAATAAATTTTATGACCATCATATTGAAACAACTAATTGGAATATCTATCAGCCATTTTTAATTGCATTCATGTAGAAAACATTTTTATTCTCATATGAAACAATATGATAATTCAGAATCTATAGTTTTCTCTAAGAAACAAGGCTCATTCCAACTGAAATTGTACAAAGAAAGTAGTATATAGAGAATACTGTAATTCTATAACATCTTAAATAATGAAGGTTAAAAAAATCCTAAATAATTGAATAAATTTTAAAGGGCCAAATTATTTATAAAAGCAAGATACTCTCAAGATTAATAATTTCTTAGCAGAACCAAGATTCTGTCTTATCCTAAATATCAGCATTACTCATGTCTATTTAATTTATAGTTCTGATGAGTTAAAATGCTCTAATCCTTGGTAAAATTTATTTTCTATCATTTGCTTTTTATATTTTCAATATCCAGAACTTTCTTCAATATATTTCCTTTTTAGTTTTTTCTTTATATCTGTATGTGTAAAGTAATGAGCACAGCTGTGTGAAAGTGAACTCAGGACACATTCTGAGTTGCTTGAACAACCAGCCAGCTGGGAGGTGGACTGGGATTTTTAGCCTCCCTCTCTCTCAGTTTTTTGTATAGAAACTCCTGGGAAGTGGAAGAATTTTGATGATTTCATAAGGATATTCTAAGAAAAGAAATGGAGATGCTCAGGCTTTAAGTTAAAAAGAATTTTAATTGTTAGTTTCAGATTTGCAGATATGATAGTCTTACATTTTACAAAAAGAGAATACAGTCTTTGTCTCTATGGTGCTAAGGGGCAGGTGAGGCTCATGTTTACTTGCTAAACAAGTAGAAGTTTATGTGAGAGGAAGGCAACTTTACCTCCTCTCTTCTCGCTTCCAAAAGTTTAAGTTACTGGTCATCTGAATTTTCTGCTTGGCTATTCCTTTACTCCATACATCAAAGGTCCGTCTAGTCAAGGCTATGGTTTTTCTAGCAGTCATGTATGAATGTGAGAGTTGGACTGTGAAGAAAGCTGAGCTCTGAAGAATTGATGCTTTTGAACTGTCGTGTTGGAGAAGACTCTTGAGAGTCCCTTGGACTGCAAGGAGATCCAACCAGTCCATTCTGAAGGAGATCGGCCCTGGGATTTCTTTGGAAGGAAGGAATGATGCTAAAGCTGAAGCTCCAGTACTTTGGCCACCTCATGCGAAGAGTTGACTCATTGGAAAAGACTCTGATGTTGGGAGGGATTGGGGGCAGAAGGAGAAGGAGACGACAGAGGATGAGATGGCTGGATGGCATCACCAATTTGATGGAAGTGACTTTGAGTGAGCTCTGGGAGTTGGTGATGGACAGGGAGGCCTGGTGTGCTGCAACTCATGGGATTGCAAAGAGTGAGACACAACTGAGCGACTGAACTGAACTGATTCCTTTACTCCAAAGATTGAAGGCAGGAAGAGAAGGGGGAGACAGAAGATGAGATGGTTGGATGGCATCATTGACTCAATGGACATGAGTTTGAGCAAACTCCCAGATGTAGTGAAGGACAGGGATGTCTGGCATGCCACAGTCCATGGGGTCTCAAAGAGTAGGATAGGACTTAGCAACTGAACAACAACAAAGAATGTGAAACTCCTACTATGCTCATCAAAGCAAAATGACCAGTCAGATGATAATCTCTCAAGACCTTTTCCATTAATTGATTGAGAATGATGAGATTAGGGGAAAAAAAAAATAGCACAGGAGAAAGTCTTATGAAAACTAGAGCAGTCCTTTGGTTTAAAATCCTAATAAATATGAAGTGTACAGGTTCCAAAATTTAAGTTAAAAATAATCCCCATTTACAGTGTTTTGGTTGTATAAATATGCATTTTTTTAAAGTTTAAGGCTGCAAGAAGTAAAAAGTATTGTTGAGAATTATGTAAGTGATCATAGCTTTGTTTGCCTTCTTTCAAGTTCTAATAAGAAAGTTGAATTCGTTGAGAATATGACTTCTGTTCAAATACCTCAAAGTATTTCATTCAGTATTTTGATAGATATTTATTGAATGCTTAGTAATCTTATGAGAGGGGTGCTTGAAGTAGAACAGTTATGAAAATAAAACATTTCTGCCCCTTTGAAGTTAACATTCTTATGGATGGATTCAGTTGTTACTGATGTTATTAGGTGACCAGGAGGTAACAGACACTGTCAGCCTTTCTTGTAGTTCTTTGGGCTCATATGTTATATAACACCCAGTGATCACATAATTTTTCCATATCATGTTATTATTGCCATTTTATTTGTTTCTTTCCTCCCCCACAAACACATTAGAATGATATCAAATTATGTCAGATTCAAATATTATTTTTGGCTTACCCTTATTTCCTGAGGTAAGATTGTGGCAAGTACATAATTAGTGTTTGTTGAGAATTGAAGGGTCAAAACCAAACTTGCTAGAAAGATAATCACTCCTACTTCATCTCAGTTTTGCACAATATTCATCCTCTGTATTTCTTTTTAACTTTCATTTTGTTTCAAGTTTGAAAGGCCAAAAAAATGTGCCAGCAGTGTTCAATGCAGAGAGAACCATGGCCAGAGCATCAGCCAAGCTGAGACAGATGTAATGGATTGTGGCCCTGAGGAAGCAAAATCATTCAGGGTGCAGAGAATCTGCAGAGTGCAAAGTCAGGATCTTCAACTGGATACAAGTTGTGAGAAATGAGAAAACAGTAACAAACACTAGAAAAAAAAAAGAAAAAACAAAACAAAACACCTTTTACAGCATTTCTGTGGTAACTTCAGTCTTAATTCATATTAAACAGTGAATGGTATATCTTTAACAGGAACCGACTGCAAACAATATTGTCTGTTGACATTTATTCCTAAGAATCGTTCCTAACTGAAATTCTTGAAGAATCTTTCTTTTCATGCAGGTTATAAAATTTGATCTCCTGACGGGTTTTGTTTCTGGTTAGCTTCAGAAAGTTAATTTGGAGAACATTAAATGGTAGAGGAACTTAGACAACTACTCATTAAGTTTTATTTTCTGTCTCTTTCTCCTAAAGCATAACGGATGATAAGATATATTCAAGATGATGTTTACTAATTTACATTTTCCCTTTTCTATTCTTTTGCCTTTAACAGTTATATTTCTTGTTGTGGTTAATTCTATGAATAGAATTTATGTCCTATGTCTTACAGTTATAGTTTCTAAAACTATTTTAATTTTATTTTTAAGTAAATTACTCTATCTCTTGAATAGATACATTTTCTGCAAACTAGCCCAAAAAAGTACAGTATTATTTAAGGTAATGTTCCAGCATTTTTCTTTATAAGATAGTAAACTCAATTTATTTTTAAGACCCTTGAATGAAAAATGCTATTAAATTGCTATGCTAAAAGAAAAAATTGGCTTTAATTCTGTGTTTTTATCAAGTAAGAGGAATGAAAGAGAACATTATGTGGGTAAGAAAAGTCAGTTAATGAATGTATGTAAAAATACAAACAACCAAACACACAAATAGAATATTTGATAACTAGATATAAAGATTAATATGAAATATATATATATGAAGTTAAACAAGGAAAAAGTTTTGAAAGAAAAAGAAAAGAAGGAAAGAAAAAAAGCCTTCATACAATTGTAAATAGTCTTCATCATGGTCAAATTTCAGCACATTCCTCACTTGAAACTGTGCTATTAATACTTGACTCAGGATAATTTTATCTCTTCTTAATATTTTGAATGTGCTTGGAAGTGAATGTGTTAGTTGCTCAGCCATGTCTGACTCTTTGCTCCTCCATGGCCTATACCTGTGAGGTTCCTCTGTCCTTGGAATTCTCCAGGCAGGAATACTGGAGTGGGTTGCCATGCCCTTCTCCAGGGTATCTTCCTGATGCAGGGATTGAACACAAGTCTTTTGCATTGTAGGCAGGTTCTTTACCATCTGAGCCACCAGACCTGCCTTGGCTAACATAAAATCGTTCACTTGCGTTTCAAAATAGCATTTCTCTCTTTGTTAATTTCGGTGCTGCCACCAGTCTTATCACATGAGTTTTGCGGTATTTCTCTGACCACTCTATGTAACTTCTGGATAATATTATCTTGGTTGTTCATGAAAATAAATCCAGGAGCAATTCTGAAACTGACATCTGCAGCTCTTGAAACTGAATCTGGCCTCTGTAACCTGACATCAAATTAATATTTGGAGACAGTTCTGGGTGAAGTAGAAAAGGGGAATATTTTTAGAAAAAGGGAGCCAGAGCAGGCTAAAGGCCTCAAGGCTCTATGTCCAAACCTGAAGTGGATTGTGAGGTTTTATAATTTCTTGATATTCTTCTGACTGGTTGATGGTGAGGTAATTGGGAGTCAGTGTCATCAATCTTCTGGTTCTAGCTAATCTGGGGTCTACAGTACTTATGGGTATCTACATGTGGGCAGTATACCATTAGGTTCTTCCTCCTGACGGAGGCTTCATTATCTGCAAACACTCAAAGATATTTTGTATATTCCTTGATGGGACCCTCTGCCAGAGGCTGCACTATTGTTTCTCTTAACTATTCATCCCTTGTCTACAACCCCTCCCTTCTCTAATTAGCAAGTGTTTAAACCTGATCTTTGGAATTCAGGGAAGGTCAAGGAGGTTCAATGAAGTCTATTTCCTGTAATTAAGAAACTAGGGACACAGGAAGGCTTTTGTGTCCAGGAGCCCTACAGGGTCATGTATGGTGTTACTCTCACATCATAAGAGCAGTCCTTAGAAGACATCATCATCTGCAAGTCACTTAGTGCTCATTTTAGCTCCTGCACACACAGTCTCATGTTCCTGATTTAAATTCAGACACTTACCTTTCTTTCCCTGAAATCTCATGTCATGACTCACCTGAATCTCTTATGGGGTTGGTGGTGATGACATGTCAGAGAGCCTTAACCAAAGAGATCAACAGGAGACCCAGACTAGCAATTTCAATCCTTGCAATAGCAAGCAAAAATTTGCAAACTACTGCTTCAGATTTAAGCACAAAGCAAAGTTTTTTAAAGCGTAGATGGCTGGACAGCACCACCAATGCAGTGAACATGAACTTGGGCAAATTCAGAAATGGTGAGGGACAGGGAGGCCTGGCATGCTGCAGTCCATGGGGTCACAAAGAGTCAGACATGACTGGGTGACTGAAGAACAATAGTACTCTCAAAGGGAGAGTGGGCTATTTCTGTGAGGTTAAACCAGCCCCCCCCATACAGGTACAGGCTTAAGGATGTTTATAAGGAGTTATTCTGTGAGAAGTCAGGGGTGATCATGTGTGACAGGCGATTGCTATTTGACTGACTGTCTTGAGGCCATAAAAAGTTATTATTGTGCATGCCCTCACCTTTCATTTGTTAAGAAATGCCCATGGTGGTGGTGGAGGGAACCAGGTGCAGATTTTATAATACTGTTGTTATTATGAGTTTGGGTTTTTTAGAGGTGTTAGAGGTTTGTTAGACAGACTATATATCTGTCTAGTCTGGGCATGAGCTACTTAGTACAAAATTCAGACTTAAATTGAAGAAGATAGAGAAAATCAGTAGGCCATTCAGATATAACTGCTAGGTAGTTAGAATAGGAGAAAGGACTCCAAAATGGAGGTGGCTAAAAGACAAAAAAGGGAAAAAGCCCATGAAAATGGAACAAAAGAATATCAGTGGACTTGAGTGAGAACTTCAAGTGAAACAAATGCACCCCCTTCTTGGCTAGCCCAATTTGCCTAGGGCAGACTCAGAGGAAGGAGATAAAACATAAAAAGAGGCTGCTGACTCCTTTGGGGTCAGCCCACCCTCATGCCTCAAGGGTGTACTTTCCTTTGCTTGCCTAATAAAACTCTGAGTTATATCACTGGTGTGCCTTTTCAAATCTTTGCTGTCGTGAGACAGAACCTAGGAAATTGCATACTCCTAGACATAATCTAAATCAAATCCCTTATAATTATATAGTAGAAGTCACAAATAAATTCCAAGGGATAAGATCTGATAAAGAGTGTGTCTGAAGAACTATGGACAGGGGTTTGTGACATTGTACAAGAGGCAGTAACAAAAACCATCCCCAAGAACAAGAAATGCAAGAAGGCAAAGTGGTTGTCTGAGGAGGGCTAACAAATAGCTGAGAAAAGAAGTGAAAGGCAAAGGAGGAAAGGAAAGATATACCCAACTGAATGCAGAGTTTCAAAGAAGAGCAAAGAGAGTTACAAAAGCCTTTTAAAAGTGAACAATGCCAAGAAAAAGAGGGAAATAGAATAAGAAAGACTAGAGAGCTCTTCAAGAAAATTGGAGATGCCAAGGGAATATTTCATGCAAATATGGACACAATAAAGGACAGAAATGGCAAGGATCTATCAGAACCAGAAGAGATTAAAAAGAGATGACAAGAAAACATGAAAGAACTGTACAAAAACGGTCTTAAGGACCCAGATAACCATGATGGTGTCACTTATCTAGAACCAGATATCTTGGAGTGCAAAGTTAAATGGTCTTTAGGAAGCAGTCCTACAAAGCTAGTGGAGGTGATGGAATTCCAGCTGAGCTATTTCAAATCCTAAAAGATGATGCTGTTAAAGTGCTGCATTCAATATGCCAGGAAATTTGGAAAACTCAGCAGTGGCCACAGGACTAGAAAAAGTCAGTGTTCATTCCAACCCCAAAGAAGGGCAATGCCAAAGAATGTTCAAACTATCACACAATTGCACTCATGTCACACGCTAGCAAAGTAATGCTCAAAATTTTCCAAGCCAGGCTTCAACAGTATGTGGACTATGAATTTACAGATGTTCATGCTGGATTTAGAAAAGGCAGAGGAACCAGAGATCAAATTGAACAACAAAGTCTGGGCATGCGCAGCCCACGGAAGTTCTATCATGTCACTCTGCTCCTTGTTTATCAAGTTCAGCTGCCCATCTCCTGACCATAGTTTCCCCCATTATGGGTGAGGTAAGGGGAAGGTCCCTAGGTGGCTGGGTTCTCACTGGACTTTTCCCTCTTATCTTTAGCCAGCATCACTTCTTTTCTGGTATTTTCCAGGAAGGATCCCCAAATGGTTGGGTCTTACCTCCTTATTCCCCTCTTGTCTTTTCACCTCTATCCTTTCCTTGCTTCTAATGCAGAAAATTAGTTCTAACTATTGAAGAACTCTATTTTTCCAATGAAAAAAAATTTTTTTTCACTCACTGTTCTCCATCTATTTTTCAACCACCCTCAATGTCATGACGTATCTTCATATTTCCAGAATAAACTTAGATTTTTTAACCTCGTATATGAAAGCTCCCTGAAAAATCCCTGACTTTCTTTCCAATCTCAATTAAAAAAATCTTAATTTTTTTCCAAAATAATTAACGTTCTTTCACACAATTAAGGAATTTAGCTCTTCAGAAATTCCACGTGGTAGTTTATGTAATCATTGGTGTTCAACAATTTGTCATTTATAAGAACTGTAATTTAATGAAATCCTGTACTTTGGATCTACTTAATGATTCAGATGCTAATGAAAAAACACACTTAGAAAGCAATCAAGTGTATCAGAGAAATTAAGTAAGTTTGTATGTCTCTGTTAGCATAGATTAGTGATATTATTTATTTCCTCATATTGGAGACTGCAGAGAACACAAACCATGACCTCTCTTTTAATGCAGACTCTGGTTCAGGTCATTAATATTTTAGAACATAAGGTAATAGAGAGAACTTGTATTTAATTAAACAGAATCTCTACTGAGATATATGCAAAATTTTAATCTCAAGATATTAAATGCTATTTCATAAACATTTACATATAAATATTTCTACCGTAAAGAGGTCACTCTTTATCCACTGTTTTTCTATACTAACATTCATCAAAAATAAAATAAAATATTGATTCTTCATATAAATATTTGCTTCAGTTTATAATATAACCAAACATAATCCCTCAAATTATCAATGACATAGAATAAAAATGTTAAGAAATTTTCATGAAAACATAATTATTTTTCATTTCTCAAATGTATTATAAATCTTACAAGGCATTTCTCATTCATATGTAAATGAAATATCATGAAATAGCTAAAGAAAATATAGCAGAATAGCACTGAGTGAAAACATGGGCTTGCCTCAGACAGTGAATACTCTGATGAAAACATCTATTTATCATCTGTTTCTTAAGGTCCTTATTTCCTTTGAAATAGTCTATAGTTTTTCCATCTTCTTTAATGTTTTCACATTTAACTTGTCATTTAATTGAGCTTAAGGGCCTGGGTTCTTTTTTTTTCTTTGTATTAATACCCATGAGGAATCAAATATGCTTACTAATGTTCCTTAGAGAAAGCAAAAAAAAGGAGACTTGTTTCACTTACAATATCCAAAAATCCATCACTCATGGTGACTGTTTCTTTTTCTTTATATTCTTCTCAAGAGTAACTCCCAAGAAAAGCAACACTAAACAAACAAACTATATATATATATATATATATATATATATATATATATATATATCTGTTACACATAAAATGACTTTCAAACATTACCTCTCAGAATATAGTGAATGCTAAATATTTTAAATGGTAAATTTGTTTAAGGTGTAGCAAGCAGAATTAGAGATTTCTGAAGAGACCTTTACTTTCATTTGTTAATCCAAAATATTCACTAAATCACAGAACAGAATATATTCTGAGTTGAGCAGTTATCTTGCATTTAAAGAAATCTCTGACCTTAAGGATTTAGATGATTGAAACTTCAAAGATTGCATTTACAATTAGGCCAAAAATTTTTGAACAGAGAAGGCAACTCCATTTTTATAACTGAAGAAAGCTTTTGAACATATTGTGAATGTATCAGTAATTTAAAACATGAAAGATTTAAATATTGAGCATTCTCTAAAAGTAGAAGCTTATTAGTATTATGGATGTAATAATACATAAGAAGGGACTAATTTTTCATGTATCTGGCATTTGAAAGATACAGAAAAGAGGAAACCATAATAAATATTTTTATATATTAAAGAAAAAAAAATATATATATATACAGTAGTGGTAATTTTCTGCCAAAATATACGGCTTTAAAATTTTTTAGCTGTCATTTACCATATTATAGAAGAGATAAAAAGAAAGTCATGATAAGACATGATACATTTAAAAATAAAGATTATAATTTTTGGTTGAAATGTTTTATACATTTCACATGTTAATTCCTTTTTTGTTACAGAAATAATTATCAAAAACAATTTGTTTCATTGACTATTACATTTATTTTTACTATACACTAAATATAAACACTATACAGAAAACATCTTAATTACCCGGATAACCACAATGGTGTAATCACTCACCTAGAGCCAGACATCCTGGAGTCTGAAGTCAAGTGGGCCTTAAGAAGCATGACTATGAACAAAAATCATGGAAGTGATGGAATTCCAGCTGAGCTATATCAAGTTCTAAAAGACTATGCAGTTAAAGTGCTACACTCAATATGCCAGCAAACTTTGAAAACTCAGCAGCGGCCCCAGGACTGGAAGTCAGTTTTCATTCCAATCTCAAAGAAAGACAATGCCAAAGAATGTTCAAACTACTATACAATTGTCCTCATTTCACACAGTAACAAAGTAATGCTCAAAATTCTCCATGGAAGACTTCAAAAGCATGTGAACCAAGAACTTCCAGATGTTCAAGCTGGATTTAGAAAAGGCAGAAGATCCAGAGATCAAATTGCCAACATCTATTGGATCATCACAAAAGCAAGAGAGTTGCAGAAAATCATCTACTTCTGCATTATTCACCACACCAAAGCCATTGACTGTGTGGAACACAACAAACTGGAAAATTCTGAAAAAAATGGGAATATCAGACCACCTTACTTGCCTCCTGAGAAATATGTATGCAGACGAAGAAGCAACAGTCAGCACTGGACATGGCAAATGGTTCCAAATCAGGAAAGGAGTACATAAAGGCTGTATATTGTCACCCTGCTTATTTAACTTATATGCAGAGTACATCATGAGAAATGCCAGGCTGGATGAATCACACCTGGAATCAAGATTATAGAGAGAAATATCAATAACCTCATATATGCAGGTGACACTACCCTTATGGCAGAAAGTGAAGAGGAACTGAAGAGCCTCTTGATAAAAGTGAAAGAGAAGAGTGAAAAAGTTGGCTTAAAACTCAGTATTCAAAAAACAAAGATAATGACATCTGGTCCCATCACTTCATGGCTAATAGATGGGGAAACAATGGAAGCAATAGCAGACTTTTTTTTCTTGGGCTCCAAAATCACTGCAGATGGTGACTGCAACCATTAAGTTAAATGACAGTTTCTCCTTGGAAGAAAAGCTATGACTAACCTTCAGTTCAGTTCAGTTCAGTTCAGTTGCTCAGTCATGTCTGACTCTTTGCAACCCCATGGACTGCAGCGTGCCAGGCCTCCCTGTCCATCACAAACTCCAGGAGCTTACTAAAACTCATGTCCATTGAGTCGGCGATGCCATACAACCATCTTATCCTCTGTCATCCCCTTCTCCTCCTGCCTTCAATTTTTCCCAGCATAAGGGTCGTTTCAAATGAGTCAGCTCTTTGCATCAGGTGGCCAAAGTATTGGAGTTTCAGCTTCAATGTCAGTCCTTCCAATGAATATTCAGGACTGATTTCCTAAATTTAGGATAGACTGGTTGGATCTCCTTGCAGTCCAAGGAACTCTCAAGAGTCTTCTCCAACACCACAGTTCCAAAGCACCAATTCTTCAGCACTCAGCTTTCTTTAACTCTCCTATCCATGACCAACCTAGATAGCATATTAAAAAGCAGAGACATTACTTTGCCAACAAAGTTCCCTCTAGTCAAAGTTATGGTATTTCCAGTAGCCATGTGAGAGTTGGACTATAAAGAAACCTGAGCACTGAAGAATTGATACTTTTGAACTGTGGTGTTGGAGAAGACTCTTGAGAGTCCCTTGGACTGCAAGGAGATCAAACCAGCCAATCCTAAAGGAAATCAGTCCTGAATATTAATTGGAAGGACTGATGCTGAAGCTGAAGCTCCAATACTTTGGCCACCTGATGTGAAGAACTGACTCATTGGAAAAGACCCTGATATTCAAAAAGATTGATGCCAGGAAGAGAAGGAGATGACAGAGGCTGAGATGATTGGATGGCCTCCCTGACTAGTTGGACATGAGTTTGAACAAGCTCTGGGAGTTGGTGATGGACAGGGAAACCTGGTGTGCTGCAGTTCATGGAGTCACAAAGAGTTGGACAGGACTGAGTGAATGAACTGAAGTATAAACACAAATAAATAATACTGACTTGTTACTAAGTTTTCTGTAAAATAATTGTATGAGGCTTCCCTGGTGCCTCAATGGTAAAGAATACACAGTGCAGGAGACAACTGTTTGATCTCTGATTCCTGAAAATCCCACCTGACAAGGAGCTACCAAGCCCATACACCACAGCTACTGAATCTGTTCTCTAGAGTCTGGGAGCCCCAACTACTGAGCCCATGTGCTGCAACTACTCAAGCTCAGGTGACTAGAGCCCTGTGATCTGCAGGAAAAGAAGCTGCCATAATGGGAAATCTGCATTCTGCAACTCAGGAAAAGCCCATGAAGCAGCAAAGTTCCAGAGCAACCAAAAATAAATAAATATATATATATATATTAATTTTATGAAACAGTTTTATCAAAAGAGAAGTGTTAGATTGTAGATGAAACAGGGTCTTTCCAGAATTACAATATTTAAAGTGATTTTTAAAATTCAATAAAGTTAAACTGTCATGTTTATTTATTTTGCTAGTTTGATTTTTCAAAGCAAATGTTGATGCTCTAATTTTCCAAAATTTGTCACCTATGTGTCCTTTTAAGCTGGTTCTTTTTTCGTTTTAATATGACTATATTGATAGATGACACTGATAGATAACATTTCTTTCTTGGCACAAGTCCCAGGCTCTTGTTCAAACCCCAGAATAGGAATCAACCACACTCCTCCAAGTAGACCTGATTTATGTAGAAATAGTATGTAGAAATTAAATTCTTGCAGTTCTGTGTTTCTCATTACTCATTCAGTGGATAGGAAAAGAGTAAAATTAAACACACAAACGTTTTGTCATAAAAAATTTGGAGTATGAAAATGAGATGATGGATGGAATTTAAGTAATGAATATTTTATCAGCAGTTTCCAGTGTGGCTACTATTTAAAAATGTATGAAGTAAAACCACATTCTGCATCCATGTTTAAATATCAATAAACCCAAGAAAAAGTAATTCATTTTTGAGTTTCATTGTACTTCATAAACAACTCACGACCAGCTTTCAAGATGTATGTCAGTCCAGCTTAAAAGTGAAATGCAATCTATTATCCCAAGGGGACCTATGTGTAATCTAAAGGGTTTCTTAAAATTTCTGATTGATAGTGCACCTTGAATTCATAGTTTAATATTAATCGCTTATACTTTAATCAGTTTGTAGATACTAAGTATCAAATGAGTGATATATAATAAAGTGAAAACTTCTGAAGGAAACTGTGAGTATAGCAAAGAGTTTCAAGCACATGTATGTACCATATATTGTATGAAGGACTTGTACATAAATGTCTTATTTAGAGCTCTTAAGAATTCCCACTACTAAGTATTTTCCCATTTTATACATGAGGAAACATAAATGTTTAGCAGATAAAAGCATATTGAGAATCTGATTCAATAGAAATGAGTGAGTTGTGAGGTTATATAAAACACTAAAGTTTGAGAACAACCGACTTTGAAAGTGTTATTGCTCAAATGTAGTATCTGATGTAAACCTGCACAGTAAAATATTATAATATATTGTAGACATAAACAAGATTATCAAGAAATTAATATCTTCATAGTTTCAATTTATATGAAAATAGCAATAGGAAATGACCTTTAATTGATTTTCCCTTTAAAACATAAGATATGTATTTGAAAGTATAAACTAAGCAATTAAGTCTTTTTTAATACTGTGTATTATGGAGGAACAGAAGTAAGCTTTGGCACCAAGTTCAAAGTCTAACTGATCTCTCTCTGATCCTGAAGAATGATTTTCATTCATTTACCCAAGATTCATTAAGTTTATTCACAGCTCTGTACACAGAGAAAAAGCCAATATACAAGATGGGTGATGAACTTGATTATCAAACTTGCATGTTGATAGGCAAATGGCATGAAAAAATAAATGCATTAATAAAACAGTTCCAGAGCATGAATGCTATGAAAAAAAAAATATGGTGATATTACTCAGAGAAAAGGGCTTCCCTGGTGGCACTAGTGGAAAACAACCCATCTGCCAATGCAGGAGACATAAGGGAGAAGAGTTCAATCTCTGGGTCAGGAAGATCCCCAGGACTGAAGCGACTTGGCATGCACACACACATTAAGAGAAAAAGGATAGTGCTGCTTAGTTTCACAAAGTTGCAGAGGTAATAGATTTGATATAGTTAAGGTAGCAAAAGAAAGTCTGGGATAGATTTTAAATGTGGGTTTGCAGAAACTAGCACCATTTTATTTACTGAAATGGAGAAGATTGGGAGGTGTTCTGATTTGGATATTTTAAACTTGAGGATGCCTATTAAACATTCAAATGAGTTACCAAGAAGACAGTTGGCAGTTTAGTCTAGAGTTCAGATTCACTAAAAATATAAACCTGTAAATCTCCAGGCAACATAGAAGTATAAATATGTAAACTCAATCCATAGGTTTCCTGTCACCACAGTTCAGAGAATTCACTCTCTGAGACAGCTTTCCCTCCAAACAAACAGTGCTGTTAGATAAATAGTTAGGTAGAAAACAACTAAACAAATGGTGATGAATCCTATAGAGATTGAAAACTATTCCCTTCTTCTCTTCTAAGTTCTTTAGCTGGTCTAGTAATTAAAATGGCATAAGACAGATTAACGGCAGATAAACAAATTTTGTTTGTGCCTGAGCCCTTATAAAAATATGAGACTCCCTGATAATCAGGTAATGGGAGTTTACATATCAACCTGAGCTAAGGAGAAGGGGACTGGGGTCTGGAGCTTCAAAGAGGAAGAGGACAATTCATAGGAAAATGTGAAGAGCAAAGACTTGGTACACAATTATTTGTCACATCATGTAGCTATATATTTTGGATATAAAAGTTATCTTTGGTAATAGCACTCTTCCAGGTAAGGAATTCCTAGCTAAGTTTTCTTAGATAGTTAAGAGGGAGGGAATAAGCTCTTTCTGAGTTTTCTGGGCTCTTACCTTTTTCAAATCAAAATAATCCAAAAGCCAAATTGCCATTTTCTAGGGTGGCTCATTCTGCTTCCCCAGCCCTAAAAACACACAAATTTCTTTGTGTTCCAGAGATGAATTAGAAAGACAGTGGTAATGGTTGCGGAAGATGAAGGTTTTTTGTGTTTGATTACACTTCCTAGGGAAGTTTTGGTGGCATAGTGCTAAAGAATCTTCTGGCCAATGCAAGGGATGCAAGAGACACAGTTCGAGGCCTGGGTTAGGAAGATCCCTGGAGTAGGAAATGGTAACCCACTCCATGGACAGAAAAGCCTGGTTGGTTACAGTCCATGGGGTTGAAAGAGTCAGACAGAACTGAGCCACCGAGCATGAGCCCGTGCACTCACACACACACACACACAGATACACACACACACACGCACACACACACACACACACACATTTTCAAAGGCAAGAAATAGGTAAAGGAGAATAAAAATGGATCCAAAAAGAGAAAGGGTCGTAGCCTCCATTATAAATGGAAGCCAGACTTCCTGATCTTGAAAGGTGACTGAAAAAAAAAAATTCTGTGAAACTCCTTGAGGATAAAGAAATTGGGACTTTATTGCACAACCTTTCAAAGAAGAATTTAGACATATTATCTACTGGATTTGTGCTTGGGTGTGAAAAAAATCCAATAGGCACACATGCACAAGAAATGGCAGGAAGGATGGAAAGAAGGAATCAATGCAATCAACTTTTGAAATGTGAATTCATTTCAAATGAGGTTTGCTGAAGTTATTGAATTAATTATATAAATGATAATGATATGTTTGAAAGATCAGCTAGATTGGGGAGGGCAATGTGTTACTAGCAAGGAAAAGGAAAAATAGATGGGGGAAAGACAATAGCTGAGAGAAATATTACTGATAATTTGCAGAATTAATAAAAAGCATAACCTCACATTGAAGGAGCATCATAAAATTAATACACAAATATAAGCATAGAAATCTGGGGTACATCAAGCTCTGTCAGGGAAAAATTGGCCTAGATAAGTTGAACAGGCAAAGCAGAGTTTTTTCAAGGCTATTGAGATATATGTGATCAAACCCAGCTCCACTGAAACAAAATAAGAATTTAAGCTTTGAAGTTAACTAGTGGAAGACTTAAGGGTGAAGTGTTTAATGTGATTAGGTCATCTGTATTTGCTAAATACAACTTATCAAAGTCAGGCTCCTCCCCTCCCAGAGAGACCCAGAGGTCGGAGCTCTATCTTTCTGGACATTTCAAAGTGATGGCTCCCAGCTCCTTCAGAAAGACATTCCTTGTTGTACAACTAGCAAGAGGCTAGATTTATCCTTCAAAGCGGAAAAGATTTATAGTTCCAAGTTGCCTTAAACAAATGTCCTAAGAAAAGAAAGGTCAGGGGCCTATGGTCAGGAAAAAATTTCTCTCAAGTTTATTCAAACAGAGGGTGTAATCAGGCAGGACCCTATGACACCTTCCCAGAATAGACCCCCTACCCATGTCTTCCACCTGCTTTTGTTTGTAGAACATTTCAAAGAGTAAATTTAATCAGAGGAGTGAGAAAATGTGGAAAGAAAGGAATACAGTCAAGACAAAATAATAATACTTTAGCCATTAAACAAAGTCAAGGACCTTTAGTTTTTCCTCATGGACTATAGAAAATATTCTGAACCATGTCCTTTAAGGTATCTTGCAGATACTGAAAACCCCTGCTGGGGGAAGAAGTTAACAAAACACTGCCCATTAGCATGTAGACCCTAGACTGGTTTGAACCAGAAGGTAGATGATGCTATCTCCCAATTACCTCACTACCAACCAATCAGAAGAATGTTCCTGAGCTGATCATGCCCTGCTCATTAAATACTGTAAATACTCCTTATGCTATCTCCCACTCCACCCCCCAACATGGAAGGGATACAGTCTTGAGGGCATTAACCTGTTGTGGTCCCCTTTGTCTGTCAAAGCATTAAAGTTATTTCTTTCTTTTTCACTCAAAACTCTGTCTCTGAGATTTATTTCAGACCGGTATACAGAGGTTGAATTCTGGCAACAAGGGGAACACTAACCATATTGGCTAAATTCAAACAGAATAATTTTAACAACAATAGAATGAAAATTATTTCAGACCAATTACAGTCAAGAATTTACCATTACATACACTAGAGAAGGCAATGGCAACCCACTCCAGTCCTCTTGCCTGGAAAATCCCATGGACGGAGGAGCCTGGTAGGCTGCAGTCCATGGGGTCGCTAAGAGTCGGACACGACTGAGAGACTTCACTTTCACTTTTCACTTCCATGCATTGGAGAAGGAAATGGCAACCCATTCCAGTGTTCTTGCCTAGAGAATCCCAGGGACAGGGGAGCCTGGTGGGCTGCCGTCTGTGGGGTTGCACAGAGTCGGACACGACTGAAGCGAATTAGCAGCAGCAGCAGCACACTTGACAAAAGAAACACCTAAAGATGTACTTCAGCAAGAAGAAATGTAATCTTTAAAGGAGAAACAGGGTGCAGGGAGAAGTAGTGAACCAAGAAACTGGTAAGCACATGGATAAATCAAAGCAAGTATGCCTCAGGAAACTAAAGCAATAATTTGTAATTTGCAGCAGGTTAAAACACTTTGAATTAATGTATGTAACAACTAACATGAAATATATCAGAGGGGTGAACTCAAGTATTATAATGTTCTTGTCTTTTTCTTGAGGGTAGCTTTTTATTTTAAACACAGTTCTATATTAACATTCTAAAGACAAGAAAATAAATGTTTGTCTTCTAAAACACAGTATTTATTTAAAAATGCAAAGTTTTCAGTTCAGTAAAGTCGCTGCAGTCATGTCTGACTCTTTGCAACTCCATGAAACGCAGCATGCCAGGTCTCCCTGTCACCAACTCTCGGAGTTCACCCAAAATCTATGTCCACTGAGTCATTGACGCCATCCAATCATCTCATCCTCTGTCGTCCCCTTCTCCTCTTGACCTCAATCTTTCTCAGCATCAGGGTCTTCTCAAATGTATCAGCTCTTCACATCAGGGGGCCAAAGTATTGGAGTTTCAGCTTCAACATTAGTCCTTCCAATGAAGACCCAGGACCGATCTCCTTTAGAATAGCCTGGTTGGACTACTTGCAGTCCAAGGGACTCTCAAGAGTCTTCTCCAACACCACAGTTCAAAAGCATCATCTTCTGCAATCAGATTTTTTTATAGCCTAACTCTCACATCCATACATGACCACTGGAAAAACCATAGCCTTGACTAGACGGACATTTGTTGGCAAAGTAATGTCTCTGTTTTTTAATATCCTGTCTAGGTTGGTCATAACTTTTCTTCCACGGAGTAAGCGTCTTTTAATTTCATGGCTGCCATCACTACCTGCATTGATTTTGGAGCCCCCCCAAAATATAGTCAATCACTGTTTCCACTGATTTCCCATCTATTTGCCATGAAGTGATGGGACCAGATGCCATGATCTTAGTTTTCTGAATGTAGAGCCTTAAGCCAACTTTTTCACTCTCCTCTTTACTTTCATCAAGAGGCTTTTGAGTTCCTCTTCACTTTCTGCCATAAAGGTGGTGTCATCTCCATATCTGAGGTTATTGATATCTCTCCCAGCAATCTCGATTCCAGCTTGTGCTTCTTCTGGCCCAGCGTTTCTCATGATGTACTCTGCATAGAAGTTAAATAAGCAGGGTGACAATATACAGTCTTGATGTATTCCTTTTCCTATTTGGAACCAATCTGTTGTTCCATGTCCAGTTCTAACTGTTGCTTCCTGACCTGCATATAGGTTTCTCAAGAGGCAGGTCAGGTGGTCTGGTATTCCCATCTCTTTCAGAATTTTCCATAGTTTATTGTGATCCACACAGTCAAAGGCTTTGGCATAGTCAATAATGCAGAAATAGATGTTTTTTTCTGGAACTCTCTTGTTTTTACAATGATCCAGCAGATGTTGGCAAGTTGATCTCTGGTTCCTCTGCCTTTTCTAAAAACAGCTTCAACATCTGGAAGTTCACGGATCACATATTGCTGAAGCCTGGCTTGGAGAATTTTGAGCATGACTTTACTAGAGTGTGAGATGAGTGTAATTGTGCAGTAGTTGGAGCATTCTTTGGCTTTGCCTTTCTTTGGGATTGGAATGAAAACTGACCTTTTCCAGTCCTATGGCCACTGCTGAGTTTTCCAAATATGCTGGCATATTGAGTGCAGCACTTTCACAGTTTCATCTTTCAGGATTTGAAATAGCTCAAATGGAATTCATCACCTCCACTAGCTTTGTTTGTAGTGATGCTTTCTAAGGCCCACTTGAAATGGGCCTTGGAAATAGGATGTCTGGCTCTGGATGAGTGATCATACCATCATGAATATCTTGGTCGTGAAGATCTTTTCTGTACAGTTCTGTGTATTCTTGCTACCTCTTCTTAATATTTTCTGCTTCTGTTAGGTCCATACCATTTCTGTCCTTTTTTGAGCACATTATTGCATGAAATGTTCCCTTGGTATCTCTAATTTTCTTGAAGAGATCTCTAGTCTTTCCCATTCTGTTGTTTTCCTCTATTTCTTTGCATTGATTGCTGAAGAAGGCTTTCTTATCTCTTCTTGCTATTCTTGGAAACTCTGCATTCAGATGCTTATATCTCCTTTTCTCCTTTGCTTTTCGCTTCTTTTCTTTTCACAGCTATTTGTAAGGCCTTCTCAGACAGCCATTTTACTTTTTTGCCTTTCTTTTCCATGGGGATGGTCTTGATCCCTGTCTCCTGTACAATGCCACAAACCTCCATCCATAGTTCATCAGGCACTCTATCTATCAGATCTAGTCCCTTAAGTCTATTTCTCACTTCCACTGTATAATCATAAAGGATTTGATTTAGGTCATACCTGAATGGTCTAGTGGCTTTCCCTACTTTCTTCAATTTAAGTCTGAATTTGGCAATAAGGAGTTCATGATCTGAGCCACAGTCAGCTCCCAGTCTTGATTTTGCTGACTGTACAGAGCTTCTCCATCTTTGGCTGCAAACAATATAATCAATCTGATTTCAGTTTTGACCATCTGGTGATGTCCATGTGTAGAGTCTTCTCTTGTATTGTTGGAAGAGGGTGTTTGTTATGACCAGTGCATTATCTTGGCAAAAAGCTATTAGCCTTTGCCCTGCTTCATTCCATATTCCAAGGCCAAATTTGCTTGTTATTCGAGGTGTTTCTTGACTTCCTACTTTTGCATTCCAGTCCCCTATAATGAAGAGGACATCTTTTTTGGGTGTTAGTTCTAAAAGGTCTTGTAAGTTTTCATAGAATCATTCAACTTCAGCTTCTTCAGCATTACTGGTTGGGGCATAGGATTGGATTACTGTGATATTGAATGGTTTGCCTTGGAAACAAACAGAGATCATTCTGTCATTTTTGAGATTGCATCCAAGTACTGCATTTCAGACTCTTTTGTTGACCATGATGGCTACTCCATTTCTTCTAAGGGATTCTTGTCCGCAGTAGTAGATACAATGATCATCTGAGTTAAATTCACCCATTCCATTCCATTTTAGTTCTCTGATTCCTAGAATGTTAATGTTCACTCTGGCCATCTCCTTTTTGGCCACTTCCAATTTGCCTTGATTCATGGACCTGACATTCCAGGTTCCTATGCAATATTGCTCTTTACAGCATCGGACCTTGCATTTATCTCCAGTCACATCCACAACTGGGTATTGTTTTGGCTTTAACTCCATCCCTTCATTCTTTCTGGAGTTATTTCTCCACTGATCTCCAGTAGCATATTTGACACCTACTGACCTGGGGAGTTCCTCTTTCATTATCCTATCATTTTGCCTTTTCATACTGTTCATGGGGTTCTGCAGGCAAGAATAATGAAGTGTTTGCCATTCCCTTATCCAGTGGACCACATTCTGTCAGACATCTCCACCATGACCCGCCTGTCTTGGGTGGCCCCACAGGGCATGGCTTAGTTCATGGTGTTAGACAAGGCTGTGTTCCTAGGTAAGAAGTATAGAAACACTTAATTCAACCAGAGAATATATATGGAGCTATTGCTGAAAGCCAAGCACTATTCAAGACATTGGGCATACAGAGGACAGACAGGCTGATATTTAACACTTGTTTCCAATTTTTAAAAACATTTACCCAAACTAAATGCTATAAATTCATATTAAACTTAATTCCAAGGAGTAAATAATGATGTCTATTGTATATAAGATTAACATGCTAATAAGAGGAGAAGGAGAAAGGTGATGAGGAAATATTAAACAAAACAAACAAAAGTTAACTCCAAAAACTAGATGCGAATACTTAGTGCCTATTTTCTGTGTGCTGTTGTTGTTTGTACATACGCATCAGTTCAGTTCAGTCACTCAGTCGTGTCCGACTCTTTGCAACCCCATGAATCGCAGCATGCCAGGTCTCCCTGTCCATCACCAACTCCTGGGATTTACCCATACTCATGTCCATAGAGTCAGTGATGCCATCCAGCCATCACATTCTCTGTCGTCCCCTTCTCCTCCTGCCCCCAATCCCTCCCAGCATCAGGGTCTTTTCCAATGAGTCAATCCTTCACATGAGTTGGCCAAAATATTGGAGTTTCGGCTTCAGCATCAGTCCTTCCAATGAACACCCAAGACTGTTCTCCTTTAGAATGGACTGGTTGGATCTCCTTGCAGTCCAAGGGACTCTCAAGAGTCTTCAACACCACAGTTCAAAAGCATCAATTCTTCAGTGCTCAGCCTTCTTCACAGTCCAACTCTCACATCCATACTTGACCATTGGAAAAACCGTAGCCTTGACTAGATGGACCTTTGTTGGCAAAGTAATGTCTCTGCTTTTGAATATGCTATCTAGGTTGGTCATAACTTTCCTTCCAAGGAGTAAGCGTCTTTTAATTTCATGGCTGCAATCACCATCTGCAGTGATTTTGGAGCCCAAATAAATAAAGTCTGACTCTGTTTCCAGTGTTTCCCCATCTATTTCCCATGAAGTGATGGCACCAGATGCCATGATCTTCGTTTTCTGAATGTTGAGCTTTAAGCCAACTTTTTCACTCTCCTCTTTCACTTTCATCAAGAGGCTTTTTAGTTCCTCTTCACTTTCTTCCGTAAGGATGGTGCCATCTGCATATCTGAGGTTCTTGATATTTCTTCTGGCAATCTTGATTCCAGCTGTGCTTCTTCCAGCCCAGTATTTCTCATGATGTACTCTGTATAGAAGTTACATAAGGAGGGTGACAATATACAGCCTTGACGTACTCCTTTTCCTATTTGGAACCAGTCTGTTGTTCCATGTCCAGTTCTAACTGTTGTTTGCTGATCTGCATATAGATTTATCAAGAGGCAGGTCAGGTGGTCCCATCTTTTTCAGAATTTTCCACAGTTTACATATGTACATATGCATATGGTGTTTGAATAACCAGATATATTTAAGATGTTCCAGTACTTTGTCTAAAATTCACTAATTCTATAACGAAGTTTTTCCTAATCTTTCTTCCATCCTGTTTCCTATGTTCATCTTCCTTTTATCATCTGTTCTGTTTCCTTAATACAGCCCTTGGTATCTTTTGACCCCATTCTCTCTAGGAAGTGTTTCATTTTCATTAACCTACTGCTTTGAGCGTACCTATGAATGACTCCAGGGGCCATGATATTTGCCTCAAAATTTCTGTCCTTTTGCCCCTCTTTGTGAGGCAAAATAATAAATATAATATTAAAGAACTCACAAAATTTAATTCATAGAAATGTTTATTTCTGTTAAGATTAATATAAAATTAAAAGTGCTTAATATTCAATTAAAACCAAAATGTAATAAATCAAAAATATACATTATAGAAAATAAATATGAATTTAGAAAATCAGTTCCTCACATTTAAATTCCATTTATTTATGCAAGTGTTACTACAATGGTCTTTTTGATATACATTTTATATTTACAAGTTTTGTCTTGTTATTGAGGAGGATATTTATCATGTTCCATATTAAGAATGACCACTTCTGATTTTGAATTACTATGTGGACAGAATTGAAATGGATACACAGAGCTTAAGAGAATTCCTTTACTGTCAACTTCTATCTTTATCCCAAGAATTTTGTGCATTTTCTGTACGTCTTACATCAAATTTTAAGGGATTTCAATATTGTAAGGAGGAAAGAGAATGTAGAAAGTGGCGTATATGTAATTAAAATAGATATTGATTTGTTTGGTAAAGTAGATGCAATTTCATATAGATTTTAAGATGTCAACCCATTGCCTTTACAATTCATATTGCCTTGAAATTATATCTGCTCCCTAAGTTTTCTTTCCTAATTCCAAAAATGACTACATCATTCAAAATGCCAAAATCCATTTGAAAATAACCGTTATTTCTCTAGATTATTTTCTCATGGGTTTGATTTATTCTTCTGTAAATTCAGCCAACTATTCTACACTGAAAAACAGGGGGAAAGGCACACATGATCTTAACTAGAATTGGACTTACTGCAATTGCTTTCCAAGGGCATATTGAGGAATCATTGTTTAACATGAAATATAGTCTTTAATAATTAATACTGATGTGCACTGGATCCAGGTTGATAGCCGTGAGAGATGAATTGTTTCTTTTCCTTTTTAGAAAAAGTCAGTAGTATATTTGAATTAGAATATTTCTCAAATGCACTCTAGTGACCTTGAATGCTCACAGAAAAATATGAGCAATTTAATCATTTGTAAAAGACTGTCCATTACAATGCCAGGATAAAAGCCACAAAGAACTTTATGTGAAGATAATGCATGTCTTAAATTGAACATGAACATCCTGAAAGTAAGTGCAGTCAATGGAGTGATTATGTAATGTTCTCAGTTGAAATGATAATCAGGTCTCCATTTACATTCTCTAACAGCCAGCATAAAATATGCACAGTATTTACCAGTATCCTTAATTGGTCTCAACAAGTCTCTTGGTATTTTGCCTCTATTTGAATCACATGCTTTTAAGAATATATCTTCCTTAGTTTGTTGTAACAGTATAAGTTAATGTATATATACATATACACACACACACATATATATATATATGAAAACATCTTATTTAAAATATTATTTATGTTAATAGATTATTTCTATTTACAATCTATTAAAATAAGTAAACTATTTAATTCATGTTATTCTCTCTAAGGGATTGAATCAGAGCTTAACTAACATCCATTTTTTAAGCATTTTATGCACATGACATGAAGCATTAGTTTTAGATAGTAAGTAATTTGGAATTCATCTTATCAGTTATCAAGAGATCTCTTCTTCCTAACTGGAAACCTATTAAACCTTTGATAAAATTGAGACCTTTTGTCTATTTCTTCAGTCTTACCTTAGGACCCAAAATAGTACCTTGAGATCCTAGATTCTTCATAAATATTTATTCATTTAATTAAAAAGACCCAATCTAATCTAGGCATTAAATTAATTTTAGGAGAATGATAGTAATTTGTCATGTCAAAAGTAAAGAATTTTTCCTCAGTCTTACACATCATAAGCATTCAGGCTGTAGAAATTATTATTTTATGTACAAATTGTTGATTCTAGAAACAGGACATTTTCATTCAACAAGTGGTATATCTTTTCTACTTGTTTTCTGTTGAGATATGAAAAAATAATAAAAAACTAACCTATATAAATACTTTTAGCTCTGTTCAATATATTTCCCAAAACTAACAAACCAAAGGCAAAATTATAGCATTTACAATTCAACAAAACATAAACAAAAAATACCTCAGGTGATAATGTTAACATTGCCTTAAAAATATGTAAATAAACTGAGTTCAGCTAAGATTTTGATTTTGTGTATAATTTTGCTTCTCATTCTCAATTTATTCCTGATTTCTTCTTTCATGGGATTTTTCTATATCTTTTCCATTCTATGGAAGTAGATGCTTTTATGCTCTCTGGAAACAGTTACCTCTTGATTTGTAAGGTAAATCAAGACAGGAATTTCAAGATTTTAAATTCATTCTTTTATTTAATATTTATGGACCTATAATGACCCTTCTTTCCACAGAGCTCAGATAAAAACACAGCCTCTATTTGACAAAAAAAAATAATAATAGCAATACCTAGATCATAGGGTTTTCATGTAGACTAAATGAAAGGATTAGCACACAGAACTCAATCAAGTTTAACTTTTAGATGCAGAAGCTTTTCACACTTTTCACCCTTAAGACTAATGCACATTTATAGCCGCATTTGCCCAAGTGAGTCTCAGTTTATACCACGTATTCTGGAGTCCTGACCAGTAAGCATCCTTTATCATACTCAAAAGTGTTCCAGTTGTCATAGTAACTGAACAAATCAAGTTTCATGCTAGCTGGAACTGCACTTTGTGAAAAGTGATTATATATATTGGTTTATCTAATTTTCTATTTGAATAACCAGCTGTTTTAGCACAAGGTGTATTGTTTTCTCAATGCTTTACAATATCATCTCTGTTGAATGTCTCATTTTTATACATAAGTTTCTAGGCTATATTTTCTATTATAATAGATCTATTGTTGATTTTGCACTCATATCATATCTTTTTAATTATTAGAGCATTATTAACAATCTGCAATTAAATCAGTTCACCCACCCAATTTTTCTACCTAAAATATTTTTGGCAATTATTAGACCTTGGCTTTTCCACGTGATTTAGAATTAACTTTGCAATTTCTCCTTTGAGTGTAAACTGAAATTTCTTGTGTGTGTGTGCTTGCACTCAGTCGTCTCTGACTCTGTGCAATGCCATGGACTGGGTCCCACCAGACTCCTCTGTCCATGGGATTCTCAGGCAAGAATACTGGAGTGCATTGCTATGTCCTCCCCCAGGGGATCTTCCTGATACAGGGATCAAACTCGTGTCTCTTATGTCTCCAGCATTGACAGGTGGGTTCTTTACCACTAGAACCACCTGGGAAGCCTGGAAGTCATTAAACATTGTAAATTAATTTGGAGATGATTAAAGTATTTTCTCCTCTCCATAAACATATTAATTTCAATTATTGTAGTCTTATAAGATATTTATAAGGATTATATTTTTCTTTTAATGGTTTTACACACTTTAAAATAGATGTACTGCTGGTTATTTTGTAGTTTGGTTGATATTATAAATGACCCCTTTTAAAACTTTTATTTTCTAATTGTTTCTGATATATTAAAATGCAATTGGTGTATTGATTTTACAAGGAGTAAAATTAATAAACTTTCTTATTGATTAAAACATTTTAAGTGTAGTCTGCATTGAATTATCTAAGTATAGAATCTCTTTAACCAGGAATAATGACAGTTTTGCTTCTTTCTTTTTAACCCTCACATTTTTATTTCTTTTGAATAAGATTAACAGGATATTAGAGAGAGTTGGACCATAAAGAAGGCTGAGTACCAAAGAACTGATGCTTTTGAACTGTGGTGTTGGATAAGACTCTTGAAAGTCCCTTGGACTGCAAGGAGATCAACCAGTCAAGCCTAGAGGAAATCAACCCTGAATATTCATTGGAAGAACTGATGCTGAAGCTGAAGCTCCAGTACTTTGGCCACTTGATGCAAAGAGTGGACTCATTAGAAAAGATCCTGATATTGGGTAGGATTGGAGTCAGAAGGAGAAGGCGATGACAGAGGATGATATGGTTGGATGGTATTACCAACTCAATGGGCATGAATTTGAGCAAGCTCTGGGAGATGGTGAGGGACAGGGAAGCCTGGAGTGATACAGTCCATGGGGTCGCAAGTAGTCAGACATGACTGAGTAGCTGAAAAACAACAGGATATTGTTGAATACAGGCATTATGTTGTCGTTTTAAAGGAAATTCTGATGTTTCAACATTAAGAATTAGATTGCTCTAGGATTTGGTGTATATATTTTAATCATTTCAGAAGTCACTTTTTCTGACTTTGGTAAGAGATTTTTTTAATTATAAATTTTTTTTTGAATTTTATCAAATTTTCTCAACTATTGACTTTTAATCTAGCATACTTTTTAGTACTAAAATCTAGTACTAGTGTCTGTTTGTAGTGTGGTAATGTACAATTTTAATGAACTAAGAATCTGAGTTCTAGAGTGCATGCTTAGTCTCTCATTCATGGCTAACTCTTTGCAACCCTATGGACTGTAGCCTGCCAGGCTCCTCTGTCCATGGAAATTTATATGCCAAAATACTGGAGTGGGTTGCTTTTTCCTACTCCAGAGATCTTCCCAACCCAGGGATCAAACCTGCACCTCCAGTGGTTCCTGCACTGCAGGTGGATTCTTCACCACTGAGCCACCTAGGAAGCCCCTAAAGTCTATTTTTACTAAAAAATAATAATAAATAAAATAATATTCCATAATCTGTGAAAAGTACTTGTTATAAAACTGAAACTGTTCAACCAGAAACAGAAATATTCAGGATATTAACTACAATATACATGTGTGTGTTTCCTTTGAATCAGATCAAACCTTTGTAACTCATAGCAATAACAGCATCCACAGTATCATCATAATGCCAGTTCCTCACACCTTGTACTGTACAGAATGACACTCCTAATATCTAAATGTCTATACAGCGGGCTAACCCTGCAAGGAGAGCAACTCTGAAGTTATGAATCTTGGAGTTTACTATATAGATTTATATGGAAATGTGCTTAGTCATTTCAGTGCTGTCCAACTCTGGGTGACCTCATGGACCAGAGCCTGCAAGTATCCTCTGTCCATGGGATTCTCCAAGTAAGAATACTGGTGTGGGTTGCCATGCCCTCCTCCAAGGGATCTTTCCAACCCGGGATCGAACCCAGGTCTCCCACATTGCAGATGGATTCTTTACCGTCTGATTCGCCAAGGAAGCCCTCTATATATACATATTGGTACATGTATTACATATACATATGCTTATACACATATATATTCAGCCCTAATGCATATTGGATTTGAAACATCTGCCCCTCTTCCTCTCTGGAGAAAGAGGGAGAGAGCTTATCTTCTATTCCAGAGTGAAAGCAAATAATTTCTTGGGGGAAGAGGAGAGTTTTCTCTATTCCAGAATGTGAGCATTTGACACCAGGAGAAATGAGAAAGTTTTATACCTTTGAATGAGACCAAGGCTCTACCATAAAAGAGGCAATGGATCCAGAGCTAATAGCTGTCAAATTTGAAAAGCAAGTGGTTCCAAGGAAGGAAAAAAGGGAGATATTTTCTACAATTATAGCATGCTGATTGTTTTTTGCTTAGGATGCTGAAGCCCAGAAGAAACACCAAAACATCCAGAAAGAAGTAGCTTTCAGTGGACACCTGCCTCCAAAAGGCAGAAGCTAGAACCTAATGTTAGTAAAGATACAGGAAAGCAATCAATCTCTGCCAATCACTCAACCAGATGCTATTTTATGTGGGGAGAAAGGAAATTAAGAATTAAATGCTACTCTTTATTGATACCTGGCATAGGAGGTTGGCAAGTTATAGTCCATGGGGTCGTGAAGAGTTTGACATGACTGATTGACTAACACATAGCTGGTATAGCTTTGTAGGGAGACCTCCAACTTTTAGAGGCTACAAACTGGGACCCTGTGTTCAGCACCCACTGTACACAGTGATCAGAGCAGCAGGTGAGCTGATCCCCATATCCAGTTTTCTAGTCTGCTTGCATAGTCTGTCAGCCACTCACTATACCATTAAAAGCTTAACTGTTTAGGGGCAGTCTTATCAATATACATTAGCTGTTTAGTCACTCAGTGGTGTCCAACTCTTTGTGAGCACATGAACTGAAACACATCAGGCTTCCCTGTCCTTCACCATCTCTCAGAGCTTGCTCAAACTTATGTACAATGAGTCGGTGATGCCATCCAACCATCTCATCCTGTCATCCCCTTTTCCTTCTGCCTTCAATCTTTCCCAGCATCAAGGTCTTTTCCAATGAGTTGGCTCTTTACATTAAGTGGCTGAAGTATTGGAGCTTCAGCATCGGTCCTTCCAGTGAATATTTAGGACTGATTTCCTTTAGGATTGGTTGATTTGATCTCCTTGCCATCCAAGGGACACTTTCAAGTCTTCTTCAGAATCACAGTTCAAAAGCATCAATTCATCGGTTCTTAGCTTTCTCTGTGGTCCAACTCTCACATCTGAATATGATTACTGGAAAAACTGTAGCTTTGATTAGATGGACTTTTGTTGACACAATGATGTCCTTGCTTTTTAATATGCTGTCTAGGTTTGTCATAGTCCCTCCAGCCCCCAAGGAGCAAGCACCTTTTAATTTTATGGCTACAGTCACCAACCACAGTGAAAATAGTGTCATTGTTTCTGTTTTTTCCCCATATATTTGCCATGAATGATGGGACTGGATGACATGATCTTAGTTTTTTGAATGTTGAGTTTTAAGCTAGCTTTTTCACTCTCTTCTTTCATCCTCATCAAGATGCTTTTTAGTTTCTCTTTTCTTTCTGCCATTTGTGTGGTATCATATCTGAGGTTGTTTATATTTCTCCTGGCAATCTTGATTCCAGATGTAATTCATCCAGTAAATTTTGATTTCTAACTAATTTCTATTCTTACTGATTTACTTGCTTAATATTTAGCTGACTGGGCAATGTGTTGAAATACTCCAAAGATATAGTGGTTTTGTCGATTTTATCTAATATGTAAATAATATTTTATGTTTATATGTTTAAAATATTCGTTGAGATCCCATAAATAGATTAAAATCATTTGGACTCTCTATGGGTTTTTGATAAATTATTCTTGTGTGGTATTTTCCTGTATCTTTTATATATTTTTGCAGAGTTTGATAGCTTTAGGCTCCACCAGATCAGGAAGATCCTCTGGATGAAGGCATGGCAACACACTCCAGTATTCTTGCCTGGAGAATATCATGGACAGAAGAGCCTGATGGGCTACAGTCTATATGTCACAAAGAGTCACAACTGAAGCAACTTAGCACACAGCTTGCACACAGTCTTTTCTTAAATTATGTTTACTTTTTATTTACATTATTTTAAAGAAATACTTGCTATGTTTCTATATATCTTTTATTCAGTGATTTTCAGACTTATCTTTTTGTCTTGAGAATCTACCTCTCAGTATAATTTTTGCCTCTTTATTTTAATATATTTTGTTTCTTGTGTATTTTAAGAATCATTTTCTTTAGTGTTCTACAATATTATTAGTAAGTGTGTGTTCAGTTGCTGAGTCATGTCTGACTCTGACATCCCATGAACTGTAGCCAGCAAAGCTCCTCTTTCCATGAGATTTCCTAGGCAAGAATACTGGAGTGGGTTGCCATTTCTTTCTCCAGGGGATCTTCCCGACCCAGGGAAGAAACCTGTGTCTACTGCATTGGCAGGCGGGTTTTTTACCTCTGAGCCACCAGCAAAACCCTATTAATAAGTACATAGATGTTGTTTTAGGTGTAAAGATATGACTGGTTTGATTTAATAATGCTTGAACTTGCTGTGCTTCTAAATGAATCCATGTCTTTAACAAATTCTGGAAAATTTTAAATCTCTTGAAATATTTCCTGATACGCATTACCATTTTTCTAGTGTTTTCTTTTTCTTTTAGACTTTCTATTGGAAAAGTGATAGACATGTTTTTAACCTCTGTGTTTCTTAACCTTTATTTCATATATTCTATTTCCTTTTCTGTGGAAATTTCAACTCTGTTTTCCCATTTAATAATTCTTCCACTGCATGTAATTTCTACTGAACCTATCTACTAAGCACAATTTTTTTACCACAGTGTTTTCAATTTCTGTTCTACATATTTTTAATGTTATTGTTTATTCTTAAACTATGCTTGTAGCCAGTCATATTTAAAATTTCTCTTTTAATACTTGTGTTTATTTTTAAAAATCTACATATGAAATAATTTTCTGACAAAAGTAATTTGAATATACTTCCACTAATTTCTTTTTCTTATTCTTTGTCATAGTGAATGGGTACAAAAGTCCTTTTCAATTTGTTGAAAAATTGGTTTATCATTTAAAAATCTGTGCATTTATTTTGTCTGGGCTGGGTCATCATTCTGCATGCCGGCTTTCTCTAGTTGCTGTGAGTGAGCTCCTTTCTAGTCGTGGTGCCTGGACTTCTCATTGAAGTGGCATCTCTGATTGCAGAGTGCAGGCTGTAAGAGCACGGGCTTACTCTATGGCATGTGGGATCTTCCAAGACCAGGGATTGAAACTGTGTCTTCTGCACTCGCAGGCAGATTCTTCACCACTAGATTGCCAGGGAAGTCCAAAGTTTACCTTTATATAGTTTTGGTCATGGAATGTGGAGGTGTCTCACAGAAGTTATTTTGCCTTTATGCAACACATGAATTACCATATTAGGGTCATATTAACATAAATGTCTTGACTTACAACATCAATGAAGATAATGTGGATTTTAACTTTAATTAAACATTTTATGATCTATGGTAGTCCCAAGTTAATGAATTATCACAAGGCCTGCTACAGACTGAATGCTTGCACATTCTCAAAATGCATAGGTTAGAATCTAATCTGTGCCTCAGGTGCATGTGTATGTGTTCACTTGTGTTGAACTCTTTGTGATCCTGTGGACTGTAGCCCACCAGGCTCCTCTGTCCATGTAATTTTCCAGGCAAGAAAATGAGTGGGTTGCCATTTCCTTTTCCAGGGGATCTTCCTGACCCAGGAAGTGAACCAGGGTTTCCTGCATTAAGCCCCATCTAATCTGTAATGTGATTGTATTTGAAGGTGGGGTCTTTGATGAAGAGATTAGGTCATAAGTGTGGAGCTCTCATGAATGGGATTAGTGCCCTAATAAAAGAGATTCCAAAGAGCCGCTCAAAGACACAGAAAACCAGGAAGAGGGCTCTGGGTTTACCAGAACTTTGATCTTGGATTTCCAAGCCTCAGGAACCAAGAGAAATAAATTTTTGTTGGTTAAGTCACTCAGTCCATATAATGTTTTGTTATAGTAGCCAAAATGGTCTAAGACAAGGCCTTACTATTATTACTGTGTGCATGCTAAATCACTTCAGTCATATCTGACTTGTTGTGCGAATTCATGGACTGTAGGCCACCAGGCTCCACTGTCCATGGGATTCTTCAGGCAAAAATACTGGTGTGGGTTGCCATTTTTTCATCCAGGAGATCTTCCTGACCCCGGGATTGAACCTGTGCATCCCACGTCTCCTGCATTGTCAGGCAGGTTCTTTACCACTTTAGTGGGAAGCCACACTAATATTATTATTTTCATGTAATTTCCAACCAAGTTTTTGAGAGATAGGTTTCTCCATCCTCCATACTTGCTAGTGGATGGAATCATTGTAGCCATTCTTTCCCATGTGAAACAGAGTTCCAGCATTGTGCAGGAGTTTTATTTATAACCTCTGTCATGCAGATCCCAAGGTCCCATCTCCTATCACACAGCTGCTAAAATATATCTGCTCACCATCCTGGTTTTCAGGTTTTTCCTTCCTTTTAAGTTCCTGAGTAATACTTCCTTCATTTTTGAAGACAGGACTTATATATAGATGGATGGGTACAGTCAATTCACATTATTTGCAGTCCTTTTATGTTCTGTAAAGTTACCATGAACACTGAATTAGCAAGTACTGAGCCAGTCCTTGTAGGGGAAATATAGGGTTTGATGGCTATGATCCTCAGGTCACAAAATTTTTATAAACTGATTAATATATAATCTTATTTTATGTGTTTCTTTTTTAAAAAACACCTTATTTAACATATGTGGTTGATTCATTAACATCAAACTCATAGCTAATGGTGATGTAACTCATGCCTGAACTAATCTACTCTAACTCAGGCGTTTTCTCTGTAAGGCACATCACAGCCTTCTTGTGCTTAGAAATCAGCACTATACCTGAGGTCATTTTAAACAGCCAAATCACCAATAAAAAACACAAAAATGTAAAATAAATAGCACTAAATAGACTGCAAAAAGGATACAGTATGAAAGCTGAAAGAAGGCCAGCATTACCTTATTTGATCTCAACTGTGCATGTACAC
Source organism: Bos mutus (assembly GCF_027580195.1). Taxonomy (NCBI): domain Eukaryota; kingdom Metazoa; phylum Chordata; class Mammalia; order Artiodactyla; family Bovidae; genus Bos; species Bos mutus. The sequence goes on from NC_091617.1 coordinate 16,557,165, forward strand.
ATTGAGAAAATAAAAATTTTCACTCTGTGCATGTCCACAAATGAACAGGAAAATCATCAGGGAGTATTGATCTGGGGATTACAAGGAAATTTTAGTAAGTAGGCAAAAATACACAGTGTGTGCATATAGAACCCACAAATACTGAGGTTCAAGGTAGATAGACATATATAGACATAGATATAGATACAGGGTATACTGACATTTCAAAGTAGCTGTAATGTGGTAGTGTCTGAAAGAAAAGCATGTATTTTATATTTTTAACAAAAATATGCAATCCTGATAAAGAGATTATAAACTTTCACAAAATACTGTTGTAGTAAATGGATATAATTTTCTGGAAGTGATTTGGCAACATATATTAAGAAATTTTAAACTATTTAAGCAAATTAATTCAGTCATTACCCTTCAGGGAAAACAATTCTACCAAATTCTAAGAAATATGAACCTAGATTAATATATAGATATATTCACTGTAGCATTATGTTTACTGTATAAAGTTTAAAAAAAAAAACAAAGTGCTCAATCACAGGGTAATGCTTACATGAATTAGATTTATTTGTATAAAAATTACTGAGAAAGTATCATAGAGTATTTGAAAGCAACTTAAATTCATCACATGGAAAGTTTATTCTGATAAAAATAAGGTAAAATAACATGGATATACTATTTTATCTCAGCTATGTAAACAATTGCAAAAGCTAAATCTGAAATCTCTATAAAAGTTGCTTTAAAAGTACATATTTTCTGTTTTCTGTTTTATTGTTTTTATCATGAATATAAGCTTCCCAAGTGTCTCAGTAAAGAATCTGCCTGCTAATGCAGGAGATATGTGTTTGATCTCTGGGTCAGGAAGATCCCTTGGTGGAGGAAATGGCAACCTACTCCAGTATTCTTGCCTGAGAAATCCCGTAGACAGAGAAGCCTGGTGGGCTGCAGACCATGGGATCACAAAGAGTCAGACACAACTTAGCAACCGAAAAACAATAGCAGCAACAACCATGACTATATTTCTTTCTTAAGTGGACAAAATTAGTGGACAAAGGTAATGCAGAATTCCTGCCAGATGAATGATGCCTAGGTATCTAAGTTTCTAGGCATGACTGAATATAATATATTTTTGGTGATAGTAGATATATGCTTGTCAATATCCAAAGGCATGATTGTGGAAATACTTCTGACATTAATATAGTAAATATAATGTGGAAAGACTAGCATATGAGAATATTTCCCCTCTCACTTTATCTTATTCATACTATAACTTGGAATATATTCAAAATCTTGGGATACTTTCACAGAAACATAATGTAGTAAAGTTGTACAAAGAATTTTTAAAATAAATTCTTATTGCCCAGATCAAAAGATTGTGTTTGGATTCTTTGTATACTAAAATCTTGAAAAATCATTTTAACATTGCCTAGTACATTTTACAAGGGACAATTATGACATACTGTGTACATGCAAGAAAATGTTCATTTTAGGAAAGAGGCTCAAATGTTATTATTGAGGAATTTGGAAAAGAATTACAAAATCACATTTGAATTGACAGAACAATGGATATAATATAGTTGTCTTTCATTTCTGACAGTTTTGCCTTAAATAGGCACCACTCAGAAAACTTGATGGGAGATGATCTAATACTTTAAATGATATAAGAAAGACATTATGGAGAAAATGGAATTTTTATATTTTCATCATTTTATTACTTTCATAGTTTATAGATAAATGTATTTACTTGGCATGCTATTTTTTATTCTTTAAAAAATGATGGTTTATTCAAATGTCTTAGATACAACAGATAGCCATTAAATATTTTATTTCTTGGATAGCCTGCCAAGTGAAAAACATATTTCCCTCTATTGAAAGCTAGTTCCTTGAGGAAATTTCTCTGCCTGCAGTTGTGAAACTAATTAATGCTTAATTTCACTGCTACAGCAATGTTGCTGTTATAGAGCAGGAAAAGAAGGTTGACAAAATTTACACAGAAATGTATTTTTGACTTTTTTCCTCAAAAAAAATTGGAAGAAAAAAAATGTATGTCAAAATTTAGAGTTAACATAGAATTTAAGAATTAAAATGTACTTAATGAGAACATGCGGGCTTTTCAGTTGGTGCTAGTGGTAAAGAACCTGCCTGCCAATGCAGGATACATGAGATGCACATATGATTCCTGGGTCAAGAAGATCCCCTGGGGGAGGGCATGGCAATCCATTCCAGTATTCTCGCTTAAAGAGTTTCATGAACAGAGGAACCTGGTGGGCTACTGTCCATAGGGTTGCAAAAGGTCAGACACAACCACATGCAATAAAAGATGACAGCTTTTATTTGAACATTTCTAATTATTTCTACATATTTATATGTAATTTTAATAATTTGATGTCTTTTTTTTTTTAACCAGCATCAAAATAATATTCTTGACTTTGGTAAAAGAAATAATTTCTGCAATTTGCATATACAATTTGATGTCTAGAGTGGATGATTCTCTGCCATTTAATCAACCATATTCTCCATATAGAAATTCCACTGATCTTCTCTAGAATATATTTAATTCTAAAATCACATTTTTCAACATTCTAGATTAAAAAGCTGTCTTATAAGAAATATAATAACCTTAAATTTGCATCTCCATGGCTTGAACTTACTGTTTTGCTTTGTTAAATTAGGCTATTTCTTCCTTGTTTTCTATTTTCTGAAATTGTGATCTTGCCCTAGAGGCGCTACAAAATATTTCTTAAGATTTTCAAGAGACATTGGCCATTTACCATTCTATCTATAATTTTGGATGTTGTCAATTTATTTTGGCTGAAGAATATCATTATGTAATGGAGCAGGACCCGATGAGGACTTCCTGGTATAGATCCCTCACCTACATCCTAGTTTAGCTTTTTTCGGAAGTACTTAAGATACTAACATCCAATGAACAGTTCCTGAGTTGTTACAGATGATAAAATCACTATGGAAGAGATTAACTACTTGATGTCCGTGAGTCTTCAGACCTATTGGAGTGTCAGTATTGGTAATGTTAACACTAGGGACAGCACCCTGTTACCTCACCATCAACCAATCAGAGAACTTCGTATGAGTGATCGCATACCCTGGGACTCCCTTTTCTCACCTTGCCTCTAAGAATGCTTTGTTGAAACAGAATAGGGAGTTTGGACTTTTTGAGCATTAACTGTCCCAAACTCCTTGTAATGGAACCTTGCAGTCAACACTGCACTTTCCTTCACCGCAACCCAGTGTCAGAACCAAATCTGAGTTCAGTAACAATTTTACTGACAGTACAATTTTACCAAAATTCTTCAGACTGTACTTTATGTCTGCCACATTTTGGTTTGAATTTTCCAAACATCAGCTACTATTTCTTGTCATTCCAATTTATTTATCTTTCACTATAAATTGTATTCAAACTACAATAAAAGTATTGCAGACTTAGTGTAGTCTTTTCAGTGGGGTGTTGTATTTGACTTGTCATATCAGTTATGCAAGGCACAGATTTTCTATCAACTATTCCAAATCTCCTGATATGGTCTTAAAGATTCTATGGTTATAAAAATGTAAGCTCAGTTAACTTCTTGTTTCACTCCTGACCATGTTAACAATGCCAGATGAATCCTCTGTCCAGAACACTGAGCAACTCCATAGATTTGTCCAAGACAAATGCTCTATGTAATTTGAAGGTCAGGGAAAGTAAAACAATTGTTGCCAAGAATCATTGAGTTTCACTTTACCCTTAATCATTTTGCTTCAGAGACAAAACTTAAAGGAATTCATTAAGAAACTTTAAGGTATTGGTAAGAGAGATAAGAATGCGAGTAAATGTGTTTTAGGGAGAGGCACAACAGTGTTACATTTAACATGACAGTGACTCGTGTTGTGTTGAGATGGATCCACTAGGAGAAGGAAATAACCTATTACATCCTCTATGGATATATTTTTACTGTTGTTAAGAAAATAAAGCATATCTATTTCTGAAATTTTCTGTAATAGTAATCTGGCAAGTAATATTCTTAACAGACCTTAGAATACTATGACTATCTAATGAAAATTTTCTATGTCAAAAAAAACCCAATCATAGTTATTTCTAATATTCCTTTTCTTCTACTATCAATTTGTCTTTTATATCTTTGATTATAAATCAGTATTGATTAGTTGACATGATCCTTGATATAACAATGTAAAATACTCAACAGTTTTCATGGATTTAAAATATACAGGTTTGAAGTAGCTCAATATTTCACTTTTTAATTCAATATGCTGATTAATATTTAGTCTGTACTCACTCAATTTAAAAAATGATAGTTACAATATTCTCCATGGTATGAGATAGTAATTCTTTTTTAATAAGACAAAAATGAGCAAGCTGTCATGACCTGCCTGACTTAGGGAAATGATAGTAGAATGCAAATATTATAATACAGAGAACTATATTGAATGCCTTGTAATAATTAAAGCAGAACAGAAACTGAAAAATATATGTATATAGATAGATAGATAGCAAGATAGATACATGTGGGACTTCCCAGGTGGTGCTAGTGGTAAAGAACACCCCTGCAATGCCAGGGACATAAAAGATGTGTTTTTGATTCTTGGGTCTGGATGATCCCCTGGAGAAGGACATAGCAACCTACTCCTGTATCCTTGCCTGGAGAATCACATGGACAGAAGAACCTGGCAGGCTACAGCCCATGGGGTCACACCTAGTTAAACACAACTGAAGCGATGTAATATACACATGATACGTGAATGTACATGTATATGTTTTATATATATATATATATATATATGAATCACTTAGCTGTACACCTGAAACTAACACAATATGGTAAATCAATTACTTCAATTAAAAAAACAAAAGCCTAAATGGCACTACCAAAAGTAAGGAAGCCCTGTTGAGGCTTCATTAAATAAGACCATTTCATAATCCATCCTCCTATTTTAGGCTCTGACACTGTAGTGACAAAAATAACTGGATGTTTTTATTTTATTTAAAATATATAAAATGATTCTTTGTATGTCAAGCATGACAGAAACCAACGGATGAATGGAATATACACACAAACTAGAAATAATACCAGGAATTCCTTACTTTGCAGTGGAGATGATCTTTGTCGATTTTTTCCCTGAAAGAAATGTGTGTCCTATCCCTTCTTTTTTTCTTTAAGTTGTTTCTAATTGATCTGTGCCTGTGCATGGTAGTTCACTATGAATTTCTAACACAGACAATATTAAAACCTTCCTTTATTATTTAATAGGAGAACAAAGTGATGTTGAATGTTACATAAATTATTTTTTCTTTACTACTTAAAAGCTTTTTCCCTATGGACATCCCATGTCATACTAGCAAATCTTATTTCTAACACGTTGGCTTCTATGTTAAACTTGACCATATGTATGGCCACTTGCTGCTTCTTCAGAGCTTTGCGACCTAGCCCATCATGCACTTTTATAGTTGAAGTATATTGAATGGAAATGTTAATGCTTTAGCAACTCATGAGGCTTCCGTGAGCAAAATCCTCTGCCAAGAAAACAGTACTGTATTTGCTATTCTTGTACTCTCTGTGTCATTAAATATAACTGGGATGTGTGTTGCTGACTCAGATAAAAATAAACCACCTTCAAGAATTTTTAAAGGTAAAACAGGGAACAGAATCTTTCAAATAATGGACAGGACGTGACTAGTTTCTATGTTCTTACAGTAATGATGGTAGTGCTAGCTCTTTGACTTAGAACTTGAAGAAAAGAAATGTAGGCTTACTTGAAAATAATCCAAAAAAAATCAATATACATTTGTATTACAGTTGAGGTAAAGCATACATTTCTCATTCATGTCATAGAATTCCAGAGTTTGCCAAATATGGCTAAAAGTCATTGCTTTAGACATTCCAATCTTTTAACTGTTATTTTAAGTACCTTTAAGGTGTGTACAGTGCTGAACTCAGTCACTCAGTCGTGATCAACTCTATTTGACCCCATGGAGCCTGCCAGGCTCCTCTGTCCATGGAATTCTCTAGGCAAGAATACTGGAATGGGTTGCCATTCCCTTGGACCTTCCCAACACAGGGATCCAACTTAGGTCTCCTTTGTCTCCTGTATTGGCAGGTGGATTCTTTACCACTGAACCATCTGGAAAGCCTGTGCATTCATGCTCAATTATCTGGCAGGATTATTTCCCACCTTCTTTAACTCTGATTTGGATAAATTTGGGGATCTGGGATGACACTGACACAATATAGCAAGATCTGAACCTCTGAACTACTGATTGCTGCTGCTGCTGCTAAGTTGCTTCGGTCGTGTCCAGCTCTATGCAACCCCATAGACAGCAGCTCACCAGGCTCCCCCATCCCTGGGATTCTCCAGGCAAGAACACTGGAGTGGGTTGCCATTTCCTTCTCCAATGCATGAAAGTGAAAAGTGAAAGGGAAGTCGCTTAGTCGCGTCCGACTCTTCTCGACCCCATGGACTTCAGCCCACCAGGCTCCTCCGTCTGTGGGATTTTCCAGGCAAGAGTACTGGAGTGGAGTGCCATTGCCTTCTCCGAACTACTGATTAAGAATTCCCATTTGAACTATATATGAATGAGTCATTGAGGTTTTTTATTATTTACTTTCTCAGGTATAAGAGTTGCACATCTAACATGGAAAATTTTCCAGGGTGTATCCATTTTTCAATCAATTCCTGAAATATAGGACATTAGCTTTAGAACAAAAAGGAAACTGACTTTTGACTCTTTCCATCTAAGGGGAATGGCTTAAGAAAGAGTGGTAGTATTGTTTTTAATTTATTTTAGGAAGATATCATGTGGGACAGATGAGTTAAAGAAATAATTAGTTATCTTGCTGGCATAAATGAGAGTCATGAAGAGCATCTAGAGTTTTAGCAATGAAATATTAGAAAAAAAAGAATGCTTTTAGATATCAAACAATAAGAGATGCCACTGAGAAAGAACTTGGGAGGGAATGGATCATTAAGACATAGCTCTATGACAACGACCAGATTAACAATGTGCCTATCCCTAAATTAATATTAAAGGGAGTTTTATCTGCCATTAAAATGGAAGACCAGGAGATGTGATTTAAGAAATAAAATTCTAGATATATCACTGGCACATGGAACTTAGTAGCAAAAATCAGAATCCTATTGATAATCAAAGAAAGCAAATGTCTAAAATTACACAAACTTAATCCATAAATGCATTTGAGCCTTAGGCTCTCAAACACTCACTGCAGGTGCAGACACAGATGGATATGGACCAAAAAACAAGAACTATGAGTGAAAAGAAGACATTAAACTTTTATTCAAACAGTCCAAGAGCACTCTTCTGCAGGGAGTAAGTAGCTTAAGAGATTTACATATTAGATTGTGGAAGATCAGAAATGGCTCACTCTTCACATTTTTGGCAGAGGTGAGGGACTTAGATGCATTAGACATGGGACAGGATTGTGGAGCTGTAAGACTGGGGCCGCTGTTTAGCAGATCTTGGTGGGTCAGCTTGAGTTTAACAAGAGGAGTGAGGAGGAATTGCTTTGTTAGAGTTAGCAGAAGATTTTGTAAGAGAGGCTAAAGAGTAGATTGTGGTGGACTGCAATTTTTTTTTTTTTTTTCTTTACCTATACTCACAATCTCCTCTTTCTAGAAACAGACCCATGCCACACTTCCAAACTCTCTCTGGTATTTATGAACATAGGATGGGCACTGAAACAATGTGCACCATCCTGAGACCTGACCCTCAGAAACCTCTCACCAAACTTTTGATGAGGATAAGCACAGTGTTCTTAACACACAGAGGAAAGGACACTGGAACCACAGGTGAGAAGAGTCTAGGATGCCTGAATTACTGCTTGGACATCACTTCTTGCCCATCCTAAATACCCATTTAAATTTCATGTGACAAATAGCTAAACCTCTATTGAGTTACGCCATTGAGACTGTGTAGATTATTTCAGCAGGCAGCCGTTGAATGAAGCTCAATACCTGTATTTTGTCCTGCATTCTTGTTCAGTGGCAGCTTCTGCTCTGCTTTTCTGTCCCCTGGCATGCTACATCTTTGTAAAGTGTTATATTGCACTGTATTGGGCAGGAAAATAGCTTTATGCCTGGAGAGCTTGCAACACAACCTTTATTTTCATCAATGGAAAGAATCACAGGTACTATGCTCTTTTGCATGTGAGCATCTCCCTACTTGTAACATTTCTGTAAGCCCATGCAACCAAGTATATATTGTTTTTTGGGACTCCTGTTAGTCAAGGATACCTGTTAGTATCCTTGTTGGATACCTGTTAGAAACATGTTAGTAACCTTCTGTTAGTCAATTTACCCGGAGAAGGCAATGGCACCCCACTCCAGTACTCTTGCCTGGAAAATCCCATGGATGGAGGAGCCTGGTGGGCTGCTGTCCATGGGGTCCCTAAGAGTCAGACACGACTGAGCGACTTCACTTTCACTTTTCACTTTCCTGCATTGGAGAAGGAAATGGCAACCCACTCCAGTGTTCTTGCCTGGAGAATCCCAGGGACGACAGAGCCTGGTGGGCTGCCGTCTATGGGGTCACACAGAGTCAGACATGACTGAAGCGACTTAGCAGCAGCAGCATACACTTATCAGAAATATTCCCATTGTAGATTCAGTCCAAATTTTCCTTTCATAATTTCCTTTCTCCAGGCTGCTAGCTGAAGAAGTTGGCTCATGTGGAAGTTGAAGGTCAGTTAAAAAATGCACTCCATTAATTTTTTTAAATCTCATCCTTTATTACTCACCTCCCCCATTATCCACTATTCTAACCATGGTGACATTCCATCCCTTCTTTTAGCATGCCAAGTACCCTTCAATCTCAATGTTTGGGGCACTATTTTCTCTGCCTGGAGTACTCTTACACCTCACTGTATGACTGCTATATTTTGTTTGTTTGTTTGTTTTACCATAGAAACTTCAATTCAAATGTTAACTCAGAAAATTTTTCTCCATCTCTTGTAAAAAAACAGTTATTTTAAATTCCATTAAGCTACTTTGTCTTCCCTGGTGGCTCAGACGGTAAAGCACCTGTCTGTAATGCAGGAGACCAGGGTTCGATTCCTGGGTTGGGAAGATCCCCTGGAGAAGGAAATAGCAGTCCACTCCAGTAGTCTTGCCTGAAAAAATCCCATGGACAGAAGAGCTTGGTAGGCTATAGTCTATGGAATTGCAAAGAGTTGGACATGATTGAGTGACTTCACTTTCACTTTTAAGCTACTTTATTATTTTTATCACTTATCATTCTCTGAAACTATTTACTTTACCCGTTCTACACTTTATTTACTGAATCAGTTTCATAAAATCAATACTCGATCTGTACCCTCAATATTATACTCACAACATTACAATTGTGTCATAATGTCACAGTATTAAACCACAAATGGTGGTTGATGAAAACCTGGAATAGATTAACTAATATATTATAGATAAAGAGCAATTAGAGACTATAGTTTGGGTCCAAAGCTTAAACTGGGTTTTCTCATTGTCATTCTGAATTGTCCAGTTACTTGCAGATGCAGCTGCTGGAAAACCATAGGAAACTACATCAGGCCATGATTCATGTTTTTCACTTCTTAAAGTCCTCGCTGGAAAAAGCACAAGCAGGAATCAAGATTGCTGGGAGAAATATCAATAACCTAAGATATGCAGATGACACTAGCCTTATGACAGAAAGTGAAGAGGAACTGAAAAGCCTCCTGACGAACGTGAAAGGGAGAGCGAAAAAGTTGGCTTAAAGCTCAACATTCAGAAAACTAAGATCATGGCATCCAGTCCCATCACTTTATGGCAAATAGATGGGGGAACAGTGGCTGACTTTATTTTTCTGGGTTCCAAAATCACTGCAGATGGTGATCACAGCCATGAAATTAAAAGATTCTTACTCCTTGGAAGGAAAGTTATGAGCAACCTAGACAGAATGTTAAAAAGCAGAGACATTACTTTGCCAACAAAGGTCTGTCTAGTCAAGGCTATGGTTTTTCCAGTGGTCATGTATGGATGTAAGAGTTGGACTATAAAGAAAGCTGAGCACTGAAGAATTGATGCTTTTGAACTGTGGTGTTGGATAAGACTCTTGAGAGTCCCATGGACTGCAAGGAGGTCCAACCAGTGCATCCTAAAGGAGTTCAATCCTGGGTATTCATTGGAAGGACTGATGTTGAAGCTGAAACTCCAATACTTTGGCCACCTGATGTGAAGAGCTGACTCATTTGAAAAGACCCTGATGCTGGGAAAGATTGAGGGCAGGAGGAAAAGGGGATGACAGAGGATGAGATGGTTGGATGGCATCATCGACTCGATGGACATGGATTTCAGTGGACTCCAGGAGTTGGTGATGCAAAGGGAGGCCTGGTGTGCTGCCGTTCATGGGATCATGGAGAGTCAGACATGACTAAGTGACTGAACTGAACTGAACTGAAAGTACAGTCCTTTCTACTATATGAATGGCTAACATGGAAAGAGAAAGAGGGAGCCAGAACCACATGATTCTGCTGAATATCAGCTGTGTGTGCTCAGTCACTCAGTTGTGTCTGCCTCTTTGTGACCCTATGGACTGTATCTTACCAGGCTCCTCTGTCCATGGGATTTTCCAATCAAGAATACTGGATGGGTTACCATTCCCTTCTCCAGAGGATATTCCCAACCCAGGGATGGAACCCACATCTCCTGAGTCCCCATCAGCTGTAACCACTCCCAAATATTACCTTGGGTAAGTCAATAGGGGAGAAGTGTAAGTGGGTAAGGGGACTGGAGAGAAATTGCAAAAAAATTCTCTCCTAGGTAGTTCTCTTCAGTGTAGTGCTAATTAGGACTTAGAAAAATCTAACACAGACATATGAAAACAAAACAGAATATAAGGCCTGTTATGGCTGACAAGCCCAGGAATTGAATTAGCCTCAGACTCAGCATGACAAGAGACTTCATATTAATAGTAAGATAATTTAGTTTCTCTTTACCTCTTAACCTTGCATCTTTTTTTTTTAAATGGGCTGCTCTTACAGGTTACTTAGGGTGACCTCAGTCATTGTTCACCATTAGTTTTAATTCTACTGTCATATTAGGAAAAAGGGGACAAAGGTCGACTTAAAGTCCTAGCAAAATCTCATTGCATATCCTTGGCTCTTCCTGAGTCCCTTGGGCATCCTTGGAGCAATCTCTAATGCAACGAAACATAGCCTGATATCTAGCCATTTATGAGCACACACCAACTTCAACAGCTACGGTCTTGAGAGGAGCAGTGGTTCCCAAAGTAGATTATGACACTATTATTTAAAATGAAGTAATAAATTATTGTCATTCTAATACTTGTTTTTAACCACCAAAGGAGTGAAGCATAAGATTTTAATGAAAATATAAAGAGAAAGGAAATTCACATTCACCCCCCATCATGAAATAAAATGTGCTATATTTTCACAAGTTGAATAATCTGGTCAGGATCAGACCCTCTTAACACATTCAAAGTTCAGGGCAAGAGCATGGAGGCTCATAAAGAATTTTTGTAAATGAATAAATTAATCCATGCTATTCAATCATCCAGTCATGTCAATTCTTTGAGACCCCATAGACTGAAGCACTCCAGACCTCCCTGTGACTCATCATCTCCTGAAGTTTGCCCAAGTTCATGTCCGTTGTATTGGTGATGCCATCCAGCCATCTCATCTTCTGACACCCTCTTCTTCTGCCCTCAATCTTTCACAGCATCAGGGACTTTTACAATAAGTCAGCTGTTCACATCAGATGACCAAAATCCTGGAGTTTCAACTTTAGCATTAGTCCTTCTGAGTATTTAGGGTTGATTTCCCATAAGATTGATTGGTTTGATCTCCTTGCTGTCCTAGGAAATCAGGAGACTTCTCCAGCACCATAGTTTGAAGGCATAAACTCTGATATTCAGCCTTCTTTATGGTCCAGCTCTCACAATGATACATGACCACTGGGAAGACCATAGCCTCAACTATATGGAAATTTGTCCACAGAGTAATGTCTCTGCTCTTCAACACACTGTCTAGGTTTGTCATAGCTTTTTTGTCAAGAACCAAACATCTTCTGATTTCATGGCTGCAGTCACCATCCGTAATGATTTTAGAGCCCAAGAAGAGGAAATCTGTCACTATTTCCACCTTTTCTCCCCTTTATTTGCCATGAAGTAATGGGGCTGGATGGCATGATCTTAGTTTTTCTAATGTTTAGTCTTAAGCTGGCTCTTTCACTCTCCTCCTTCACCCTTATCAAGAGGCCTTTTAGTTCCTATTTGCTTTCTGTCATTAGAGTGGTATCATCCATGTATCTGAGGTTGTTGATGTTTTTCCTGCCTGTCTTGATTTCATATAAGGTCTGTTCTATTGAAAGTTATAAATTAAAGAATTATAAAATATATGGAATTTTTATTCTAATCATACAAAATTTGTACAATTTATCAAAATACAAACTGTGATAAATGTAAAGGATAAATTATGATTATTTTTTCCTGTAAAATATTTATAATTATAAATTAGTATTAAAGGCAAAATACCAAATACAGTGGATGATAAAATTTGTAATCATGCTTAGGTAAAACTTAATGATTTGATTTATTAATTTATATGATGTATTTTCTAAAAACAAAACTATAAAAAAAATAAAAACAAAACTATAGCAATAGTTTAGCATTTAATGTATATTTTATTGCTTTAATATAAGGATTTAATATCATGCTTTATGTGTTATTTCTAGAACTCCATGTACAACTTTGAGCTATATGCATTTTACCATATTGAAAATGTTCCTCACTTGCTATGTCCAACTCGTGCACTTATCAAAGTATCTTTTAAAATCTAGTATATGCAAAAATATGTTATATTCATAAAATACTAAGATTTTAATGCCATGTCTGAAGTTGTTTCCACATTTGACACGTGCTTTTCAAAAGTTTATTTTTTATTGGTGGATAATTTCTTTACAATGTTATGTTGGCTTCTGCCATTTATCAGCATGAATCAGCCAGAGGTATACACATATCCCTTCCCTCTTAACCCTTCTTCCCACCTCCCACCCTGTCCAAACCCATCTAGGTTATCACAGAGCAACAGGCTGAGCTCCTTCCCATTAGCTATCTATTTTTACTTACTTTCAAGTGAAACTGTTCAGAAAAATGACCCTCCAAGATCTCCCTTTGACAGGCACAGTCAGGACTCTGAACCGCAGCCTTCATGCTTTCTGAACTTGCCTAAGTAATCATTTTAAACTTGCATTCCTTATTGCTTACATGAAGAACCGTGGTTTGTGTTTTGCTCAGATCAGTGTTCAGAACAGATGCTTTTTAAAATGCCAATGCAGTTTTCAGCCACAATCACTGAGTCAGGGTTTAAATACAACATCTGGCACTATATGTCAGCACCTGAGGTAAATAACACTCTTAGTGATGTACTTGTCTAGCCCAATAAACGTGTTTATTTGAAACTGTCATGGGTAGATGCTATGATTTATTATAGCTCGTGCTTCTTGAAAATACTCTACCCCCCCCAGTTCAATAGAATATTTAGACAAACAGCAGTGCTGGTTTTCCCCACATCATCTTCTGTTATCCAGGTACTCAGATAGAAAGACTGGAGAACAGGATTTGAGTAATGAGATAGAGAATTCTGTGAGAATGGTAGTTCTTTAGTAAGACAAATATAAAATGACAGCCAATGGCTACTTCCACAGCATCTGAACTTCCTCTTTGTTTTAATGCAGACCAAATCATTGGAGCTTACCTAAAGATTACTAAAAGATTACCATAAGATTCCTAAACCACCAATACTCATGTGAAATATGTATCTTTGAGTTTTTATGAAAAATGATTTTCAGAAGCAACTGAAATAATAAAATTACTTTTAACAACAAAATTGATAGAACAGAATGTATTCAAATATATGACCAGATCAGGATATATAAAATGAAACTTACCTTCAGAATAACCAAATAGATATTACTTATAATAATTTGAGTATTAACAGAATATAGACATGCTTTTTGTGTTTCAGAAAAATGCACCAGATTTAAGATAATTAAAAATGGTAGGCAATATTGTGTATTGTGTCATAAGACATAAAGCCACAACCTTGTAAAAGTTACTAGATCAAAATGTTAAATAATAAAAATTTACCTTTATGGTACAGATTGTTATAACTCGCGTACGTTTATATGAGATTTTCTTAATATCATAATTTCTTTGCTACTATTAAAATATTACATAGTCATTCTTTTTATTGATTATTGACTTGTAGATAGCTTTTAAAGCTATTTGAGAAGCTAAATGTTCTTCTTGGTTAAATATTTCCTAGTACAAAATATCTTGGAACAAACAACTTATCTATAGTATTATGATGACTGTACTTCCAGGTTTGCCAATGCAGGAAATTTGTCAAATATGCTAAAAAAAGGTTTATCACATAAAATATATCTTACATACAAAGAATTTTGGACATAAAATTCAGATATGATAACTGGATTGGCAGAATTTATACTATTAATAACAAGTTCATAAAAATGCTCTCATTTACCATGCCTTTATGGGGCTTCCCATGTGGCTCAGTGGTAAAGAGTTGTCTTGCCAGTGCAGGAGAACCAGGTTTGATCTTTGGGTCAGAAAGATCCACTGGAGAAGGAAATGACAACGCACTCCAATATCTTTGCCTGGGAAATACCATGGGCAAGGAAGCCTTCCCATGGAGTCACAAAGAGTTGGACACAATTTAGTGACTGAGCATGCACGCACACAATATTCTCAATGAAAAACAAAACGTGTTTTTCATTTATACATTGCATACTGTTATATACACTAAATGAGCAGAAGGTTGGTATGATGGCATGAAAATATTTGATAACACACATGAATATAGGCTCATGCTATATTATCAGTCGACTGCCAAATTTTCCTGTTTTTTTGACAGTTTGCTGCTACTGCTAAGTTGCTTCAGTCGTGTCCGACTCTGTGCGACCCCATAGATGGCAGCCCAACAGGCTCCCCCGTCTCTGTCCCTGGGATTCTCCAGGCAAGAACACTGGAGTGGGTTGCCATTTCATTCTCCAATGCATGAAAGTGGAAAGTGAAAGTGAAGTCACTCAGTCGTGTCCGACTCCTAGCGACCCCATGGACTACAGCCCACCAGGCTCCTCCATCCATGGGATTTTCCAGGCAAGAATACTGGAGTGGGTTGCCATTGCCTTCTCCAATTTTTGATAGTTTGAGCACCCACAAAGCATGTTATAGGCTTAATCAGAAACAGCCTCCTTCTGACATATTGATTTAACCATGCTTAGTTATTATGACTATTGTGCTTTATTTTACACATAATTTTATCTTATGTGAGTGGTGTGTGGGTGTGTGCATGTGTGTGCTGTGACTATGTGTAAGTGTAAGTACATGTGTGCCCAGATCTATTTTAAGATTCATGCATGCAGCTGGAATATTGATTTTATTAGTGCTTGCTTTAATGGAAAAATAATATTTTTACTACTCCCTGGCCCCAGTTCTTCACATTTACATCATTTAAAACAATTTTTGTAGTCTTGATAAGTATCATGGTGAAGGCATTACATTAGTCAATGATTAGCCATTAACATTATTGAAATATATGATTACATATATTTTGTTGGAAAGGGTTGGCTAAAATTTTGATTACAGCAAGGTGCTACAAGGTTTTCAGAAGTGTCAGAAAGTCTCTTTAAATGTATTGAATTCCTTTAATGCCAGAAGTCAGTAAAGAAAAATAAGCAGTTATATAAAGACTTTTGTTACCCTATGTATACTGTCACTTAAGTTGTGTTCAACTCTTTGTGACCCTGTGGACTGTAGCCTACCAAACTCTTCTGTCAATGGGATTCTTTGGGCAAGAATACTGGAGTGGATTGTCATGACCTCTTCCATGGGATCTTCCCGACCCAGGGATCAAACAAGCATCTCTTACATCTCCTGTATTCGCAGACAAACTCTTTACTACTAGTGCTGCCTCAGAAGCCCTGATTACTCTATGATCTTGTAAAAATACACAACCTCTGTACCAAATCATGCATTCCTCAAGAAGCCACACATTCAAAATGAACTTTGGGTTTTCAAAAGAGCCTATTGTAAGCTGCAGATTTAAACAGTGTTAGACTTCAATTTATGAGAAAAACACTCCCTTGTGTAATCAAGTTTATGAACAGATTATGAATAGTTACTTCTTTTTAATCAATGAAATTATTTTAAGTCATGCAGCTAAAGGCAAGTGGTCAGGAAATACAAAACGCATAAACCGTTTCCATAGCTATTTAAATAATAAAACTTTTTTTAGCTACTAGGACTAGTATCTTAAAATATATATCATTAAATCATGGAAATAATCTTAAGGGGATATAATACTTTTTTTTTCTCTTTTAACTCATCTTTCTATAGTGGAACAGCTAAGAAACCATGTGAAGTTAGCAATGTATGATATGTAGAAGACTAGAGGGACTTCCTTGGTGGATAAGCAGTAAAGAATCTGCCTACAATGCAGGAGATCCAGGTTAAATTCCTAGGTTGGGATGATCCCCTTGGGTAGGCCATAGCAACCCACTCTAGAACTCTTGCCTAGAGAATTCCATGGACAGAGGATCCTGTCAGGCTATAATTCATAGGGTTGCACAGAACTGGACATGACTGAAGTGACTAAGCAGCATCAGAAGAAGATGGGAGATCTCTTCAAGAAAATTAGAGATACCAAGGGAACATTTCATTCAAGGATGGGTGTCATCAAGGACAGACACAGTAAGTACCTATCAGAAGCAGAAGAGACTAAGAGATGGAAAAGATACACTGAAGAATTATACAAAAAAGTCTCAGTGATCCACATAACCATGATGGTGTGGTCACTCACCTAGAGTCAAACATCCTGGAGTGTGAAGTTAAGTGGGCCTTAAGAACCATTACTATGAACAAAGCTAGTGGAGGTTATTGAATTCCAGCTGAGCCACTTCAAATCCTAAAAGATGATTCTGTGAAAGTGCTGCAGTCTATATGCAGGCAAATTTGGAAAACTCATCAGTGGTCACTGGACTGGAAAATGTCAGTTTTCATTCCAGTCCCAAAGAAGGCAATTCTAAAGAATGTTCAAACTACCATATACTTGTGCTCATTTCACATGTTAGTAAGTTCATGCTCAAAATTCTTCAAGCTCTTTTTCTGCAGTACATGAATCAAGAACTTGCAAATGTACAAGCTGGGTTTCAGAAGAAACAGAGATCAAATTGCCAACATTTGTTGGATCATGGAGAGGGCAAGGAAATTCCAGAAAGACATCTGTTTCTGCTTCATTGACTATGCTAAAACCTTTCACTGTGTGGATCACAACAAATCAGAAAATTCTTAAAGAGATGGGAATACCAAAGCACCTTACCTGTTTCCTGAGAAACCTGTATGCTAGTTAAGAAGCAAAAGTTGGAACCAGACATGAAAAACTGACTAGTTTAAATATGGAAAGGAGTACATCAAGGCTGTACATTGTCACCCTGCTTATTTAACTTCTATGCAGAGTACATCGAGCTTCCCTGGTAACTCAGAAGGTAAAGAATCTGTCTGCAATGCAGGAGACCTGGGTTTAACCCTGTGTAATGAAGATCTCCAGGAGTAGGAAATGGCAACCCACTCCAGAACACTTGCCTGGAAAATTTCACGGACAGAGGAACTCGTTGGGACAAAGACCAAGAGGTTGCAAAGAGTTGGACACGAGTGAGCAACTAAAACTTTCACTTTAACTTTCAGAGTTGTTGTTATTCAGTCACTCAGCCATATCCAACTCTTTGAGATCCCATGGCCTGCAGCTCACCAGACTTCCCTATTCTTCACAGTCTCCTGAAGTTTGCTCAAACTCAAGTCCATTGAGTCGGTGATGCCATCCAGCCATCTTGTCCTCTCTTGTCCTCTTCTCTCCAGCAGCACGGCCTTTTCTAATGAGTTGGGTTTTCACATCAGGTGGCCAAAGTATAGGAGTTTCAACTTCAGCATCAGTCCCTCCAATGATTCTTCAGGATGGATTTCCTCTATGACTGATTGGTTTGATCTCCCTGCAGTCGAAGGAATTCTCAAGAATCTTCTCCAACATCACAGAACTTTCAGAGTACATTATGGGAAATGCCAGGCTGGATGAATCACGAGCTAGAATCAAGATTGCTGAAAGAAATATCAACAACCTCAGATATGCAAATAAAACCACTCTAATGGCAAAACCCAGTTTCCCCTAAGTCAGTATATCTCATCAGGAAGCTTGCATAAGCCTCTTATCCTTCTCCATCAGAGGGCAGACAGACTGAAAACTACAATCACAGAAAACTAACCAATCTAATCACATGCCTTTTCTAACTCAATGACACTATGAGCCATGCCTTGTGGGGCCACCCAAGACAGATGGGTCATGGTGGAGAGTTCTGACAAAATGTGGTCCACTGGAGAAGGGAATGGCAAGCCACTTCAGTATTCTTGCCTTGAGAACCCCATGAACAGTTTGAAGAGGCAAAAAGATAGGACACTGAAAGATGAACTCCCCAGGTTGGTAGGTGCCTAATATGCTACTGGAGATGAGTGGAGAAATAACTCCAGAAAGAATGAAGAGACAAAGATAAAGCAAAAACAACACCCGGTTGTGGATGTGACTGGAGATGGAAGTAAGGTCCGATGCTGTAAAGAGCAATATTGCCTAGGAACCTGGTATGTTAGGTCCATGAATCAAGGCAAATTGGAAGTGGTCAAACAGGAGATGGCAAGACTGAACATTCATATACTAGGAGTCAGCAAACTAAAATGGACTGGAATGGGTGAATTTAACTCAGATGACCATTGTATCTACTACTGTGGGCAGGAATCCCTTAGAAGAAATGGAGTAGCCATCATGGTCAACAAAAGAGTCCAAAATGCAGTACTTGGACGCAATCTCAAAAACAACTGAATGATCTCTGTCCATTTCCAAGGCAAATCACTCATAACCATGGTAATCCAACTCTGTGCCCTGGTCAGTAATGCTAAAGAAGCTGAAGTTGAATGGTTCTATGAAGACCTACAAGACCTTCTAGAACAAACACTCCCAAAAGATATGCTTTTCATTATAGGGGACTGGAAGGCAAAAGTATGAAGTCAAGAAACACCTGGAGTAACAGGTAAATTTAATCTTGGAGTACAGAAGGAAGCAGGGCAAAGGCTAACAGAGTTTTGCCAAGAGAACACACTGATGATAGCAAACACTCTCTTCCAACAACACAAAAGAAGACTCTACACATGGACATCACCAGATGGTCAACACCAAAATCAAATTGATTATATTCCTTGCTGCCAAAAATTGAGAAACTCTATAAAATCAGCAAAAATAAGGCCGGGAGCTGACTGTGGCTCAGATCATGAATTCCTTATTGCCAAATTCAGATTTAAATTGAAGAAAGTAGGGAAAGCCACTAGACCATTCAGGTATGGCCTGTATCAAATCCCTTATGATTATACAGTGGAAGTGAGAAATAGATTTAAGGGATCTGATAGACAGAGTACCGGGTGAACTATGGACAGAGATTCGTGACATTGTACAGGAGACAGGAATCAAGACCATCCCCAAGAAAAAGAAAGGCAAAAAAGCAAAATGGCTGTCTGAGGAGGCCTTAGAAAAGCTGTGGAAAGAAGAGAAGTGAAAAGCAAAGGAAAAAAGGAAAGATATACCCATTTGAATACAGAGTTCCAAAGAATAGCAAGGAAAGATAAGAAAGGCTTCCTTAGCAATCAATGCAAAGAAATAGAGGAAAACAATAGAATGGGAAAGACTAGAGAACTCTTCAAGAAAATAAGGGGGAAGGCAATGGCAACCCACTCCAGTACTGTTGCCTAGAAAATCCCATGGATAGAGGAGCCTGGTAGGCTGTAGTCCATGGGGTCCCACACAGTGGGACATGACTGAAGCAACTTACAAGCAGCAGCAGCAAGACAATTACAGGTCCCAAGGGAACATTTGATGCAAAGATGGGCACAATAAAGGACAGAAATGTTACGGACATAAAGAAGCAGAAGATGTTAAAAACAGGTGACAAGAATACATAGAAGAACTGCACAAAATGATCTTAACCACCCAAATAATCACGATGGTGTGATCACTCACCTAGAGCCAGGCATCCTGGAATGTGAAGTCAAGTGGGCCTTAGAAAGCAACACTATGAACAAAGCTAGTGGAGGTGATGGAATTCCAGTTGAGCTACTTGAAATCCTAAAAGATGATGCCATGAAATTGATGCACTCACCATGCCAGCAAATTTGGAAAACTCAGCAGTGGCCACAGGACTGGAAAGGTCAGTTTTCATTCCAATCCCAAAGAAAGGCAATGTCAAAGAATGTACAAACTACCACACAGTTGCACTTATTGCACGCGCTAGTAAAGTAATGCTCAAAATTCTCTAAGCCAGGCTTCAGCAATATGTGAACCATGAACTTACATATGTTTAAGCTTATTTTAGAAAAGGCAGAAGAACCAGAGATCAAATTGCCAACATCGGCTGGACCATTGAAAAAAAAAGAGAGTGCCAGAAAGACATCTATTTCTGCTTTATTGACTATGCCAAAGCCTTTGTGTGGATCACAGTAAACTGTGGAAAATTCTGAAAGAGATGGGAATACCAGACCACCTGACCTGTCTCTTGAGAAACCTGTATGCAGATCAGGAGCAACAGTTAGAACTGGACATGGAACAACAGGCTGGTTCCAAATAGGAAAAAGAGTAAGTCAAGACTGTATATTGTCACCCTGCTTATTTAACTTATATGCAGATTACATCATGAGAAATCCTGGGCTGGAAGAAGCACAAGCTGGAATCAAGATTGCCAGGAGAAATATCAATAACTTCAGATATGCAGATGACAACACCCTTATGGCAGAAAGTGAAGAGGAACTAAAAAGCCTCTTGATGAAAGTGAAAGAGGAGAGTGAAAAAGTTGGCTTAAAGCTCGACATTCAAAAAACCAAGATCATGGCATCCAGTCCCATCACTTCATGGCAAATTATGGGGAAACAGTGGAAACGGTGGCAGACTTAATTTTTGGGGGCTCCAAAATCACTGCAGATGGTGATTGCAGCCATAAAATTAAAAGACACTAACTCCTTGGAAAGAAAGTTATGACCAACCTAGACAGCATATTAAAAAGCAGAGATATTACTTTGCCAACAAAGTCTGTTTAATCAAGGCTATGGTTTTTCCAGTAGTCATGTATGGATGTGAGAGTTGGAATATAAAGAATGCTGATTGTGGAAGAATTGATGCTTTTGAACTGTGGTGTTGCAGAAGACTCTTTGAGAGTCCCTTGGACTGCAAGGAGATCCAGCCAGCCCATCATAAAGGAGATCAGTCCTCAATATTAATTGGAAGGACTGATGTTGAAGCTGAAACTCCAATACTTTGGCCATCTGATGCAAAGTGCTGACTCATTTGAAAAGACCCTGATGCTGGGAAAGGTTGAAGGCAAGAGGAGAAGGGGACAACAGAGGATGAGATGGCTGGATGGCATCAGCAACTCAATGGAAATGAGTTTGAGTAAACTCTGGAAGTTGGTGTTGGACAGGGTGGCCTGGCATGCTGAAGCCACTGAAGAGTCGGACACTACTGAGCGACTGAACTGAGCTGAATGGCAGACATAGGAGGAACTATGTCTTGAGGGTGAAAAAGGAGAGTGAAAAAAAACTGGCTTAAAACTCAACTTTCAAAAAGCTAAGATCATGATGTCTGCTTCCATCACTTCATGGCAAATAAAAGGGGGACATTGGAAGCAGCGACATATTTCATTTTCTGGGGCTCTAAAAGCATTTTACAGCATGACTTCAGCCATGGAATTAAAAGACTCTTGATCCTTGGATGGAAAGCTATAACAAACCTGCTGTTGCTGCTGCTGCTAAGTCACTTCAGTCATGTTCAACTCTGTGCGACCCCATAGATGGCAGCCCACCAGGATCCACCCTCCCTGGGATTCTCCAGGCAAGAACACTGCAGTGGGTTACCATTGTCTTCTCCGATAACAAACCTAGAAGCTTACTAAAAATCAGAGACACTACTTTGCCCATAAAGGTCCATAGAGTTAAAGCTACATTTTTTTTTTCCAGTAGTCTTATATGGATGTGAGAATTGGACAGTACAGAAGGCTGAGCATGGAAGAACCGTTGCTTCCATATTGTGGTGCTGGGGAAGACTCTTGAGAGTTCCTTGGACAGCAAGGAGATAAAGCCAAACAATCTTAAAGGAAATCAACCCTAAATAGTCATTGGAAAGACTGATGATAAGTTGAAACTCCTATACTTTGGCCACTTGATATGAGGGCTGACTCATTGGAAAAGACACTGTTGCTGGGAAAGATTGAAAGCAGAAGGAGAAGGGGGCGGCAGAGGAGATGGTTAGATAGCATCACCAACTCAAGGGACCTGAATTTAAGCAAAGTCCAGGAGATAGTGAAGAACAGAGGAGCCCGGTGTGATGCAGTCCATAGGGTCACAAATAGTTGGACATTACTTCATTACTAAACAATGACAACAATAAAAATTTAGAGAATATAGTAAGAAAAATCAAATAATTTGTGATGAGTACTAAGAAAAGTTAAATAGCTCTCCAAATACCTATTCTTGGAAATTTTCCACGAGTTTCTACTAATTCTTATGTCTTAATCCGGGGCTACCCTGGTGGCTCAGCAGTAAAGGACCTGCCAGCTAATGTACGAGATGGGAGTTTGATCTCTGGGTCAGGAAGATCCCCTGGAGAAGGAAACGGCAACTCATTCCAGTATTCTTGCCTGGGAAATCCCATGGACAGAGGAGCCTGGTGTGCTATAGTTCAACTGGTCTCAAAGATTCACATATGGATTAGTGACTAAATAAGAAAACAACAAAATATCTTTTTTTAAAATTTAACTTTATTTATTTTAATTGGAGGCTAATTAATTTACAATATTGTATTGGCTCTGCCACACATCAACATGAATCTGCCACAGGTGTATACGTGTTGCCCATCCTGAACCCCCCTCCCAACTCCTTCCCCGTACCATCCCTCTGGGTCATCCCAGTGCACCAGCCCCAAGGATCCTGTAGAACCTTGACTGATGATTCATTTCTTATATGATATTATACATGTTTCCATTACATTCCCCCAAATCATCCCACCCTCTCCCTTTCCCACAGAGTCCAAAAGACTGTTCTGTACATCTGTGTCTCTTTTCCTGTCTCGCATACAGGGTTATCGTTACCATCTTTCTAAATTCCATATATATGTGTTAGTATACTGTATTGGTGTTTTTCTTTCTGGTTTACTTCACTCTGTATAATAGGCTCCAGTTTCATCCACCTCATTAGAACTGATTCAAATGTATTTTTTTAATGGCTGAGTAATACTCCATTGTGTATATATACAACAGCTTTCTTATCCATTCATCTGCTGATGTACATCTAGGTTGCTTCCATGTCCTGGCTATTATAAACAGTGCTGCGATGAACATTGGGGTACACGTGTCTCTTTCCCTTCTGGTTTCTTCAGTGTGTATGCCCAGCAGTGGGGTTGCTGGATCATAAGGCAGTTCTATTTCCAGTTTTTTAAGGAATCTCCACACTGTTCTCCATAGTGGCTGTACTAGTTTGCATTCCCACCAACAGTGTAAGAGGGTTCCCTTTTCTCCACATCCTCTCCAGCATTTATTGCTTGTAGACTTTTGGATCAAAGCCATTCTGACTGGCGTGAAATGGTACCTCATTGCGGTTTTGATTTGTATTTCTCTGATAATGAGTGATGTTGAGCATCTTTTCATGTGTTTGTTAGCCATCTGTATGTCTTCTTTGGAGAAATGTATATTTAGTTCTTTGGCCCATTTTTTGATTGGGTCATTTATTTTTCTGGAATTGAGGTGTAGGTGTTGCTTGTATATTTTTGAGATTAGTTGTTTGGCAGTTGCTTCATTTGCTATTATTTTTTCCCATTCTGAAGGCTGTCTTTCCACCTTGCTTACAGTTTCCTTTGTTGTGCAAAAGCTTTTAATTTTAATTAGGTCCCATTTGTTTATTTTTGTTTTTATTTCCAATATTCTGGGAGGTGGGTCATAGAGGATCCTGCTGTGATTTATGTCAGAGAGTGTTTTGCCTATGTTCTCCTCTAGTAGTTTTATAGTTTCTCGTCTTACATTTATATCTTTAATCTATTTTGAGTTTATTTTTGTGTATAGTGTTAGAAAGTGTCCTAGTTTCATTCTTTTACAAGTGGTTGACCAGTTTTCCCAGCACCACTTGTTAAAGAGATTGTCTTTAATCCATTGTATATTCTTTCCTCCTTTGTCAAAGATAAGGTGTCCATAGGTGCATGGATTTATCTCTGGGATTTCTATTTTGTTCCATTGATCTATATTTCTGTCTTTGTGGCAGTACTATACTGTCTTGATGACTGTGGCTTTGTAGTAGAGCTGAAGTCAGGCAGGTTGATTCCTCCAGTTCCATTCTTCTTTCTCAAGATTGCTTTGGCTATTCAAGGTTTTTTGTATTCCATACAAATTGTGAAATTATTTGTTCTAGCTCTGTGAAGAATACTGTTGGTAGCTTGATAGGGATTGCATTGAATCTATAGATTGCTTTGGGTAGTATACTCATTTTCACTATATTGATTCTTCCAATCCATGAACATGGTATATTTCTCCATCTATTAGGTCCTCTTTGATTTCTTTCACCAGTGTTTTATAGTTTTCTATATATAGGTCTTTAGTTTCTTTAGGTAGATATATTCCTAAGTATTTTATTCTTTCCGTTGCAATGGTGAATGGAATTGTTTCCTTAATTTCTCTTTCTGTTTTCTCATTATTAGTGTATAGGAATGCAAGGGATTTCTGTGTGTTGATTTTATATCCTGCAACTTTACTATAATCATTGATTAGTTCTAGTAATTTTCTGGTGGAGTCTTTAGGGTTTTCTATGTAGAGGATCATGTCATCTGCAAACAGTGAGAGTTTTACTTCTTCTTTTCCAATTTGGATTCCTTTTATTTCTTTTTCTGCTCTGATTGCTGTGGCCAAAACTTCCAAAACTATGTTGAATAGAAGTGGTGAAAGTGGGCACCCTTGTCTTGTTCCTGACTTTAGGGAAAATGCTTTCAATTTTTCACCACTGAGGATAATGTTTGCTGTGGGTTTGTCATATATAGCTTTTATTATGTTGAGATATGTTCCTTCTATTCCTGCTTTCTGGAGAGTTTTTATCATAAATAGATGTTGAATTTTGTCAAAGGCTTTCTCTGCATCTATTGAGATAATCATATGGCTTTTATTTTTCAATTTGTTAATGTGGTGTATTACAATGATTGATTTGCGGATATTGAAGAATCCTTGCATCCCTGGGATAAAGCCCACTTGATCATGGTGTATGATCTTTTTAATGTGTTGTTGGATTCTGTTTGCTAGAATTTTGTTTAGGATTTTTGCATCTATGTTCATCAGTGATATTGGCCTGTAGTTTTCTTTTTTTGTGGGATCTTTGTCTGATTTTGGTATTAGGGTGATGGTGGCCTCATAGACTGAGTTTGGAAGTTCACCTTCCTCTGAAATTTTCTGGAAGAGTTTGAGTAGGATAGGTGTTAGCTTTTCTCTGAATTTTTGGTAGAATTCAGCTGTGAATCATCTGCACCTGGGCTTTTGTTTGCTGAAAGATTTCTGATTACAGTTTCAATTTCCGTGCTTGTGATGGGTCTGTTAAGATTTTCTATTTCTTCCTGGTCCAGTTTTGGAAAGTTGTACTTTTCTAAGAATTTGTTCATTTCTTCCAAGTTGTCCATTTTATTGGCATATAATTGCCGGTAGTACTCTCTTATGATCCTTTATATTTCTGTGTTGTCTGTTGTGATCTCTCCATTTTCGTTTCTAATTTTATTGATTTGATTTTTCTCCCTTTGTTTCTTGATGAGTCTGGCTAATGGTTTGTCAATTTTATTTATCCTTTCAAAGAACCAGCTTTTGGTTTTGTTGATTTTTGCTATGGTTTCTTTTGTTTCTTTTGTGTTATTTCTGCCCTAATTTTTAAGATTCCTTTCCTTTCCTTCTACTAACCCTGGTGTAGAGTTAGGTTATTTATTTGACTTTTTTCTTGTTTCTTGAGTTATGCCTGTATTGCTATGAACTTAATCATAATAAAAATTTCCTCTGTAATGAAAAGACACAATTCTTTATTATTGTCATATTTTCTTAATTCTAAAATGTACACTTCTTCACATTTAATATTTCTGAAATCTGGGTGGTTTAGATCAGTGTATAAAATATCTGTTATTTTGTGAGTGAATCTTCTTCTTATCCTAAAGACAAGAAAATATCAATTTGGCCAGCAATTAATTATATTAATCTTTATAAGTAAGTGATATGAAGCTTAATGGTGTTTATAATTATGATATAAAATTATAGATTTAATTGTCAGTACAAACATACACATAAATTAAAACCCCTAAGTGTGAATTGCCGTTTTCCTTGCCATCAAAGGTTAGGGATGGTGTCTCTACTTCAAATTGTAATATAATCATGACACTGTTTCAATTTTTCAATGTGCTTTATTGAGGTCTTTATTCAAAAGAACAAGCCTTTCCTATATTTGCTATGTTATCTTTATAGCTTTATTTTCCAATTTTTCTTTCCTTTTCTACACTAATAAACAGAATTTTTTAAAATCCCATATTTACTCACAAATTTGCTACAAATATTCATTTTACTTCATTTAACTGACATAGTTCAGATCCCAGAGTCTAAACACAATTTTTACTAAGAAGAAGTTGGTTTTGGACTGGGGTGTCTGGCTAGATTTGAAATTTAAATAATATTTCTAGTAATTTTTGTTGTTGTTTTTATTGTTACTAAACATCCCATATTTTAAATTAAAAACAAAAAAACCCTCTTTAGTTAATAATGTAACTTTAGACACAGAATGTTAATACACCATGCTTCATTTATGCATTACATCTGTGCTTATTCCCCTTAAGTGAATTATACTAATCTTATTAATTCAATTCATACTTACATTGTAGATTTGCTGTTTATATTCAGTTATTTCCACATCATTCTTAGTAAAATGTAACGGTGTGGCATACTAGATTTAGTTTTACTATGTTCAGATCACTTAGTTTTCTGGTCCATGGGATACTGTGCAAGAGTGGCACGGAGGTTTGTGTGATTATCAGTTGTTGTTCAATCACTCAGTCATTTCTGACTCTTCTTGAACCCATGGAGTGCAGCATGCCCAGGCTTCCCTGTCCTTCACCATTTCTCACAGTTGGTTCAAGTCATGTCCTCTGAGTCAGTGATGCCATCTAACCATCTCACCCTCTGCCATCCCCTTCTCCTCAGGTCTTCAGTCTTTCCCAGCATCAGGGTCTTTTCTGATGAGTCAGCTCTTTGCATCAGGTGGCCAAAGTATTGGAGCTTCAGCTTTGGCATCAGTCCTTCCAATAAATATACATGGTTGATTTCCTTTAGGATTGACTGGTTTGATCTTACAGTCCAAGGGACTCTCAAGAATCTTCTCCAACACCACAGTCCAAAAGCATCAATTCTTTGGCACTCAGCCTTCTTTATGGTCCAATTCATACATCCATACATTACTACTGGACTATCAGTGATTATCATCAAATCATCAGAAGAGAAACTGTCTGCCTACACCTGACAGAGACAGATGACCTTTTTAATGGTACACCTTGCATTAGTGTTCTAGGGTTGCTGTACCAAAGTGCCACTTTGTGCCACTGACTACCTTAAACAACATAAATGTATTGTCTCATGCATCAGGGTATTGCCAAAAATATACTCATTCTAAAGGCATTGTGGGAAAAGCTGTTCCAGGTCTCTCTCCTAGCTTCTACTATTTTGCTGATAATGTTTGGCGTTTCTTGCCTTACAAATACAGAGCCCCCATTATCTGTCTTCATGTTCATGTGCCATTCTCTCTGTGTATTTCTGTTTATGAACTTAATTGTGTCAGATATAGGTCAATACCAGTAACATCATCTTAGTTAATTACCTTATTCAATGACCTTATATTCAGGTAAGGTCACATCCAGATGTCCTTGGGATTAGGACTTCATATAAATTCCGAGAATAAACACTTCCATTTTTAACACACCTCCAGAAAGTGGAGCCTTCCCTAGTAGTTCAGCTAGCTGGTAAAAAAAAAAAAAAAAAAAAAAAAAAAAAAAAATCTGCCTGATATGTAGGAGACCCTGGTTCAATTCCTGGATTGGGAAGATCCCCTGGAGAAGGGACCAGCTACCCACTCTAGTATTCTGGCCTGGCGAATTTCATTGGCTGTATAGTCCATGAGGTCACTAAGAGTTGGACAAGACTAAGCAACTTTCACTTTACAGAAAGTAGTCTGTGTCATTTTATTTATTCTGTGGATTGCCACATGATCTCCTAGCCTCCTTAGAAATTGTATGTGTTTATAAAATAACTGAGATTTTACATAATATATAACAAAGGCTAGCTTATACTTTTTAATATAAAAGCATTAAGAAAATGACTTTATAATAAAAATAATTCCTAATAATTTTTATTTCTTAATTTCATTCTTTAGGCCTGTTTTTTGAGCTCTAGAGGTAGGGTTGAGGAGCACTGGGAAGACAATGGCATCAGAAATAGCACAGATAATTGATGAAAATTGATTTGAAAATTATCTGCATGTCAAAGGATTCTTACTGGTTTTGATAGAACATAATCTTATTGTTAAAATTCTTGTTATTGTTAAAGCATTTTAGGTATTTCTGACTTTTCATTATCAATTAACACCCTTTGTTTCTATACCTTCTGAAATTTAAAACTCAATAGTGTTCTCTACCTGAAAGAAAAGGAAATAAATCCTCAAAAGATTTCATACTTTTGAGGATATTTTGAGTATATTTTTGCTGTCTTTTTCATCATTGAAACTTTATCAAAGTAAGAGTTATGTTATTTTTTAAGTTCAAAAAGTGGAAGTGAAAGACTCTCTGTCAGCTGAGACTTTTTGCCACCCCATGGACTATAGTCCACCGAATTTTCCAGGCCAGAATACTGACATGGATAGACTTTCCCTTCTCCAGGGGATCTTTCTAACCCAGGGATCGAGCCCAGGTCTCTCGCATTGAAGGTGGATTCTTTACCAAATGAGCCACAAGGACAGCTCAAGAATATTGGAGTGGGTAGCTTATCCCTTCCCCACGACCCATGAATTGAACTGGGGTCTCCTGCATTGCAAGCAGATTCTTTACCAACTGACTTATCAGGGTATAATTTTAGTACTCATTTTAAATGATTTTTACAATGAACTACTACATGAGATTATATAAAATGTAGAAACAATTGTCTAATTCTTTCAGAGAGGATACTTTTTCTTCTGAAGATATTGTGCCCAGAAAACCCTTCTATGGAGCACCTAAAGTACTCATGTTACATAAATTGAAAAGGCCACGCTCAAGCATCTCTCTCATTACACAGACCGTTAATCAGGAAATCATTGTCTAGTTTTACTTGAAGGCTTGTGGTGTTAGGATCATTTTTTGTAGTTGGAAACCTTTTTTTTTTCTTTCTTTACAATCACTTCGATTTCTGATGGTCCCAGAAAAATATGCTTGTGTCTTTGTTGGATGTAATTCTTGATAGAATTGTGTTGCTGAGTTATTATATTCAATAAACTCTAAGAGTTTGATCACTGCCTGTGTATGAATACATATTTATCTCTGCCATATCCATGTGTCTTCTGAAGATAGAAAGCAATGAGGGTAAAACCACTGAGCAACTAGCACATCATCTATTCAGAAATGTATCTAGTTCTGAATTTAGTATTCAATATGATGGAAAGATGGTTTGCACTTCACCCCACTGAGCCAAATCATTCCCTTAATCCTGGTATAAATTTTTACTTTTACCTTATGCCTCTTTTTCACTTTTTAAATTATCTGCTCACTTTTATTTCCCTCTATCATGAATCAGGATAGGACCTTAGATAATAAGCCAATCTCTGCTACAATATCAATGGATAGATACAGCTGTGTTGGTTAAAAACAACAACAACAACAACAACAACAACAACAAAACATTGTTTTCTTTTATAGACGTTGTTTGGAATATGAAGAAAACATGAAATCCACTCTTAAAACATTTCAAGTAGAGAACATGTCTGCATATTAATTCTATGCCTTTGATTCTTACTAATTCTCATCAATCTGATACTCTATCAATAATTTATTTGTCTATATTGCTATGTATAAAATATTTTTATAAAATGACAATGTCTTCAAGTAGCTTGTTTAATTGTGTTATTCTTTATGTTAAAAAAGACTACAAGCTACAAAATCGTTGGATTCATTCTCATTATTATGGAAAGGCTAAATAAAACTCTCTTTATACCTAATAAAATGTATATAATCCCATTTTACTTGACATAGGTGAACATAATTATAATTTCCAGCATGAAAAGTTAGTTAATAGATGATATTCAGATAGTTTGAATTTTGTTTTAGTCACTCTATGAATTATCTATGTCATTTTTACAAATTGTGTTCTTTCTTTCTTTGGAATATGACATTTAAGAGATGTTCTTTTGGCATCATTTGCTGATTTTCTTGTATGTTATCTGCCTTATAGCATGAAAGGTTCTGAAAACACACCAGGTTCTTCTTGTAGAGCTCAAAATTTTTCCTTGACAAATGTCAGTTATTGTCTAGTTACATAATCAAAACAAAAACACTCACTCTCAACCATAGCACAAATATGATAGGGAGTCCAAATGAAACTAACACAACTAAATAACTAAATCAAAAATGTTAATGAAATTAACAATGTTAATCAACTATATTGCAATATAAAATAGTTAAAAAATTACAACCCATATTCATGTAAATATTACATATACACACAAACACACATATAAATATATATGTATGTATATTCAGTTGGAATATAAGATTAAGAGTTGATGGAATATGTCAAGAAATAAAACTCATATTAACAAAATATATTTCCATTTGCCCCACATGTTGTTGAACATCGGCACCATGGAGACTGTTTGTACGGATCTGGGGTTCTTATTCTAAGCCAGTGGGTGCTGTCCAGACTTCTGAAAGGGTGTGATGAGGCTGGAATTGAAAGGATGGAAATGAGCTAGATTAAAACCAGCCGCAACTGCTAGTGGATGCTACTGGGGAGCTACTGGCAGAAACAGCAAGCAAAAGAATAATGAGTAAGTCCATGTCCCTCTTTCTGATTTCCAGTCTCCCTCTATTGTCCTCTATTAGTGTAGTGTAACAAGAAGCCAGCTGGCAAAAAAGAAATGTAGCTTGCAGATTCTCATCCATAGCATCACAAAGTAGGACACAGATCATTGCGTTTAGAGTTGAAAGAAAATAGTTTAACAACTGGAAGACTAATAATAAGCCAAGAGCTTTATTGATGCAGCAGCCTTCTCTCTTTGTCTGTACACTTGTTCTTGTCCAGTCTGTCAATATTGTTCTGGCAGTAATGCAAGAACAGTGTGCTTTGGGCCCTGGCCATGGGTCTCAGTGCCCATTTACCCCGTCTCTTCTCTGGAAGTGTCCCTGGCTAAGACTTCAACTCCTGATTCAGTTCCAATTCTGGAACTTGAGACAGTTTTTGTAAGATATCAATTTTTGCTACAGTAATCTTTAAATTGATGACACGTTAGTTAAACCTTCAACTAGGTATATTTTTGAATGGAAAAGATGATATAGCTGGACAGATAAAATAATTTTAATTGCAAAAATTAGGAGAATCTATCATTTTATGAAGTAACTAACCTGCCTAATATTGTCCAAGAAATAGACAAATTAATAAGAGAATAAAATTGCAAGTTCAAAAATATAGGAACCACTTCAGTCTAATATTGAGGAAGGTGCAGATTTGTTGTATTTTTAAAATAAGATTGCTGTTTCTATAAATGTTTGGGCTTATATAAGTTTGAAATATAAGTTTGATTCAACTTCTGTATTCAATAACCAAGTAGTAATTTTCTAACTGGGGAATTTCATATAACTTTTCAAAGGCTGATGAAAAAAAGGGAATTGTAGAAGTAACGTAGAGTTCTTTGAAGTACAGTTATTGTTTTATATGTTATGAAAATGTGGCATATGATATACAGTATGAATCAGATTTCACAGACAAGGGGGTGTGATTAAAAAAAAACTCAAATTGATTAAATGTACAGAGACAATTTCAATTTAAAAAGGGAAAATCAATAGATTAGATAGATTTCAGTTAAATTTAATAAGAAATTAGGCTTTTTTCTCTATGCTTCTTTGAGCTCCTCATTCTTCTTTTTTCCTTTATCCTTTAGTGTTGTTGTTTTTGTCACTCAGTCGTGTCTCAGTCTTTGTGACCCCAAAGACTGCAGAATGCCAGGATTCCCTGTCCTTCATCATCTCCCCGAGTTTGCCCAAACTCAAGTCCACTGAATCAGTGATGTCATCCAACCATCTCATCGTCTGTTGTCCCCTTCTCTTTCTGCCTTCAATCTTTCCCAGCATCAGAGTCTTTTCCAATGAGTCAGCTCTTCAAATCAGGTGGGCAAAGTATTGGAGTTTCAACTTCAGCATCAGTCCTTCCAATGAACATTCAGGATTAATTTCCTTTAGAATTGACTGGCTTGATCTCCTTGCAGTCCAAGAGACTCTCAAGAGTCTTTTCCAACACCACATTTCAGAAGCATCAATTCTTCAGTGCCCAGCCTTCTTTATGGTTCTTTAGCAAAATTTCTTCAATAGTCCTGGTCTTACTTATCACTCACTTACCATGGGTACTTTACCATCATGTAGAATAAAAAAAGATACCTCTTCTTTCTGAAATAAAAAATAACAGTCTTGATATCTCTAATTTAGCCATTCTAATGCACATGTACACCTGAACCAGTAAACAAAACAAAAGACCGTCATAGTTGATTGGCTGAAAATCTCAGAGGAAGTATGAGTCTCAAATTAGGTTTTAGCACTCTATTTGTATGCAGTCTTTTAAACTACCTCCTGCTCTTTTGCCCTCTGTTTCTTCCACAGGTTTTCCTCAAGTTAGTGGTATAGCTACCAGTCACCCAGTGTTCATATTATTACATGACAGCTCTGAAAGCAGAAAGAGCTGATTTTCCACAACCACTTATTGAAAGTAGAGGATTTCATTCTTATTAATAAACTTGTTTCATCTGAAATTATTACACTGCAGTGGGGATAATAGAATGTTCCTGATTGGCTTGGGCTGATCACAGACCAGTTCTGAATTTGACAGTGGAATCATCTAGGTAAATTTCAGCCTGTGGAGAAATACAGACTGGAGGGAGGACGTAGTGTACTTTCTTGTTGTTGTGATTATTTTTTTGTTTGTTTTTTACTTTTTATTTTTATTGTTTTTACTTTTTATAGTTGATTTTTGCCAAGAATTTAAATTAATTATCCTTGGTTATAAAAAATTCTAACTATAATATAAATATAGACTTGTTTTATCTAGAAAAAATTCTGAAGTGAAATAATAACTTCTAAAGATTACTTACATAAATTATTAAGCCAGCTAGCACTCTCAGGTAACTCTACCAATTAACGGACTTAAGAATTTGGTACCATTTTATTTGGGTGTGTTAGTTTCAGGTGTACATCAAAGTGAATCAGTTTTATATATATATATATATCTCCACTCATAGTGTACTCATATAGAAACAGTGATGGCAAAAATGATCAACTGATGCAAATCTTGTCCAAAGAATTCCAGAACTGACTAGGAGATAAATCCCACTTTATTCCACATTAAAATCATCATAAAAGCAAAACCATTCACTGATTTTTTTCTTAAAAAAACCTAACCTTGTTTTTTTGCTTCATGTGAGACATAGAAATGCATTTATTCAATGTTCAATGAATGTGTTATGTTATCTCTGTTTTATTTATTTTGCTATATGGATAATATAAATACTAGATCAAATCTTGGTAATTTCAGGAAGTCCCACTTGAAAATGAGCCTGTGATCCAAGCTGGGAATAAAAAGAGAATGAACAGAAGTAATATACCTATGAGTAAAATTATAGGTTAAGTGGATATATGTACATTTAACTTATTAAATAAAATCAATCAGGATTTCAAAATTATTACATCTAAATTTTCCCTCTTGCTAAACTGCAAGACATTAAGTAGGTAAAATGTATACAGATTGGTCTTATAAGAACTTAAGCATTCATAGCAGGACAAAGACATAGAGTTTGTAGAGAGGAGGTAGGGACAAGTTGAGTGTTTCATGGAAAGCTGATCATTTTCATATGGTAGGGAACATGTCAGTAAAGAAAGAAGTAAAGATACAGACAAAGAGAGATTAAATATAAAGCAATGTCACAAAACAAGAACAAAGTCATTGGATATTCATTTATATAACTTTTTACATATTACAAACATAAATGAATTATTCTTGATTGTACAGAAATTCCAACTATAATATCAAGATAGCCCAGTTTTATATAGAAAAATTGTGAAATAATATCTTTCAAAGATTACTTATATAAATTATTTAGCCAGCTATCACTCTTAGGTAACCATAACATTTCAGTTCAGATCAGTTGCTCAGTCATCTCCAACTGTTGGCAGCCCCATGGACTGAAGCACGCCAGGCTTCTCTGTCCATCACCAACTCCTGGAGCTTGCTCAAACTCATGTCCATTGAATCAGTGCTACCATCTAACCATCTTATCCTCTGTCATCCCCTTCTTCATTTAACAGACTTAAAATTTTTGACATCTTTTTATGTGGGTTTATTGTTATTGTTCAGTCATTAAGTCATGGCCCACTCTGTAACCCCATGAACTGCAGTATGCCAGGCTTCCCTTGTGGTGCTAGTGGTAAAAACCTGCCTGCCAATGCAGGAGACATAAGAGACTAGGGTTCAATCGCTGGGTCAAGAAGATCCCCTGGAGGAGGAAATGGTAACCCACTCCAGTACTCTTGCCTGGAGAATCCCATTGACAGAGGAGCCTGGCAGGCTACCGTCCATAGGGTCCCACAGAGTGTGACATGACTGAAGCGACTTAACACACAGGCTTCACTGTCCTTCATTATCTCCTAGAGTTTGCTCATTCATGTCCATTGAGTTGATGATGCCATCCAACTCTCTCATCCTCTGTTGCCTCCTTCTCCTCCTGCCCTCAAGTTTTCCCAGCATGAGGGTTCTTTACAGAGTAGGGTCTTCACATCAGGTGCCTAAAGTATTGGAGCTTCAGTGTCAGCATTTTCCAGTGAATATTCAGGGTTAATTTTCTGTAGGATTGACTAGTTTGATCTTGCCATCTATGGGACTCTCAAGAGTCTTCTCCAGCACCACAATTTGAAAGCATCAGTTCTTCTGTGCTCAGCCTTCTTTATGGTCCAATTTTCACATCCATATGTGACGACTGTAAAAACCATAGCTTTGACTATAGGAGCCTTTGTCAGTCAGCAAAGTGATATCTCTTCTTTTTAATACACTCTCTAGGTTTGTCATAGCTTTTCTTCTAAGTATAAAGCATCTTTTCATTTCATGGGCCACAGGCACCATTCACAATGATTTTAGAGGCCAAGAAAATAAAATTTGTCACTGTTTTCAAGTTTCCCTGCCTAGTTGCCATGAAGTGATGGGATTGGATGCCATGACCTTCATTTTTTGGATGTTGAGTTTTAAGTCAGCTTTTTCACTCTCCTCTTTCACCTCATCAGGAGGTTCCTTAGTTACCCTTCACTTTCTGCCATTAGAGTGGTATCATCTGCATGTCTGAGATTCTTGATTATACTCCCAACAACCTGTTTCCAGGTTGTGATTCATCCGTCCTGGCATTTAGCATGATGTACTCTGCATTGTTGCTGTTATTCATTTGCTCAGTCATGTCCGACTCTTTGCTACCCCATGGACTGTAGCACGACAGGCTTCCTGTCCTTCACCATCTCCCAGGGCTTGCTCAAACTCATGTCCACTAAGTTGGTAATGCCATCCAACCATTTCATCCTCTATTGTTCCCTTCTTCTCCTGCCTTCAATCTTTCCAAGCATCAGGGTTTTTTTTCAAATGAGTCAGTGCTTCACATTAGGTGGCAAAAGTCTTGGAGTTTCAGCTTCAACATCAGTCCTTTCAATGAACACCCAGGACTGATCTCCTTTAGGATGGACTGGTTGGATCTCCTTGAAGTCCAATGAACTCTCAGGAGTCTTCCCCAACACCACAGTTCAAAAGCATCAATTCTTTGGTGCTCAATCTTCTCTATATAGTCCAACTCTCACACTCATACATGACTACTGGAAAAACCATAGCTTTGACTAGATGGACCTTTGTTGGCAGAGTCATATCTCTGCTTTTTAATATGCTATCTAGGTTGGTTATAGCTTTCTTCCAAGGAGCAAGTGTCATTTAATTTCATGGCTGCAGTCACCATCTGCAGTGCTTTTGGAGCCCAAGAAAATGAAGTCTATCACTGTTTCCATTTTTTCCCCATTTATTTGCCATGAAGTGATGGTTGGATACCATGATCTTAGTTTTTTGAATGTTGAGTTTTAAGCCAGCTTTCTCATTCCCCTTTTTCACCTTTATCAAGAAGCTCTAGATCCTCTTCATTTTCTGCCATAAGTGTAGTGTCATCTGCATGCCTGAGTTTGTTGATATTTCCCCAACAATTTGATTCTGGCTTGTGTTTCATCCACTC